>NC_134874.1:22447931-23047931 GCF_049852395.1 Peromyscus maniculatus bairdii | reverse complement strand
GTCCCCGATGAGGCTGGGGCCAGTTGGGGATTTCTGATTCCAGTCTCTCTGCCTTGGGAATGAAGAGGGAACATTTCCAGCTGGGGTTTAAAGGCATCAATTCCCAAATGGAGCTTGGCTCTCTTGCTATTTAAAAATCCTATTTGGTAAGCACTTCACAGAGCAATAGCTCTGAAAGAGAGAGAGATTACTTTCCCATTAGCCTGGCTTAGAAGAATGCATTGTTATTCAAAAGGCAGTCAGAAGAGATTTAGGTGCAATATGGCTTTCAACATTTAGGTGAGAACCAGTCTTCTGGAAGGGGGAGGGATAGGGAACGGGGACTCCCCAATAGATAGGGACCTCCAAACCTGGTGAGTACTGATTTCCATTTCATAATAATTCACGAAACTTTTGGGCAGCTGAGCACACATGGATGAGTGTACGGCACTTGGAGCTCTCTGAGGGATGCTCTTCTCCTAGCCTGACTCTTAGCCTGGCTCACGTCCATCTGCTTAAGAGTTTTCTGGACCACTCAGCTCTGCCTGGAACAACTTCTAGACAAGTATCCCAGATAGACTGCATCGTGCCTGCCGCTGGGCCAAATGGTTCCCTATTCTTCTTGCACATAAGAGAAAAATCTCTTTTACTCTGTATGTGGTGTTGGCACGGCAGAGGTTGGGCCACATGGGGGTGGGTGGGTGGTGAAGGAAAAAGATGACCTGGCCGGAAACTGATGTAACTACAGAGCTGTATTAAGATAAGATATTCCATGGCCACCCAAACTGCATAGACATAAGATCACCCCAAACCACCGGGAACCAACACTTCCTGAAAATCTACATGTCATTAGCCTTGCAAATCAGCTGCTCCCATCATGCATATGATGTTATGATACACCTGAAAAAAAAATCACAGGATAGAGGAAGACGGTAAACCCTATTCCTGGAACATCATGAGACGTTATTGGAGTACCTCACCTTTCCTCAGAATAGCACCAGAATGTCCTTCCACTCCATTGAAGTTTGCCCGCCCCCCAAAATGAGTTATCCCCAAATCTCCCATGATGCAACTTTCTTGAGAAGCTCATGCTCAGCCCCTATAATAAAGATGCTTGTGCTCCCATGGCTTCATCTCTGAATTCCACCTTTCAAGGCGATGATAACGTGGAAACCCAGGTGTTCTACTTTGTGTCTCTGTTGCTGTGGTAAATGCCATGACCAAAAGCAACTTGGGGAGGAAAGGGTTAATTTCACCTTCAAGTCCATCACTGGGAAAGTCAGGGCAGATGCTCAGGATCCCAGAGGCAGGAACTGAAGTATAGATGACTGAGGAAGGCTGCTTATTGCACTGGCTTCCTTTGCTGGCTTGTTCAGTTATCTTTCTTCTTTTATTTTTTTAATATAATTTATTTCACTTTATTTTATGTGCGTTGATGTGAAGGCATCAGATCCCCTGGAACTGGAGTTATAGACAGTTGTAAATTGCCATGTAGGTGCTGGGAATTGAACTCAGGTCCTCTGGAAGAGCAGACAGTGTTATTAACCACCAAGCAATCTCTCTGATTGTCCAGTTATCTTTCTTATACATCCCAGACCCACCAGCCCAAGGGTGGTACAGGGGGCTGAACCCTCCCATACTACTCAGCAATAAAGAAAATGCCCTCCCAGAAATACCTACAAGGCAATCTGATAGAGGTAATTTCTTGATGGAAATTCCTTCTTCATAGGTGTGTGTGTGTGTGTGTGTGTGTGTGTTTGTGTGTGTGTAGCTGACAAGCAGTTTACTTCTTATCAGCTTCGACCCACAAACACATCATTTGAGCCATACCCTTGTCATTCCTTGCCCCCCCCAAGACTTCCTGTTAGAATCACAACATAAACTTCAGTCCAGCTTTTAAAAAATCTCCATCTTTAAACCATTCAAATACTTTAAAAGTTCAAAGTCTCTAACTCTGACACCTGGGTAGTGGTCTACTCTCTCCTCCTTATCTTTGAGAATGTTCCAACCCTCATTCTGTGGCAACAACTGGAAAGAAGATTTCAGACACCCTAGCAACAGATTTCAATGTTCCATCTTTTGAGCAATTGAGACTTTTTATTGGATAGTAATATACTTCATATCTTGTGTCTTTGGCAAGTCTGGCCTGTTTACTGTGGTTACAGACTGGCTGAGTTCGCTTCTTCATGGAAGAGGAAGCATCCCATGGAGGAAAGGGTTTCTTGTGTCTCCTATTTCCAGGTAACAGTTCATCACGGAGGGACAGCAGGGCAGGACCTCAGGGCAGGAGCCTGAAGGCAGGAACCTGGAGGCAGGAACTGAAGCAGAGGCCACGGAGGAACAGTGTTTATGGACCTGTTCTTCCTGGCTTGCTTGAACTGCTTTCTTAGACAGCCTGGGACGACTGGCCCAAGGTGTGGTCCCAGTCACAGTGGACTGGGCTATTTCACATCAGTCACCGGTCAAGACAATGCTCCACAGACTTGCCCATAGGCCAATCCATTGGCAGCATTCTCTCAGTGGAAGCTTCTTCTTCCCAGATGACCCTGGCTTGTGTCAAGTTGACAATAAAAGGAGAACAAACAAACAAACAAATAAAAAACCCTAACAGCCTTTTCTGTCTGGGGAGAAACCCTCTTTCTCTACCTTCTTAAGTGTATCGGTAAGGTCCACACTACCACCACCACCAGTTCACCATGTCCAATCGAGGGTCTGTGGATCAAAAAACAGAGACAAGAGACAGCGGGTCATTCCTCAGCAGAATGTCGAATGCTGTTTATTGAAGGAGGGAGGAAACCTTAAATACGGGCTTACAGCACAATGGGAGAACCCCGGAGGGGAGAAGTTCGCTACCCAATGTCCTACATTCTTGCATCTAAGCTGTTTACACCAAATGAGGGATACACAAACAAAGACCCTCCGGTGAGGTGAGCGTTCAGGAAGAAGAAAACCCGGCAGGGAGTCAGCATAGGGAGGACATCTGGTCAAGGTCAGCAAGCAAGGCAACAGCTACCCAAACCGGGGTCCAGGGACCTACGCTTAAGGATCCTGGTTGTTGACCATCGACTCCGTTGTGCAACCAGGTGTGTACCACGTGGCTCCGAGTTGTCTGCCCCTTGGCCCCTGCATTAGTTACTTGTCTTGTCGCTGTGGCAACATACCCAGCAAAAGGAACATAAGGGAGGAAGGGTTTACCTTGAAGATGCAGTCCACCATGGCAGCAGGAGCATGAAGCCGCTGGTCACGTGGCATCCACAGTCAGGAAGCAGAGAGAGATGGATGCTGGTGCTCAGCTCACTTTCTCCTTTTCATTCAGTCCAGGATCGCAGCCCATGGAATGGTGCTGTCCACATTTAGGGGTGAGCCTTCCTACCTCAATTAATCCAATCTGGAAACGGCCTCCCAGGCATGCCCAGAGAGGCTTTTTTCCCCCAGTGATTCTAGATCCTGTTGAGTTGACAAACGGAGATTAAACATCCCATCCCCCCCAACCGGGCTGCAGCACTTCGCTTGGTAATCTTTCTGGGGGAAAGCGATTCTGATGGAAAGGTGGGTCCTTCCCCACTCCTTTACTCTCTTACATAACCTCCACTGAGCTGTGTCCTCACAGCTCACAGCCTCGTGGAACTGAGGTGATGTAGGGAAACATGGTAGCAAATGAGTCAGACCCAGCCTGGGGGAGGTTGGATTGGGAAGGCTGTCTGAGGACATGGTCTTCTCTTGGAAGAGCGAAGGGACGTGGAAGATGTGGGAGCGGCAAGGGAGAAGAGAGGGAGTGCAGGTGTGTTCCTTTGTCGCCTGTCACAGTGACGGACGCAGCTGAGGTTAAGCACTTTCCGAAGAGAAGTTCACTGGACTGACAGTTCTGGCACTTCAGGACCACCGTGCCCGTTTTCCGGTAAGGAGGCGCCTGGATGTCTCACATGGTGAATGACGTCATGGTGGGGATTTAACGGGGAAAGATCACATGGTAAGAGATGAACTGAGAGAGACTTGGGAGCCAGGCTTACTCAGGTGGGAGAGAACTAAACAGGACCTCATGAGAACTTCATTCATCCCTTCCAAAAGCAGCGTTCCCAGTGATCTCTCACAAGGTCCCGTCACCTAAAGGTCCTGCTGCCACCGTCAACATCACCACATGGAGAATCAAGCATCCAGCCCACGAGCCTTTAAGGCAGTGGTTCTCAACCTATGGATTGAGGCCCCTTTGGGGGTTACACATCAGATATCCCGCATATCAGATATTTACATTGCAATTCATAACAGTAGCAAAATTATAGTTATGAAGTATCAGTGAAATAATTTTATGGTTGGGGGGGTCACCAAAACACGAGGAACTGTATTAAAGGGTCCCAGCATTAGGAGGGTTGAGAACCATTGCTTTAAGGGATACGTTTAAAATATTTCCAAACCACAGCAGTGAATAAGGTTACCATTGGCATCATTTAATGCCACCCAGAGTCCGAATCCCTTCTTCATGTCTGAGGGGCTCCCTGGATTCTCAGTCTTCTTTGATTGCAAGCTCTGCCAGCCTGGCCTTCAGCTCATGTGGGCATGGGATCAGGCATCAGCCGGGCCCTTGCTCTGGATTTGAGTTTGGGAGATGGTGATGTAAAAATGGATGGTGTCAGTTCCATTCTACCAACGGGTATCCTGTCTCAGAAGCAGCAGGGGTCATGGCTTTCTCAGCAAGGTCCCAGGCTAGGTCTTCACAGCCTCAGTAGAGTGGGCTGAGGACTTACTTTTTCTCTTCTTCCATTTTGCGCGTGTGTGTGTGTGTGTGTGTGTGTGTGTGTGTGTGTGTGTGTGTGTGTGTGTGTGTGTGTATCCGTGCATGCATGTAGAGATGCAAGAGTGACGTCAGGAATTATTCTCCATTATTCTTTCCCCTCATTCATTAAGTCGGGGTCTCTCAATCAGTCCCAGAGCTGACTTTTACCAGTGTGGTCTGGGAATCCTGCATCTCCACTTTTTGAGTTTGGAGTTGCAGTTGGAGCTCCACACTGAACCTGGTTCCCTGGCTAGTTTTATATCAAGCTGGGGTCCTCTCAAAGGAGGAAACCTCAAATAAGAAAATGCCTCTGTGAGACTGGGCTGTCCGAAACCCTGTAGGGCATTTCCTTAATTAGTGATGGATGGGGGAGGGCCCAGCACAATGTGGGTGGGGCCCTCCCTGGACTGGTGGCCCTGGGTTCTATAAGTAAGCAGGCTGAGCAAGCCATGAGGAGCAAGACAGTAAGCAACACCCCTCCATGGCCTCTGCATCAGCTCCTGCCTCCAGGTTCCTCCTCTGTTTGAGTTCCTGTCCTGACTTCCTTCAGTGATGGACTATGATATGGAAGTATAACCCAAATAAACCCTTTCTTCCCCAACTTGCTTTTTAGTCATGGTGTTTTGTCACAGCAAGAGAAACCCTGACTAAGACACCTGGCATTTCTGCAGGTTTCTAGGGATCTGAATGTCAGTCCTCAAGCTAGGAAAGCAAGTGCCTTGGTCACTGGGCCAACTCTTCAGACCAAGCTGGGACTTTGGGTCCAGTGATGGTACCATTCTGTTGGTTCCTTGTTCTTTGATTTTATGTACTTAAATAAACAGTATATTTTTAAAATTTATCCCCTCCCCTCTCTCTTCTCTCTCTCTCTCTCTCTCTCTCTCTCTCTCTCTCTCTCTCTCTCTCTCTCTCTCTCTCTGTGAGGTCAGAGGACAACTCTTCAGGAGTAGGTTTTTTTTCCTTTCACCACAGTGGGTTCTGGAGCCAAAATTCAGGTTGCCAGGCTGGTATAGCAAGTGTCTTTACCCATTGGACCATCCTGCCAGCCCATTTGTCTGGATTGCCAAAAGCTCATCTGGACCTTTGAACTTCTAAGTCTGATCCTTGATTTACTAGACAGACAGCACACAAGATCACCATTATCTTTTTTTTTTTTTAATTTTTCTAAACAGGATCATATGTAGCCCAGGCTGGCCTTCAACTTGCCCAGGATAACCTTAAACTTTTGATATTTCTGCTTCCACACCTCCAAACTTCTGGGGTTACAGATGTTCTTTGTCTGCCTAGATTTCCTCGTGCATGTATTTCCCACCTTCTGACATGTAAATGTGTTAGCCTGGAGTAGCTGCCGTCATCAATGTGACAGACCAGTATGATGTCATAGGCCCAACAAGTCCCTAAAAGTGAGGGGTCATGGGTAAACTTTGACTAAGTATATTGCACTAACAAGACCCCCAAACCAAAGCCAGAATAAAACAAAAACCTTACTCCCGGGCTGGTGAGATGGCTCAGTGGGTTGTGTAGGTAGCTAAGTTTTTGAGACATGGTCTCCCAAGATCACGGCCAGCCTTGGTTGCATCCCAATATTCTGTCTTGAAGAGTTAAAAAAAAAGCCTCTGGTGTATTCAACCACCTGGAAATGCCCCAGAAAGCAACGAGTGGATGATCAAGCTAACCTCGGTGTCTCTCTCCTCTATACCATGAGGCTTGCTCACCCATTGAAGCACGTCTAAGATAATATTCAGGCTTGGTGTGATGGATAAAGCTGCTGCAAACATGTCCATGTGAATTTTTTTGTGTGTGTGCACACTTGGCTCTCCGTGTATCTGGGAGGCCTGCTTAGAGAGCTTGTGTCAGACTTGGCCTGTTTCAACGCTGGGTTCCTTCCACCATTATCTCACACTTTCCGTGCTCATTCCCACCCACATTCCCTGGAGTTCCAACTGTATAGTTGGAAAACAGTGGTTTATTGTTTACTCTCTCTCTCTCTCTCTCTCTCTCTCTCTCTCTCTCTCTCTCTCTCTCTGTGTGTGTGTGTGTGTGTGTGTGTGTATGTGTGCATGCGCACAGGCTATGATGTGCACATGGAAGTCAGAGGACAGCTTTGTGGAGTTGGGCCTCCCCTTTCATCTTTATGCCGCCTCCAGCAATCACCGCTGCTGGTCCAATCTCTCAGTAGCAGGGGCCAATGCTGACCTCCTAATCTGGCCCCATTTCACTAATGATCAGATACTCAGTGGCAGCTTGATTTTATTTGACTCCTATCATGGAAGAGTCTGCTCACAGACTTAATGCCTTTGCCACTGCTGTGGTGTGCCCCAACACACATAAAGGAGGGTTGAACTCGGCCACATACTTTATCAGTTGAGATGATCATGTAACTTTCACCTTCATTCTCTTAGTGTGGTCTATACCACGATTGATTATTGTAGACAGAACCATCTTGGCATCATAGGAATATATACTACATGGCCATGTTGAATTAGCCTTTTAATGTACATCCAGTTTACTTGTGGTGTGTGTGTGTGTGTGTGTGTGTGTGTGTGTGTGTGTGTGTGATTTCTTCATCAGTATTCATCAGGGATGTTGGTCTTCAATTTCCTTACAGTGTCTTTGGCTTTTGTGTCAGAAAAAAAAAATGCTGAAATCATCAAATAAGTTTGGAACGATTCCTAGTGTTCCTTGCTCATTGATTTTTTTTTTTTTGAGGCGTTTGAGAAGAATTGGCATTAATTCTTCTCTAAAGGTTGAGTAGAATTCTCCAGTGAAACCATCTGGTCTTTGGGGTTTCTTTGTGGGGAGGTTTTAAAAGTCTGATTTAATTCCTTTACTAGGGATATATCTATTCGCATTTTCTACTTCTTGATGATTAAGACTTAGTACTTTGCAGATTTCTAGGAATCCATTTGTTTCTTCTATATTATCCAATCTGTTTATTTTCTTCATGACATTCTCTTATAATCCTTCTTTATTTCTGTGGCATTAGCTGAATGTCTTAGTTTTTATTAATAATTTTAGTTATCTGAGTCTTTTATCTTCTTCTTCCTTTTCTCTTTCTTATTAGACTATATTTTTTTTTGTGAGCTCCCTTCAATATTGTCTACCATTTAGGAGCTGAGGTATTCTACAGTCTGCTGTCTACAGAGCTGAGCCAGGCAGGCTTCTGGCACAGTAAAATAGAAACAGGGACTCTTATGGGAATAAAAGGTAATAGAGCCACATGTCCTTAATTTGCAAAGCTTGTACATCTAGAGTTTCTCCCCTCTACTGTTGACATGCAACGTGTCTGTTCCTCCATCCCTTATTCCAAGAGAAAAATCCTACCACGTGCAGAACACTATTAGAAAGCCTCCAAGTACAAACTAGTCACTGAAAGGTACCTGGGTTTTGTTTGTTTGTTTCTAAGTTTTGTTTCATTTCCAATTATGTGTGTGTGTGTTAGTGTAGTTGTGAGCCACCTGATGTGGGTACTGAGACCCAATCTCAGGTCTCTGGAAAAGCATCAGGCACTTTTAACTGCCGAGCCATCACCCCAGCCCTGGTAATCTGTATCTTCCATGGTAAATCCCTCTTGAACCACAAGGTGAGATTTCTTTAAAAACAAAGAAACAACCAACCAACATGGCACAGGAACCCAACAGGTGCAGTATTAGTGCACACACCTCGGTGGTGACCAACAGCTCTCTAATTGGACTTAAGATCCACCCATGGTAGGGGTACCATGCCTAGTACTGAAAACCTAGTAAACTATTCAGTCCTGGTGAAATCATGATTATCGGAGGAGAATCGTAACCACTAATTTACTAAGCCAGCATATTTCTTAACAAAAGTCTATAAACACTTGTCCTTATATCTACAGGTGGGTGTAGCCATCAACCCTCATCAAGGAAACGTTTTCTTTGCAATGGACAGAGATCACTACAGAAAACCATACCTAATCAAAATGCATAGTTGTGGAGCCCAGCCCCAATGAATGCATCTCTAAAATATCCCCATACCTCAGCTCTTGGGACATTGGGGAAGAGAGTGCATAAATATTGCGGGAGCTAGAGGATCAGGGAGTTTTCTGTGAGACTGTTTCTCCTAGTAACCTCAGAATCTATAACCACAAACTCTCACCAACATGACTGCCCAAATATGAGCTGAACACAGAGGACATCAACAGGTATGCCAAACAGCATGAGAAAAAGTCCATGAGGCCTCAACCCTACACAAAGAACTCTGGGCATCTGAGTAAATCTGGGAGCGGGAGAGGTGGTCCTCCCCAGGGAAGAGCACACCAATTAGTTGTCCACTGCCAATGGTCAGCCCTGAAAACATTCAAGTATCATTATATGGATTCAGGATGTTATTTTTAGGAATATTTGTGTATATACAAATACATATATGCATGCAATATCAATTAGGGAAAAATAGGCTATAACTTTGAAGGAGAGAAGGGAGGGGTATATGGGAGGATTTTGGAGGGAGGAAAGGGAATGGGAACATGTTATAATTTAACTTTTTATAATTTAATTTCATGTATCTGCTGGATGGGGGTGGCACATGCCTTTAATCCCAGCACTCAGGATGCAAAGGCAAGTGGATCTCTGAGTTTGAGGCCAGCATGGTCTACAGAGTGAGTTCCAGAACAGCTGGGGCTACACAGAGAAACTCTGTCTCAAAAAGCAAAAAAATAAATAAATATGCCTATCTTAAAAATAAAAACAAACAAAGAGGCAACAACAAAGCATAATTGTGGTGTGCATACCTGTAATCCCAGCACTAGAGATGCCGAGGTAATAGGACCATGAATTTAAGGCTGGCCTAGAGTGGGTTCCAGGCTAGCTGAAACACAAAAGCAACCAACCATCTAAGGTGAATCCTTTGTAGACAGCAGATAGGAGTGACTTCTTTGAAGACTTAAGTAGTACCCACCAGGCACATGGCACACTCCCACTCAGTAAGTGTGGTCGTTTGTGGGTAAAATCAACACATTATTTTCAGCCCTCTCTTCTAGGTACCATTGCAAATGGTGGCCACAACATTAGGTTACAAATAGTTGCTGTGACAGTATGCATGGTGGAAACAACTTCAGGGCTGTTGAAGAGATGGCTCAGTAGTTAAGAGCACTTGTTCTTGTGGAGGACCCCAGTTCAGTTCCCAGCACCCATATTGGGCAGCACATAATCACCTGTAATCCCAGCCCTAGGGAATCCAATGCATTCCTTTGGTCTCTGCAGGTACCTGCATAAGCTTGGCATTCATACACAGACATACATGAAAATACATAGACAACTGAAGGAAGGAGGATGGGTATATTTGGCTCACTGTTTGACGAGGTAGTCTGTCATAGCAGGAAAGCCTGGGCCACATTGTGTCTACAAGTGAAGAAGCAGCAGCAGCTGCAGAGCTTGAATGCCGATGTTCATCTGCCCTATTTTCTCCATTTCATTTAGTTTTGGACCCCAGCCCAGGGGATGGTGCTGCTCATATCCAGGGTGAGTCTTCCCACTGCAGTTAAACACCCTCACACCCAACCCAGATGTGTATCTCCTAGGTGATTTCCAAGTCCAGTCACATTGACAATAAAGATTAATCATCACATAGTACATAGGTATTTTGTCTTGTTTTTTTTCCTGGCTATTTTTCCCAGGCTGACCTTGAACTCATGATCTGATCCTCCAGCTTCAGCCTCCTAAGTGTTGGGGTGCCAAGCCTATGCCACCAGATTCAGTCTGTATCTGAGGGAATGAGGTCTAGGGCTTCTCTTATGATCTTTCTGACATCATGCTTTCTCATTACCTTTTATTGTGCAGTGTGTGTGCGTGTATGTTTGAGCACACACATGGATGTCCAGCATCCTGCTCTATCACTCACCACTTTTGTCCTCTGATGCAGGGTCTCCCACTGCACCTGAAGCCAGAAGGTCAAGCCCTAGCAATCCTCCTGTCTCTGCCTCCAACAATACTAGGGTTAGAGGCATGTGTGGCCATGCCTGGCTTTTATGTGGGTGCTGGGATTTGAACCTATGTTCTCCCACTTGTACACTAAGCTACTTATCCACTGAGTCATCTCTCCAGTCCAGAATTTGTATTGTAATAAGACTATATATATTTAATTTTAATTACACCAAACACTGGGAAGCAGTGATAGAGCTGGTTATGAATCTAACCTCTGGGAACTCCCAGGTTGGCTGAGCAGACCCCAGAAAGAGGTCTTACCTGGGGTCTGTGCTGGTGACCCCCTTGTCATTTTAAACACTCCACAAAATGCTCATTTTGCATTTTCCTCTGATCCAAATCCTCAATTAGTTAGCTAAGTCTCCTGAGCTTCCAGATTAAATGGTTTTCTTCTTGAGAAAGGTTCAATATTTGCTCGTTCAAATTAACCCGGCTTTTGCTTTTCATCCAAGCAGCTCTCCCATGGTCATGCCATCGTCGCTTTTCTTAATGTAGCTTAAAAATGGCCTGCAAGAATACTGCGTGTTCCTGGACAGCCGTACAAAGGAATTGATCCTTCCTTACCTTCGAAGGTTTTAATTACCTTCAATTGGAATTCCAAGGCCATCCCGGCAATACAATTAATTTTAATCAGGAGTCTAAGTTTGTCATTCAACCCAATTACTCTCGATTAAGTGATTCTGTGTTTCTGTTCATTATCAATTGATTGTAATTACTTATTATCAAGTAAACTCAATATGTTTATGATGATTTCATTAATCAGACAATACCCGCTACTCAAAGGCATGGTGGTTTGATTCAGGAGCCTGTATTTGGGCACCTTGAAACGCTATAAAATCAATACAAACCAGATGTATTTACTAAACATGGACATGTGTGGTTTGGATTGTGAATGTTAGGGAAAAAGAAAGCTTGAAAGATAAATGCTGTTCTCAGGACTCTGGTTTTGGGTGGGGATGTTAATTCAGTAGCGTGTTTGACTAGCATGGGTCAGGTCCTGGGTTCTATCCTCTGGACCATATAAACTTGGCATGGTGGTGTGTACCTGTAATCCCAGCAAGGTGGAGGCAGGAGGATCAGAAGTTCAAGATCATTCTAGGCTATAAAGCGAGTTAGAGGCCAGCCTGAGCAGAAGAAATTAGACTCTAGTCTTAGAGAGATGTTGAAGCACAGAATACCTGGAGTGAAATTCACAACTTATTCCATTAGGCACAGCTAAGATGCTCATCAAATGTGTGCACTCAGGAGCCCCAGGTACCTCTGGGACATTTGTCCTGAAGACTACTCTTTTTTTTTGAGACAGGGTTCTTCTGTGTTGTTTTGGTGCCTGTCCTGAATCTTGCTCTATAGATCAGGCTGGCCTTGAACTCACAGAGATCCACCTGGATCTGCCTCCTGAGTGCTGGGATTAAAGGTGTGCGCCACCACCGCCCAACTCAGAAAACTACTCTTTAATGAGATGATTCATTTGGAAGACAACCATGAAAGCACAGGATATATGAGCCCATAACCAGCCCACCAAGGAAATAAGAATAACCTTGCTCACATTCCTATAACAGATATCATGTCCCATTGCACTGGCCAGAACTGGGGTGTGTGACGTGGTTATGAGAAAGATATGCTTACCTGGAAAACCTGATACAATGCTCCCCAGTCTCCACTCAATAGCCTTGTGGCCTTAGATAAATTATCAGTTTCTTTAAAAGCCAGTCTTCTCATCTTTAAAATGGGAATGAAATGAGCCAGTGAGATGGCCCAGTGATCAACAGTGCTCACCGCTGACAGCCTGGGTTCAGACCCCAGGACCCAGACTGTGGAAGGACAGAAGTGACTTCTGCATGTCGTCCTTGCAGACACACATAACACATAACATATACACACAGATAAATAAGTGCAATTTTTACGTTTTAAAGAGTTATTTTAATTGGTATATTGGTGTGTGTGTGTGTGTGTGTGTGTGTGTGTGTGTGTGTGTGTGTGTGTACATGTGTGTACGTACAAGCACAGGGGCCATCTGAGGCCAGAGGTTTCAGATGCCCTGGAACTGGAGTTGGAGCAGTTGAGAGTCTCAATGTGGGTGCTGAGAACCAAAGCCAGATCCTCACGAAGAGCAGTGCATGATCTTAACCACTGAGCCATCTCTTAAAAACCTCCTCACAAACAAAACAAAACATTTCTCATGGAAACAGAATGCTATTTTCACAGGATTACTGCAGAACTAGTCATATAGTTAGTTGCAAGAATGCAGCATGTGGGTATAACAGGCCTTCCAACATGGTGGGTCAAGGAATAGGGCAAAGGGAAGAACGTTGTCTATGGAGCATGCTGTTAATTTGAAAGAAGAAGCCGGAGGGTTTCAGGGAGCCAAGAGTTGACAGCATGGAAAAACTAGGGTGACCAACCACCCCAGTTTGCCCAGGACTTGCTAGGATAGAAAAGGATGGATAGTGATGCTCAGGGTAGATGATAGTGATGTTTAGGGTGAATGACAGTGATGCCCAGGATGGATAGTGATGCCCAGGATGGATGACAGTGATGCTCAGGATGGATGACAGTGATGCTCAGGATGGACAGTGATGCTCAGGATGGACAGTGATGCTCAGGATGGACAGTGATGCTCACGTGAGAACAGAGTTCACACTATAGAAGAAGAGTATACAGGTGGAGGACAGTGACATCAGATGGCATGGGACTGTAGCACAGACCTCTGTCCTTGTCATATGGGCAGGGTAGCTTCACTTTCATCTGCAATCATACAATGACTGTGCTCATGAGAAGATATTGCTGCTTCTTAGAGAGTCTGGTTATTTCTCCACCTTGTCTCAGGTAGAGCTTTGCATTAACTGTATGGCTTCAGGAGACATGTAATGGAAATACCCCAACAAAAGCAACTTAAGGGAGAAATGGTTTATTTGGCTTGCAGTCCCAGGTCACAGTCTATCGCTCAGGGGAATACAATGTGGGAGGACGAGAAGCAGCCAGTCACATCCACAGTCAAGAGGGAGAGAGAGAGAGAGAGAGAGAGAGAGAGAGAGAGAGAGAGAGAGAGAGAGAGAGAATGCATGCATGAATGACAATGCTTATCAGATCAGATTCTCCACACTTATTACAGTTCATAAGCTCCTGCTTAAGGAATGACGCCACCCACGGTGGATAGATAGTCCCACTTCAATTAACATAATTGAGAAAATCTCCCAACAGATTCATCTACAGGCCAACCTGACCTGGACAATCCCTCATTGAGATCTTCTTAGATGTGATACTTTGAATAAGAAACGTCCCTTATTGGCTCAAGTATTTGAACATTTAGTGCCATTTGAGGAGGTTATGGAACCTTTAGCTTTGCTGGGGGAAGTGCATGGGAGTGGGCTTTGAAGACGACCACCAGAGGAAGTGCATGGGGGTGGGCTTTGACAACCACCTTTGTCCCACTTCCAGTTCACTCTCTCTCTCTGCTATGTATTTGTGGATGAAACTGTGACCTCTCAGCTTCCTGCTCTGGCCACCCACTGCCATGCCTCCCCCGCTCCACCATTATGGACCCTCTATGGTGATATTTTATTTGTACTGAAATGTGATTTTATTTGTATGTTAATAAATAAAGTTGCTTGGGGGTCAGAGCTAATAGCAAGCCATAGCAGGGCTGGGTGTTTGTGGCACACGCCTTTAATCCCAGCACTTGGTAGAAGAGCTAGGTGGATCTCTGTGTGGTCAAGGATACAGCCAGCATTGGAGACACACGCCTTTAATCTCAATACCATAGAAGACCTGGAGGGCTGTACAACAGACAGTGACGAGGCAGTCATGTGGTTGGTTTTACAACCAATGAGAAGGCAGGACAGAAAGACTATATAAAGACAAACACACAGGAAGTAGCTCCCTTTCAGAGAGGTCTCTTGGCTGAAGAGGCTAGCTGTAGCAGGCGGTAAGGCTCTTAGCTCTGATCTCTTGGCTTTCTTCTTTGCGTTGGTTCTGTGTTTCTTATTTAATAAGATGGTTGGCTACATCTACAACCCTCTCTCTGGAACAGCACACAAAAATAAACTCTTTCTCCCGTCAGTAGCTTCGGTCATGGCTTTATTCCACAGTCACAGGAAAGCAACGGAAACACCAGGTCACTCTAGACTACGTCAAGTTGACAAAACTGACCATCACACCGGGGGAAATCAAAACCAAAATGGAGAGAAAGAATCTCAAGAGGGATTCATTTGGGTCCCAGCATCCAGTTCTGTGTGATGTTGGCACTGCCCAAACCCAGGAATCAATAGAGTCTCCTTTTGACTTGCACTTGGCAGAAGTGGGTTCTGGTCAGATACGAAGGAATACGTTCTGATGAATAAGTCTCTCTTTCTCATTTGTTTTCCTACCCACACTGGGAATTTTTGGAGTACTCAGACACTCAATAAATAGTTGTGGGATAAATGAGTGCATGAATAAAATTGTGAACTATATGTGAGTTTGTCTTGGACCTGTGATACTTGATTGGACAGACTGGCCCTCCTGGGGAATGAATGGTCAGACACATTGTGTCTGTTCAATTCCTCTGTAGCTTATTCTGTGTTTTGCTTGTTGGTTTTTTTTGCTTTTGTTTAGTTTTTTGTTTGGTTGTTTGTTTGAGAAGGGTCTCATGCAGCCAAGGCTGGTCCCAACCGCACTATGTTTTCAAAGATGATCATCCTGCCTCTACCTCCTGAGCGCTGGGATTACAGGTATACAGCAACTTGCTGTGCTTACACAGTACAGAGCTTCATACATGCTAGGCAAGCAGTCTGCCTTCTGAGCCACTTCCCCAGCTCCAGCAGGGCCTTTTCAGCTGAGTGTGCTCACTTATGAAAACCTCAGACTATTTGATGGACAACACAAAGATCAAGACCATGATGGAAAAGGAGGAGGAGGTTGCCCCCAAGACAGAGGAGGTTAGGAATGAGTGGTTGTGTCATGGATACATCCTTTAAGGTGAGCACCAGGCAGGGTTCTGTGGGGTTCCTGGGATCTTGACATCCAGCCCTCCCACAAGCCATATTTGTTAATATTTTTTTCTCAGTGACCCTGATATCTAACAAGTCCTGACAGGCTTTTTAATGGCAGCTCACGGGAATGAATTGGGTTACAAGAATTTGACAGCAGGAAGATAGCCCTGCCGAAGACTTCAATTCTAGTGAAAGACTGGGAATCACTGCAGGGAACCTTTGGGAGGGAAACAGAAATCAAGAGACCGTTCAGAGGATGGGCTAATCCACGTCGCTGTGGACCACCTCCTAAGAGTCTCTTCTGTTCCTGTGAGTCCTGGCCACTCTTATCCTTCATTATTTCATCATCTTACTTCTTCTCTAGGCGAAGTCACTGCTATCTTCTGGGACTTTGTCACACTGTAGACAAGTCCTACCATCTAGAGAAGCCTCAAAGAGATCTATCTCTATTACTGATGGCAGGTTCAAGGCCTTCCTGGATTACAGAGATCAGAGCTAGCCTGGGCAGTTCATAAATAAAGAGAAAAAAGAGGGCTCAAAATGTAGAACACCTGCCTAGAATCCCCCAGTGAAGGGCTGGGGTGTGGCTCAGTGGTAGAGCACCTGCCTAGAATCCCCCAGTGAGGGGCTGGGGTGTGGCTCAGTGGTAGAGCACCTGCCTAGAATCCCCCAGTGAGGGGCTGGGGTGTGACTCAGTGGTACAGCACTTGCTTGGCATAGACAGAGCTCTAGATTCAACCTCCAGTACTGCAAAAAAAGGGGCAAGGGGGAAAATGGAAACTTACTTATACCACAGAGTGCCCAGGATGCCTTCCCTAATAATGCCTAATCATACCTAATGAGACCTATTCATGCCCCTGTTTCCCAGAGAAAACAGAGATACTAAATTTGTGTTCTCAGCCCTTCCATTTTCTTTGGTTTTATCCATTGTTAAACAATACATAGTTTACTGCCCCCATGGTGTGTGTATGTGTGTGTGTGTGTGTGTGTGTGTGTGTGTGTGTGTGTGTGTGTGTGTGTTTAACAGAGTCTGATGTAGCCCAGGCTAGTCCTTAACCTCTTCATGTACCCAGGATGACCTTGATCTTCTGATCCTCTTGTCTCTGTCTCCAGTGCTGAGATGACAGATGTACATCATTATGCCAGGCTCTTTGGGCATTTTTGAGTGTGGCTTCTCTGATGCTTGTATCTTTTACTTGATGTCGTATTTTTTGAGACTGGCTTATGTAGACCAGTGGGAAATGGGCATTTCTTTTTTATTTCATTGTAGAGTTTTGCAGTACCCACATATGGCCAGTTATTCCATCCAGCACCTGCTCTCTCCACCCAGTGCTGACAGACATTTGGAGTGTGTCCAGCTGGGTTTTTATAAACAATGTTGCTAAGAGTTTTCAGGCTTACCTTCTGAGCCTGTGTGGGAAAGCCTTCCCCAAAGCTGTATACAAGGGGTACTGCTTCTGGATTGCACATAGATCGTGTACATTATAATAGTTTTTCAAAAACGACAAAAACATTTAAAATGTATTTATGTGTTCTGCCTACATGTATGTCTGTGTACTATGTGCATGCGGTGGCTTTGGAGGCCGGAGAAGGCATCAGATACCTGGAATTGGAGTAACAACCAGCTGTGAGCCACCACATGGGGCTGGGAATTGAACCCAGGTCCTCTGAAAGAACACCCAGTGCTCTTAACCACTGAGCCACCTCTCTAGCTTCATGCTGTGATAGTTTTAATTGTCAATTTGATGCCACTTAGAATCACCTATAAAGAGGGTCTCAGATGCCACCTATAAAGAGGGTCTCAACGAGGGATTGTTTAGATCAGGCTAGGCTGTGGGCGTGTCTGACAGACTGTCTTAATTGCCTTCATTGAGGTGGGATGACCCAGCCCACCGTGGGTGGCACCTTTCCCTAGACTGGCCATTAAACTGTGGACGAATGGACAAAGTGAGCTGAGCACTAATGAGCATGCACACATTCATCACTCGCAGCTCTCGCCTGGATGTGATGTGATTGGCTGCTTCACGTTCCTGCCAGGATTTCCCAAGCATGATGGACTGTAACCTGGAGTTGGGAGCTGAATAAACCCTTTTCCCCCTAAGTTGCTTTTTGACAGGTACTTTATCACAGCCGCAGAAACAAACCTCGGGCTCTGTGCAGGGCTATAATTTGAAACTGACAAGTCCCCACGGGCTCTCGTTTTTTGAGTGCTTTGTCCTCAGCTGGCGGTTCTGAAGGCTGGGGAGCAGAAGTGGCTCAGTCGGGGCAGGGCTTGGAAGGTGAGACCCAGCTTGGCTTTGCAGCCTGCTCTCCCTCAACTTCCTTGGTAGCTCCACGCGGACAAGCCGCTGCCCCTTGCTCAACAACCAAAGATGGACTTGCTCCATCGTGTCTTTCCTGACACAAGGGATGGAGCCGTTCTGAAAACGCAAGACAAAACGTCAACTTACTCCTTTCAGTTGTTTCTGTCACGAGGCTGGATGTGGGGACCAGACTTGTGGTCTCAGCACAAGGAGGCTGAGGCAGGGGGATTGCTATGATGAGTTCAAGGATAGCCTGAGCTAAAGAGTATCTCTAAATATTGTCTTTGTCAGGTATTTCTGCCACAGAGACAAGAAAAATAAGAATTCATTTTTCTTATCTCTGTCCTTCCCTCCCTCCCTCCCTCCCTCCCTCCCTCCCTCCCTCCCTCCCTCCCCCTCCCCTTCCTCTCTCTCCCTCTCTCCCTCCTCTCTCTCTCTCTCTCTCTCTCTCTCTCTCTCTCTCTCTCTCTCTCTCTCTCTCTCTCTCTCTCTCTCTCTCTCTCCCCCTCTCTTCATGGAATTAAGGACTGAACCTAAGGTTTCACACACACTAGGCAAGCACTCAACCACTGAGCCATGTCCCCTTTTCTTCCTCCTCCTCCCCCTCCCCTTCCTCCTCTACCCCCTTTCCCCCCCCTCCTCTTCCTCTGCACCCCTCTTCTGATAGGATATGTTGCTTAGGCTGACCTTGAACTTCTGTCTCCACTTCCCAAGCGCTACTATACTGGTCACCACCACACCAGGTTTATACGGTGCTGGGGATCAAACCCACCACACTAGACAGACACCATCTGAACTGCATACCCAGCTCTCAGCTGTCGCCCCCCCTGGATGCTCTCAGGAAAGGCCCTCAGCATCCCTGAACTGCTGAAATGCAAGCTTGGATTTTTGCCCCCGAAGGGATGCAGAGACCCATGGGATACAGAGCGCTCGGCTGGCACTTGAAGAGAATGGCGCTGCAGCTTTTCTTGCCTGAAATCTCCTAACAGTGGGGCTTGAAAAGCTATGCAGGCCAGCCTGGCCACCTGACCCCACGGGACAGGTTCATTCTGCTGACCCGTAGTTGTGAGTCATGAGATGGCCAGGCTGGACTGTGCTCCTCTGCCCCCGTGGAGAGGGCCTGTGACAGCTGCTTGTCACTGTTACTTCTTCTTCTAAAGGGCATGGGTTCCCCACATCCTCCCCCCTGGTAGAGTTCAGCTGCCGAAAGTCAGCAATGGCGAGGATATATGTAGGTCTCTCTTCTCTGAGACAACTTTCTATCTTAAATTTAAAATGAAGCTACCAGCGTAGGGCTGAGGGTCAGCCAAGAACAAATCTATTGCGTGGCCCCAATTTCCCATTTCCACCCTGCTGCAGACAGGCTGCTGATATCAGCCATCTTCCTTGAGCCAAAGACCATCTGGACTCTCCCCTTCCTGCCCCGCAGCCTAGTGCCGGGTGCGCATGCTCAGGGCAGAAGCTAGCCCTGCTGAACTGTGGTGTCTGCACCATCTTTTCCCCCCAAGAATGGAAGAGAAGCGGGCAAACCATAGCAGGCCCCAGGCAGGAAGTTTGATCGCATAAACCAGCGGAACATCTCGGCCTTAAACTCCTCTTTCCTTTTTCAGTTGTTAAAAATAATGCAAGCAAACTGTGAAGCTAAGGGCATGGGAAGATTCCGACCCATGGATTCCGGTGTGAGGCTCTTTGACCCGTAGTCCTGCGAGGTGTGATTCCCAAGCTGCCGAGATGCTGGGGAGACGGGGAGGGGTCAGCATGAGGAGCAAGTTGAGGGGTTCATCCTCCAGAAGGGGTTCACACAGGGGTGTCTGTGGAGGTATACGGAGTGTGAAATCAGAATAGAATTTGAGTCATCGAAGTTTGGTTCGCCTGACTCATAGCCCCGCCTCCTGGCTCATAGCCCCGCCCTCTTCTGACTCCTCCACTTCCTCCTCCGAGGCCCAGGCTTCCTCCAGCTGAGGCTTTACCTGATGCCAGAGGGATTCCAAAAGTTGGTGCCTCGGTACTCAGATGGGGAGGACTTCTCAGACTTACTTCGTTCTCTGTGGATGATGATGATCCTGCTGGAGGCCGTTCACCATCAGTACGCTGATGCCCTGCAAATGTGGATTCTAGGATGCACCTTGAGATATGGGCTTCCTTTGTTTGGTGTGTGTGTGTGTGTGTGTGTGTGTGTGTGTGTGTGTGTGTACAGTGTATATGCATGTGTGTGGAGGGTCATGCGCATACAAGGAGGCCAGATGATGTCAAGTGTCCCTGCTCCATCATTCTCAGGCTCGAGACAGTCGGTCAATGGACAGGGAGCTAGGCTGGCAGCCAGCAAGCCACAGTGAGCCTCAAGTCTTTGTCCTTACCCCAAAGTTCTCTCCTCTCCTCCCTTCCCTTCCTCTCCCCTCCCCTCCTTCCCTCTCCCCCTCTCTTTCCTTCTCGTACTCTTCCTCTTTCTCATCCTCTTCCTCTTTTATTTCCCATTTTTATGAGATCTGTGGCTCAAGCGTACCTCGAACTCCTCCCGATCCTCCTGCCTCAGCCTTCCAAATGCTTGGATTGCAGTGATGCATTCACAGGCCTGGGGTGTGCAGTGTTGGAGAGCAAATCCAGGGCTCTGTGTGTCGGAGGCCAGCCCTCTACCAGCTGAGTTCCATCCCCAGCCTGAAAGCTTTTTTCCCCTCTTTGACAAAGAAGCAAAATCTTCTCCAGATCCCGTCTGGCTCATTGGCTAAAAAAAGCATGTAAACACGGCCAGCTTTGGCTCCCACAGAGCCCCACATGAGTATCTGACATGAAGACACCGTAGGCTCTATCCTTAGGTGGGTTGGCTAAGCAATCGTGGTCGGCAAAGGGAGCTTGGACTGGCTTCACCGTGCTTACCACAGTGGGCCGAGGAGATTGATTACCAACTGCTGAGGAGTTCGTGGGTAACTAACTGTCTTCCTATTGAAAGTGAGTTAACTTGGGGTCCTTCCAAAGATACCTGGGTGAATGAGCTGCTGAGCGTTTCTAAGGCAGAGAGACTTCTGTTTACATCTTTCCCACAACTGTCTCAGCATGGGATGAACTTTCTCCAGCGCCTTGGCTTCAATATTGACAGAGTGGAGGGACAGAAGCCCAGCTGGGCCAGGCCATGGCTCCAGTTTATGCCACCACGTTGGGTAAGAATTTTGAACAGAGAAATAAAACTCTGGGCATTGCTCATCTAGCTTGCTTGCCTAGAATCCCCCAGTGAGGGGCTGGGGGTGTGGCTCAGTGGTAGAGCACCTGCCTAGAATCCCTCAGTGAGGGAGCTGGGATTATTGCTTAGCAAGAATGTCTGTCTAACATACATAAGACCTTGGATTTGATCCCCAGAGCCAGAACAAACAAAAGAAGAATAAAACCCAAGTATAAAATGAAACTTGTACTGACTAGTGAAAGCCCTGAGGACCTGATTGGATCAAATATAAAATTGTTCTTTAGAGACTTTCCCATAGTCCAATTGTCCTGGAAACACGTATAGAAGGTGTGTGCTTTCGCCAGAGGAATGGAGATAATAACGGGAAGTAAGAGGAATGAATTATAAGTCACATGAGAGAGAGCAAGTTGAAGCTGAATTGCACTGGCTTGCCAAGAGCTGGAAATGGAAGAACATTCTGGAAAGTATTATCTAATAGACACATTTTGTTTTTAAAAGTTTGTGTGTGTGCGCCAGTCTACTGTGGTGGCCAGGGAACAGCTTGTGGTAGTCAGTTCTCTCCTGCTCCTGTGAAGGTTCTGGGCGTGGAACTCAGGATGTCAGGCTTAATGGCAATTGAATTTCCCCTCTGAATTTCCCATCTTGCTGGCCCATGGGTACATTCACAATTGTGAAGATGGGTAATGAGGGGCTGGAGGGATGACTCCATGGCTAGGATCGCACGTTGATTTCACAGAGGACTGGAGTTCAGGGTCAGCACCAGTGCCTGGCATCTTAAAGCTGCCTTTAACTCCAGCTCCAGGGGCTCCAACTCCTCTGGGCTCCTCAGGCAACTGCACTTGTGTGCACAGACCCACCCACAGACCCTCCACAGACCCCCTCAACACATAGACCCCCCCAGAACTGCATATACACATAATTAAACCCTCTACAACCCCACATAGTTAAACATTTGAAATAAGTTGGTAATGAAGGCAAGAATTAAAAATTTAACAAGTTTAACAATACTTTATAAACACACACACACACACACACACACACACACACACACACACACTGAATACACACAGTATCTTTATTAGGGTTTCTATTGCTATGATAAAACACCATGGCCGAAGGCAGCTTGGGGAGGGAAGGGTTTATTTCGGTTTACAGTTCCACATCACAGTCCATCACTAAGTGGTCAGGGCAGGAACTCAAGTAGGGCAGGAACCTGGAGGCAGGCACTGATGTGGAGGCCCTGGAGTACTGTTTCCTTGCTTTTAATGATGGACTCCGTAGCCTTTTTGACAGTGCCACCTATTGGGGAACCAGCGTCAATGCATGCTCATGGCGGGAGGCGGGGCACAAAATGGTAATAATGGCTAACGAGGAATCGGTGGGGTTGTGTCGGTGAGCAGCACTGAGCAGTGCTTTGGATGAGACATGTCCTGCACAGGCTCATGAATTTGAACATTTGGTTCCAGCTGATGGTGCCCTCTGGGAATGTTATGGACCCTTTATCCTTAAAGGGTTCTACTTCCTGTTCTCTCTGTGTGCTTCCTGTGTATGGATGCAACACCATGACCCAGCTTCCGCCTCCTGCCACCACGCCTTCCAGCCTGTTATCGTGTCCTACCTGCAATGATAGATTCTAACCCTCTTTAGCTGGAAACCAAACTAAACCCCCTTTCCCTGAGTGGTGTGTGGTCATAATATTTTATTGCACCACGGAACGGTAACTAACAGACACACCACCCCTCACCTCATCAGGAAAGCATCGTGTTCTGTGATCTGGAAGAAGCCATGGATTTCTGGGGCATCCCAAGCAGATCACAAATGCCTAGAGGAACCTTCATCTCTCTCATTTCTCCTGACCCCAAACTGTTTAGCTATTTTTTTTTCAGCAAAGGTCCAAGTCAGCAGACTTGAAAATGATCATCTCACCCACCTTCTTCTGCCCCCCGAATGCACTGTCCATCAATATTTCAGACCTACCGCGCTGTTCAGTTATTGATAGAGTGAAATGAAAGAGAATTCCTTAGCCTCTCCCTTTCTCTGTGGCCTGAAAATAATCACAGCCAGGACTTGAGAGGCTTGTGTGGTGATTTAGAAAGCCAAGAAGGAGCTAAGGATGGGTTTGCTCTGCCCTGCCCTTTATTGTGAGAAAGAAGACATTGGCCCCTGACGTTAAGAACCTCTAAGATGCCAGAGAGACGGTTCAGCTGGTAAAGTGCCTAGTGAACAAACACGAGGATCTGTGTTCAGTCCCCAGAGCCCATGCTGAAACAAACAAAGAGATCTAGGTATGATGTATATGTTTGTCATACCTGCACTGGGGAGGCAGAGGCAGGAGGATTCCTGGGACAGCTGGGCCAATCAGTGAGCTCCAGGTCTCAGTAAGAGACACTGTCTCAGAAACAAGGTGGATGTAACTGAGGAAGATACCCCAGATTGATATCTGGAATACACACACACACACACACACACACACACACACACACACACACACACACTAAAACACACATGTGCTCACATACACACAGACAAACATACACACACACAAATACACTCACACACAAACACATAGACATACATACATGCTCTCACACACACACTAAAACACACATGTGCTCACATTCACACACACACACACACACACACACACACACACACACACACACAGTTGAAAAGTTTTTTTTCCACCAGTCCCAGAGGGTGAGGTTTGAATGATGCCCTCAAACATCTGTCCCCACACACTGCACGGGGCAGACATGGGACTCACATGTATGGAATGACCACCTTCTTTGACGCAATCTCAGGAACCCTTCTCTGAGTCCCCCTTTTGGAGTGACCACCAGTAACCTGTCTATCCACTGCTCTGACTGTGTCACCTGGTTCTCGGGGTTGTCACGGGGTTGTCTTATTTCTTCCCTCTTGTCCCCACGTCCGTTCTCGGCACCCTGGAAGCAGACTTCAGTTGGTCCTCCATCATTAACCCTTCCCCCACCCCCAATTCCAGACTCAGAGCAGCCAGGAGGAATCCGATCTTTCCAGGAGAAGGAAGCAGGGGTAATGGTTTCTCTCACGGTTCCTTTCCATTTGGAACGTAACACACCTCAGAAAGCTCAAGACTCACGCTGAAGAGAGCAATTACTCTGCTCAGCATTTTTAGTGCCCTGAGTCCCAGAGTGAAGGAAATAGGTGAGACTCGGTCATCACGGTAGCTAGTTGCAAACGGTTGCTTAAAATAGTACCTGTGCTCTGTAAGAAGTGGCTTGAGCTTGAAGACGGCCAGCAAAGATGAACCTTCTCTAGGCTGGTGCTCAGCTTCCCAGGGGATTGCTGCCTGGCTTGGCTCTGGGAAAGAGCTCATTTCTAGACTGAAGGGACAGATGCCTCCAGCTCTAGGCCATGACTCCAGGGACTTAATCACAGATACCTGCTCCCATCTCTTCAATTCACTAATAGAGGCTTGCTGAACTGTAGCATACTCACACACATGTGTGCATAACACAATGCAATAAATAGATTATATATATATGTATATGTATATATGATTTAAATAGTGAGACCAAGTCTGGTATTTATCATCTTAGCACTTAGGTAGCTGAAGCAGGGGCATCATGAGTTTGAAGTCAGTGTGGGCTACAATAGTAAGACTGTTATACTTTCATTTCTGTTGCTGTGATAAAATACCCTGACAAGAAGCAATGTATGGGGGGAAAGGGCTTATTTTAGACCACAATTCCAGGTTATCATTTTTCATAGCAAGGAAGTCAGGGCAGCTTGGTTTGAAACAGCTAGTCACGTCACCCCTTCTGTCAAGAGCAGAAAGAAATGCATGTATGCATGCATGCTTATTGCTCATCATATGCTCTACATCCCACAGTCCATGACCATCTGCCTAGGGAATGGTGCCACCCACAGTGGACTGGGTCTTCCCTGCATCAATTAATGTAATCATTACACACCTCCATAGGCCATTGGGACTCTCTTCCCAGGTGGTTCCAGGTTGTGTCACAATGTCGAAACAATCACGGAGAAGATCCTATCTCAAAAAGAAAACGACAACAAATGCACCAAGTCCTAGCTGCTTGCAATCACCCAGATGAGAGATGACGGTGGCTTCGTTAGAGTAACGGCAGAGAGGCAAGGGGAGAATGTAAGATCTGGGAAACATTTGGACAAAGGTCTAACATTTTGGGCGGAGACTGACTTCCAGGCTTCTGACCTGTGTCATTTTCTGAAAGGGGGTTGTGATGACAATCACACTTCCTTGCTAACTTGACTAGGTTTGGAATCACCTAGGAGGCACACCTCTGGGCAGACCTGTGAGGGAATGTCTAGATTGAGCTAACTGAGTAGAGAAGTCCCCACCCTGAAGGCAGCTGGTACCTCCCCCATGAGCTGGGGTCCTGAACTAAATAAAAAAAGATGAAAGTGAGTTGAGCACCAGATTTATCAGCCTCTGCTTCCTGACTATGGATACAATGTAGCTAGCTGCGCCTCCTGTCCCTGCTGCAATGATGGACTGTAGACCTTAAAACTATGAGTTAAAATAAATCTTCCCTCGCCTAAGTGGCTCTTACGGTGAAAAGTAAAAGAAAGGGACCCCAGGGTGAAGGAGTGGGACCTAGTGTTGCCCGAGATGGGGAGACTGCAAGACAGGATTTGGATATTGGAGTTTGAAGTCTGTGTGTGAATACAGGAGAGGTAAGAACTGTGAGTATACATTTAGGCACTGTGCGGGGCAGGGAGATGTAAGGGATTCTGGGGGGAAAGCTGGCTTCCATGTGGTGTCAGAGGACAGCCTTTGAGAAGCAAAGGAGCCCAAGAGGAGAAAGAAACTGGTGGAAAAAATATCCATCAAAGAGGTACTGCATCCTCAAGCAAGTTCTGCACAGATTCGGGCGAGGTTGTTTATGAATCTTGAATTGGTGCGGTTCTGTCGCTGAGATGGAAGCCCCTTTGTGGCGTCAAGTTCAGACCCTGGCAACAGGTGCCTGGGTCAGAAGCCTCAGACCACGGCACCCCAGCCAGGTCCCGGCTTGGGGCCTAAGACTCAGGCCGTCCTGTGTAGCCTCCAGCTCTGTCCATTCCCGCTTCCTCTGGCACTGCGGTTCCTTCTCAGGACAAGAGCTGATGACATTTTGACAAATGGCATGGCCCTGTGAAGAAAATCATTATTCCAATTTGACAGCCACAGGCTTCCCCAGGGCTGAACACATTTCCACAAGTTTGCCCATGAGCGGATAGGAAACCAGTTACAGATTCCTACCAGGAGAAATGGTATTTTATTTTCTTATAATGGAATTCAAATTTTCCTTCCTTCCTTCCTTCCTTCCTTCCTTCCTTCCTTCCTTCCTTCCTTCCTTCCTTCCTTCCTCCCTCCCTCCCTCTCTCCCTCCCTCCCTCCCTCCCCACCCCCTTTCCTCTATAAGGTCTCTCTAGGCAGCTCAGATTGACTTTGAACTGCACATCGTATTGCCTCAGCCTCCCTAGTGCTGGGAGGACAGGCATGCGCCCCCATGCCTGGCTCAGTGGTTAATCCCTCTCCGAAGCATGCATTTCACAATGTGGCAGACAACTTCATTTATGTCTAGCTGGAGTGTCTTGTTTCCTTGGGCTTACATCCAAGATCCAGGGCTATACGGGTAGGAGGTAGCCGGTGGCTAGACATCTTGGACCCCACCTCATCTGCGTCTTTCAGATCTATAGACCTCAGTCCATATTCTTCTCTTGCTACAAGGCTTCCTATGGTATCTGGGCCTCCACTTCTGAGCTATCCTTGAGCATGTGGGAGACCTGCTGTACCCCACCTTCTGGGCCCTGGGCCCTCTCCTCCTCACCCCTCTTAGTTCATGGATGCAGTTGTGGACAGGGCCTTTTCAAAGAGGCCATGGTTGATTTGGAAGCTGCCAGGGGTGGGGAGATGATTTCAGCCAGTGAAGTGATTGTTATATAGGCAAAAATACCTGAGTTCGTTCTCTGAACCCACTGTCAAAAAGGCTGGTATACATATCACATATGTAATATCAATTAATGAGGGGGTCATGGATTTGAAAAAGAGCAGGGAGTGGTATATGGAGGTTTGGGTGGGAGGAAAGGGAAGGGAGAAATAATGTAATTATATTATAATCTCAAAAAAAAATAAACAAAAAGAGATAAGGGTGGTGGTTTGTGCCTATAATCCTAGCTCTGGGGAGGTGGAGACAGAGGGACCCCTGGGGTTCACTGCCCAGCCAGTCTAAACTACTCAGGGAGCTCCAGGACAATAGGAGACCCCGTGCTGGCTAGTTTTACATCAACTTGACATAAGCTGGAGTCATCAGAGAGGAAGGAGCATCATTTCAGAAAATATCTCCGTAAGACTGGGCTATAGGCAAGCCGGTAGGGCATTTTCTTAAGTAGTGACTGATGGGGAGGGCCCAGACCATTGTGGGTGGTGCCACCTCTGTGCTGGTGGTCCTGGGTTCTCTAAGAAAGCAGCCTGAGCAAGCCATGGGAAGCAAGCCAGTAAGCAGCACTCCTCCATGGCCTCTGCCTCAGCCCCTGCCTCCTGGATCCTGCACTGTTTGAGTTCCTGTCCTGACTTCCTTCCATGAGGAACAGTGGTGTGGAAGTCAAATAAACCCTTTCCTCCCCAAGTTGCTTTGGTTATGGTGTTTCATCACAGCAGTAGTAATTCTAATTGAGACATATCTGTCTCAAAAAGCAAAGAGGGTGAAAAACAGTACTCAGAGGTTGTCCTCTGGCCTCTGCATGTGCACACATATTCACATATACATGTACATGTGCGTGTGCATACATACACACATGTACGCACACACGCACACACACGCGCACACATGCACACACGCGCACACACACAGGCTTCCAGACTGCTGGTCTTATTACTGTGACAAAGAACCTGAATAAACCAACCAAGGAAGTTGAGGGTACATGTTGGTTTATATCTTAAGAAGGACGGCAGGAGCATGGCCCAGCTGGCCATAGTGTCTGCAGTCAGGAAGTAGAGAGAGGACAGGAAGTGGGGTGGGGCCATAAAAACCTCAAGGGCCACCCTCAGTGACCCACTTCCTCTAGTGAGGTTCCACCTCCTGAAGATTCTACAGCCTTTAAGAACAGTGCCACCTGCTGGGGGCCAAGTGCTAAAACACATGAGCCTGTGGGAGGTGACACTTGACATTCAAACTATACTGCCTGTTAGGTCCCCAACTCCAAAAGGCAGAGAAGGATGGATGGCAGCATTCCTCAGACACATATGAAACAGGTTTCTGCTTACCAGAAAGGGCCACTTCTCTTGGCATATGTAACCTGTGTTTACATATCAAAGCCCATGCTAACCTCCAGGTTCCTCCAGTCGCTATTAACATTCACCTGTTATGAATATCACAGTCCTCATGTTAGCCTTGTGGCCCTTCTTACCCCACTCGACCATTATAGGTTCTACGCTGTTCCAGATTCCATCCCCCGACCTGCGGCTACCTGGTTTTCTCTATCATGGCAAGCTCTACTCTTCCCTCTGCTTCCTTTGAGAGCCCTGGCTATGGCCAGCCCACCTCCCCTCTCTGCGTCCCTGAGAGGTAGCCGAGGCTGCTTTGGACTCCCCCAGATGTCTGTGGCTATTCTCTTTCATATTTACAATAAACCTTTTCTTTCAAATGCACCCGTGGAGCGGTTAGTTTGGCAGTTTCATGGTGCCCTCGCTTACAATACCACGCTTCACTTTGAAGTTGGCTTGGGATGATACATGTGTGTCCACAGGCTGGGTCTAATGATGCCTCTCTACCCACTTTCTAGTTGAAAATGAGCCTAACAAGAGAATTTGTTTTTTCTCTTCACACAACTTTCATTTTTATGTTGACTGTATTTTATACTCACAAAAACACCAGAATGGTGACAACATTATTCCGACACAATAATTCATTGTTGTACAGCCTTATAAGCCGTATTGTGCTTTACTACCTACATCCCCATTTGGGAGTCATAAACACCCCGAGAGCCAGGCAGGATACATATTAGTTATCCCTGTGAACTGGAACTCTCGTCTCCAGTTCAGCAGACATTCAGTTTCTTGGTATTTGAGTTCCATGAATAATTCTTTTCTAGTTTTGCACTATGTGGTCTTCTGGGAATAGCCAGTGGACTCGCTCTGGAGAGCTGGGAAAATGAATGCTAGCCCTCATGTCCTGCAGATCCAGAGCAAATCCTTCTTGAACATTCCTTGCCCAGGTCAGGGACATGAGGAAGGTATTACAGCACCCAGAATGATGGCCAGTGTCACCATGTGTCAGAGTCAGCAAGGAGCTTCTAAAGAATGGTGTATGTCCAGGTCCCAACACAGAATTCCTTCTAATTGGCTGATTTTTAATTAATCGATTTTCATTTATTATTGTTACTGTCATTATTATTATTACTGTTACTATTATAGTGTGTGTGTGTGTGTGTGTGTGTGTGTGTGTGTGTGTGTGTGTGTGTGTGGTGATATCTTGGCTACCAGCTTGATGGGATGTGGAATCAACTAAGAGAAGCGCCTCTTGGAGAGTCTGATGCATTTCCAGGAAGGATGAAGTGAGGTAAGAAAACCTTAACAGTAGAACATCTGCCTAGAATCCTTCAGTGAGGGCCTAGGGGTGTGGCTCAGTGGTAGAGCTCCTGCCTAGAATCCCCCAGTGAGGGGCTGGGGTGTGGCTCAATGGTAGAGCACCTGCCTAGAATCCCCCAGTGAGGAATTAGAGATGTGGCTCAGTGGTAGAGCACCTGCCTAGAATCCCCCAGTGAGGGGCTGGGGTGTGGCTCAGTGGGAGAGCACCTGCCTAGAATCCCCCAGTGAGGGGCTGGGGTGTGGCTCAGTGGTAGAGCATCTGCCTAGAATCTCCCAGTGTGGAGCTGGAGGTGTGGCTCAGTGGTAGAGCACCTGCCTAGAATCCCCCAGTGAGGGGCTGAAGGTATAGTTTAACAGCAGAGCACCTGCTGTGGAAACCACCAGAGAGAGTGTGGGGCATGACTCGGAAGTAGAGCTTGCACCTAATCAAGTACAACCCTTTTCCATCTCTAGTACTATAAAATGAGCCTATTTCTATATTGAAGGAAAAAAAAAAACGTTGAATTAACAACTTTTTTAGTATTTGTGAATGAAATCTATTAAAACTCCTCCAATGAATTATTCATGCAGTTTTCCATATATAGAGAGAATGATAATCTTCTGTTATTTCCCCCCTTAGAATCCTAGTTAGATTTTGTTTTTGGTCCAGTGTGAAGTAGATATTAATGATCTTTTAGAGAGAGGATTAATAATTAAATAGGATGCCTCATGGACACGCCCACACAAATGCATCATTGTCAATATTTTATAAGGTTTAGAGATGGAAATGGACACACGGTGTCATTTTTTTTGCCATCATGTCTTCCAGTTAAAGCAACGGCTCTTCAGCCACTCAAGAAAACCACTGCAGCTCCTTTGTAAACTATACTGAAGCATGACCACTCGACAGAGACAGCCTCATGTTTTTTTCTCCGTTGGGCTCCTCATCTTCAATGGGCTTTAGACATATTTGCAATTCACTGGATGTGTAAAAATTATGCCGATGTTGCTGTTACAGTCAAACCTAAAATGTCATCTATTTTAAATCTTTGATGTTTTTAAAAATGAAATTCATCAGAAAATGGTTGATTTGAACTGGACTGAGAACTTCTGACTGAATTTGGATTTTTCTGTTCACCAAGGAAAGCAGTAAGAGAGGAGCAATGACTCTGGTGTCCCTGCCTTGCGGGGGGGGGGGGGGGGGGGGACGACGATAGGGACGAGAGGGATGATAATGAGTTTGGTCAGGGAGCCTAGAGTTTCTGGTGTACGAAAGTGTTTTCAGGGAGAATTTGAAGCTAAGAGTGGTGGCGATATAACTAGACATGGTGGTTCACACCTGTAACCCTAGTGCTTCAGAGGTGAAGTAGGAGGAGAATCAGGAGTTTAAGGCCATCCTATGTAGCCAATTCCACAAGACCAGCCTGGGCTACATGAAGCCCTGTCTCACAGAAAAGAATGAAATGGATATATTATATTGCTATAGCCTCTGAATTGAAACATGACTTCCTGAGGCCTGAAGGGAGACTCATATGACTAAGGAAATTTACAAAGCTCAGGAAGCTCAAGAAATTTATAAGATTCACAAGGTCCCCTCTCCAAGGTTATATAAGCAGTAAACCATTGTTAGGGAGAAAAAATTCTTTGTGAAGCTGCCTGTAAATTATGCAGGGAGCTGCATGGATGCAGATTTTGTGAGCTGTCACCCATTCTGGGGTGGGTCTTTTGGTGACACCACTGCCTTTAAGTTACTCATGCTCCTGTAAGTCCCCTCAACACACTCATTGGCTTGTGAAGCTGGCCTTGTGTGAGATCTATTCGTTGGTCTGTCGGTGCCTTATTTTGGGTGTTTCTTCATGTCTTCAGGGGAAGTCACATGCAGGAGACATGGATTTGAGCGTCACCAATAAACAAGAAATTGTCAAAGCCAAAGCAATCGGGAAGTGGATAAGGAATTATTGAGGGAGAATCAGAGAAACATGTAGACAGGGCGGACACAGTGTAGAGTCCCACAGAATCTTGGGTAAGTAGAGATGGTACAACAGGAAGAGAAGACTTGGAAGATCATGGCCAAAGAGGTAGGAGGGAAAACCAGGGAGGACATTGAGCCTCCAGGATGATCATTGCTGTTAAAGGATTCATAGTGATGGAGGTAGGAGGCATGTAGACCCTGGGATAAGACAGGTAGGGATGAGGGGCCCTTGGTTAGGAATGGAAACTTGGGCTCTCTGTGACATATACCAAAACTAAGAACATTGTTTTTCCTAAGAACCTCCTCTTCCTCTTCCTCCTTCCTTCATTGTCATTGTCTTCTTTTAATTTAAACTGCATTTATTTATTTGTTTAGTGATGCTCATACCCACCTAGTATGTCCCAGTCAGGGCTAGAAAGCATAGCCCACTGGTATAGCACCTGCCTAGAATCCCCCAGTGAGGGGCTGGGGGTGTGCCTCAGTGGTGGAGCCCCTGCCTAGAATCCCCCAGTGAGGGGCTGGGGTGTGGCTCAGTGGTAGAGCACCTGCCTAGAATCCCCCAGTGAGGGCCTGGGGGCATGGCTCAGTGGTGGATCTCCTCCCACTCTGTGGTTTCTGGGGATTGAACTCACAATGACCAGTAATAACCTGCAGTCGGGAACTCTATGTGGAAAACTTCAGCTTGCAAGTTCATGATTAAAAACCAAAGGATATATGGCTAACTCACCACCCTCTTGGCTCTGAGACAACCAACAGCTTATACCTCATTTCCCCAGCCACACATCCCCTGTAGCATCAGGGGTGATGGAGGTGGGATGGAGCCACAGGCCTTAATAAGAACCTTCCTGGTTTGGCAGGTTCCTGCCTGATTGGTTCTTACTCTTTCATCTAATTAACACAGACACCAAGCAATCAAAACCCACCTCCCCATTTGAAGCACACAAAACACAGTCTCTTTGTTGGCAACCCACGTTCAAGTCTCCTCTCCATCACCCCGAGCTTTCTTTTCTGCTTAATAAAATAACCCCCTGGGGCTGGAGAGCTGGCTCAGCAGCTAAGAGCACTGGCTGCTCTTCCAGAGGACTCAGGTTCAATTCCCAGCACCCAAGCCAGACAGCTCACAACCGCCTGTGACTCCAGCTCCAGCGGATCCCACTCCCTCTTCCGGGCTCTGTGGACACCTGCACTCACATGCCCAAGCCCATCCTCAAATACACGTAATTAAAACATAAAACTATAATTAAAAAATCCAAGCCTCTTACCTTGGCTCACTCCGGGTTGTTGCTTACATACTTTATTCTTCTTGGTTGTGAGACCAGAATCAAAGGGAAAGAAAATCTATCAGAATGGATTGCAGGGGGCCACAGGTTGGGAAGGGGCCGTTGACTCAGACTGTCCTGTTTCAACCAAGTGATAGAGCTGAGGAAGGAAGGGAGCAAATGTGTCGTGGGGAGACCTGGTTGTCCATTGAGATGGGAGGGCGGAGATGGAACCGGGCTGAGGAAGCTAAACTGGAGATAGATTAGCAAGTGGATGGAAGTGAGGAGTGGGGTAGAGCGTCACTGAAACCCCGTCTCCCATTCCCAGATGGTGTGTGTATGTGGGGCCATGTAAAGAAGCCAGGGCATGGATTCTAAAAACTGAAGCATGGTGCTGGGGAGAGAGGTTAGTTGGTAAAGTGCTTGCTTCGCAAGCAGAAGGATCAGAGCCAGATCCTGAAACTCATGTAAAGAAGCAGGGTAGGTGGGGCTGGCGAGATGGCTCAGCAGCTAATAGCGTGTTATGATCTGTCAGGGTTCAGTTCTTAGCACTGAGTCTGGGGGCTCACTACAGCCCGTGACTCTAGTTTCGGGAGACCCGACACCCTCTTCTGGCCTCCAATGCACCTGTACATATATGTGCACACACAAGTAATATATGTATATGTATATGCATATGTATGTATGAATGTATGTACATATATCAACAGGCTATGGTGGAGTGTGTTTGTAATACCAGTGTTGGGGAGGCAGAGCCAGGCAGATCTCTGGGCATCACTGACCAGCCAACTCAACCTAGTTGGCAGGTTCCAGGTCAGTGAGAGACTCTGTCTAAACAACAGCAAACAACAACAATAACAAAACAAACAAGGTGAATGGTGCCTAAGGAAAACCTGAGGTTGTCCTCTGGTCTCCACACCCAAGTACATACCAGAACCACCCACCCACCCATGAACACAACCACCGACATGCAAGTTGAATTGTGGCAAGACATTTCCATGGACATCGAGATGATGTTCCATCCCATTGAGGTCATTGCCATGGAAATCAAAGATGATTTACTGGCTATAAAACCAGGCCATAAGCCTGACACACACACACACACACACACACACACACACACACACACACCCCGCCGCCACTTAGAATCCGATTGTGATGCTCAGAGCCATGTGCCTTGGCTGTCTTCGGTCCTGAGAGGGAGGATGCTTCCACGCCAGCATTACTCAGGATGCTGAAGGCGCCTCACCTCATCCAGCTGTGGCATTGATCGTTGCTCTCAGCCTCACACCTGCCAATAGCCCGAGTCGGGCTCAGCAGGCTGCTAATGTCTGCCGTGCTTGGTGTAGGGTTCCCGAAGCATCTTGAACAGCTTCCCAGCAGTCCCAGGGCTGAATCAATGAGGACCCCCGCCCCCCACTGCCATGAAATACTGAGTGTGCCGGAAAACAGACAGTCAAGGGGAGGGGAGGGAGTGCTTGTGGGTAGGCAAGGTCCCTGGCTGGGACACTGGGGGACTATTTTGTTTGTCCTGAGAAGATGCTATGAGAGGTCAAGCTTTATGTTTACTTTTTTTTTCATGTTCCTGTGTATGTGTATGCATGTACATGTGTGCGTGTGTGGAGGGTAGAGGTTGATACTAGGAATTATACTTGATCGATCTCTTTTCCACCTTGTTTGTTGAGACACAGGCTCTCGATCAAACTCATGCGTTTAACTAGTCTGGCTAGCCAGCTTGCTCTAGCTGGAATTACAGGTGGGCGGCCATGTCTGCCTGGCATTTACATGGGTTCCAAGGATCCAAACTATGGCCTTCATACTTGCAGCAAGCCCTTTAACTACTGAGCCATCTCCCCAGCCCTGGGGGAGCTTCTCTGCCTCCCAGGGGCAGCATGTGTATGTTCTATCAGGGTGGGTTATGCAGCCAGGGATGATTAAGGATATGGATTCAAGGATCAGGCCTGAGAATGTAGCTCAGTTGCTGATGTGCTTGCCTTGCATACATGAGCCCCAGGGTTCAAAATCTGATTACACAGGAAGCCATGCTAGATATCTGCACTAAAGCACTTCGATTATTTTTTTCCTTGGGTCTCTATTGGAAAGATGGGTGAGGGAGTTCATGCCTATAATGCCAGCATCTGGAAGGTAAAGTAGGAAGTGTGGAGATATATTGCGTACCCTAATAAAATTTGCCTGAAGATCAGAGGACAGACCAAGCCACTAGATTAAACATAGATGCTGATGGTTATGATAAACAGCGCTGGTTGGTGGTGCTGGTTACCGGCGGAAAAGTCATGGGCCACGGCCTCAACTACCAGAGTTACAAAGAGCTTTATTAGAAGGAGGGATAGGAGGGAGGAGAACCAGGCCTGGAGAGAAAGAAAGATGGCGGAAGCAGAGCGGGAACAGAGAGAGAGAGAGCAGAGAGAGAGGGTGGGGGTCTGTGTCAGGCTTTTTAAGGTGGGTACGTAGTCGCCCAGACCTGCTGATGACATAAGACGCAAGACCGGAAGCTGTGCATGTGCTGGAGTGAGGGCAGGATCCTAATCCAAGCCAGGCCGTGGTAGCACATACCTCTAATCCTAGCACTCTCTGGATCTCTGTGAATTCAAGGCCGCACTGGGCTACATGAGATTGATTCAGTCTAGGAGAGAAAATAGAGCCAGGCAGTGGTGGCACACACCTTTAATCCCAATGCTGGGAAGCACACGCCTTTAATCCCTGGAAGTGATGGCTGGGCGGAGAAAGGTATATAAGGCTTTTCAGCGGAAGCATCCCTTTCAGCTAGAGGCTTTTCAGCTAAGACCCTTTTGGCTAAGAACTGAGAGGCTTTCAAACAGGATTCGTGGAGTTGGCGAGGTGAGACGTGGCAGTGGCTTGTTCCTTTGTCTCTCTGATCTTTCAGCATTTACCCCAATATCTGGTTCCGGGATTTTTATTATAAGACCTTTAGAAATTTGAGCAACAAGAAAGATCTTGGGTTCAAGACAAGCCTGGACATACAGCAAGATCTTGTCTCAAATAAAAATGAATGAAAAAATAAATAATAATAATAGTAATAATGATGATGATGATGATAATGAAATCAATAGAGGCTGGGGAGATGGGTCAGTAGGCAATGTTGGAGATGTGGTGGTGTGTGTCTGTAACCTCAGTGCTAGAGACAGGGGTAAAACAGAGACAGGGGGATCCCTGGGACTCACTGGCCACCAGTCTAGCAGAAGAGGCATGATCCAGGTTCAATGAGAGCCCCATCTTAGGATAAAAAGTGACCAAGGAAGATAGAAGATACCCAGTGTTGATTTCTTCCTTCTACACACACATTCACACATGTGCCTCTGTGTGTGCTGGCATGTACACACACATACATAAACACATACATGCACATGCACACACACGCAAGAATAAGCTGGGCTTGATGGTGCAGACCTGGGAAGCAGAAGCAGACAGATCATGAGATCAAGGCCAGCTTGAGCAACTTTGTGAGACTTTGCCTCAAGAAAAAAAAAAAAGTACATACTAAAGATAAATAAGCAAAAGATGGTGTACTGGCCTCAACCTCTCATGCACCGATGGGGTGTGAATGGTCTATGCAGGTCGTGGTTGCCATTAGCTCTCTTCACTAGGGCCTTCACTTTGAAAACGGACTTTGCTTTTCTGGCAAGACTTTCCAAAAATAGAGTGTTATAGGTAACACATCTAGTGGGACCTGAGAGATGGCTCAGCAGGCAAGAGCAAGTGCTGATCTTTCAGAAGACCTGACTTTAGCTCTCAGCAACCCTTATCAGGTTGCTCACAGCAGCCTGCAAATCCAGATCCAGGGCACCTGACACCCTCTGCTGGCTTTAGCACCTATATACATGTATTCATGTGCTGCACATGCAAGCGCTCGCGTGCGCGCACACACACACACACACACACACACACTCACTGCGCTCACTCACTTGCACATGCACACACACAGAAATCTTTTTAAGAAGTGACAACTTTGGGGACTTCTAAGGACAGCTGACCATGTCTAGACTATGACTTCTCTAAACACCAGTCACTCCTCAAGAAAAACAATCACACACAAAAAAAAAAATTAGCAAAAACTCCCATCGACTTGGCATTTCTTTGGTCTCTCAGCAATGCAAGCTTGGCAGTGGTAGGGACTAAAGAGCAGCCAGCTGCCAGCTGCTCCTGAGGTTGTCCCACAGGGACACACAGTCAGCTACGTTGGTGGCAGTTGATGCCGTGACACTTGGTTTGACTCCAGAAGCTCAAGCTGGGCTGTGCTTCTTGGAGAATTCCTGTGTTGCTGAACTCTGGTTCACGGGACAGTGTGGCTGCTTCTGCTGTGGATGGAGTTCTCCTATTTACAAAGTCTCATGGTGGGCTGGAGACATGGCTCAGCCAGGCTGGGCTCACAATCAAAACGACAAAGTCCCATGGCGAGCTAGCCCCCAGCCATAAGGAATCACTTATTGTTCTTGTTGCCGCAAATTCCTGAGAAAAGCAATTTCAGTGAGGAAGGGTCTATTTGGATCATGTTTGAGGGTCCAGCCATCATGGTTGGGGAGGCACAACAGCAAGAATATGAGGCGGCTGGTCACGTTGTACCCAGTCAAGAAGCAGAGAGAGATGGATGCTGGTGCTCAGCTCACTTTCTCCTTTTTATTCAGTCCAGGACCCCAGCCCATGGGGTGGGGCTGACCATAGAGAGGGTGGCTCTTGCCACTTCAGTTAATCCCCTCTAGAAAATTCCTCATGGACATGCCTACAGATTTATCTCCAATGTCATTCTTCATCCAGTAAATTGACAATGAAGATTGACCTTCATAGACACCACACACAGACACCGAACACTAACACACTTTCCTGAGCCTTCTAAAGACAAACTATTTATTAACCTTCCTTTGAGTCTGCAAGAACACAGAACATTAGACATTCTTGTCTTTTTTGTGTGTTCTGTTTCTTTGTTTTGGTTTTGTTGTTGTTTTTGAGACAGCCTCTCACTGTCTAGCCCTAGCCTGCCTGGAACTCACTCTGTAGCCCAGGCTGTCCTTAAACTCACGGAGATCCTCCTGCCTCTGCCTTCTGAGTGCCTGATTTAAAAGTGGATGACACCACACCCAGCCAACACTGATGTTCTCGGAGCCCAAGAAGCAGCAATTGGTGGTTAAAACAAACAAACAAATAAATAAACCCTGAAAATCCTCTCTGGGTGAGATGTCTTAATATAAATGGATTTTCCCCTCTCCGATCTATATTTATTGGGGAAGCAATACTATAATGGCAGCAAGGTTATAAAAGCCAGAGTAGTCAAGCTGTAGCATCTTCTTCTGAACATAATTATGACAAACACCACAAGTATGCCTCTTAGTCATAAATCTTTGCCCACTTTGCTGGTTGATTTTCTCCGAGTCTATCTGTGAGTACAGGCAGTTTTTAAGATCACTGCAGTGTCTTGTCACAGAGCTCTCCAGAAGGAGTGGTTTGTGAACTAGATGCTATTTAATTCACATTTTGAATACGAATGGCCTTAGGTACTGATTTTTTGGTGTGTGCCTATGTGTGTGTGTGCACGTGCATGTGTGCTCAGGTGCATATATTCTATTGTATGTGTGCATGTGGAGGCCAGAGAACAACATTTAAAATTTTTTTTTGGATTTTTTTATGCATATGAGTGTGTTGCTTACATGTATGTACATGCACCATGTGCATGTAGGGCACTTGGAAGCCAGGAGATAGCGTTGGAACTAAAGTTACAGATGGCTGTGAATTTCTATGTATATGCTAGGAACGGAACCTGGGTCCTCTGCAAGAGCAGCCAGTGATCTCAACTTGTGAGACATCTCTCCAGCCCCAGGGTGACTTTTTTTTTTGGGGGGGGGGGAGTGGAGCATGATTTACCTCTTAACAACACTGTGGTTTTCTTATGCAGTTATTTCAGTATCCACAATTATAGCTTTGTGTGTGAGCTTATCTGTTGAGTTTTATCACGTTTTATTTATTTGTGTGTGTGATTACACACACACACACACACACACACACACACACACACACACACCATGGCTTGCATGTAGAGGTCAGAGGACAGCTTGTGGAGTCAATCGTCTCCTCCCAACATGTGGGGCTTAGGGATCAGACTCAGAGTGCCTTAACTCACTGAGCCATCTTGCCAGCCCGAGCCTAATTGTTGAAAAGGTCCCCCCCCCCCCCCCCCCCCCCCCCGCCAATGATGTGAGAGAGAAAATAAAAAGCTCCTGAAATTCCCAGCAATGTCAAACCAGTAACAGTGCAGATCCTGGCTCAACTGAGTGTTATACACAGCTCCAAATTAATACCTGGTGCTCTAAATATTCTAAGAAACAGTCATTCATTTTGGGAGGTTTACAGAATTATTGGATAGCAGCCGGGCGGTGGTGGCTCATGCCTTTAATCCCAGCACTCAGGAGTCAGAGGCAGGCAGATCTTTATGGGTTCAAGGCCAGCCTAGTCTACAGAATGAGATCCAGGAAAAGCACAAAGCTACACAGAGAAACCCTGTCTCAAAAAACCAAAAAAAAAAAAAAAAAAAATTGGATTGTAATCTTCCTCCTAAAAGTGACTGTGCTCTGCATACGTCTAAGGGACAGAAGGACAGTTATTCTAAAATATCTAAGGATTGGGGCTGGGAAGATAACTCAATGCCACGCAAGCATGGGGACCTGAGTTCCGATCCCCCAGAATCGGCACAAAAGCAGGTGTGGACGTGTACGTTTGGAATCCTAGTGCTCATGAAGCGAGATACAAAGGCTGAGACAGGAGAACTTCTGCAAACGCATGGCCAGCTAGCCTAGCATCTGCAGGGTGGACAAGAGACCTTGTCTCAAGGACAGTAGAAAGTGAGGACTACACTCAGAGTTGACCTCTGACCTCCCCACATGTGCCTTGGCATGCTCACACTGGCACATCTGCACATACACACACACACACACACACACACACACACACACACACACACCAACACATGTGCATATACTCCCATACACAATGATTTAAAACATAAAATAGCTAAGGAGCAACTATGTCCTTTAAATATTGAGAATCATAGGCTGGTGTGATGTCAAGGTTCTTATTGCAAAGCCTGATGACCAAGTTTTGCCCTAGGACCTACATGATTGGTTTCTTCTCTCTCTCTCTCTCTCTCTCTCTCTCTCTCTCTCTCTCTCTCTCTCTCTCTCTCTCACACACACACACACACACACACACACACACACACACACACACGTATAATTTTAAAGGGTCACACTTGGCTGAGGAATGGAATGCACCTTCGTGTCGCCAGGTGTCTCTTAGGGGACCACTGACTGCCATGTCAGAACAAGGCCCCATTAGGATGCGGTACCACCCAGCTGTCTGAGGGAAGCCACCATGTCCCTGCCAAGGCTCATCCTTCACCTCTCTCATCTGTTTCCCAGACAGGGCTTCTCTGTCTGGCTCAGGGATGGAATATGAATCAGGTCATCTGTGGTTTCCTGAATTCATCATCTCTCCTTCAAATTGATTGTATACCTAGGGCCATTGAGTGGAGCTCAACTCTGGGATCTGTTTTCTAAAAAGACTTTTCCAGCTTGGGAAAAATATTTCCTCTGGTCAAAGAGGCACAGGGAAGAGTTAGGGAAGGGCTTGTTAAATGTGTGAAATTGGGGGTGGGGGTGGGGTATCATTTATTGAGTAACACACTTGTCATGCAGGCATTCGGGCATGAGTTCAGTCCTCAACAGTCATGAAAAATCTGGGTACAGTGGTGTGTGCCTGTAATCTCAACACCAAGGATGCAGAGGCAGGATCCTGGGGCTCACTGGTTGGCGAGTCAACCAAACTGGAGAGCTCTAGGTTCAGGGAGAGACCCTGTGTTTAAAAAAAAAAAATGTGAATAAAGATTGAAGACATCTGACGATAGCCTCTGACATTCAGGTGCATGTGTACACATGTGCATCCTCACACATGAGCACACAGATACCCTCCCCCTGACATGTGCACCTCCACACATGTGCACATGGATATCCCCCTGACATGGGCAACCCCACATATGTGCACACGGATACCCCCTACACACAAGCTGTGGAAAGGGGGGTGTACTATGGGGTGGTGGTAGATAACATCTGCATACTAAGCAATGAGATGTAGTCCAGGCAGTGATGGGAGAGATGGCGGGAGACTGTGTCACCAGGGGACATCATGAGGAGTCAGGGGCACCCGCTGTGGGCTTTCAGTTTCTCTAGCAGAGCTTCTGAAAGAGGCGACAGAATTCATACATGGGTGAGCTTTCCCAGGTGGGTCGAAGTATGCTGGGGACAAGGGATTTTCATCTGAGAAGGGACAAAATCCAAGACTGTTCAGTGTACAAGAGGGAAAAATAGAGAAATCGAGGAACTAGAAGTTTGCATGTAGCAAAAGAGCTCGGTGGGATAAACTGTACAGTTACAGTTTGAGTCGGAAACACCCCCTCCCATGTGAAGATTTCTTCTCCAGTTCATGGTGCTATGTGGGGAGGCTGTGGAACCTTTTGGAGGTGGGCCCTAGTAGGTCTCTGGGGGTGCTTTTGAAGGTTACACCCCATTTCTAGCCCCTCCCTTATGCTGTGTTTCCAGTTCGCCATGAAGTAAAGTTTTCTCTGCTGCAATTTCCATTGCTGTGATTTCCTGCCCAAGTACCTGGGGCTAAGTGACCAGGGACTGAACACTCAGAAATTGTGCTTTAAATAAATCTTCCCTCTTAAGGTGGTTTCTCTCAGGTATTTTGGTCAAAGCTCTGCAAAAGTAACTAGTGCAAGCTGTTACCTGTTATGAATATATAGTCACACACATTTATTTGCATCAAATTTGCATAATGTATATGTGCAATGTATATTTACATACTTTCAATATGTATGTTTGCAAAATACATATTTGCAACATAAATTTGAAAAGTGCGTATTTGTAATATATGTATATAAATGCATCCTGTTATTTATACATTTATATACTTGCATAATATATATATATCATTTGCAATGTATTTCTGTAAAATGTATATTTATAATGTGCACTTATATATGTGCAATATAGACTGATAAAATACATCTGTGATATATATGTATATAAATGTATACATTTATATGTTTACAATGTTTCTATTTATTTATGAATACATATATGTGTATATTTGTGAAATGTTGACTGCATGGCTCACTGATAGATGGCCTGCCTAGAATCCTCCAGCAAAGGACTGGGGTATAGTTCAGCAGTAGAGTGCTTGAATAACATACATAAGGCTTTAGATTCCATCTCCAATACTGTAATAAATAAACATCTTAATCACATCAAATAAGCCAATATGAAATGGAGTTGTTTTTGCTTAAAACCCATCAAGTTCAAGCTCAGTGGGAAGAGTCAAGATCAGCGGAGGCCTGCAGATTTGGGACAGGCAAGCTACTCTCTCTAATGTCTTTAGTGTTGTTTTGGTGACCAAAACATCTGTATAAACACAAGCATTTCTTCATCCAGACATCTGAGTCAATGAAGCCAAACGTCTCCTCTCTGGCACCATCGAGAAGAACCTCTTCCAGGCAGTCTGTGCATTGCAAGGCACCCCAGAAGAGTTCTGTGGCTGAAGGCCCCGGCTGCAAGATGGGAGCGGGTGGTGGGGAGAGATTCCTGGCAACATTGTTTTGGGGCCTGGAATTTCAACAAATGCTGTTTTCAATTACTCAACTATTTGCTAGCAAGCAGATGTTGGTCATCACATAGCTATGACATGACAATACGGGGCTGAGCTTTCCACACAGCCATGGGAACATAACAAAGACCCAGAATGGCCGCTTTGGAGTATTCTGTGAATGTTCTATGGCCTGGATCCTCTTCCTCCTTTCCCCCATTTCCCAAACCCTTCGGCGTCTTCTGCTGGAAAAGGATGTTATCCGGGACTCCCTGATGGTTCCCCCTTCCCGATGGCTGCCATGTTCCAGTCAGTGACTCAGAGGCTGAGGAAAGTAGCCTCTGGGGATAGGCCTGGGGTCTGCACTGAATTCAAAAACTGTCCTCTTCGCTGAAAAACAGTGCTGGCTGGGGGGTCTTACCATAAAAGGGGGGCCTGGGCCTGGTGACACAGTCCTGTTAGTTTAGCTACTTGGGAGGCAAGGTAAGAGGATCACAGTTCAAGGCCTGTCTGGGCTACATAGTGAGTTCAAGGCCCACCTGGGCGATAGAGTGAGATCAAAGTCAGGCTGAGCTATAGAGTGAGGTCAAGGCCTTGCAGGGCTGTAGAATTTGCTCAAAGCCTGTTTGAGCTATAGAGTGAGTTCAAAGACAACCTGGGCTACAAAGTGAGTTCAAGGCTAGCCCAGGCAACCTTAGCAAGAAGACCCTGTCACAAAATAAGTTGAAAGAAAAGGAAGGCTGGGGGTCCAGCACAATGGCAGACTATTTGCTTATCATGTGTTCAAGGTGCTAGGTTCAGTCTCCAGCATCAGGGAAAAAACCTCATCTGAACAATTTACTTAGTTGCCTGGTGCCTGGTGGTCCCTGGGGCAATGGATGTTCCATCCATGATCCTCTTACCTCTGAGCTAAAATACACACAGCAACTCTGAGAACCGAAGCTTTACATTTTCAAAATTCGGGACTGCCAAATTTAAACTGTTCAAAGGAAATCAAATATAGAATCTCAAGGGAGAAGCAAAACAAATACATGAAAAAAAAAATGAAACTACCCAAACCTCTGGGATTGGGTGCTAGAAGTCTCAAGAGTGGGCTCTTCCTATGTGGAAAAGGAAACAAGGGAGAAAAATAAGTTGCCTGCATTTTCTGTATGGGGACCTCATGAAGGTATATGCATATTGAGCTTAAAACAAGGATGAGGAGGAAGAAAATAAGGATTAGAGTGGAAATCAATGCGGTTGAAAAGTGGAGTCAGGCATCTTGGTGGTACATGCTCGTCATCCCAGCATCTGGGAAGCGGAGGCAGGAGGGTTATGAGTTTGACCTGGGTTACACAGTGAGGCTCTGTCTCAAATGTCTTCCAGAATGGTTGTTAGAGTCATATTTATTTGTTCCTCACTGAATTCTTGCCATACAGGAGGGGAGAGAATAGAGAGGGTTGGAAGAGGAGAAAGAGGGAGCCTTTTAAATGGGGATTTGTTATGATCACTTGGCATAATAGTGTTTTAACTGTCAAGTCAACACAATCTAGAATCACCTGGGTAGGGGGTCTCACTGAAGGATTGTCTAGACCAGCTTGGCCTATGAGCGAGACTATGGGGGATTATCTTGATGATGTTAATTAAGGTGGGAAGACCCAGCCCACTGTGGGTAGCACCATTCCCTAGTCAGGGGATCCTGGGCTGTATAAGAGTGAGAAAACAATATGAATATAAGTATGCATGCATTCATTCATGGCTCTTTCTCCTTGACTGTGGATATAACTATAGTTTGAAGCTACATACACAGCAAGACTATTAAAAAGAGGGAGGGAGGGGAAGAAGAAAGAGAAAAGAGAGGGAGAGAAAGAGAGAGAGAGAGAGAGAGAGAGAGAGAGAGAGAGAGAGAGAGAGAGAGAGAGAGAGAGAGAGTCAAAGCTGGTTCTTGAAATGTATCTATAATAAGTTCCCAGAAGTATATAATTAATGCCCTCAAGGGCATGTGGAATTTTAAATTTAAATTTGGAATGAGAGCCCTAACCAGATCTCTACGGGCAGTATTAATTTGTACTTCTACCCCAGTGTGCGAATCCCACTTTCTTATGTGTGTGTCTGTGTATATGTTTATGTGTGTGCAGGCATGCTTGTGTGTGTGTGTTTATTCAAGCACTCAAGTGGAGTTCAGGAGACTACTTATTGGAATTGGTTTATTCCTTCTACCGTGTGGGTTCTAGGACTCAAACTCAGGGTGTCAGGTTTGACTATGAGCACTTGTACCTGCTGTGGGAGTCTGAATGTAAGTGACCCCCATAAGCTCATAGGAAGTGACACTATTAGGGGATGTGGCTTTGTTGGAGGAGGTGTGGCCTTGTTGGAGGGAGTGTGTCACTGTGGGGGCGGGCTTTGAGGTCTCATAGATGCTCAAAATACCGCTCAGTGAGACACACCACTGTTGCCTGCAAGATACAGGCCTCTCAGCTGCTTCTTCAGCACCACATCTGCCTGCCTGCTGCTGTGTCCCACCATGAGGATAATGAACTTAACCTCTGAGCTGTTCAAGCAAGCCACCACAAGTAAGTGTTTTCTTTGTAAGAGTTGCTGTGGTTATGGTGTCTCGTCACAGCAATAGAAACCTGAACTAAGACACCTGATAAACCATCTCCACTGGCTTCCCTTTCTCTTTTGATTAGGTATTTTTCTTGTTAATTTGGAAGTGTTCCCAAAATGCTTAAAAAAAAAAAACTAGCCATTTGCACATGTGAATAATTTTTACACTTTGTACCTTTATTTTAACTTTGTTCATTACACTTACTCTTCTTCTTTTCCATGCTTCTGGGTTTTGTGAGTGACTTGGTAAAGTCTTGCCAGCTTCAAGATTATTAAATGAAACTTTTCTTCTAATTGTTTTATTTTTTTCCTTAAAAAAATTTAAAATCCAGCCGGGCGGTGGTGGTGCACGTCTTTAATCCCAGCACTCGGGAGGCAGAGGCAGGTGGATCTCTGTGAGTTCGAGGCCAGCCTGGGCTACCAAGTGAGTCCCAGGAAAGGCGCAAAGCTACACAGAGAAACCCTATCTCGAAAAACAAAAATAAAATAAAATAAAATAAAAAATAAAAAATAAAAAAATAAAAAAAATTAAAATCCTTCCAAGCATGGTTGCACATCCCTTTAATCCCAGCATGTGGGAGACAGAGGTGAGCAGATCTCTGTGAGGTCAAAGGCAGTTTGGTTTATATAGAAAGTTCCAGAACAGCTAGGACTACATAGTAAGATTCTGTCTCAATTTTTTTAAAAATCTGTTTTTTAATTCATTTTTGTATAAACAGTGATTAAACTAGGCTGATAAGATGGCTACTAGGTAAAGGTGTCTGCTGCCCAACCAGATGACCTGTGCATTCAATATCCAGGACCATAAGAGAGACCTGACTCCTCTTACAACGTGTCTTCTGACCTCCATGCATGAACCATGGTGGTACTTATCCACACAACACACTTAGGCTACAATAACAATAAGAAAATAGTTACATATAAAGATGGGATTGAGTCACTGAATTAATTAATTAGCTTGTTAATTAGTTAAGTAATTAATTTTGAGATGTTGGGAATGGAACCCAGGACCTTCACATACTAGGCAAGTTTTCTACTTCTGAGCTACATGATCTACCATCCCCATCATCATCCCCAACCCTAGGCAGTGGTAGAGCCCCTGCCTAGAATCCCCCAGTGAGGGGCTTGGGTGTGGCTCAGTGGTAGAGTACCTGCCTAGAATCCCCCAGTGAGGGGCTTGGGTGTGGCTCAGTGGTAGAGTACCTGCCTAGAATCCCCCAGTGAGGGGCTGGGGTATGGCAGTAACCGCTTCCTAGAATAGGTGCAACCTTGGGTTCTATCACAAGTACTGGAGGAATAAACAATGGAGACAGAAGGAAGAAGAGAAAAGATGTGACCAGGGGATTATCATCATGCCCATCTCCATCATTTTCTTCATCCTCATAATCCCTAACCCCATCATTATCATCATGCCCATCCCCAGCTCCATCCTCATCATTTTCTTCTTCTTCTTCTTCTTCTTCTTCTTCTTCTTCTTCTTCTTCTTCTTCTTCTTCTTCTTCTTCTTCTTCTCTCCTCCTCCTCCTCCTCCTCCTTCTCCTTTTTTTTCATCACTTACTTTGTGATGCTGAGGATGGTACCCAAGGGCATTACATATGCTAAGCAAGTACTCCACCACAGAGATACATCCCCAGCCAACATCATCATCACTTTGTGATGCTGGGCATGGTACTTAGGGCCTTGCACATATTAGATAAGCTTCCTACCACTGAGCCACTTTCCCAGTCCTCAAGTTCCTGAACTATAATGTTATTATTGAACACCCCAAAAGCACTTGCTCCCTGCTCCCCCTGACACATTGTGTCACTTGAGCATGAAAGTACCAGTGCCAAGCAATCATGGACTGAAAGTGTGAGCCAAAGCAACCTTTCTTACTTAAGGTGCTTATCTCAGGTATTTTATCATAGAAACAGTATTTCATTATCCATAAATGTCAGCAAGGGCCTCATTGGCGCCACCGTCCAAGTACCAGAAAGCACAGCTCAATTCCTGTCATCTTGCTTTTCTTCCCTTGTATGCTTCTCGCTCCATCTCCATCCTTGTAGAAGCACCAATTCATGCTGACCCTCGCCATCAGGACACACAGCATGCTGTGTCCTGCTGCTAATGACATAATTATGTGCTTTGGAGATCAGGTCAGGAGAACACCAGCTAGGCTGGAAATAATCAAATCCAAACATTCAGGGAAAAAGGTCCAAAGATGTGTTCACCAAGGTCTCTTGGGCTCCCGGCCCAGGGCTCAAGGCCATAGAGCTGAGGCCAGACAGGGGAAGGAAAATGAAGCGGCTGCCAGGCTCTTCAACAAAAAAGGGACACATGAGAAGAGAGGGTGCGCCATCCCAGGCCAACAGCCCAGGGCTTAGCTACCAACCAGGCCAGAAAACCAGAGCCAGGATTTAAGTGGCACTTAGCATGTTACTGGGATTTTCTTCCATCTCCAGGGAGCCCTTGTCTAGAAAGTTCTTAGTCTAATGCGAATGTCTTTACCACAGTGAAAAAGAACTGAGAGTTCTTGAGGACACATTCATCTGGTTAGGCACACTGGCTAGCTCTTTAGTCGATGGTAAAATGAGAACCTGAGACAAGAACCCAGTCTCCCTCAAACACTGGTCTGTTTCTATAGCTCCTTCAGCCAAGAGAGCAAGGAGAATATTGGCTTTACTTTAGAACAGCTGTAAGCCTTTCGATTTCTCCAGTGTGGTGGATGGGCTTTTCGTGGTGTGTGTGTGTGTGTGTGTGTGTGTGTGTGTGTGTGTGTGTGTGTGTTACATGCAAGGGTATATAAGCACATGTGTGTGTGAAGGTACGTGTGGAGGTCAGAAGTCAACTTTGGATATTGTTACCTTACTTTTTGAGACAGAGTTTCTCACTTGGAACCTGACATTGACCATTAGGCTGACCAGCTGACCAGTGAGTCCCAGGGATCCACCTGTTCCCACCTCTCCAGCTTTGGGATTAGAAGCATGTGCCACCACACCTGGCTTTCTTTTTAAGATTTATTTATTTGTTTGTTTCTTTGTTTGTTTATGTGGTGTGTATGTGTGTGTATGTGTGTACAGTTGTAGCTTAAATTTGTGTGTGTGTGTGTATGTGTTTATGCCTGAGAGTATGTATGTGCACCATTGTGTATAGGTGCCCACAAAGGCCAGAAGGTGTTAGATCCCCTGGAGCTGGAGTTGTAGGTGATTGTGAGCTGCCTAATACGGGTGCTGGAAACCTAACTCAGGTCCCCTGTAAGAGACGCAAGTGCTCCTAGCCACAGAGCCAGCTCTTTAGCCCCAGCCTGTGGCTTTTGAGAGAACGGTCATGATAGCTTTTCTTGTGAGCATGTGTGTGTGAGCCACGTGACCCCATTTATGGCTATGTCACCTCATTGTGTTAGGGTTTGGTGTAGGTGACTCCATCTTGATCCTGACAATTTTCATAGCGTCTTTTTATGGCTCAGTACACCTCACTTGCTAACATACTTATGGAGACACTTATTCCCTTACAATTCTGGGAATAGTTGGCATATTGGGGGGAAAAACCTGTCTCAATCCCATCATAAAACGCTAGCTTAAGGAGAACAGGTTAGGGGATGTCTTAAGCCTATTTTTGTTTTAAGTGCAGATGGAGGTATATACCTTAGCAGTAGAGCCCCTGCCTAGAATCCCCCAGTGAGGGGCTGGATGTGTGGCTCAGTGGTAGAGCACCTGCCTAGAATCCCCCAGTGAGGGCCTGAGGGTGTGGCTCAGTGGTAGAGCCCCTGCCTAGAATCCCCCAGTGAGGGGCTGGATGTGTGGCTCAGTGGTAGAGCCCCTGCCTAGAATCCCCCAGTGAGGGGCTGGGGTGTGGTTCAGTGGTAGAGCCCCTGCCTAGAATCCCCCAGTGAGGGGCTGGGGGCATGGTTCAGTGGTAGAGCACCTGCCCAGACTTCTCCAGTGAGGGGCTGGGGTGTGGCAGTAACCCCTTCCTAGAATAGGTGCAGCCTTGGGTTCTATCACAAGTACTGGAGGAATAAACAATGGAGACAGAAGGAAGAAGAGAAAAGATGTGACCAGGGGGAACTGAGGAAGGTCTGTGACATCCTTGTCACACATGCCTCCTTGTTCTCTCTCTGTATGTAGGAGAGGCTTCTAATGTGGGTCCTGGATGTGAAAGATTTATTTATGGAAATCTGAAAGGAGAGTTAATGAGGCCAGAGGTTCCTTTGTTTTCCCAGAAACACTCCTTACTCCCAGAAGCTCTTGGCTTCTAAGAACCCTCCAGGACTTGGAGTTCATTAACTATCTGAGCAACAAAACCTTTGTTTTCTGTTTTGTTTGAGAAAGGGTCTTGCTAGGTAGCCCAAGTTGGCTTTGAATTCTCAGCCCTCCTCCTGCAGCCTCCTGAGTGCTGGGATGGCAGGCATGCACTCCCACATCTGGTTGGCGAAATGATGTTTGCTTGCCTGCAAGATCTGAATTCTTAAAGGGCCACAGTTGTGGTTCTCAATGGTGGCCTCTAGACCAGCGGCGTTGACAAGATCTGTGAGCCTGTTTGAAATGATGAAGCAGCTGGATTTTTGAGAGGGCTTATTTGGCAAAGTGCTTGCCTGGCACTCATGAGGAAGTGAGAGGAATCTTCAGAATGCGCATAAGGATGCTGGGCATGATGGGGCAGATTGGTAATCCTAGGACTTGAGAGGCAGAGATAGGTGGATCCCTGAGGCTCACTGACCAGCCAAGTTTGCTACCACAGTAAGCCCCGGGTTTGGTGAGAGACACTGTCTCAGAACACAGAATGAGACTAGCTAGCACCCTGAGGATTGATAGCTAAGGTTGAACTCTGACCTCTTGCAGGCACATATACGCATGCGCACCTGCTCACATCTGCACCTGCCGTCACGTGTGTACACACACATACACACCATGATAAGAATACCAGTGAAGCTGAATTCTTGCCCAGCCGCAAGTCCTGCTTCGGCAGGTGACTTGGTCTCCCAGGGGCCAGGAAAAGTCATCTTTGTTTATATGAGAAATGGACAGAGATGAAAATTTGCTGTGAACCTCACAGAGGCCACCTGTAGTGATAAGTACTTTAAAAAATCACTTGCAGAGAAAGGGAAATTCAGAGAAGGTCCGTCACTGACCCAAGGAGGCACAGCCAGGAAGCTCTGGGGCTGGCCTGCAGCCCAGATGCTCTGTGCTCTCTAAGCTCTGGAGCTCCTGTTAGCAGGACGGTAGGACTAGGGAGCGGTGGTGCACACCTGCCATCCCATGCTGGAGAGGTGGAGGCAGGGGAATGAAGTGTTCAAGGTCAGTGTCTGCCTCACAGCCCGTGAGACAGGAGACCCTGTCTCAAAACCCAAAACAGAAAGCAGGATTATTCTGCCCACTGTTTCTTGACCTGCGTTCTCCTAGTGGTTCTTATTTTGAGGGTTTTGGGCTTGTTGTTGCCTTAAAACGATATTTTGAGAATTTCTCAGCCTTGACTTCTGCAGTGTTAACGATCACTAGATGTAATGCACACAAATAAAAGCTTTTTGAAGTCCTCGGTAATTTTTAAGAGTGTAAATAAGTTCTGAGACCAAAGAATTGGAAAACATCTCCTCTTTTCTGCTTCCTCCTCCTTCCTTTCCCCCTCCTCTTCTTCCCTCCCCTCCCTCTCCTCCTCCTCTCTTCCTCCACCTCTTCCCTCCCCTTCCCTTCCCCTCCTTGCCTTCCCCCTTCTCCTGTCCCCTCTCCTCTCTCTCCGTCTCCCCCTCTCTTCCTCCTCGTTCCCTCCCCCTCTTTCCTTTCCTTCTCTTCTCCACTCCTCACTCCTTTTCCTCTTCCCCCGGTCCCTTTGTCTCCACCCCCCCCCCTTGTCCTCCTGGACTTCCTCCTCATTTCCAGCTGCTGCTTCCTGGCTAGGTGGAGCACAAGGCTGTTGCAATTCAAGCCCCTTCCTGCTGAGAGGAAGCAGGAGACAGAGGAGCTGGAGGGGAAACTCTTATTTGATGCTGACTTAGCAATTATCTTCCAGTTAATTAGCACCTCCAGACTCATTACTGTGTTTTCAGGGGCCTTCTGCTCTCTGGGGACCTGAGGCTAGGCTTCCCTTGGGGAATTCCAGAGTCAGGGAAGAATGGCAGAACCCTCCCCTTCCCCCCACCCCACCCCCAATCTGGGTACCACATCTCAAGGTTCTGTTTCTTTCACCCCTCGAGGTATCAGTTGCAGGAAGGGGAACCCTGGCTATGAGTTTTAGGATGAAGCCCTACCTCTTGATCAGATGCATTTTAATTCAGTTGTTTTTGGAGAAAGAGAGAGGAGGCAGGGAGAGGAGAGGAGAGAGAGAGAGAGAGAGAGAGAGAGAGAGAGAGAGAGAGAGAGAGAGAGAGAGAGAGAGAACAGAGTGAGCTCATTCATTAGAGTGTGCACACATGGAGACCAGAGGATAACCTTGGGTTTCTGGTCCTCGGGAACACTGTCTATCTCATTTGAGACAGTATCTCTCATTAACCTGGCACTCACCAAGTAGGCTAGACTGGCTGACCAGGGAAGCTCAGGGACCTCTCAAGTCTCTACCTTGCAAGTGCTGGGGGCATAAGGTCATATCACCACTCCTGACCTTTAAAGGGGTTTTATTTTATTTTATTTTTGTTGTTGTTTTATTCTGTTTTTTTTTTTTAAATAACATTTTTACTTAGTTTTGTGTATGTGTACCAGTATAAGTGGAGGATAACTTGTGGGAGTCAGTTCTTTCCACCATGTGGGTCCTGGGAATCAATCTCAGGATTCCAGCCTTGGTAGCAAGCACATTAACCCACTGAACTATCTACCCTCATCTGGCTTTTCAATGAGGGTTCAAATGGATCAAACTCAGGTCCTCACACCTGTAAGGCAAGGCTCTTGTTTACCATGTCTTCTCCCCTACCCCAGAACTTACAACCTTCTGAATCTGACTCACAGGATGGCACAGAAATGAGCTGGTATACACAGGAGACATGTCTGATACCACTGAGAACATTCCGTGTGTGCAATTTTCCACTCCCAATCTGATTCTCTGTGCAGCCCCAGAGAGACCTGCCTTCAGCTGCTCAGAGGAGGAGAGCAGTGTTTCTGGGGAGACTGAGGAAGACGATGCTGGGCAAAGCAGGAGTCACAGGGGAATTTTACAGAGAAGAGACCAGAATCACCCCTAGGAGATTCTAGAACCAAGAGAGAACACTTATGTTATTTCAAACTACAAAGTTTATGGCTCTTTATAGAGTTGACATAGGAAAATAACCTAAGAATATTTGAATGTCTAAATTTGGGGGTCATAGAGAGAAGTAAGAACAATTTTTTTAGTTATTTTTGATCCTGTGGAAGAGTATCTGAAACTAAATAATTCATTTTTATTTTAGTCATCATTTTTTAAAGATTTACTTTATTTTTATGTGAGTAGGTATGGTTATTTGTAGGGTGGCTATAGGAGGATAATCTGAATATATTAAGATATCCATAATTTCAGGCTCATAAAAAAACCAAAAATATTTAACTATATCTTAATTTTTTCCTGTATAAGAATACCCAAGAATGAGTACTCTACACAGAAAGGAAACTAATTGTTGCCAGGTATGGAAACTGGGACACACAAGATTGAGGTACTAGCATATTTGGTGGGGTCTTTCTGCTTCCAAAGTGGTGTCTTGAATTCTGTGCCTGACGAGGGAGGAATATGGCCTCCATCCCTCAGTCGAGACCTCCCAGGAGGTTGAACCCTGACAACTCGACTGTCTCCCCAAGTTGTGCGTCTCCCAACATGGTTGCACTGGGGATTAAGTTTAAGGATGAAATCCTGGAAGAAACCAAATCATTCAAAGCATATCATAGTTACATTGAGAAGTTGAGATAGTTCAGTGGAAGAATATGTCAAGAAAGGCTTCTTCGAGGAAGTTTTAAGTGAACCTGATATTGTGAAATAAGCAGGAGTCACCAAGAAGAAGAGAACAAAGCACATACCAGACAGAGGAGATGTGGCAGTGTGATGGTTAAGACTGATGGTCGACTTGACTGGTTTTGGAACCACCTAGGAGGCACACCTCTGTGAAGGTGTTTTTTATGACTTAAAAACAAGATTCATTTCATTCCATTGTGTGTGTGTGTGTGTGTGTGTGTGTGTGTATACACATGTTGGGTGTCGGTTCCCCCGGAGGCCAGAGGTGTAGGGTGCTCTGGAGCTGGAGTTACAGGTGCCTGATGAGGATACTGAAAACCAAACTCAGGTCCTCTGAAAGAACAGTATGTAGTCCAAACTGCTGATTCATCTCTCTAGTTCCAAGTTGTTATTGTTGTTTTTTGCCACGACTGATTGATTGATTTTGTGTATGTGTTATATGTGGTGTATGTGTGCATGCATGTTCATGCATGTACATGTGCACACCTGTGGAGGCCAGAGATTGACACTGTCTTCCCCATTTCTCTCAGCCTTATGATTTTGGAGATAGGGTTTCCTCACGGAACCTGGAACTTACTGGGTTTGTCTAGGATGGCTGACCAGTGAGCTCTGGGGAGCTACCTCTTACCCCAACTGCTATGCTGGAGTTATAGACACCTATGGTCATGCTTGGCTTTTTCAGTGTGAGTACTTGGGGTTCCAAACTCAGGTCCTCATGCCTATATAGCAAGCACTCTAGCCACTGAGTCACCTCAGATCCCTGTGTGAGAGTTTCTAAGTTGGTTTAATTGAGGACCTACACTGGATGTGGACAGTACCATCTCATGGGCTGGGGGCATGGAGTGGGACAGACGGTGTAATAAAGGAGACAGATCTGAGCACCAGCATCCCTCACTCTTTGCTTCCTGACTTTGGAAACAATGCAAACATCTGCCTCATACTTCCGCCACTTCCGTGACTTCCCTGCCATGCCCTACTCCACTGAAGAGTGAGCCAAAAGAAACCTTTTCTTCCTTAAGTCACCTTTGGCAGGTGTTTGGTCCCAGCAGCAGCAACAACAAAATATTAATGGCATCAGCCACACAGCAACCTGCTCCCAGAAGCTCTGGAGGGACCTGAGTATTGTGTTCAGAACAGAAATGAATGCTCACAGTGGTTGGGTACAGTGGCTGCCTGGAGACAAGCCTGCTGTACAGCAGTGCTTACAATTCAGAAATCAAGACTACATCAACCACAAAGTACCCATCTCCTTGTTCTCCTTTACATTTCTGATTTCTGACTCGGAGTCCAGGTAAGCTGGGCCGAGTGTCCATATGTAGCTGCAAGGGAGGCTGATCAAATCGGCACCTGGCACTTTAACTTCCGTTTGCCTGGTAGTTCAAAAAAAATATTAAGAGGGATCAGATGCTAGGCAGCCAAAAGGAATAGCAATTATCACTCTACCAGGAATAGGGATGAAAGGATGGGCTGAAATGACTTTGTAAGACTTCCTCAGAGAGCAAACGCCTCAACTACTGAAGGAAATTAAGAAATACTGATGCCTAGCTATTATGATCTTATTAACTCCTACAGAGAGCCCTTCACTGGCTTAATGGGAGCTTTGGCACTGCAAATTGAATGCAACTCTGTGTCCTCATGTCTTGTTTTATGATGGGACCCTGTGGACACCGTCCTTTATAAACCCTCACGTATTCCAGAAATAGCAGGCATTTCAATTGCTTCTCTTCCGATCAGCCCAGGCTGACGTTTGAAGTATTTTCTATTTTAACCCAGAAGGTGATGGTTAATGTTGTTATCCTGAATGTTGAAGTCTAAAGAGATGATCCTGGGGGCTACTTGTTACCTAACAGGGACTTAAGAACCTCAGGCACATCTTGGATTTTTAGAAGGCCTGGACTCTCCTCAGAGAAGGGCTCTTAAGCTGGATGGAGGCACAACTCCACACTGTCACCCACAGCAGCCTGAGGAGTTCCCCTTATCTTTAAAAAGGACTTGGCTAAGATAAAGTGGGGATCCTCTACGTCAATGCAGAAGAGAATTTCAAGATGAGTCGGTAGGAGCAGAGTAGGGGTCTGTTAAAAGATTTTGTGTGTGTGTGTGTGTGTGTGTGTGTGTGTGTGTGTACACGCTTGTGCACATGTGGAAGCCAGAGGAGTATGTTAGGTACTCTGCTCTCCCTTGTTGCACTTGGCCAGATCCTCTGAGTAAAAGGCACCGTGTTCATCAGATCAGCTGCACCTAATTACAAGACACCATCCCAATATTGACATTTCTTCAGAGCAGGAGGGGGTGCTGAGGATCACTGGACCCTCAGCTGAGATTACAGCCACTTCTTCCTGCCATTTATTTGCAATTTGGCACTAATTTCACTAGGCCTCTGGGGCTGGGAGGTCCTAGAGTATATTGGCTGGGGAAGTCAGCTGAAGGGCCTCCGTCTATGCAGATACAGGGAAGCGTCATCCAGGCAGGGTGAAGACCTTCCAGTACAGATGCTTTGGGATCACCTGTGTGCCTGTCCGGAACCCCTCATCCATGCTTAAGAAGCAAAGCCCAATAATCACATTGATTCCCTAGGGTGGGTTTCAGTGCAATCACACTTGGGTTTGTCATTGGGGTTTTTTTTTAGGCACAGAGGGGAGGGGCAAACCTGTTTAAGATTCCCTGGGCAAGAAATTCTTGAGACGTCTCTTCAGACAGGGCCTTTCTGTGAGCCTGGATCACAGAAAAGGCTGGAAGCCAAGAAGGCTCAGTGATCCAGCTGTCTCTGTGGTATTATAGGTCAGTGAGTGGCCACATGTGGCATTTTATGTTGCTGGGGATCCGAACTCAAGTCCTCATGCTTGAGCTGCAAGCGCTCTTACCCACTGAGCCAGCTCCCTTGCTCCTGAGAGGCATTTTTAGCATAGATCTTAAGCATGGGAGTTAAGAGAAAGAGAGACACTTGGGAAGAGAGTAAAATTCACTTGACAGCATGGGTGTGGATATCTCAAAGGGTTACATAGTGTGTCTCAACAGTAGCCGTGTATGCCATTTGGTGTCTCAAGTAACAACTCAAAGCATTGCTAAGAATGTTATATATTAGTTATATTTATTTGTTTATTTTTGTGTGTGTATGTATGCGTGCAGGACAGGGCACACATGGACATCAGAGGACAACCTGTGGGAGTCAGTTCTACCATGGTCGGTTTTGGAGACAGAACTCAGGTCCTCAGCGTTGGCAGCAAGGATCTTAACCTGCTGGCATCTGGTTGGCTTGCTCTCCCCTTTAGATAAGATTATAAGGTAGCTATGGAGGTGCCTTTGGTGGGATTACAGTCTGCTAAGGTAAAACCAGGAGCTACCAGGGTTGCTCGAGGGGGTCATGGCATGACTGTTGTTGTAAATAAGGTTCCTGGCGACATTCCTAGAAAACTGCAGCTTTACCTATTACATATTATATGTATTACTTATTATATATATTACATAATACACAAATATTAATTGTGCTGGCATTGTTTTTATTGAAATGTATCTATTTACTGGGGACTATGTGTGCCATGACACTTGTGTAGGTGGTCAGAGGCAAAGTTGAATTCACTTACCATTATCTTTGTTAATGAGACTACATTATTTTTTTAACGAAGAGTCACAGAGTCCTGTCACTGAACATGACTCAGGAATTAGGACGGAGAATGCAGCGACTGTGCTAGATGCAATGTGACACCGTGTTCTTCCTGCGTTTCATACTTCTGTTGCAGAGACCAGCCAGGAGCATGTGATGAGGTGAACCGGGTCATGTAGCCATGTCTAGCTGTGAGGGAGGCTGAAACATATGTACATTTATATATATGTAGATGTATATATAGTGTACATATATTGAAATTATATATGTAGAAAATATACATAGAAAAACATATGAGTGTATGGATGCATCTGTAAACCATGAATAGATGTGTGTTTATAAAACAGCATATATCTGTGTATATATATGGTCGCAGTTTACAGATAAGGAATGTATATGTTGTATATGTATCTACACACACACACACACACGTGTACATTGAGAGTTTACAGATAAGGAAATTGAGATTCTGAGAGTTTCCTTTTTACATTTATTTATTGTGTGTATACACGTGCATACATATGCCATTGTGTGGGCACAGAGTTCAGAAGACAACTGTAGAAGTCAGTGCTCTTCGACTGTGTGGGTCCTGGGGATCGAACTCTGGTCGTCAGGCTTGGCAGCAAGCACATTTGTCCACTGAGCCATCCCTCTAGCCTGGGATGCTGAGAGGTTAAATGATTCATCTGTACAGGTGAGCTGGTATGTATGTTTTCCTCTGTCTACAGATAGATCGAAATTTAGCATTCACTTGAATCATCTCAAGAGAGTGACTTGGCCAGGTGTGGTGGTACGTATGTTTGGAAAGGAGAGGCAGGAAGGTGATGAGTTTGAGGCCAGGATACCTGATGGCACTGAAGATACACCATTGCCTGTCACTTAATACGGTCCATATATATGGAGGGGGAGGGGGAGTAGGAGGAAGAGGAGTACCCACTTTAGACCCTGCTACAGTGATCTATAGTGATGGAAAATCTTTGGGAGATGTTGGGGAACTGGCATGGTTTCAAACAACTAAGGAATCTGCTTCAGCTCCAGGCCACGCCCTCTAGAGAAACGGGCACCTCAGCCCAGCTTGTGTGGCTGGAAAAACAAGGCAGTCCCATCTTCGCGTCTGGAGACACCAGGGGCTTTGCCCCCTAGGTCACTTCATGGTGTAGCAGCTGTGTGTTAGAGGTGTCAGTCTCTGCATGGCAGGGTAAGGAGCTGCTCCTGAAAAACAGGAAAGGAGCTTGGGCAAAGGTGGAGAACGCAGGAGCAAGCACAGGGGCCCCACCAGCAGGACAGAATGCTCGAAGTCAAGCTGGAGGGCCTTGGCGCTGTTTCCCTCAGGCAGAATGGAACCTGGGGTGTGTGTGATGGGGGGAGGGGCGGGGACGGGACGACAAATGCCGTAGCATGCATGTGGCGGCCAGAGGACGACTTGGGAGGAGTCAGTAGTCCTCTCCTTCCACCATGTAGGTCCCAGGGGTTGAACTCAGGTCATCAGGCTTGGTAGCGAGTATCTTTTCCCCACTGTGCGAACTACCTGGCCCAGGGAGCTTTCTTGTATTTCTTAAGTTGACTGCTTCCGGGGGGGGGGGGGGGTGGAGGGGATGGGGGACGGGACACGGTACGACATGGGGCTTGCCTTTTTAGCCCATGCAAGCTGCTTTTCTGTGGCTTGGCTTGATTTTTCTGGCCATTCACAGAGGTGAGGAACACTTGACCTCCCAATGCTGCAGGGAGTGGATGATTATGGGTAGTGCAGAGATGTCACGTGACTGATTTAGGGGAGTTTGTCTCTTCACCAAATCAGAGAAAAAGGGGGAAAAAGATACCTGTGGATAGCAACTTCTAACATGAAAATGTGCTCACGTTTCCCATTTATTTTTAAAGTCTGAAGTCCAATCACTTACAGACAAAAGTAAACTCATTACTGAGGCCTTAAAAACATAACTGGCCAGGCCTGATAGCATATACCGGAAACTCAGCTTTGGGAGGTAGAGGCAGAGCGATCAGAAATTGAAGGTCATCTTCGGCTACAAAGTGAGTTCAAAGCCAGCCTGGGCTTTGTACAGGACTTTTTCCCAACCATCCACCCACCACTGTTACGGAGTTTGTGACCCCTGGGAAAAGACCATGGACACAAGCAGATTTTTATTGATACTGCTAGCCAAGACAGCAATATCTGAGCCAAATTAGAGGCTGCCGTGGGAAGGAGATGAGGGGAGGATTTTTAAAGGCAGAAACCACGAGAAGACCTTGAGTATCCGCACAAGCAAGCTCAGAATGTTTTCTGCTCTGCCAAGAGTCGGCAGTCAGGGTGGCCTTGAATGTTTGCGAACACAGGTTACAGAGGCCAATGAACAATCAGTCATGTGACAAGCATGTGGTCACAGCTGTACAATTGGGGGGTCACTGAGTCAAGGCGACTAGGAACATGTCTTTCAGGGACGAAAGTCAGAGACAAACAGCTGGTGGGTACCAAGATGGATGCCTAGCATAAAATGGAAATAATAAAAGTGGAAAGATTAAAAACTCACCTGGAATATTTCAAAACAGCTTTTGTTTCCCAGGCTGCCCTCAAACTAGCTTCCTGCCTCTCCCTTCCAAGAGGTGGGAATTCAGGCATGTATTTTTTTTTGTTTTTTGTTTGTTTGTTTGTTTGTTTGTTTGTCAGCTTGACACAAGCTAGAGTCATCTGGGAAGATGGAACTTCAGTTGAGACAATGTTTCCACGAGATTGGCCTGTAAGCATGTCTGGGATACATTTTCTTAGTGCTGTTGCTGGAGAGCCTAGGCCAGTGGGTCGAGGTCCCTTTGGGGGCTGTTGAACCACCCTTTTAAAGGGTCCATCAGAAAACACAGATGTTTCCAATACAATTCATAACAGTAGCAAAATTACAGTTTCAGAGTGGCAATGAAAATGGATTTATGGTTGGGGGGTCACCACAACATGAGGAACTGTGTTAAAGGGTCGCAGCATTAGGAAGGGTGAGAACCACTGGCCTCTCCCACCGTGGGCAGTACCTCCCCTGGGCAGTTAGTTGGTCCTTGGTTGTATAAAAGAGCAAACCAAGCAAGCCACCAGAGGAAGTCAATGAGCAGCGACCCTCAGTGGTCTCTGCTCCAGTTCCTGCTGCTACATGCCTGCCTGTCTGTCCCGACTTCTTTCATGATATAGACTGTATGTTGCTTTGGGCCACAGTGTTTATCACAGTAGAAAACAAATTCGAATAACCAATTCACCAGTCTTGTTTATGTGGTGCTGGGGACCAAGTCCTGGGCTCCCAGCATGCTCAGCAGACACCACCAACTGATCTACAGTCCCAGACCCTTCCTCCTTCCTTCCTTTCTTTTCATTTTTTATAGATTATTTCATTTTTATATGCATGTGCAGGTGTAGATAGGTTCTTCGGAGGCCAGAAACATCGATTCCCCAAGGCTGGAGTTAGAGGCCTTGTAAGCTGCCCAACTTGGATGCTGGGAAGCTCACTAGGTTCCCTTGTAAAAGCTTCAAGCCCTTTTAACTACTGTGCCATTTTTTAGGCTGCCGGCCTTTTGCTTTTGTTTGTTTTTGAGACAGGGTCATACTTCAAAGCCTAGGATAACCAGGAACTCACTGTAGCCTAGGCTGGCCTCCAGAATGCCAGCATTACCTTGTGAAACACCCACCTTGCTCATGCATGCGTTTCTGGAAAAGCTAACAGTCATGGTAAGAAAGTGTGTCTCCTGACGCATCTACCAGACTTACGTCATTGCTGAGACTCAGTTTCTCTTTTTTAGCCAAGCATTTCACCACTTGTCACAAAAGAATGCAGCACCAAAGCCAGGCATGGTGGTGTATGCTATAATCTCAGCACTGGGGGGTGGGGAGTGGCGGGTAGGGATGACCAAGGGAGGAGGAGTCCGATCAGGAGTTCAAGGCCAGTCTGGGCTGCATAGTGAGGCCTTGTCTATAAAAGAACACACTGGATGTATGAGGCTTCACATGCAGAAGGGACCCTGATCCGTGGATTCTGTCAGTTCAGAACTCCACGCCGGTTGCTCATTCTCTGATCTCTACATGGCTTGGCAGCCAATAGGGAAAATAGCTTGCCCTCACAGAGCTAAATCAATGTCCACAATGCTGCATAAACCTATAAATGACTCACACAGGTTTGTCATTTCTCTTTGTCGGGTGGCCTTCTTGTTCTTCTGGTCCTAGATTGCTGGGGCAGACGCTGTGGACCACTTAACCCACAGCTCCTATTTATTTTCAGGGGAATGAAAAAAAATTACTCATCAAAATGAGAGAAAGGGTTGTCTTGGTCAGGAGCCACCCCTGGGGAGCAGGCAGACAGGAAAAGAGGGCTGAGTTGTTTCTGAATGCATGACAATGGGCAAATTGTAAACTAGGTGTCCAGCCGGGGAGCAGAGACTCCGTCGGATGATTTGTGAGCTTCTCCTACGTGGCTGTGGTGGGTTTCAGGACTCAATTCAGAGAGTGGACTGAGGGCCCTGGTGGGTGTCCTGTGACCCATGCCATGTTCAAAGGCCATTAGCTGTACGCATTGCAACTGACTTGAGTTTTTGATTCTCAGACGTCCTAGCTGAGAGGCTCGGGATGCGAAACTTGCCTTCACACGGGCCTACGGCAGGACTGAATTCTTCCATGGCCGATCTTGCTCTTGAGTAAAGGTACTTCATCTGTTCCATTTTGTTGTTGTTGTTTGCTTGTTTAGTGTTTACTTGTTTTATTTGTTTTGAGAAAGGGTCTCATGTACCCCAGGCTACCTTCAAACTTCTTATGTAGTTGAGGATGACCTTGAACTTCTGATCCCCTAGCTTCAACTCCCCACTACTGGGATTACAGGCATGCACCACCATGCTGGGTTTATGCAGCACCGGGGATGAGACCCAGAGATTCACGCATGCTGGGCAGGCCCTCTACCCACTGAGCTCCATTAACCACCCCCTCCCTCACCTCTTCAAGGTGATACAGCTAAGTCACACTCAATCCGCATGTTAACTAGGGGAGCTGTGTCCCAGGAGTAGAAAAGGCTGGATCCCGATCTATCTCTGCACTCTGGCCTGCTGCTTCTGCAACTCTTGGCAGGTACCTGATCAGGGCTGGGAGAAGGGCTTGTGAAACTGGCCTGGGAAGGAAGTCATGCTATGATTCCCTTGAGCCACTGGCCATTTATCACAGCCCAGGGTGTGAGAAGATAGAAGAGGAGAAAATGTCTCGGAGAAAATACCATCAAGATGCCCTTCATGACGATCCTCTCATAAGCCATTCATATCATATTTTATTGATGTATTATTCACTCACTCATCTGATGCTGTGGATGGAACTCAGAATCTTTGAGAAAGCTGAGCAAGTATTCAGCCTTTGAGCCACACCCCAGCCCCTCACTGGGGGATTCTAGGCAGGTGCTCTACCACTGAGCCACACCCCAGCCCCTCACTGGGGGATTCTAGGCAGGTGCTCTACCACTGAGCCACACCCCAGCCCCTCACTGGGGGGATTCTAGGCAGATGCTCTACCACTGAGCCACACCCCAGCCCCTCACTGGGGGATTCTAGGCAGGGGCTCTACCACTGAGCCACATGCCAGCCCCTCACTGGGGGATTCTAGGCAGGTGCTCTAACCACTGTGCCACACCCTAGCCCCTCACTGGGAGGATTCAAGGCAAGCACTCTAGTACTAAGACATGCTCCTGACTCCCCACCCCCCAGCTTTGAGATAAGTTCTTACTGTATAGGACAGTATTGCTTAGAATTCACTCTGAGCCCAGGAAGGCCTTGAATTTGTGGTTTTTCTATCTTAAGCTCCCAAAGTCCGTTATAACAGGCATCTGTCACCATGCCCATCTATGCCATTTATTTTAATAATAGCATTCTTTATCTCTCTCTGGTGCTTTTGTGTGTGTGTGTGTGTGTGTGTGTGTGTGTGTGTGTGTGTGTGTGTGTGCTCACATACTTATATGCATGTAGAGGTCAGAGGTCAACCTTAGCTCATGTTCTCAGGCACTGTCACCTTGTTGCTTTGGGATATGGTTTCTCACTGGTCTAGAACTCATGAAGTAAGGTAGGCCGGCCAGGCACCGAGCCCCAGGGATCTAGTGGTCTCTACCTCCCAGTGCTAGGACTATAGCATGACCCATGACACCCAGGTTATTCCATGGGTGCCCGGGATAAAACTCAGGTCCTCGCCTTTGTTAGACATGTCCTTTACCCCACTCAGCCATCTCCCCAGGTCCGTGGTGAGCTTTTAACCAAGGATGCTATCCTTCCGCTAAGAGCACCCCAATCCCTTCTTCTGTGAGAACACTAAAAGAACTGAGGAGCAGAAAGACAGGAGGATGCTGTTGATGCAACAAGTTGGGATTGAAAAGTGGTCAGGAGACGGGTCCGCAAGATGGCTCCATGGTGCCCGCTGCCGAGCCTGAGGATGTGGGTTCAACCGCCTGCTTCTCCATAGAGAGAACTGGCTCTGGTCGGTCATTCTCTTACCTTCGCACATGTACGGAGCATCTGCATGCCCCCTCTCCCCCCATGATAAATGATTAGATAAACAAACAGGTGCCTATACCCACGATTCCTTCTGTCTCTGTGGCATCCCTCTTTCTAGCTAAAGCTCGGAGAAGGAATATGCAGGGGGCTGGAGAGACGGCCTGAAGAACTTGCCGCTCTTGTGTAGGATCAGAGTGTGGCTCCCAGCACCCACGTCAGGGGGTTCACAGCTGCCTGGACCTTCCTCCCCAAGGGATCTGACACCCTCTCCTGGTCTCTCTGGATATCTCTCATACATGCACATACCCCATACGGTCACACAAACACACACCCATAAATTAAAAAAAAAATCCTCTAGGACAGGACTATAAGAATATAAGCTTTCTGCTACCTTAAGATATGGTATGGGAAAACATGGAAATAACTGAGGAATATGTCTGAAGGAAACCCAGGAGTCTGTTGCATGGCTTAATTTGGAGAAATGATAGTTATTAAAGCTAACATTGGAAATCCATGTGATAGTGCACACCTATAACCCGAGCACTCAGGAGGCAGAGGCGGGAGGCTCTCCAGTTTGAGGCCAGCCCGGGCAACTCGTGAGACACTGTCTCAAACAACAGCAGCAATAACGAAACACAGACAGACAAACAAGCCCAAACCAACCCAACCCAACCAAACCAATGCAAGAACTTCAAATCAGTTCGGAAACTGTGATGTAGACTACAGAGCCGGCACATGAAGGTCAAGGGCAGGAGGGTCGCGAGTTCAAAGCCAGTCTGAGGGATATAACAAGATCCCGCATACAAAAAGGCAAGCCGGGGGCTGGCAACGTGTCTCCGCAGGTAAGGGTGCCTGTCAGCACACCTGATAATCTGAATGTGTTAGGCACATGGTAGGAAGAGAACTGACTCCAGAGAATTGCCCTACCTCTACATTTGCATGAAGGCACACCTGTGTGCATGAGCACACACACACACACACACACACACACACACACACACACACACATTAAAAGTACATGTTCTAATTTAAAAAAGAATAAAAAGCAAGACAAGACAAATAAAACCCCTAAGCAAATAAACAAATATCTAAGTAAAACTGGAAGGAACCAAGATCTTGGCTACCTAAATAAAATCAGAAATACAGAGCTGGAGAGATGGCTCAGTGATTAGGAGTTTGGTTCCCAGAATCCTCTTTGGTGGCCTGTGGCACCGGCTCCAGGAGGTCACACGTCCTCTTCTGACCTCTGTGGGCTCCTACATGCACCTGCATACAGGCATACTCAGACATACACATACCTATGAATAAAAAAACAACAAGAAATAGGATTCATTATGAATACTTGTTTTTGTTTCCTGTTCCTCAAATGATGTTAATTTTTGAAGAGAAACAAAATTTCCTGGACTGGTGTCTCTAACGTTTTTCTTTCTCCTTGTGCATCATAGAAAGGATGAAGGGACAGCTTCAGTGCCAGGTCTTCGGTACTGTAGGAGTTGGTTTGCAGAGCCATTTTTTTTTTTTTAAACAGTTTTCTTCAGTGTGGCTGTAGGAGCCATGTAGGAAAATCACCTCTGCCCTGAGTTCTAAGCATGATGGAATTCTCCAACAGTTGTGCCCAGTGATCTTCAAGCTTCGGTGTGGTTCAGACTATCTGGGGAACTTGTTAAAAATAGAGAGGCCTAGGCCCCTTGGCACAGATTCAAAGTCAGCAAATTGGGATGAGCACTGTGTTTTTAATGGTCTCCTTGGATGACCCTTGAACTTGCCAATGACTGAAGATAAATACTGCTTCCAGGGCCCAGAATTCTGTGAACTTTGCCATGCTGCTGTACCCACCAGCCGGGGCTTTCTTGTTCTTTTAAGGCTTGCTTAACAAGAGGATGGGGAGACAAGTCAGTGGGTATCTTTGTTATATTTTTGGTTGTGAGCCTAGCCTTTAACGACTGAGCCATCTCTCCAGCCCGTCAGAGGGTATCTTTGTTAGGGTGTCTATTGCTGTGAAGAGGCACCGTGACCACAGCAAATCTTATAAAGAAAAACATTTAATGGGGGCTGGCTTACAGTTCAGAGGTTTAGTCCATTATCGTCATGACAGGAAGCATGGTGACATGCAGGTAGGCATGGTACTGAGGAGGTGACTGAGAGTTCTACATCTAAATCTGCAGGAAGAGAGAGTGGCACTGGGCCTGGCTTGAGCATCTGAAACCTCGAAGCCCACCCCCAGTGACACACTTCCTCCAAAAAGGCCACACCTACTCTAACAAAGCCACACCTTCTTTTTTTTTTTTTTTTTTTTTTTGAGACAGGGCTTCTCTGTGTAGCTTTGATGCCTTTCCTGGAACTCACTCTGTAGCCCAGGCTGGCCTTGAACTCACAGAGATCCGTGCTGGGATAAAAAAGTGCTGGGATTAAAGGCGTGCACCACCACCGCCCAGCTAAGGTCACACCTTCTAATAGTATCACTCCCTATGGGCCTATGGACACCATTTTCATCCAAACCACCACCACCACCACCACCACCACCACCACCACCACCACCACCACCACCACCACCGTGGATAAGAGCACTTGTTTTATCACGATGATCAGAGTTTAAATTCTAGCAACTATATAAAACACCAGGTATGGTATTGTTCACCTGTTTGCAAACTCCATGAGCCCCTCCCCACCATTACAGCCTCTGCAGTGCTGGGGACAGCAGGGTGACAGGTGGAGGCAAAATGATCACTGGAGCTCATTGGCCACCAGCCTAATTTCAGGACCAGTGAGAGACCATGTCTCAAAGGGAATAAGGTGGAGGATGTCAGAGCAAGACACCCAAGGTCCTCCTGCTGTCTCTGTGATCACATGTACTCAAACATATGCCATACACACACACACACACACACACACACACACACACACACACACACACACACACACATACTTATCATGTTGAGATATACTGATCACTCATGGGAAGATCCCATTTGACCCTTCCCCAAGTAAACAAAATAATAGTCTTCAGATCAGTAAGTGTAAGAACCCCTCCCCCATGTCTTGGGGGTTAGCAGATTCCCATTAGGCAGTAGACATTCAACACCAGGAAGGTAATTGTGTTTGGTAAGAGGTAAACACTTTGCTCTGGGGCCAGGTAGAAAGACATGTTGGGCTCTTGACTGGACTTGGTCTCAGTTCTCATTGCGTATTCCCCTTCCCAGGATCTGTCTGGATTGTGTCTCCACGAGGCTCCTGGTTCAGTTATTTCATCGGATCCACCAATTGAAGGTGTGTCAGAAGTCAGGCATATGGTGGTGTACGAGGCACAAAGATTGCCAAAGTTTAAGGCCAACCTGGGCTACACAATTCCAAACTCGTGTTATAGCCTGAGATCTTGTGCAGAAACAAATGAAGACAAAGAAATGGGTCAGTTTGACTAACATGTCTTTTCTATTAAAAAATATATATAAATTTGGTTTTTCGAGACAGGGTTTCTCTGTGTAGCTTTGCGCCTTTCCTGGAACTCACTCTGTCGTCCAGGCTGGCCTCGAACTCACAGAGATCTGCCTGGCTCTGCCTCCCAAGTGCTGGGACTAAAAGCGTGCTCTACCACCGCCCGGCTAAAAACATATCTTATTAAGATTATTTTGACTCCAAGTAAACAGTGTCTTCCAGCACTAAAAGCATATGAGATCACAAGACTATGTTAGCCCACACAGACATGTACAGGTTCAAGCAAGATGCACTGAGGGGTGCATGGATATGGACTCCCACCTCTGACCAAGAAGCTGTCTGCAATTGGTACCTACTAGCAGAGGAAAAGAAATCAGTTTTCTCCAGTGGAGTCTTGCCAGGTGTATTAACCCCATTTCAGGGCAGGCCCTATTCTCAGGAATATTTGGCCAACACAAAATGAACTCAATAATATTTTTGTCTCGCTTTGCTTTATTTGGACTTTTTTTTATTGTCTTATTGATTTTTGCCTCTTTATTTTGATTTTTGCGTTTGTGTTTTTCTTGTTTTGTTCTGTTTTTGTGTATTTGTTTTAAAGAGAGGGAATGTAAAGTTGGGTGAGGCGGGGGTTGGGGAGATTCTGGGAGGAACTGGGGAAGGGGAAACATGATAAAAATATATTGCATAAAAATTTTAGTTCATAAAAAGGAAAAATGATTCATTTTCAAATTGTGTGTGAGTGCATATGTGTGTGTATGTATGTATGTATGTATGTATGTATGTATGTATGTATGTATGCATGCACATGCATGCAGTACCCACAAATTCCACAAGAGGGTATTGCACCCTGGAGATGAACTTCCAGGTATTTATGAGCTGTCTAATGTGAGTGCTATGAAAACAACCCAGGTCTTCTGCAAGGGCAGTAAGACCTCTTAACTGGTGGACCATTTCTCCAGCTCTTATTTTTTTAAATTATGTGTTTGTGTGGGGGTGCACATGTGAATGTGGGTGCCTGTTGAAACCAGAAGAGGGTGTCGGATCACCTGGAGCTGGAGTTAGAGTTAGTTGTGAGCCACCAGATATGGGTGCTGGGAACAGAACTTGGCTCCTCTGCTGGAGCAGCGAGTGCTCTTAATTGATGAGCCGTGTCTCCAGCCCGTGTGTGTGTGTGTGTGTGTGTGTGTGTGTGTGTGTGTGTGTGTGTGTGTGTTCATGTATGTGAAAAGGCACATGTGTGGATGGGCATGTCTTTGCAGGAGCATGTTGAAGCTAGAGGTCAACCTTGTTGTCTCCCCTCAGGAGCCATCTACATCCTTTGAGACAGGGTTTCTCATTGGGACTTGGGGGGCTGGCCAGTGAGCCCCAGGGATCCTCCTGTCTCCATCCCTGCAGGGCTGGTACTGCAAGCCCATACCACACCTAGCTTTTTTTTTTTTTTTTAAACATGGCTCCTGAAAATTGCACTAAGGCCCTTCTGCCTCCAAGGTGGGGTGCTTCACAGACTCTGCTGTCTCCCAGCCCACCTTTTGTCCTTTGTCTGGGAGAGAAGAGAATCCACCAGACTGCCCTCACTCCGCCTCTTGCCACCTGCTGCTTGGGGAAAAAAAAACCATCCCAGGTAAAAGCTCTAACTGCATCATCAGTGTGAGTCAGCCGGCTGTTGTTCCGGCACAGCTTAATGAGGGGACTGAAGGGTGTAATTTGCTGGAACACGCGCACTCTCCCATAGAATAATTACATTGCAACCCACACACTTCTGGGGGCCCAGAATTCATCCTGAACCAAACACTTCTTTGTCGTCTGCTGTCTGAAGAATGACAGCGGCCCCCCAGTGAGGGGCGGTGGGCAGAGGGGTGGTGTGAATGGGAAAAAAAAAAACAAAAAACAGGATGGAGGAAAGCCGAGGCTTCCTGCCTCATCCGTCACTCAAAGGCTTCCTCTCCCCTCCACGGGGATGAGATGCCCCGTAGGATTTATTATTGTGGATTTGGGTGCAAGCCAAAACAGGAGATAGCCCTAGTGATGTCTGTTCAGCCACCTCCTTGAAGCTGGCAGACCTTTATCTCCTCCATCCTACCTCCAACCTGATTTTGGATCAAGGGTCCCCTGGTGTGTGTGTGTGTGTGTGTGTGTGTGTGTGTGTGTGTGTGTGTGTGTGTGTGTGTGTGTGTCTTAGTGTTCTATTGCTGTGAAGAGATACCATGACCAACCCACTTCTTATCAAACATTTAATTGGGGGCTTGCTTAGAGTTTCAGAGGCTTCGTTCAGCATCATCATGGCAGGGGATGTTCTGGCACACGTGGTACTGGAGCAGTAGCTGAGAGCTACACATCTTGGTCTGCAGCTTCAGACAGGGAGAGATTTGGCCTCTCCTTGTCTAGGAGACTAGGCCTGACATTTGAAACGCTCAAGCCCACCCCCAGCAACACACCTTCTCCAAGGACATAGACCCTGAATCTTTCCAAACAGTTCACCTACTGGAGACTAAGCCTGCAAATAAATGAACCTATGTGGGCCATTCTCATTCAAACCACCGTGTGTGTGTGTGGGGGGGGGGGGCGGGTGTGATGTCTGCAGACATGGGTGGGTAGACGGATGCATGAATTTATCAATGGGTGAATTCAGAGTTCATTCAGCATCCTGCTCTGTCACGCTCCACCTTTGTCCTAGTTAGCTTTAATGGTCAATTAGACACAGCCCGGAGTCATCTGAGAGGAGAACCTTCATTGAGGAATGGCCTATCTCTGATGGGCTTGCTGGAATGTCTGTGGGGCCCAGGTCCACTGTGGGAAGCACCGTTCCCTAGGCAGGTGGTCCTGGAATGTGTAAGAAAGCTGACCAAGCGTGAGCCTCTGAGTGAGCAAGCAAGCAGCACCCTCCTTCGGATCCTGTTGATTCGGCTGTGAAGTGTATTCTTTAGTTGGAGGTAATGATGTGTAGAGTAGCAAGGAGACCTACCTTCAGATTCCCGCTTCCAGTCCCTGCCCTGACTTTGCTCAGTGATGGATTGTGACTGGAAATGTAAGCTCAATAGGCCTTTCCTCACCCAAGTGGCATCTTGTCAGTGTTCATCACTGCAGCAGAAGTAAACTAAAACTGCCTTGTTCTGTACTGGCTTCCTCTGTCCCTGTCCCCACCCCCGAAGATTCTCGTCTAGTATGAAGACCTCTGTTCCACCTTCTGGTTTCCTGTTTATAGTTGATCCACCCTTGCTGAATCTCTCCAGAAAGCAGCCTTCATCTGCGCCCAGCACCAAACTGTCCAAGAAGACTTTTGTCAATATTGTTGATAGTGATTTTCTTTGTGTGGATATATTTTAAAAGAGTGAGGTTAGAGGTATTGATATTTGTTTGTGATTTGTGATTTCCTCCCCGACTTTTGTGCTTAGAAAAATCTCCTGCAGCTTCAAAGGAGAGGAATGCAACCTTACAATTTCTTCGTATGGTTTCTTCCTTTCTGTTTAACTCCCTCATCTTTCTATGATGTATTTATCTTGGCAAATCCAAAGACTTGACATGTCATTCTGATTACTTATTAAATTTTAATACCTACTTTGTGAGTCTTCCAGAGTCTATTTCTTGCCTCTGTGTGTGACATTTTATATATACATATATATGTATATAGTGTGTGTGTATGCATGTGTGTGCGTGCATGTGAATATGTCATTGTACATGCACATGTATGCATATATCCATGTTGGGGTCAAATGTCAATGCTGGGTGTCTTCAATTACTTTTTAATCTTGTTTTTTTTAAAGATCGTATTGCCTTTATTTTAATGATTTATTTATTTTTACTTCATGTGCATTGATGTTCTGCTTGCATGGATGTCTGCGTGAGGGTGTCGGATCCCCTGGAACTGGAGTTACAGACAGTTGTGAGTTGTCATGTAGGTCCTGGAAATTGAACACAGGTCTTCAAGGTTGGGTCTCTTAATGAACCCAGATCTCATCAATTTGGCCAGGTAAGCTGGGTAACAAGCTACAGGGATTTACCTGTATGCTCCTACCCCTCCAGCCTGGGGTTACACACACACACACACACACACACACACACACACACACACACACACACCTCATATCTTTCTTTTATATAGATGCTGAAAACCAGAACTCAGGTTCTGGTTCTAGGCAGGGGCTCTACCACTGAGCCACACCCCAGCCCCTCACTGGGGGATTCTAGGCAGGTGCTCTACCACTGAGCCACACCCCAGCCCCTCACTGGGGGATTCTAGGCAGGTGCTCTACCATTGAGCCACACCCCAGCCCCTCACTGGGGGATTCTAGGCAGGTGCTCTACCACTGAGCCACACCCCAGCCCCTCACTGGGGGATTCTAGGCAGGTGCTCTACCACTTAGCCACACCTCCAGCCCCTCATTAGGCAAATCTGGGCAGGTGATCTATCACAGCCACACCCTCAGGCTTGCTCTCAGTTTCTTGAACTACCAGGTTAATTTCTACCCCACACCTTTGTGGTTCCTGTGGTGCTGTGCCGTGTCTCAGAACTGCTTATTTCTTGCCATTCAGAACTTGAGCCAACTGTCATCTCCTCAGTCAACTCTACTGACCTCTAGACAGAGCATCCCCACCCCATCCCGCCGTTATTCTCTAGACCAAGAGTGTCTTTCCATGATTCAATAATAATTTATTATCTCAGTTTTGAAATTTTTTTTTTTTGAGACAGGGTTTCTCTGTGTAGCTTTGCGTCTTTCCTGGAACTCACTTGGTAGCCCAGGCTGGCCTCGAACTCACAGAGATCCACCTGGCTCTGCCTCCTGAGTGCTGGGATTAAAGGCATGTGCCACCCGGCCTCATTTTTGAAAGTTTTTGTTCAACAATAGACATTCTACTTTTCTAAAAGGTAATCTTTGTGGGGATTGTTTTGAAAATCAGTTTTGTTTTTTTTTTTTTTAAAAAAAACTCTGTCTCACATAAAAGTTAAAAGAGTAGGATATTGCACCGCATACCTAACCTGTTAGTGTGACACCACATTGTAAATGTAGGTAGGCAGGTATGCATACACCTGTATCCGCACAGGCACAACTTTCTCCCCAGCCACCTGGCTAATTACAGAGAGTATACTATTTCACCCTAAATACAGTCTCCTACATTTCCCAAGACCAACATTCCTCTCATGGAACACCACCATGCCCTCTCTCTTAAAAACTATTAGTTTCAAAATTTCATCTATTATACAGTCCAAAACTCTCTTGGTGCCCTAAAAATGTCTCTTTTTTTTGTCACTTTTACATTCTCCCCTGATCTGGAATCCATTAACAGCCACACTCTGCGCTCGGCTATGATGTCTCGTCAGTCTTTTTTATTGGCTTTGCCCATTAATTTTTCATGGTGTTGACTCTTTTGAAATGTCTAAATTCTTCCAAGAGTTTGAGGAGCCCATCTGTCCCATAGAGCGTGTGACACTGTGAGTGTGCCTAAGCACCTCCCTGTTGTGTTAAATTGCTCCATCTCTTTTTGGGGGACTATATATACATGTGTGTAGTATTTGTGTGTTGGGGGGGGCACAAGCGGGAGTTTGTATGTATGTGTACAGACCAGCAGTTGACCTTGGGTCTCTTCCTGAATTACTCTCTACCTATATATCAAGGCAAGGTCTTCCCCTAACGTAGAGTTTACCAGTGCAGCCAGTCTACCCTGTTAGCTTGCTCCAGGGTCTCCTGTCTGCAAACTGAGCATTGGGATTACAGGGGACTGCCTGTAATCCCACCCACCGAGTCTTATGTGCTTTCTGGGAATCCGAACTCTGGTCCTCATATTCCCATGGCAAGTATGTTACCTATTCCTCCATCTCCCAGCCCCGATCATTCTCTATGCATATTCCTGTGCATGTGTGTGTGTGTGTGTGTGTGTGTGTGACACCCCCCCCACGCACACACACTCTCACCCTTGTAATAAGTTGAAGACAGAGCATCATTTCCCTTCTAAATATCTCCTCTTTTGTTTCTTAAGAGTAATGATATTTCTCTCATGCGACACAACTGACGTCCTTTCTCCTAAGAAACCTAATGATTTCATAATTTCATCTATTATACATTCCAAATTCCTCTAAGTGCCCTAAAAATATCTTTTCTGTCAGTTTTATTTTCCTTCCTCATCCACTAATGGCCACATTCTGTACTTGGTTCTGATGTCTCTTAAGTGAGACCAGTGGGCCAGGGAACTCCAAGGATCTGCCTGCCCATCTTCTCGGTGTTAGGATTAGAGGCACACACCACCACACTGAGCTTTTTACACGGCTCCTGTGGGATTCCAACTCTCGTCCTCACGCTTGAGCTAATGATACTTTACTAATTGAGTCATCTTCCCAGACCCTGCTGTTGTTGTTTGAAGAGGTTTTTTACGTGTAGCCTAGGCTGGCTTAAACTCACAATCTTCTTTTCTTCAACGGCTGGAGAGTTGAGATGCAGTCATGTGCCTCCATGCTCATCTGTGAAGCTACTTTTTAAATTGTGTGTCATGAACTCTGGCTTGAGAGCTACAAGAAATATAAATACAGGCTAATGAGATGGTTCAGCAGGTAAAGACTTCTGGTGCCAAGCTTGACGACCTCGAGTTCAATTCCTGGGACCTGCAGGGTAGTGGGAACGAGAGAACCAACTCCCAAAATTGTTCTCTGATGTCTAATGTACACACACACACACACACACACACAGAGTGTCAGGGGGTAAAAGAACAGGACCGTGTTAAAAGTAGCCCAGTGGGCTGTAAAGGCCTGTGATGATTAGTTTTTGTTTTATTATTATTTTATATGCACAAATGTCCTGCTTTCCTGTATGTCCATGCACCACCTTGCTTGATGCCCAGGGGACCAGAAGAAGGTGTTACATTCCCTGAAACGGAAGTTACAGACAGTCGTGAACCACCATGTGAGTGTTGGGAATAGAACTTGGGTCCTCTAAAAGAGCAACAAGTGCTCTCAACCATGGAGCCATCTCTCAAGCCCTTTTTTAAACAATGGATTTTATTTATTATCACCGTAACCACCATTATATAATATTACCATTATTACAATTATTCTAGAAGGGGTACACAGGTGCCATAGCACACATGTGGAAACCAGAAGGCAGCTTGTGGAAGTCAGTTCTCTCCTTCCACCATGTGGGTACCAGAGACTGGACTCAGGTCATCAGGCTTGGTACCAAATGCCCTTTACCCACTGGCCCACCTTGTCAGCCCACATTTTTGTAATTACAGGAAGAAAGTATTATATACCAAGTTTTGGGGTTGTATGAAAGGCTTGAGGGTGTAGGGAGACTGTTATATAATAAACATACAGTGGAAGGCTGTCCCTTATAACAATGACCTTCCCTATGTGAGTCAGACTTGGTCCCTGGGGGGAGTTTTGGAACTGCCTCCTTCCAAAGACCAGACTCCCATTCGTATACAATTTGCTACAACATGGTCACTTTGGCATCGCCAAATCCAGAACTGAGGAGCCCAATGTCTGTAGTGTTTTAATATAAATGCTCTCTGTGACCTTGGCTAAAGTGACTAAATGCAGCATAAGGGACCCCAGTACCTGTCTGAACTTTATTTTTCCTGTTTAAATTTGTTTAGAGGTCAACTGTTCCCATTTATGGCGGACTCCACTTTTATAATGACTGGACTGGGGGAGCTGGGTGGTCTGGTTCCCCAAGTATTACCCCATAGAGAGCATTTCAAAGGTCCTGAATGGCAAGATCCACTTTCGAACTATAGGAGACTTCACACAGTGGGTCTGGAAAAACTCCATTCTACACAGCTCTTCAGGGATCTTGGGCTAAAGTGAGGAATACATTGTGTATCTTCATGTCCACTTATAAGACACACTAAAACTACAGAAAAGAGATGTAAAAATATAATTTAGAGAGTTGGAGACATGGCTCAGTGATTAAGAGCACTGGCTGATCTTCCAGAGGACCCCGGGTCAGATCCCAGCACCCACATCATGGCTTACCATTGTCTGTAACTCTGGTTCCAGGGAATCCAATGCCCTCTTCTGGCCTCCATGGGAACAGGCATGCTTGTGGTGCCCACACATACATGCAGACAAAGCATCCATACACATAAAATTAAAACCAAAAAAATTTAAAAAGCTTAAAAGATGTGCTTCAGGGGCTGGTGAACTAGCTCAGTGGGAAAGGTGCTCATGACATCCCCACGCCAGGACCCACATGGTAGAAGGAGAGAGCAACTCCCTAAAACCCTGTTCTCTGACCTTCACACGTGTGCCGTGGCATGAGCAAACACATACACATGTACACAAATAAGTGTAATAACAATTATTTGAGACATTTGGAATCTCTTTTCTATGTAATACTGTATAGGAAACACACACACACACACAGAATAGATAGCAACACCCCTTGCAAATGCTAGGCACTTCGCTACTGAGCTACATCCTCAGTTCCTAGATGTTTTAATTTTGAAGTGCTGTGTGTGTGTGTGTGTGTGTGTGTGTGTGTGTGTGTGCCATTTAAAGACATAATATTAAAAATAATTACATACCAATAAAATATAATCAAGCGACTAGAGAGTTAGAGCATATGCTTTTACAGAGGACTCATGTTCAGCAGTTAAGAGCATATGCTTTTACAGAGGACTCATGTTCAGTTCCCAACACCCACATCAGGCAGTTCACAGTCATCTGTAACTCCAGCTGCAGGGGATCCAATGCCCTCTTCTGGCCTCTGAGGGCACCTGCACACATATATGCACAGACACACGCACAGACACACATATATGCACATAGTTAAAAATGATTCACATCAAATAAAAACAGACCACAAAACAGAGACACTAGAAAGGCTCGTCACACGATTGCAATGATTCTTTCATGTGGAGACCGTTTAATCGGCCAACAACCTTAAGAGCCAGCACTCTGCTAGAGCCAAGAACAGGGAAGCTAGGCACAAAGTGAGAACAGTTGACTTTGGGTTCCTGGTCCTCACGGTTTAGTGGAAGAGGCTGACTCCAGGTCAAGAGAAATCCTTCAGGTTGCTAAGTGACATTGACAGGGCTGCTCCGAGCTCCAAGCAACAGAGCAGAAGGTGGGAGGCAGGGTGGAGGCTTGTTGCGAGATACTTTCTGAGTGACGCGTCACTCAAATTGGGTCTGGGGGGATGACGAGTCAGACAGAGGCGAGGGAGGAAGTGGGGTCCTAGCACAGGGAGAGGTTGTCTGAAGTGAGGGACAGAGGCCAGAAGCAACGCGCAGAGTATGAGAGAAACAATCCCTCCTTGTTGCAGGAGGGTAACCGTAACATGGAAGGGAGAACATGAGGCTGAATAAGGAAGGGTCTGATGGGGAGGCTGACGTTCCTCGATTGGGTCACTGTTCTAAGGGAGAGGAGCTAGATGTGTTTAGCTTTGCCTCTTGGTTACTCCATGAAACGTGGGTCGGGAAGTGTTTTAGTTACTTCTCTATGGCTGTGATCAGACACCATGACCAAAGAAATGTAGAGAAGAAAGAGATTATTTGATGCTTACAGTTTCAGAAGGTGAGTCCATGACCGTCAGGACAGTGAGCATGGCAGCAGGCAGGGAGGCACCGTGTTGGAGCAGTATCTGAGAGTTCACATCTTGAGATACAACCATGAGGCAGAGAGAGCACACTAGGAATGGCATGCATGGGCTTTTGGAATCTCAAAGTCCACCCTCAGCCAGTGATACACCTCCTTCAACAAGGCCACACCTTCTCATCCTTCCCAAACAGTTTGACCAACTGGAGACCAAGTATTAAAATATGTGAACCCATGGGGGGTATCCTCATTCAAACTCTCACAGTAGAGGACTAGTAAGAAGTGAAGGGACCAGGTGACCAATGGTTACAGGTATCCAACTGAGGGTGAGAGTGATAGAAGTTGTGGAGGGGAAGAGCCACTTTTATGGAACAAGAAGTAAACTTAACAGGACTTGGGATGGATTTGACATCACTGGGAGCCTTTGGGAAGGTAAGGACAAGGAGTCTGAAGATTTGAGAGTCTGTCTTACACATCTGGATGGATGAATTGTCTAGAAAGGCAGGAAAAGCTAGGGCAAAAAAAGTTGTCTAGGGAGGGGGCAGAGGATGTTGCTCATGACCCTTGAGTATATGAAATCTAAGTCCATCTTGAGATGGTCCGGCTAAGCAAAGCCTTCTGTGTACTTTGCCCAACTGCGTAGGACATTGGACATCAAGATGAAGTCTTTCTTGTTAGATGGAGGCAAAATTGGAGCTGGGAAGTGCCAGGGGAGGACTCCTGCCTGCCTTTGTCATATAAGTACTTTTTCAAAGCTCAGGATTTGCTGATTTGATTGAGCTGGCTGGCAAAAACACCAGGAATTCTGCCTGTCTCTGCTTGCCCAGCACTGGGATTATCCAGGCATACTGTTGAACTCATCTTTTTATTTTTTATTTTTACATTTTTTTTAAAAAAATCTTTTTATTATGTCCATTGGTGTTTGGCCTACATGTATGTCTGTGTGAGGGAGTCAGATTCTCTGGGCCTTGAGTTACAGACAGTTGTGAGCTGCCATGTGGGTGCTGAGAATTGAACCCTGGTTCTCTGGAAGGGCAGCCAATGCTCTTAACCACGGAGCCATCTCTCCAGCACCCCTCTTTGCATCTTTCAATGGTTAGTTAATAATGATTGTCAACTTGACAGGATCTAGAGTCATCTAGGAGACCCTGCCTGTGAGGGGATGGCTAGATTGAGTTAATTAAGGAGGGAAGAGCCACCATAAATGTGGGTGGCACCATTCCCTTGGCTGGGGTTTCAGACTGAATCACAAGGAGAAGCAAGCCGAGCAGCGTTATTCATCGCCCTCTGCTTCCTGACTGTGGGTGCAATGTGACTGGTCGCTTCATGCTCCTGGCACTGTGACTCTCCTACCATGATGGACTGTGCCCTCGAACTGTGAGCACAAATAAACCTTCCTCCCCTCCTCCCTCTCCTCTTTTCCTTTTGTCAGAGTAGTTTATCACAGGCAGGAAATTTTCTAAGCACATACCAAATCGAAAACTCTCAGAACCATAAAATTTCACTCTTAGAAATCCCACCCAGTTTAAACGCATCCTTATGCGTGCTGAAAGCCACGAAGAATGATGGTCTTGACAGCGTTACTCAGACAACATATGCCACCAATAATGGAGTCATAACTCAAGTACGTGAAATTTTTAAAAAAGATCTCACAAACCCAAAGGAAAAGAAGCAACAGAAATATGGAGATAAAATGTAGGCAGTCACCATACAAAAGAAGATGTCCAGATGACTAATACACATTTGAAGAGGTGCTAATGTCATTAGTCATCAGAGAAATGCAAAGTAAATCAGTTCGCAAATCCTCACACCTCCATCTGAATGGTTCCAAACAAATAAACATGACTGGGAGAGGGTTCAGGCAGTAGAGCGCCTGTGGGACAAGCAGGAGGGTCTGAGTTCGGATCCCCAGGATCCATATCAAAAGGCCAGTGTTGTGCTGCATGTCTGCAATGCGGTGCCAGGGAGACAGAGGCAAGGGGGTCTCCAAGGCTTGCTGGCCAGACAGGTTCCGTGGGGGACCCTGTCTAGGAAAATTCGGTGGAAAGCAACTGAGAGAAACAGTCAATTTAACCTGTGGCCTTCACTCACACACACACACACACACACACACACACACACACACACACACACACACACTCATAGAACAAATATAAAGGTGATCCCTGAGGTTCTTCTGTTGGCAGAAGCTAGGTACAATCACAACTCCCATGCATTGGCAGTAGGAGTAACGTTTTTGCAGCTCTGTTTGGCACTTGCTCCTAAGTTTCAATATATGAACGCATGCTATCTCCACGTCCCAGAGGGTCCACTAGGATACGTGCTTCAAAGAAATGTGGACAGGGCTGCAGATGTCCATGTGTTTGAAACCCTGGTCCACCCCCCAGTACTGTTTCCACTGGGCTTGTTGATGCATGCCTATAAATCCCAGCCTTTGTGAGGTAAAGACAAGAGGATCAGTAGTTCAAGGTCGCCTTTGGCCGCATAGTAAGTTGGAAAAACTAGCCTGGGTACATGAAACTCTGTCTCAAAAAGAAAGAAAGAAAGAGATAGATAGATAGAGATAGAGATGGAGAGAGAGAGGGGGGGGAGGGAGGGAGGCAGGGAGGGAGGGAGGGAGGGAGGGAGGGAGGGAGGGAGGAAGGAAGGAAGGAAGGAAGGAAGGAAGGAAGGAAGGAAGGAAGGAAGGAAGGAAGGGAGGAAGGAAGGGAGAAAGAGAAAAAAGTAAAGACACATTACTCAAAAGATACTTGTGACATTTGTATTCATTTGCTTTTTCATCAGTGTTGTGATATCTGTGACCTAACAGACAATCCAAGGGATGGGGAATTCAGAGGGATCAGTCCAAGGTCAGCTGGAGACAAGAACTTAGACAGAACACAGTCATGGGGACACAGTGGCCATGGGGACATGTGGCAAAGGAGAGGCATCCATCCCACAACAGACAGGAAACAGTGAGATGGAAAATGACACAGGGCAATACACCTGCACTCACCCCACCCCCCCACCCCCGCCACGTGAACTACCTCCTCCAGCTAGACTTCCCCTCCCAAGTTTCCAGAACCTTCCCAGATAGCACCATCATCTGTAGGCCAAGCACTCAACATGCAAGCCTATGGGGGATGCTTCCTATTCAAACCATAATGATACCCACAGTGGCAGTTTCTGTAATTGTCTTAAGCCATTGGTAAGGGATTGTGTCCTAGGCATTGTGGGTAAACTCTGTATCTTGGTTTCTCTCCCTGTTGCTGTGATAAAAATACCCTGGGAAGTACAACTCAAGGCAAGTAGGAGTTATTCTGGCCCACAGTTCAAGGTACCGTCTGTCATGGCTGGGAAGTTAAGACAGGAGAAGTCAGAAGAAGAAATTGATGAATGCGTGTTCTCATCTCACCATCTCCATTTCACACAGTCCACAATCCTGTGATGAGGAAATGGTCCTCCCCACAATTATAAGTCTTCCCATGTCAATTAATGTTATCAAGGTAATTGTCCACAGACATGTTCTGAGGCATGTTTCCCAAGTGATTCCAGATCAAGTTGTCAACAAGTGCTCATCATCACATCTACGACACTAAAATGAATGAAACAGACCCACAGACAACCACCCAGCTGGCCTCCACAGACAGGATGTTGAAAGGTACCTAGGCCAAAGGATTCATCCCACTGATCTAAGTCAAACAATTAGGGAATCCAGCAATAGAGGGAATAAAGAAATGCAGAAAGTTAATAAAACTAAGAAAAAGCGAGCCTGTTTACAGAACATTCCCTCCTTGACCCACTTTTCTGGGAATCCTCTTGTTTTTATGAACTCTTTTGGATATATATATATATATTACAGATTGATAATTTGAGACATGTATACTTCAGGCAACAAGCAAATCTAGATGGTTCTAAGCATTGTGGTGCATGCCTTACATTCCAGCTCTTTAAGAGGTTGAATCAGGGGGATTATGATTTCAAGGCCAGCTTGGGATACATAGCAAGACCCTTAAGAAACTATAAAACCAGGTCATGGAGACAGCTCAGCTGTACAGTGCTGGCCGAAAGGTCTGACTTTTGATCCTTGGAACCCATGTAAAAGCCAGACATGATGACACCACCATGTCTGTCTGTCATCTATATATGCATCTGTCTGACTGTCTATCAGCTATCTATCAGTCTTTCTATCTATCATCTGTCAGTCTATGTATAATCTGTCATTTATCCATCTTCTATATGCCTATTATATATTAAGATATTTAGCATACATATATAATCTATAGAAGAATAAATGGATGGATGCATAGATGATAGATGGATACATAGAAACATACATGGGTAGCTGAATAGATAGTAGATAGAAAGTTGATATATAGAGGAGAGAGAGAGAGAGAGAGAGAGAGAGAGAGAGAGAGAGAGAGAGAGAGAGAGAGAGAGAAATCCCTGGAGTTCTCTGGCCAGTCAGTCTAGCCAAATCAGTGAGCTCAGGGTTTAGTGAAAGAGCCATTCTCAAAAAATAAGGTGGAAAGAGATTAAGGAAAACACTTGATGTCACCCTCCAGCCTCCACACAAAAAGACAGAGAGACCATCTCACGTCTGGGCCATTAACCAGGATGGAAAGAACAACATGAGATGGTGTACCGGATGGTGTACCGCAAGCAGTTAACCTCATTCTCATCTCCTAATTTGAGAAATTCCTCAAGTGTCTCAGCCTCAAATTGAATAATTTTCCAATTTCCTCCTTAAGGTAATTTTTTAAACTACCGAGTTTTATAGGCTGGAGCATGTGAGACACTGACTACTGTATGTCTTTTTAATTAGATCCTCTACATGATAATTAAAATCTTGCTCTGCATCCCAGCTATTCTTAAACTCTGCAGTGATGCTCTTCTGGCTGCAAGTGAGCTGACCATCTGGAAGCAGTAAAATATCTTAACCTTAAAATGCGAACTATCAGTGAGAGAGACCACAAATGAGACTTGCTCGTCATTCCTTTAATGGGGAAATGCCAGGGTTCCATCCTTCATTCTGTCTAATCAAGAAACTGCAGAGTCTCACAGTTGGAAGAAGGCTTCCAGAAGTCACATGAGCCTTCTTCCTTCATCTCTGTAGAGCAAGTCACGACCCACCCTCCCTACTGAGGGCCTTGGGGCACACGGTATTGCAGGGGGAAATTCCAAGCCTATTCTTTGAGACATCTTCTAATTTTTTTGTGTGTGATTATTTAGGAGTTGGAGACAGAGCTCCAAAGCCTTGGAAGTATGTGAGGGAAAAATGAGACTGACTGGAAGCTTAGAATTAATTGCAGTAGAGAGAAGGGCATATGAGGAAGACAGAGAGTGAGAACAAATTATGAAAGAGAGATGCTGAGGATGCCAAAGAGGATGGGCGAAGAAGGAAACCTTTGATGTGTGGTACCCAAGAATTCTTACAAGGGAGCCTGGCATAGTGGCTCGTGGTGAGAATCTTAATGCTTGGTGAGGAGGGAAGACCATCGTTATAAGAGACCAGAAAATGGAGCAGAGGTCTCCCATTAGGGAATTTCTACAAGGCAGCCCAGGAACCCCAACCATTAGTCAAGGAGTGTTATAATTTGTCACCACAGAGCTTCAGCAGTGACTTCCCCAGCCCTGGGATAACAAACACATGCTCTTCTGCTCATGGGTGGCTTTTACGGGGGTGCTGGGGATCTGAATGCAGGTTGCAGTGCTTACACAGGATCCTACTTCCCTCTCTGTTGCTGAGATGAAATACTCTGATGGGCAGCAACTTAAAGGAGAAAGGGTTTGCTTTGGCTTGCAGTTCCAGGGTTGCAGGCAGAAGACATGGCATGGTGACGGGGCAGGGAACTAGCTGATCCCATGACATCTGTACTCAGGAAGCCGAGTGAGAACAGGAAGTGGAGCCAGGCTAAACAACCTTCAGCCCTCCCCTAGTGATGCACTTCCTCCAGCAAGGCTCTGCCTCCCGCTGAAGGTTCGGTACAATGGCCACCAACTGGGGATCAACTATACAAACATGTGAGCTTCTTGAAGACATTTCTCATTCAAACCACAGCATTCAGTAAGTGCTTTGATGAATGAGCCATCTCTCCAGCCTTGGAATTGATACTTCCTGGCTTCTGAGCTTGGCATTCTATGTTCAGGTCTATATTTTTCCATTTCCACGTGATCTTGGGCCAAGCACGTAGCTGTATTAGTTAGTTTTCTTGTCCGATTTAAAGGAGGAGAGATTTCCTTTAGCTCACAGTTTCAGAAGGCTCAGTCCATTGCGGTGGGAAAGGCATGGGGGCTGGAATGCCTTGGTCCATGGCAAGGGAAGCTTGGAGCCATTTAGTTACACCATGGCAACCAAAAAGAAGCAGAGAGAGCACAGGCAGGAACCAGATGCAGATATTACCTCCAAGGCCAACTCCCAGCAATTTATTTTTGCTGGCTAGATCAGAGTTCCAAAGGTTCTGGAACCTTCCAATACAGCACCACCAGCTGGGGACCGTGTTTTCAAACACACGAGCCTGGGGGTGCTCATAATCACAATCATAACAGTGACCTTTATTCGCCTTGGATTTCAGATCTATAAGGATTATGAGTTTATCTATAGGCTTTCTGGAGTATCCTGAAGTAGTGAGACTACCTGTTGTTGTTGTATGTGTTGTATGTACATGCTTTTGTGTGTGTGCACATGAGTGCATGTACACATCTGTGCACATGCATGTGGAGACCAGAAGTCTAAGTCAGATGCCTTCCTCTATCATCCTCCATTTTACCTTTTGAGTAGGATCTCTCACTGACAGATGAGCTCACCAATTCAGCAAGAACAGCTGGGCTGGTGAGCCCCAGGAAGGCAACAGGTGGACACTATCATGCGTGACTTTTTGTGTGGGTGCAGTTTAGCTACTGTGTTAGCTCCCCCGGGCTGTGGCTCTTGTTGTAGGTGGAGTTTTGAGATGTACACCTGTTCAAGGTCAGAACAAAGTCTCCGAGATGAGCCACTGCGAAACATCTTACTGAATGATCTTCTTCACAGGCACTGGCTGCTCTGGCATTTTCTCCCTGACCCCTGAGCTCTGCAGCACAGGAATGTTTTGCAACAGCACCAATCACATCTGGAGGAGGGCTGTAACCAGCAGTCCCGCTGGAGGGCAACTGGGCCCTTTAGACTTAATGATTTATAACCGAGGAGCTGCTGGTGTGCTACAGTGACCTTGAGTTGACAACCCCCCCCCCTTCCCTGTGGAACACTATCAAGACCTCTTAAACCGTTCTTCCTCATTTTCTCTGCTGGGCACCTTGGTAGGAGGCTGGAACAGGCAGCACAAACAGCCAGACGACTCAGTTGGGTCCCAATCTCTACTCTTCCCCTTTTGAGTTTCCAGTTGTCTGAAAATACCTTTACCTAGCCACACTTCCTCTCCACCCACTTCCCATCCAAACTTGATCCAGGGGATTAATTTAATTAGCCGAAACTCCAGGTCTCTGAATATGTTAATCCTCTTCTCAAAGGCTGATGTTTCTACATCCTGCTGTCTTTTATAGCTCTGCTGAGTGCAATGAGCCTTAGCCAGAAGCTGGGAAAGGAGGCAGACATCTTCCTTGTTGCTCTGAGCTGGGACTCATTTAGTTGGTAGCAGGGCTGCTCCCTTTGATGAGGATAAATGGCCACAATTGCTGACCCACAACCCGTGGCATCTTCAGACTCCTTCGATGAGCGCATCTCTTATTTGATTAAGGAGGGCGGCCGTGAAGGAATGAGGCAAGGTTTCCTGTCTTAGCAATTTGCGGATGTCAGCCAGATTCTTCGTTTTCTGGACTCAGTAGGACTTAAAAGGCCGACTATTGGCTCGGGTCAAGGGATGTTTAATTCATTACCTGGGAGACTATAATGGCCTCATCTAGGTCCTGGTGGGAGTTGTAGGTGGCTAATAACTTCCTCGAATGTTCTTTACTTTCTTCTCAATTTTGCTTTGTTCCTGCTCGCCATGTGCAGAAGTCAGATTTGAAAGAAAGGGAAGAAGTTTCTAGACCGTAGCACTTCTACACGGCCCTGCTTCCCTCCCACTCTGTAATAGTTTGATTGAGAAATGACCCCCAAAGGCTCATATATTTCAACACTTGGTCTCCAGTTGGTGATGCTGTTCGGGAAGGTGAAGAGACTTACGAAGGTGCTATCATTGGGGAAGTACGTCACTGGGGGTGGGCTTCAGGCTTTTAGCTTGGCCGCACTTCCTGTTCTCGCTCTGTTTCCTGTGTGTGTGTGAAGATGTGATCAGTCAGCTCCCTGCTGCCATGCCTTTCCTACCATGACGGACTCTATCCCCCTGGAACCATCAGCTAAAATTAACCCTTTATTCTTTGGGTGGCTTTTGGTCATGATGTTTTATCACAGCAGCAGAAAAGTCACACACACACACACACACACACACACACACACACACACGCGCACGCGCACGCGCACGCGCACGCACGCACGCACGCACGCACGCACGCATGCACTAAACACCAACACCAGAACATGAACTCAATATGGCACATGTGAAGCCTAGGTTAGTTCACATTAACTGCTAGAGACAACCAGATTCTCATCATTGCTAGTGTTATTGATTTCCATGGCCAGGATAAATCAAGTCACTCCCCACTGCCAATTGCATATATAGGGAACAGGGCCCTCCACTTAATAATAGCAAGTCCTTCTGACTCAGAGTGGTCAAAGTGAGGCAGTTTATTTGGGAGCTTTCCAGGTCAGGTAACAACCCAAACAAAATGGTAGACATCTAACCTATTCCAAAACAGTCATGCCTATACTTCTAAGCACAAATCCCTTCTCCTTCTTCCTCATTGGCTAGGTACTGGTAGAGTTACTATCTTTCCCCCAGTCACCTAGGTTTCATTCACCCCTCTGCTTCCTTCCTTTCTCATCACCTGCCCCAAGTTATTGCCCACATCCTGCTTAGCAGAGTTTTGATCTTGGAGATGTGCTATTGTTCCCCTGTGGACATAACCAACTAAGCATCTGCCTTAAACCACCCCCACCCTTAATGCCAGCGCTTAGTATTTCCCTGACCTGACGTTAATTAACCTTTCATTTAAATGTGTGGTATCCAACAGTCAGCTGCTGGGACAGGGGGCCCGGTTGTCTCCGGTGTATCTAAAGCCTGTACTTATCTAAGACATTGAAAATGGGCCATCCTATTTTGTTTCTCACACCTAGAAGAATAATACTTCTGTCCAAAATGTAAAAAGAACTCTTATGGTTCAATGTAATAATAAATAGTTTATCAAAAAATAGAAACAAGGCCAGATGTGGTGGCATAGACCAGATGTGCTGTCATAGGCCTGCAATCCCAGCACTGTGGAGGCTGAGGCAGGGGAATCACAAGCTTGTAAACAGCCTGGACTATGTAATGAGACCCATTACAAACAAAACAAAAGAAGGGAAGAAGGAAGGACATGGGGGAAGAGAGAAAGGAAGGGAATGGAAAACAGAATGGAGGAATTTGAACAAACATTTCCTGGAAGGAGATCTTTATAGTGTTTGTTACCAGACAAAATGAAAATGAAAATGGGCATGGTGGTTGACTTTTGTAATCCCGCACTGGCTAGTTTTAGGTCAACATGACACAAGCTAAAGTCATCTCAGAGGAGGGAACCTCAGTTAAGAAAACGCTTTCACAAGATTGGGTTACAGGCAAGCTTGTAGGGCATTTTCCTAATTAGTGATTAATGGGGGAGGGCCCAATGCATTGTGGGTGGTGCCACCCCTGGGCAGGTGGTCTTGGGTTCTGTAAGAAAGCAGGCTGAACAAGTTGTGAGGAGCAAGCCAGTAAGCAGCACCCCTCCATGGCCTCTGCATCAGCTCCTGCCTCTGGATTTCTGCCCTGCATGAATTTCTGTCCTGACTTCCTTCAACAATGGACTACAATGTGGAAGTGTAAGCCAAATAAAACCTTTCCTCCCCAACTTGTTTTTTTGGTTATGGTGTTTCATCACAGCAATAGAAACCCTAACTAAGACAAATCCAAATACTTAGTAGGCTGAGGCAGAAGGCATGCTTTAAGTTCAGGGCTAGCCTGGGCTACAAAGTGAGACCTTGTCTAAAAACTCCACCAATAACAAGCCCATAATAAGGAGCCACCTTTAACCCATAACAAGGGCTAAAATGAAAAAAAATATGAGCCGTGTTGGCCAGGACATAGAATAGTTTTGTGGTTTCTTATGAAAGAAAATATATGTACAATGTCTTGATGCAGTTATATGCCTAGGCATGAATTCAGGACGCACAAAAATATGTTCCAATAAAGGTTTGCCAGGACAGGACGCACAAAAATATGTTCCAATAAAGGTTTGCCAGGACAGCAAGATGGGTCAGTGAGTAAAAGTGCCACACACCAAACCTGGCAATACAGGCTTGATTCCCAGGACCCCCATGGTGGAAGGAGAGAACTGACTCCCACAGTTTGTCTTCTGATTTTGCATACATGACGGAGTACATGCACACACACACACATATGTTCATCTGTTTCTCTCTCTCTCTCTGTCACACACACACATGTTCATCTCTTCTCTCTCTCTCTCTCTCTCTCTCTCTCTCTCTCTCTCTCTCTATCTCTCTCTGACACACACACACACACACACACACACACACACACACACACACACACACACACACACACACACACAGCAAGTAAGATGTAATAAAAAATTTAGAACACAAAAAAGGCTTGTCCATGAATGCTCTTAGCAGTTTTACTCCTAAGAGTAAAACAGAAATCTCGAAGGTCCCTAACCCCTAGAGGCAGGGCCCTGCTACTACAGGTCTCTAACTTTAGTTACTTCAGAGGCTGAGGGAGGAGGATCACAAATTCAAGGCCTATCTGAATGTCCAGGCAACCTTTAGCAACTCAGTGAGACCCTGTCTTAAATGATAACGGGAACAGGAATATAACTCAGTGGTAGAGCATTTGCCAAGCACACATGTGGCCTTCAGCTTCAATCCCAGCAGTATATAAAAAAAATACATTAAAAAATTAGGTCTTGGTAAAGAAACTGGAATGTCTCCAGGTAATTGAATATTCCTTTTAATCACAGAACAAAGAACGAATTACTGTTATATGCTATAACATGAATTAATATCAAAATAGTTGTTTTGAGGGAAAGAAAAAGTACATATTGCATAATTTCATTTATATGTGAACCAAGTCAGTGTGTTTCTGGAAATGGAGTTTAGAGAGAGCCGGTTTCTCACAAGGGTGCAGACGGGAACTTGGTGGAACGGTGAACATTGTCTGTCTTTTAAGTGGTGTTTGCTGCTTCGGACATCACAAAGCTACAGCAGTTCTTTCTTCATGGCTGTGACACAAACCCCGAGAGACGCGACTTCAGGAAGAAAAGGTTTCTCGTGGCTCACAGTTCAAGGATGCAGTCCATCATGGCGGGGAAGGCATGGTCGCAGGAGCATGAGGCGGCTGGAAGCAGAGATAGAAGAATGTGGGTGTTCAGCTCACTTCCTTTTTATGCAGGTCAGGACCCCAGCCTATAGGATGCTTCTGCCCACATTCAGGGCGGGGTGGGTTTTTTTCCCCCCACTCTGCTAAAGCTCTCTGGAAACACCCTCACAGATATACCTGAAGGTGTGTTTCCATGGTGATTCTAAGTCCATAAAAAGCCAGGCTTGGCAACTGGTGCCTGTAATCCCAGTTCTGGAAAGGCAGATGGGCATGTCCCTGGGGCCTGGTGGCCAGTGAGTCATGCTGAATCAGGTTCAGCGAGAAATCTTGTCTCAAACTAAGGTGGCAGAAATAAGGTAGTGAGCTACTAAAGAAGACACCTGATATTAACTCCTGCCCCATTTCACACACACACACACACACACACACACACACACACATACACACACACACACACACACACACACACACACACACACACACACGCACACTATGTTAGGAATAAAACCTGGTCATTTGTAAGAGGCAAACTCTAGTAGAAAAGCAATGGTTTCTGAACTCTGAAAATGTCAGTTCACGGACTTCTTTTTATATGTCTGTGTTGAAGAATGAATACACTAAGCTCTGTGAAGTTATTATAGGTCTGGAAGGTACAGGGCAGATGTTTTTATGTTGGGTTTATGAATACCTATAAAGAAATTCTCCCACATACTCTGTGCACTGGCCACAAAGAGGCTTTCTCTTCCCATCATATTCAAATATTTCTTGTGTTTCTTTTTATAGGGATCAAAGTTGAGATGTAGATAATGGCAGACAGAACTAAATTCCAGTAGAAATGGACTATATTTCAGGTAGAACATAAGCATGAGCCACTGTGGGTCAAACCTGGTGTCCCATCCAGACCAGAAACTGCTCATGTATTTTCCCTCCTCCTTCCCTTTCCCTCTCCTCTGTCTTCCTCTTTTCCCTCCCCTCTTCTTCTCCTGCCCTTCCTCCCCGCTTCCCTCTCCCCTGTCCTCCCCTTCCCTCTTTTCCCTTTTTGATACTGGGGATTAGATGTAGGGCTTCACTCATGCTATTATCCTTAGGCCTTTACTTCTAAAATGATCGTTACTGGTGTTTATTCTTTACCTTGATTACATTTATTCATTGACAATTTCATACGTGTGTGTATAATACATCCTGTGTACTCTCACTGCCACCTGTAGTGGGAGCTGTTCCAGCTTTGACCTGGAAGTGCTACCCCTAGTGAGGCTTCTGGTAATTGCCACGCCTATCTATGACTTGCCCCTGGGGCGGGGCCAAGGCAGGGGCCCTTAAGACCTGAGATCCGGATGTGCCGGGCCTCTTGGTTCCTTGTGATGTTGGATGCTAGATGGCAGACCGAGTCAGAGTTCTCCAGAGAACCCCACTGGAGTGCACCTCACCTCCTCTAGATCCTGTAACCAACCCCTTTACGGGCTGTAAGTTACCCCAAAATAAACCTCTTTTTTAACTACGTGGAATTGCCTTGTTAAATCCCACATTAGCCACCCTTTTTAATTTTCCTTCCACTTCTGTCCTCTCCATCCTCTCTGAAGATCCCCTCCCCACATTCCTGTCTTTTTTTTTTTTTTTTTTTTTTGTGACACACTGATACTGTTGGGATGGTCTTTTTGTATGCTATAAATATGTGTTGCTACCATTGGTTAATAAAGAAGCTCCTCTGGCCTATGGCAAGACAGGATATAGCCAGGCAGGAAATCCAAGGAAAGATACAGGGAGAAGGAAGACAGAGTCTGGGAGACGCCATCCTGCTGCCCAAGCACAAGATGGCCATGTACGTGGCAAAACACAGATGAATAGAAATGGGTTAGTTTAAGATGAGTGGGCTAGTTAGTAATAAGCCTGGGCCATAGACCAAATAGCTTTCAATAAATATAAGCTTCTGTGTGTTTATTTGGGACTGAACGGCTATGGGACACAGGAAAACTTCCGTCTACATTTGGTGCCCACCGTGAGGCATTGATCCACATAGACCCGAGAAAGCTTTAAAAAAGATTCTGAATGCACAGAAACGGAGCCACACTGGGCTTCCTGGTCTCACAATCCCATGCCAGCAGCAGTGCAGAGATGCATCTCCTGACAGCCGCCTGTGAGATGGAGCTGGCTGCCGGCCGCCATGAGCTAAGTGGTATGGCAGATTTATGCAGTCTCTCCCACAAGCCTCGGTACAGAGGGGCTTCTCCCAGTCGCTGACTGCAGGACTGAGAACACAGCCTAGGGCTTAAAAACACAGCTACATGCTCCTTAGTACTGCTTCCCAGAATTGGGGAGGTAAGTGTGACTCATTAGTACCTGTACCATGTTGAAAAGCCAAGCAGGGCGGAACCAGCAGCCAAAGCCATGCTTTTGTCCTAGCCACACAGCTTAGCAGTTTTAAAACTCTCCTGGTCACAAAAGGATTAAAGATGCACAATAAAACAGATTCAGATAGAAAAAAAAATCTCTAAATGGGTTACAATATGTTTAAAATATACGTAGGCTTGGGAGCAAAAAGAAAAAGGGTAGAGAAAGTTCTTAAAAAAGAAATAGAATATAAAAAAAGCCACATAAAGATGGAAAATACACAGAGAGTCTGGATATTGTATATTATTGTGTTGTATTTGGGATTTTTTTTTTTTTAACTACAGAGAGACATTTGATTGTAGGGGCTGCTAAGTTAAACCAACATATGTATCTTAAAGGTATCTTGACTTCAAAATTTGAGTCTAAGGATATGTTTCTTTGAAAAAGAGGTTCTGCTTTTGTTTCCATAGAAGATGAGAACCTGTAGATTCCTTCCAGGTTAATATGGTTCCATCAAGGAAGACCTCCCTGAGAGGTCTCCAGATGATCCAACATCCAGAACAGCTTCAAGGCAACTGGTGGAGATGATGCAGCCTCACAGACTACTACAGTCAAGACTTGACCATAATTCTACATTTTCTCAGGATCCCCATAAGATTGTCAGTGTCCCCAACCAACAGAAGTAGTGTGAAAAGCTATGCCCAAATTCCCAAAATATTGTTTATAAATGTTTGTTATTGTTTAAAGAGGATTGATTATAAATGCAATCTCTTTCTAAAGAAAAAAGGAGGATAGGATATAGAAATGATAAAAAAAACATAGAATCTTATTGAATCTCCTTTGATCCAAAAACAACTGTTAATCTCAAAATACTTTATATTGATATGGATTTGGTTTATTGATACAAATTTATGGTCAATTTTGTTATATGTATATTTCTACCCTTGTTTAAAGGTATTATGTTTATTCAACTCATTTAAAAATGTAATGTATCGTTAAAAATACAAATTAATAGTCATCTATAATAGTTAAACTTACAGTCATGATAGTTAGGATTTCTAGATGTACAGAGATATATGTCAGATGGATAGGTAATCTTCAAACACTTCAAAGACCTACATAATATGACATTTAAAATGTTTTAAGAACTTGGACTTTTCTGTCCCTGGCAGCACCAATTACTTCAAAGAGGATGATGGGCATCAAAGAAACTCCTTATGAGTTTGCTTACAATATGGAAAAGGCTAGCCATTTAAGCAAGAAACTGCTCTTGCCTGGCATGCTTGTCAGCACATTGTATAAACTGGACATGCAGGACCCATAAGAAAATGACCACTGAACTTTGCCAAAACAAGGCAAGATGGTCCTTCAGGTTCCTGCTTCACAGAAGAAACTGCCAGATATTCATTCTATAGGACACAGAGAAAAGCAACTGATGAACTTTGCCAATAGGCAGAACAGTCTTTCAAATTTCCTGCTTCACTGAAAAATATGCCAGAGACTCTAGGCCTGTAGGCTGAAGATAGATGCCCCAATGTTACAGAGAAACTTTGGGTGACTGTCCAGGCAGCCAGATGTTTCTGTCATTTCTAGAATTTTGGAAGATGCTTGTAATGCACTTCCTGCTTACTCAGATAATATAATATTCTTCTGGAGTCTTTGATGGAGTTGAAGACTAGATAGTTATAATTTTCCTTGGTTATGATAAAAGATAAATTAGATATGAAACTTTAGACCCACAAAAATAGGTTAGATGACATAATATTTTCTCTAACTTTGCCAAATACAAATAGACTTGATATTGTAACTGTAGTCCTAGCTTGATAACTGTTTTATTATATGTAATTTTTCTATATTAAAATGAAACCTTCCTTTTTGATTAGACAGAAAAGGAGAGAAGTGCTGTGGGATGGTCTTCCTGTATGCTATGAATATGTATTGTTATCATTGGTTAATAAAGAAACTGCTCTGGCCTATGGCAAAACAGGTTTTAGGCAGGCAGGAAATCCAAGGAAAGATATAGGGAGAAGGAAGACAGAGTTGGGGGAGACGCCATCCAGCTGCCCAAGGAACAAGATCCCAGCAGACAGGTAATGCTATGGCCATGTGGCAAAATATAGATTAATAGAAATGGGTTAATTTAAGATGAGTGAGCTAGTTAGTAATAAGCCTGAGAGCCATAGATCAAAGAGTTGGTAATTAATATTAAGCCTCTGAGTGGTTATTTTATAAGTGGCTGCAGGACCATGGGCTGGGCAGGACAGAGAAAGGCTTCAGTCTACACACTGATTTCAACATGGGCCATCTATGTGGCCTCAGATTCGGAACTGTCATTTGTAACCTGGCAGATGCTCTGTTGGGAACACAGGTGAAGGCAATGACAGTCCCTTCTCCAGAATCTACCAGGTGACAGTAGTTTAACCGGAAGGATCAGGACCTCCTGAGGCTGTCACTGATCCATTGTGCAGGCTCAGCATAGGCAACCACAGAGGCTGTGTGAACTGCAAACCCTGCAAACTCCAATGCCAACCTGCCATGCAAAAATGTGCCCACTGAGTCAACACTGGCACAACTGTTATGGGAGTAATAAGCTGCTCTTAGATTGAATTTAAGGCCTGCTGCACAGGAGGAGATTCATGCCATGTACTGTAAACTCAGTAGTTAAGAGTTATGAAGCCAGGCAGTGGTGGTGCACACCTTTCTTTCCAGCACTTGGGAGGCAGAGGCAGGAGATCTCTGAGTTCGAGGCCAGCCTGCTCCAGGACTGAGCCAGGGCTAGCTACATAGAGAAACCTTGTCTCAAAAACAAACCAGCTAAAACAAATAACAAAAAAGGAGGGTCTCTTAGTGAACCTGGGGCTCACCAATTTGACTTTCATGGCTGTCGGGCAAGCTCTAGTGGATTTTCCTGTTGCTACCTCCACAGTGCTGGGATTACAGGCATGCGCCACTATAATAGTCAAAGTTCTTTATAGGAACAAACTCATAGGACATAACACACACACACACACACACACACACACACACACACACACACACACACACACACACGGTTTATTAGAGTGGCTCAGAGGCTGTGTTCTGATGAATCTGACAATGACTGTCTCCTGATGGAAGGCCAAGAATCCTGTGATGTTCAGCCTCCAAGGCTGGAGGTCTCAGCTGGTCCTCGGTCTGTGTTGGAATCCTGGAGAAGTATATGTTCTCATCTCATAACAGAGAAGGAAGGCCTCCATGGCAGAGTAGATGATCTTGTCAAAAATGAGGACAACTAGAAAAACACAGAAAACATCCTTCTCTCTTGTCCTTTTATATGGACTGCCATGAGCAAGAAACAGTCACACTGACGATTAATTATCCATCACAACTACCTGCCCAATTTTCTTTTCTTTAAAATGTGAGTTCTGCACTCCTCCACTGTTGGTGGGAATGTAAACTTGTACAACCACTGTGGAAATCAGTATGGTGGTTTCTCAGAAAATTAGGAATTGAACTACCTTAAGACCCAGCCATCCCACTCTTGGGCATACACCCAAGGAATGCTGATTCATACCATAAAGATACATGCTCAGCTCTGTTCATAGCAGCACTATTTGTAATAGCCAGAACCTGGAAACAACCTAGATGCCTGTCAACGGAAGAATGGATGGGAAAAATGTGGTACATATACACAATGGAGTACAACTCAGCAGAGAAAAACAATGAAAGCATGAAATTTGCAGGCAAATGGATGGAACTAGAAAAAAAATCATCCTGAGTGAGGTAACCCAAACCCAGAAAGACAGTCATGGTATGTACTCACTCATAAGTGGATTCTAGATATAAAATAAAGAACAATCAGACCACAACCCATAGAACCATGAAGGCTATATATATAGCATGGAGGTCCCTAGGACGACTGTGGCTTATAATAAACTTCGGTTTTACTCAATTATTGAAAAAAATAGCCAAATGAATGGAAACACATGAACTATGAACCAAAGGCTGAGGGGCCCCCAGCTGGATCAGGCCCTCTGAATAGGTGAGACAGTTGATTGGCTTGATCAGTTTGGGAGGCAACTAGACAGTGGGACCAAGTCCTGTGCTCATTGCATGAGTTGGCTGTTTGAAACCTGGAGCTTATGCAGGGATGCTTGGCTCAGTCTGGGAGGAAGGGACTGGACCTGCCTGGACTGAGTCTACCAGGTTGATTGCAGTCCTCGGGGGAGGATTTGCCCTGGAGGAGGTGGGAATGGGGGGTGGGCTGGGGGTAAGGGGAGGGGGTGGGAGGGGGGAGACTAGGGGAACCTGTGGCTGATATGTAGAACTGAATGGTATTGTAAAATAAAATAAAAAAAATTAAAAAAAATGTGGGTTTTGGGGATCAAACACAGGCCCCTATACTTGCAAGCCCCTGTTCATGCAATTCTTTAGCTCAGTCAGTCATTTTCTTTTTTAACCAGTGTTACTGTATCAGCCACTGCACAGATACAGAATACAGCTTTTAACTTTACTTATGCCAAAAGACAGAAATGTGAGTAATTACAAGAATGTTAAGCAATCAGAGGGCCATAGCATCCTAGATAGATGTACATAAAAGGCACATGTTAGGGTGTCTTTGATTGGAGAAATGGGATGCTAGGCTGGGAGTTGCCTTTTTTAAAGTTTTTAAAGATTTAAAAAAAAATTTATGCTGGTGTGTGTGTGTGTGTGTGTGTGTGTGTGTGTGTGTGTGTGTGTGTGTGTGTGTGTTGGCGTCACCTTCCACCTTGTGTGAGGAAGGGTCGTGTTGCTCACCACTGTGTACATCAGGCTAGCTCTCCCGTGAACATCAGGGGATTCTCTGTGAGCCATCTCTGTGTTGGAGCACTGGGATCACAGATCCATGTTTTCCAGTGCCTGGCTTTATGTGGGTTCAGGAATCCTAACTCAGGTCCTCGGGATTGTACAGCAAGCATTTCACCTACTGAGCCACCCTCCAGCCCAGGACACATATTCCGGAAACCTCACCTCACGACAGGCATACGATTCCACCACTCCCATCAGTCCATTCAGCTATGAATCCATTGATAGATTTTTGATAGTTAGAGCAGTATGACCCCAGACTCTTCTGAGCACACTGCACTGGGAATCATGGCCTCAGAACAAAGTTTTTTTATAGTTTAACTGAGTTTCATAAATAAGAAAAGTTTGAGGATCCATTTGAGATAAACCCCCTCCCTCCCGTCCTTCCTCCTCCTTCTCCTCCCCTCCTCCTCCTCCTCCTCCTCCTCCTCCTCCTCCTCCTCCTCCTCCTCCTCCTCCTCCTCCTTCTTCTCTCTCTCTCTCTCTCTCTCTCTCTCTCTCTCTCTCTCTCTCTCTCTCTCTCTCCTCTCCTTTCCTTTTTAGAGACAGGGCCTCACCTGCACTGCTCTCCCCTCCTCAGCCTCAGATTTCTCAACTTAAAATCTTGAAACATTCAACTGTGGTTGTACACTGCTGTGACCCCAGCACTCGGGAGGCTTGAGGCAGGAGAAATCACGAGTTTGAAGCCAGTCTCGGCTACCTAAAGAGTTCCAAGCAAGCCTAGGCCTCATAGTGAGACCTTGCCTCACAACATCAATAAAAATAAAAGATTTTTTTAAAAGTCAAGAACCAATTTGTTCCTTGGAGACTGAAGTGGAACACAGCCCACACCTCTTGGTGATAGGTCTCTCGGATACAGACATATATATTTTTTCTGGTTTCTCTAGCAGGATTGGGGCAGATGGTATATACACAGAGGCAGCTGTTGGCTGGGGGAACATCACCCCTTTTGGGAGACTGAAGGACAGGGCTCTGTGATGCTCTTTCGTCTGTGTGGATGTAGTTTACGTGGCTCTGTGGGCCTGTGGATTTCCCCAGCAAGCAGAACTGATTTAATTCATTTCTTTCCTATCCGTTCAATCTCCGTTCATATCAACACATGGGCCTCCGTCCTGAGTCTTTTCTCCACCAGGCTCTGAAGCCATGTGATAGTTCTGCCAGCCTTGGTTCTCTCGACACCACTGCCTTCGGAACTGCCGGCTCACAACAGATATTCCACTACTTACATTTTCACATATACACTCAGTCCTGTAGATCCTCAGACTCAGCAAGTGGAACATACTAGAGGAAAAGGGGGGGGCTGGGGAAATGACTTAGTGGGTGAGTAAAGTGCTTACTGTCCAGGTATGAGACCTGACATGGGTCCTCAGAACCCACTTAGAGCAGAACATGATAGCATGCATCTGTCATCCCAACACTCAGATGGTGAGATGGAGGGTGGAGACCGGAGAATCCTGAAGAGCTAACAGGGCAGATAGCCTGACATACACATCAGTAAACAAGAGACCTTGCCTTAAACAAGGTAGAAGATGAGGACCGACACCCAAAGCTGCCCTGACATCCACAAGCATCCTGTGGCAAGCACGCATACCACACACACAAATTTCATCTGTACTGAGCATGTGCTAACCTTCATTTCCCTTCTCATTGTTCCTTAAACAATGCAACACCAAGGATTCCCATAGCAATTACAGCACGTTAGTGATCTAGAGATGAGCCCCTGTGTTTTTATTTTTGGTTTTCCTACTTTTGTGCTGAGACAGGGTCTCACTCTGAGATTGGTGCTGGCCTAGAACTCATGTATGATCCTCTTGCCTCAGCCTTCCAACCACTGGGATTAGAGTCATGCAGCACCCCAGCTGGCTTAGGTAGACAAGTTAAAGGACATAGGACTATGTTGTACCACATCATTTTATGTAAAAGATTGGTATTCATTACTTTTTAATTCAGCCTCACCTAAATTCTTAGCACAGGATCAGAAGGCAGCTAGATTCTTCGCCAAAATATCACAAAAGTGGCCTCTACCCCAGTTGCTGTTATGGTCCTTGTTTCCCTTGGAAACATTGTGAGCCTGGTCTCTACCATCTACATTTACTCTCAGCAAATCTGTCATTAGGCTCCTGTTAGAAGGACCTGTTAAGCTCTGCCTACAGCATCCAGTCGCTTTTCTAGTTCAGACTTCTAAAGTATCCGACGTTCCTCCAGAAAACAATAGTGAGGCTCTTCACAGCAACATCCCCATTCCCCCTAGTCCAGACTTCTGTATTGTTACTTTTTGTTGACCGAAGTGACTTATGGGAGAGTTTATCTTGGTTTATGGTTCCAGCGGAGAGTCTATGATGGCTGGGGAAGTCTTAAGGGAGGCGTGACAGCTAGCAGTCAGATCTGGAAGGCGACATGTCACATCTCCAGCCCCACACAGAAAGTAAAGAGAAACTGAACCGGAAGTGGAGCAAGGTTATAAACTCTGAAAACCCGCCCTCTAGTTGTTGTGGAATATTTAAATATGTAAAGATGTGTTACATTTGTTTATGCTGTGGAACATTACTTTAACTGTGTAAAGGTGTGTTTCATTTGTTTCTGCTGCCTTTGTTAATGACGTAAAGATGTGTTACTTTTGTTTATGCTGCATTTATTTAATTATGAAAAGATGTGTTACTGTTTCACCATGCCTGCCTAAGGCACTCAATTGGTCTAATAAAAAAGCTGAGAGGTCAATATTAGGCAGGAGAGAGAAACAGGTAGGGCTGGCAGGCAGAGAGAATAAATAGGAGGAGAAACGTAGGCTAGAGAAGAGAGAATGAGGGAGAAAGAGAGGGACATGCCTGGGGCCAGAAGCCAGGCAGCCGCCAGACAGACAGACACTGGAGGAAGCAGGAAATAAGACATACAGCAAAGAAAGTAAAAATCTCCAAGGCAAAAGGTAGATAAAGAGAAACAGATTAAAATAAGAGCTAAGCTAAGGCCGAATATTCAAAACTAATACTAAGTCTCCATGTCATGATTTGGGAGCTGGTTGGTGGCCCAAAAGAAAAAACCTGGTACACCCAGTGACGTACTTCCTCTGGCAAGGCTGCACGTACTGAGGGGGTCTATAACTTCCTCCCAAACAGCACCACCAACTTGGAACCAGATTCTCAAATGCAAAGCCTATGTGGTACATTTCATTTTTCTATCAGTACATGGCTATAAACCCAGGTGGGTATGACACCCAACTCTACGTTCATATTTCCAGACTGGGGAAACAAATTTAAAAAACGGGGCAACAGAATTTAAGTAATGGAGAAGTTTACAGGCAAGTTTCAACTTCGGAGGGTTAGATTTTCACCTTATCTAGCCAGAGAGTTCATGTGCCCCTCTGGCCTAGATGAGCTGGTAGCTTCATGATATAGATTTTTCTCTCTCCAGCTTCCACATCTGTGTTCATAAAAGACCATTGACATTCTAATCTCAAGGATTGGCCCATGATCATGGACACACCAAGAACTACATTTTCATGCAGACATGCTCAGGTTTTGCAACCCTGCAGTTAAAACCCCATCCTGTGCTGGGAATGTAGCTCAGTGGTAGATCACTTGCCTAGAATCCCCCAGTGAGGGGCTGGGGGTGTGGCTCAGTGGTAGAGCACCTGCCTAGAATCCCCCAGTGAGGGGCTGGGGGTGTGACTCAGTGGTAGATCACTTGCCTAGAATCCCCCAGTGAGGGGCTGGGGTGTGACTCAGTGATAGAGCACCTGCCTAGAATCTCCCAGTGAGGGGCTGGGGGTGTGACTCAGTGGTAGAGCACCACATGAGTGCTCACCCCCTCCATCTATTATCTTCAGGGCAGGCCATTTTGGTCCCATTGCTTTTCTACATGGCTATCCATTCTTCATTGCATAAAAATAAACAGTTCACAATCTGGGCATGGGCCGAGGCAGGAGGATCACCATTTTTAGGCCAGTCAGGGCTACATAGTGAGATTGAGCTCAAAAATCAAACCCAAACCCAAATCTAACCTAACCAAACCAAATTTCCCTGGCCTCTCAATGCCTAAAGGCTCCCATGTCATGTAAACCTTTGGTAGAATAAGTAAACTGCACTGTCCTCTGCCTAAGTTGTCCTGTATAATTGGGGGTGGGGGGTGGGGGTGACTCACAAATTTGGGATTGAGCAAGGACATCACATCTTCCAGCCTTTCCACCAGCTGCTCTCTGCTGTGTCTCTGACACTGGCTGGCCTGGGTCTTCAGCGAACATTTGTAGAGACCTGGCCTCAACAACCTGGTCCCTGAGGATCCCAATGCCACCGAAGCCAGGGCTTCCTGGAACCCGACATCCCTCTTATCTCACAGATGTTTAAAAGTGCTTCCTCCATGCTTTCTGATATGGCTTTTTATTAAACTGTTTTTTATTTTTGGACTCAGCTCGCTGCAGATTATAAAAATTCAATACCCTAAGGATCTTGTTGAGTAGGCTCCAAAGAAATGAAAACCGCAAGTGGGAGCCAGTAAGTTGGCTCAGGGAGGTAAAGGCGCTTGCTGCCCAGCCTGACTACTTGAGTTCAGTTCCTGAGACCCGCAGAAAACTGACTTCTGCAAGTTGTCCTCTGACCTCCACCTGCGGGCTATGGCACAAATACATACCCACACACATACACAACTAAGTATTTTTTTTAAAGGAAGGAAATGGAACTAGAGAGATGTCTTAATGCTCTATCATGAGAAGTAGAATTGGAATCTGTCTTAGTTAGGGTTTATATTGCTGGGAAGAGACACCATGACCATGGCAACGCTTATAAAGGAAAACATTTCATTGGGGCTGCCTTACTGTTTCAGAGGTGTAGTCCATTATCATCATGGTGGAACACTGTGCTAGAGAGGTAGCCGAGAGCCCTACATCTTGATCTGAATGAAGGCAGCAAGAGGATATTGAGACACTCTGGCAAGACTTGAGCTTCTGAGACTTCAAAGCCCTCCCCCGCAGTGGCACACTTCTTTGAACAAGGCCACACCTACTCCAACAATGCCACACCTCCTAATAGTGCCCCTCCCTATGTGCCGAGCATTCAACCCCGTGAGTCTATGGGGGCTATTCCACCGCAGGATCCAAGCACCATCAGTGACTTACAAATGCCTGTAACTCTAGTTCAAAGAATCAAATGCCCTCTTCTGGTCTCTATGGGCCTACACACACACACACACACACACACACACACACACACACACACACACACACACACCTTAACAATGCAATGAAAAGAAAAGAATACAATATTTTTAAAAAGAAATAAAGATTGTTGTAGTTTTTCGTGTTCCTTCCCTCCCTCCCTCGTTCCTTGGGGATTAAATGGAGGATCCCACATATGTTCAGCAAGCACTGTATCAGTGAGCTATATCCCTGTATTTTTTTTTCCCCTTTATTTTTTATTTTAAGGTAAGGCCCTTGCCAAATTGCCCAGCCTGGCCTTGAATGAAAGATCCTCCGGTCTCAGATTTCCGAGCAGCAGATGATACCCACACCACCAAGCCTGACTTTCCATGTATTTTTTTTTCCTCAGTGTGAAAAAATCATAAAGGCGCTTGCTGTTATTATTCAAAATAACAAGCAACAACAGGGAAAAACATCCCCTCCCCCAAACACACAAACAAACAAAACCAAAAAAAAAAAAAAAAAATCCTGTATTGAAATGGAGAGCCAGGCTTGGCGACTATGACCATCCCAGGACTTAGGAGGTCAAGTCAAGAGGGTCAAGAATCAGGAGTTAGGGCCCAGCCCAGGCTACGTGAGACTGAACAGCCAAAAGAACACCCAAATCCCAACAAAGTCTAAACAAACCAAAAATAAAAATAGCCCCTCTCCCCTTAAAAAAACAAACAAACAAAAACAACAAGCTAACCTGGAACTTACTTTGTAGCCAAGGATGTCTTAAACTTCTGGTCCTCCTGCCTCCACCTCCCGAGTGCGGGATCATAGGTTTGCCACCAGCAAGCCTGGTTTGGGAAGAGCTAGGCAATCACTCAACTTCAACCACCGAACTCCATCCTGACCCTAAACCCCAAACCTGCCCACTCGCCCTTGCTCTGCCCCAATAAGAAGCCTAAAACCCAAACCAACCAAACAAAACCAACCCATGATCAACAACAAACTTTAGTGGGCTAGTAAGATGAAGTGGAAGCCCCTGAATTCACTCAGCTGACTCTTATCTGTCAGCAGTCTGGTTTCTTTCTCTGGCCTAAGAAATCGAAGATTCAGAGGGCAGATCTTTGGCACTGCTGTATCTAGGGAAACGGAGGAGGAGGTTGTGGAGACCCCGCAGGGTCATAAATCCGTGTGTTACTACTAAGATGTTTACGGAAGTGTGGGTAAGCACAGAAGCAGCAACTCAGATGGTCAGAAGTCTCCCAGGGCCCTGGCAAGAAGGACACAAGGCCTGGCTCCGAAAGTAGCGGAATCCGAGTCTCCAGGCCAGATTTTCCCTCTAGCCATTCCGGGCCAAGCTATGCACAGCGGCTTAGCCAAGAGAAAGGGACGTCTCCCTTGTCTGCCGGGATGGAACAAACCCGCCCGCTTAGAGAGCGCTGAGAACCCCAAGGGTCCCTCGCAGCCTTTAGCAGCCAACATGACTTGACTGCTCCCGGGTCCCGCGCGCTCCCCACTCTCTCCAGACGCCCCCACCCATTCAGGGTGCGCGCGCAAGAGCGGGCCAGCTTCCCCTAGCGGTGCGCTCCGCAGCCTGCGGGTGGCAGCGGCGGTGGCGACTGTCTCTCGGGGAAGAGGGTGGCCAAGGGACCGCGGAGGAGGAGTCGGCGCTGCAGCCGCTCCCCTCGGGACCGCGCCCCGCCTTCCGTCGCTACCTGAGCATCCCCTCCTGTTTTCCTAGCTGCTCCGGTCTATCCTACCATCCCCTAGGGGACCGTGTGTACTCTCAGTGTCGCAGCCGCGGTGTCATTGCGCCCGGTGATCGGGACGCTCGGATCTTGGTTCCCCTGGGGGCTTGGGACGAGCTGCACGGGCCGTGGTGACAGGCGGCGGAGGCACCAGCGCGCATCCCTCCCCCGCGACGTTTAGAGAAGCGTGTAGAAAACTGGTGTGACTTTGGAGGTCCGACTCCTCCTTCCGGCCAGCCTCGCAACACGCCACCTCTTGAGACAGGCCAGTGTGTCCGGCAGGCCTGGAGGCTCCTGTAGGGACTTGGAACGTGTCCGGGAACCCGTGGCGCTGTGCGCACTGGTGAGTTTTGCGGGCGGGGTGGGGGCGGAGAGGACGTAGCGCTGGATCCCTGCTCCCGCCCCTTTCCTGCTGTCCCCCCCCACTTTGAGAGAGTCATTGAGATTTGAGCGTGACTGCGGAGCCCGGAGGATGCGGGCACCGGGAACGGGCTTTTCCTCCTCCCGGAGTGATGGAGAGGGCCGGTGAGCTGAACAAAGACACCCGCCCGGAGGAGCCGGTTCTCCGCTGAAGAACGCTGTCCTCGCCGGGAGACGGCCGCCTGCGGGCGAGAGTGTTGGCCGTGCAACTCCAGGAGTGGCGCGCTCTTCCGCCGGCGGGCGCAGAGCAGGAGCCGGGCACCTGCGCGCCACTCCCGCCACATCTCCGGAGCATCCAGACTACCACCGGGTTGTCCCTGAAGGTCCACCGTCTCTAGAGGTCCAAAGTCCAAAGGCAACCTGTTCTGGGTGCAGCGAGGAGAGACCCTGGGACCTTTATCTTTTGCTGCCTGTTAGAAGGGACTGCGTGCTGTGGACGGAGCAGGCATTTCAGGGACACTTTTGCAAGCCAGGGGCTTTCCATGTGATCCACGCTTGGTCCCCAATAGCCGTGTCTCTGTCGCCTGAGCATCGGCGTTCTGTGGCCGGCAGCAGCTGGGATTCCTCCCCACCCCCTGGCCATTGTCCGGTGTGAGGGGTCTGCACGGTCTCAGGCTGCCCTGCGCCTCGCAGGTGAGGCTGGTGGAGGCGTGGGTCCAGGGAAAGGACCGGCCGTGTTGTTTGATGGCTTCACTGAGGAGAGTCAAAGTGTTGTTGGTGTTGAACTTGATCGCGGTGGCCGGCTTCGTGATATTTTTGGCTAAGTGCCGGCCTATCGCGGTGCGCAGCGGAGACGCCTTCCACGAGATCCGGCCTCGCGCAGAGGTGGCTAACCTCAGCGCGCACAGCGCCAGCCCCATCCAGGATGCGGTCCTGAAGCGCCTGTCGCTGCTGGAGGACATCGTCTACCGGCAGCTTAATGGTAAGGACGTGCCCTGACGCCCGTGGGTCGTGGTGCGTGCGGGGGCACAGGGTGATCTCCCTGGCTCTCTGTGCTGTGTACTCTAAGCTGACATCTGAACGCGTCTGATTTCTCACTTTCGTTCTGGCTCCGTGTCTGGTATGATTGTAGAAACCACTACCTGCTTCTTTCCCATGATGTGCACAAGCTGGAAGTTTGGTCTCTTCTGCTTGTGACTCTAGCTTAGGCAGGACAGACTGCGGGCTGGGGACGTCTAGAAAAGAAATAGCTGTCAGTGCATGGTGTTTGATGGGAAAGCTGGTGCCATGGCTTGCAAAGTGAAGGCTTGAATGAATACATGATTCCTTTAGGTTGAATGAATCACTAAGAATGCAGACTTTTCCCTGCCCTCTGCCTGGGTGCGGGTTGATATTCTGAACCAAGCAGCAAGGGAGGTTCAAGTCCTCAGCAAGTCTGGGAAGCAGGCGTTCATTCACAAAGTTCAGCCAAACAAGGAGGCATCTCGGTTTGTAGCATTTTTCAGAACCTGTCCCATCTACAACATTCTAAATGAGTTACCATCAAAGAGCAGGGTTGGGGGAGCTAATTTACTGTTTCCACGAGGCCCAAGGGACTGATGGTCCCTGGACACTTGCTGTCTTCACAGTGTCCCGTAGCCTATCAAGTATAAAGAAGAGGTTGCGAGTACACAAGTCTGACTCTCTTCCCTTCCCAATCTTTTGCGTGTTCCAATGGCCCGGAACTGTCAGCTGTTGTAATGACTGGTAATAAGTCTTGGCTGTGTCCTAGAGAGACATTACAAATCCGCACGTGTAATGGCAGGACATTACCATTAGTCCGAGGAGGTTCCGGCCCCTTCCCCACAGTAGAACCCAGCCAACCAGACTGGGGAAGGTTAACCAAGCTGCCTGTGTACTGATGTTAGTAAGTAGTACTTTAGAGGTTGGTTGACCACAGAGCCCATGTTTTTGGCTACAAGGCACAGATTTCTTTTCATGTGTCTGTGTGCAGGTGTGTGTGTGCGCGTGCGCGTAGAGGGCAGGGGTCAACCTTGAATGTCTTTCTTCAGGTTCATTTACCTTGGTATTTTGAGACAGGGTCTCTCACTGACCTGGTGCTAACAGAGTGAGGCTGGCTGACCAGCATGCCCAGGGATCCAGCTGGTTCTATTCTCTAGCTCTGGGATTACAAGTACATGTTACCATGTCCAGCTTTTTTAGAAAGTGTGTGTGTGTGTGTGTGTGTGTGTGTGTGTGTGTGTGTGTGTGTGTGGTGTATTTGGGGAGGGTACACACATACCACAGACCACACAGGGAGGTTAGAGAACAACTCACTGGAGAGAACTGTCTCTTCTTCTACCACGGGGTCCTGGATGCTCCTAGGTCCCCAGGCTTGATAGCCTTTACCCACTAAGCCATCTCCCTGGCCCCAGACTCTGACTTTTAAAGTATATAAGGTTTTTTGATAAATGGATTACATAGATAGATCCATGTAAACGTGGGTTGGGGACCAAACTTAACCTGACTTCACTGGTGAGAGTCACAGGCCAGCATGAGGCTGGTGGCAGAGGACCGGGAAAGACAACTTTCTTCTCGCCCTTTTGGTGATCCCTTCCAGATAATCCCAGGTGAGGGATGCGGGCAGCCTCCTACACTCCTGAAAAAATGTCATAGTCTTCTTAAGTAAGTATCCAGGGGGCTTTGAACTTGTGCCTTTGGTATGAAGCTGTGGCCCTAATTGTACCTTTTGCAGGTAATGAGACCAGACCATCAGGGCAGCCCACCCAGGTCGTGTGGAAGCTCTTCTCCCAGAGACCTCAAGACGAAATGAGTAGAACAAGATTAAATCCCTCAGTTCATTTCTAGAAGAGTGTGGGCTCAGTACTCTGGAGGTGAGGCAGGAGGATGAGAAGTATTGGGCCAGCCTGGCTAGAAAAGAAGAGTAGGGGCATTGGAATTATTTTTCTGCATAGATACCTACAGAAACACACTCATAAGACACCCCCCCAAATAGCCAGAGCATGCCCCCTCTCAAACTACATGCAGGGACATAGGTCATTTTAGTAGCAGTTTCCATTAGGGACATGATATAGGCTATGGTCACACCCCTTCATGGCAATTATAAAAATTCTATGTGGTACTATTTGTTTATTTGTTTACTTATTTATTATGATGTGACTGAATATGTGTGGAACATACATGTGGAAGCTGGGGACCCATGTCTGATATCTTCCTCAGTCACTTCTCTGCCTCGTTTTTTTGAGACACAGTCTCTCACTGAACCTGGAGCCTGCCATTTTGGCTACACGGGTTGACCAGCAAGCCCCAGTGACCATCTTTTCTCAGCCTCTCCAGCACCAGGATTATAGGCAAATGCTAGCAAGTCCTGTGCAGCAGGCACTTTAACTTAGCAGCCATTTTCTTGGGTCCCTATGTGATGTGTTTTAAGGGTAGCACATGTGCCTGACCCTCTTAGTATTGGCAATAACCCTGTGAGGCACCTGCCCTTCTTTGTCCCTTTGAGACTTGCTGGCAGTCACCCAGTGACCATCAGGGTTTAAAATGACTCTGGAACTTGTTACCTTTGGGCGAGGGCTCTTAGTGCTGTTCCCACTCACCTCCCTAGACCTTATTATCATACTCCCTTGCAGGGTCTATGTGGATGCGGAATCCAGGGGTCCATGTCCTAGGGGCTTCTTTTCAATAGGCAGAGAGTAGGGTCTGAGACTTTGTCTGTAGTGAACTTCTCACTCTCCATCAGACAGACACTGCTCTGCCTATACCAAACCTATCAAGGGCAGCAGATACACTCAAATTACAAAGCCAGCAAGCAGGCTGGGTACAACTTGTGAGAAGCCACAGTCTGCTTCCGAGGGGCTCTGGGTCTGGCTTCTTTTTCTGAGCCCTTTGCTTTGCAGAGAATGCCCATGCTAGGGAGTTACGGATGTAGCTCAGTTAGTAGAGAGCCCTTGCCTAGCTTGTGTGAGGCCCCGAGTTCCATTCCTAGCACCACATAAGCCAGGAGTGGTGGCACAAACTTCTAAGCTCTGCTCTAGGGAGGAGAAAGGATGATTAAGACTCCATCAATAGCTTCCTGGGGAGCTCAAGGCCAGCTTGAGCTACATGAGACTTTGTCTCAACATGAAAGAAGGATGGAATGGGGGTGGGAAGGAAGGTAGAAGAAAATTGACTGGTTGAGTGGGGGGCTAGAAGAGGAAGGCTGGAAGCTGGCTTAGTGATGTCCAGTTGAGAGCTTTTCCTAGGCGAGCTCTGACTTCAAACCGGGACTTAGCTGAATCTGTCTTCCCGGATTTGTAGGGACAGGCAACCTGGAGGGTAAGAGCAAGGAGAAGTTGTGTTGTGGAGGAGACCCTCTCCATCTCCACCCTGCCCTCAGGGGTGCCAGTCTTTGTCTGTTCTTGTTTTGAGGACTACTTATTCCGTCTGTTATACCAGGCTGGCTGCTGTACCAGGGGGGTTGGGGGAGGGGGAGGAGGGCTCTTCCTGGTGTGCTGGAGAGATGGGACCAAGGCTTTGTCAGGGCTCCTGCTGAGCACCTGTCTCCACCCATTGCCACTGACTACAAAGAAGGAGCCCAGGAGCCCAGGGTTCCTTATCCCTCAGCTGGAGCTAGGCACTAAGGGCATAGCAGGAGCTCAGTGCCACATGAAGCTGGCATTTTTAAAGTTGCACAGAGCTGGTCTAGTGAGATAGTTCTGTGGTAGAATGCTTGCCTAGTATGTGCAAGATCCCAAGTTTGATCTCCAGAACAACAAAAGACATACAAATAAACAAACAAAAAGCCACTCTGGCTACTTGAAGCTCTCCTGTGGTCCCTTGGGTCTAGCAGGAGAAATTCATTGAGATTCCACCTTCCTCTGGAGAGGTTTTGGTTTGCTTGATTGTTTCTGCTTGTTTGGAGGCTGGGTCTCATGTAGCCCAGGCTAGCCTGAAACTCCCCTAAGTAGCCAAAGATGACCTTAAACCCCATAATCCTCCTGCCTACACCTCCTCAGTGTTGGGATCACAGGTCTGCACAGGCCGTTCTCTGAGGATCTCCACTCGGTTCTTGTGATTGGCTTCCCCTCTGCCGATGCACACCTCTTATTGACCTTGGGCTCCATAGCCTACACATTGAAACTCGGTCTCTGAGAAGAGCTGGTTATGCCGATTTCTCTGCCCAGTCCTCAATTCTGTCCGCCCTTCCAGGCTTGGCTCTTGTGGTTGAGGGTTGCCGAATGTTATGTGGGTAGCAGTCCTGTTACTTTGAGCTGCTCAAGGCTTTAGTGACCGACTGTCCCTTTGCAGTCTTATTCCAAACTCTTATGCCTCAGTGGGTTTAACTTTGGAGTCCAGAAATGACTCAAGGTTTTCTTTTTCTTTTTTTTTAAAGGTCTGGAGCCCTATTTTAGACTTTTACATCCTACCCCATCTCTTCCCATCTGTGCCTCCCATATATGGTGGGCAGTTGAGGTTTATTGATAGCTGGATGGGAACTAGGTTTTAGGAAGGAGATGACAACCACAGGGGAAAAAAATAAAACCCCAAGATTGCAAAGGCTGGGATGGGTAGTGTGGTGAAGGGAGACTTAGCTGGGAAGACTGAGTGTAAGAAAGCCGCCTTGTCTTTATCATATTGCCTCCATTATCTTTCCTATTATCATCTCAGTTCCGCCATCTTGACTCTGCCATCTGGCCAATGTTTTCTTGGGCCTGACACGTTGCCTCTGCCATGCTGTTCCCATCGTCTTGTCTACACCATCTTCCTCTCTGTCTTCTCTCCCCATCTTGCCCTTACTATCTGCACGCCCCCCCCCCCCCAGCCCTCACATCTTGCCTCCCCTACCTTGGTGTAGTCATAAGTTTTTCTGTGTCCCGTTTTGCCGGTGATCGGGACTCTCCCACTCGCACCCCCCAGCTGCTGGGCCCCAAGTAAACACACAGAGTCTTTTATTATTTACAAACTCATGGCCCTGGCCTATGGTTCAAGCTTCTTGCTAGCTAGCTCTTATAACTAAATTCAGCCCATTTCTAATCTATATGTCACCATGTGTTCTGTGGCTTTTACCTGTGTGCCATTACATGCTGTTCCCTGGACAGCAGGATGGCGTCTCCCCTCTCTGCCTTTCTTCTTCCTGTCTCTTTCTTGGATTTCCTGCCTGCCTATAAGCTGCCTTGCCATAGGCCAAAGCAGTCCATTTGGTAAACAATGGGAACAACACATATTCACAGCATACAGAAAGACATTCCCCGGCAATTTGATCTAGTCTTTTCCTGCCTGAGTGAAATGAACCAGCTCCTTCAAGGAGCTTGGAAGTAAGGTGGTATACAAAGTTAGACACTATACCAGGTTAGACACTAGCCAGCATTGGTATATTTGGGTGTATGACTTATTATTATAAGTATAGTTTAATATTCTTTTCTGCAGTATGGAATCAGCTCATAGAACATCTGGAAAAACCTTTTTAAGAATCATACAGAAGAAAACCAAACTCTTTTTAAAATCTGTTAAAGCAGTTGCCCGATGGTTCTTATAGACCCAGACACTGATTTCCCTGTTGTTGGAATTCCCCTAGTCATGAGGTACGTGATTTTCGGTTCCCTGTCACCTTTTCCATCACCTTCTAAGGAAGTTATTTATTCCTCTCATTTTAGGGATGAGAAAGGTGAGAAACAGAGATCTTGTTAGATTTAGCTGGTGTGATACAGCGAGAGAAGGGCAGAGTGGAGGATTAGGAATATGCCTCTCCCCCTTTCTTCCCGGACTCTTGGAAGCAGCGGTGGGGACAGGAAGGGGGGCCCATGCAAGTCTCACGCCCGCCTCCGAGTCCCCCAGCACAGTGAATTGGAAGTGGGAACCCCCGAGCTCCGGCCCTCTTCTCTGTCAGCCCTGGGCAGCTGTGTCGTAAGAGGAAATGCAATTGATTTCGAGTTAGTTTCCAAATTTAGATTTCAGAGGGATATTGAATAGAAGCCGGGTTGCTTGGAGAAATTGAAAAATCTTTGCGGAAATAGAAGTCAAAATTACCTACCCTGCTCCTGCCTCTAAGCCACATGAGTGGACGGAGCTGAAAAACTAAAACTGCAAAAAAGAAGAAGTGGGGGAAAAAAAGGACAAAAACTAAAACATTCCCAGATAACCCAAGGGCTGTGCGCCAAAATTCTTCAGGCAAGGGGGAGTGAATTGGTATAGTGGGCACAGGGGGAAATCTGCTCTCTCTTGACTGCAGGTTAGAGCCAGAAAAAAACAGGATTATAGGCAGCCCAGGCTGGTCTCAAACTCCCTATACAGCAGAGGGTGACCAACAACTTATGATCCTCCTGCCTTCGCTTCTATGGTGCTGGGGGATGGGTGTGCATCACGATGACCAGTTTGTTTGTTTCCAATGCTAGGATAGAATCTAAGGCTTTGAGAATGCTATGAAAGCACTCTACTAGCAGAGACAAGGCCAAGACTGTCTTGGTAGCCAGGTGGCGGCGGCACACGCCTTTAATCCCAGCACTCGGGAGGCAGAGGCAGGCGGATCTCTGTGAGTTCGAGGCTAGCCTGGTCTAAAGAGCGAGTTCCAGGAAAGGAAAAAGACTGTCTTTGGTGACTGACAGAGCCAAGCCCAACATTGTTTCCCTTTTCCTACCTAGATAACGGTCGACTTTTACGTCGACCGTGGATGCTGAGTGGTAGCTGCATTTCCTTGGGGAGGGGGCAGGAGAAGACAATGAATGTTCGTATTAAAACCAACCACTGCATGGCCAGGCAGAGGGATCAGTGAGAAGAGCACTTGCTGATCTTATAAAGGACTGGGGTTTGGTTCCCAGTATGCCTTAACTCTGGTACCTGCACCTTCTTCTGGCCTCTACAGGTACCAGGGGGTCCTGCACCCTCTTCTAGCCTCTACAGGTACCAGACCTGCACATAACTCCATGCAAACAGTCATACAGACAAAATAAGAATAGTAAACACATCTTTAAAAACCTCAACCACTGGGATGGGGACATGGTTCAGTAGTTAAGAGCACTGGCTGCTTTTGCAGCAGACTGGAGTTCTGTTTCCACCATACCAGGTGACTCACAACCGTCTGTAACTCCAGCTCTAGGACAGTGTTCCTCAACCTTCCTAATACTGTATGCAACCCTTTCATACAGACCCTTGTGTTGTGGTGACCCCCCAGCCATCAAATTATTTTTGTTATTACTTGTGGTGGTATTGTGTTCCCCAAAATATTGTGCACCCTAATAAACTTATTTGGGGTCAGAGACAGAACAGCCACTAGATACTTAGGATAGGCAGTGGTAGCACACGCCTTTAATCCTAGCATTCCAGAGGCAGAAATCCATGTGTTCAAGGATACAGCCAAGCATGGTGACTCATGCCTTTAATCCCAGGGAGTGGTGGTAGAAAGCAGAAAGGTATATAAGGCGTGAGGACCAGAAACTAGAAGCACTTGTCTGGTTAAGCATTTTGGCTGGTTAAGCTTTTAGGTTTTGAGCAGCACAGTTCAGCTGAGAGCCATTCAGATATGAGGACACAGAGGCTTCCAGTCTGAGGAAACAAGATCAGCTGAGAAGTTGGCCAGGTGAAGTTAGCTGTGGCTTGTTCTGTCTCTCTGATCTTCCAGTATTCACCCCAATGCTTGGCCTCACGTTTGATTTTATTAATAAGAACTTTTAAGATTCCTGCTACAACTACTTCATAGTTGTAGTTTTGCTACTGTCATGTAAATATCTGACCTGCAGGATATCTGATATGCAACCCCTGTGCAAGGGTCATTTGATCCCCACAAAGAGTTGGGTACCAACAGATTGAGAACCGCTGCTCCAGGGGATCTAACAACCTCTTCTGGCCTCTGAGGGTATCTGCACACATAGAAACATACACATATATAAAAATAAAAATTAACAACAACAACAACAACAACAAAACTGGATCGCTGTAGAGGAGACTAGAAGGAAACCAAGCTTGTGTGACTTCTCTATGCTCAGTCTAGGCATTCAGCAGGGCCTGGAGACAAGGCTGGCCAGTGTTTTAGAAGGCTTGGTCCATGGATGGAGTCCGGGGACTGGAGCCAGGTGCTTTTCCTTGAGCTCTGGCATCTGGTTGAGGCTGGTTCCTCCTGGAGACATGGGGAGCTCTATTCTTGGATAGCATGGACATGCAGACAAGTCTGAGCCATGTGGGTGTCAGACACCCTGTCAGTGGGGAGCAGCTGCCTCCTGCCCAGCCCAGGGGTAGCAGGGGAAGCAGCCATCATCATCATCATCCTTATTGTGTCATTATCGCCATCATCATCATCATCACCACCATCATCATCACCATCATCACCATCATCATCATCACCATCATCACCACCATCATTATCGAAGAGATCCAACTGCCCCAGACCTCTGCTTGCTGCCAAATCGGGAGACTCCTTATTGGGAAGGGAGAAGGCTTAGCCCTGAGAGTGAAGGATGACAAGGAGAAAATAGGAGCACGGGCGAGGCAGGCCTGCGGCCCCGAGACAGCTGAGACAAGACAACCTGCGAGTCTTGGAGACGCCTGCAGAACCAGGGTTGTGGCGGAGTGTCAGACAGGGCCAGTCTCATTTCCAGATCTGTCAAGTTATGAATGCTGCGATTTCAGGTCAGTGGCTTCACTTTTTAGTTCTAAAGTGGGGTCATGCTATGTCAGGATGAATGGAGAATAAAAACACAGGGGATGGGGTGGGATGGGGTGGGGTGGCACTTCTTTCTGTTGGCACCCTGCTTGATTGTTCCAGCGTTGAGGACCTAAATTCAAATCCTCAGACGCCCCATTCAAAAAAAAAAAACATATCTGGGTGTGGTGGCATGCGCTTATGATCCCAGTGCTGGGAGGATAGAGATGGGAAGACCCAAGGAGATGGAGATGGAGATGGAAATACCCACATATCTGTGCACACTGCTCACACGTGCTCCCATGTGTTCACATGCACACACACACACACACACACACACACACACACACACACACACACACACACGAATGCCCATGCCAGTGGCAGCTGTGGCAATGCCAACTGGCTAAAAGGCACCTGTGTGCTGACTCCCCATCGTATTCCTGATTTCCATAGGGGTCTTGGGCCACAGCGCTTGCTCAATAAATACTTCCTAAGCAAGCCAACGAACAGCGGGACTGTTTGACAGCAGAGCATGGCCCTGATTATATGATCCCAGAGGAATGAGAAGGGATTCTTCTTGTTTAATTCTCTCGTACTCCATAGACTGATATCCTTGCTGTTGTTTTTTGAGACTGGGTCTTACGTAGTCGAGGCCGCCACCCAGCCCCTGGGCTTACAGCCGGGAATCGGCTAGACTGGCTGTGCCGTGTCCTGTCTTTTGACATGGTGACATGGCAGCGTACGAAAAATTCACAGGTGACGGTTTGGTGTCACAAAAAAAATATTGCAAAAGAAGCCTCGTCGCGTTTTAAGGAGGTTCCTGCTTTTGTGCTGGACTGTGGGTCGCACGAACCTGCTAGACTAACGTGTGGTCCCTTTCCCTTTCATGCGTTTGCCCGAAGCTGTTTCTGCTTCATTTTTCTTTCCCTCCTGATAACCCCACCCCTCCCCTTACTTACAACGGCAGTCTCTTACAGCAGCCTGCCCCCTCGGCCACGGTTTCATTTTCTGTAGTTTTAATTATTAGAGGCCATTGGCAATCAGCAGTACAATAAGATTTTTGAAAGAGAGAGAGGGGGTTTCGAGCTGCTCACATAACTTTTATTATACTCTATTGTAATTGACTCTGTCATTAGTAGTTATCATTGTTAAACTATTGCTGGGCTTCACTTATTAGTTAAATTTAATTATAGGTACATTGTGTGGTGTGTGTGTGTGTGTGTATGTGTGTGGGGGATATGTGTGTATGTGTGTGGGGGTATGTTGTGTGTGTATGTGTGTGTGTATGTGTGATGTGTGTGTGTGGTGTGTGGTGTGTGTATGTGTGTATGTGGGATGTGTGTGGGGTGTGTGTGTATGTGTGTATGTGGGATGTGTGTGGGGTGTGTGTGTATGTGTGTGGGGTGTGTGTGTATATATGTATGTGGGATGTGTGTATGTGTGTGGGATGTGTGTGTGGGGTGTGTGTATGTGTGTGTGTATGTGTGTGATGTGTGTGTATGTGTGTGTATGATATGTGTGTGTGGGGGGTGTGTGTTTGTATGTGTGTGTGGGGTGTGTGTGTGTGTGTGTGTGTGTGTGTGTGTGTGTGATTGCAGGTGTGCATGTGGAGGACACCTCAGGTGTCAGGTGTCACTTCCTACCTGTTTGAGACAAGGTCTCTTGTTGCATAGGTCAGACTAGCTGACCTGAGAGCTCCTGGGAACTCTCCAGTCTCCACCTTCTCTTTTGATATATACGATGTCTGGCTTTGGGTGGGTTCTTGGGATATGAACTCAGCTCCTCACCCTTCTGTGGAGAGTGCTTTACCCTCTCGGCCACCTGTTCAGCCCAGGGGTTTGTTTGTTTTGTAACAGAGTGTACAGGATGGAGTTATCAGCTTTATATTACTGTATTATATACCGGAGATAAATCCACACATGGAGCAGAGATTCTCATGTGGGCTGGTATGATCTGTAGTTACAGTGGTCGCTGGGAGCTCTTGGTGCCCTGCAGTGTGTCAAGTCCTATTACAAAGGATGCTGGCCACTCACATGGATGAGTTAGCATGTCCTTGTCACTAGGTGTGGACTACATGCCAGAAATAGAAGAGTAGACAGTGATACCTAGACTTTGCATGATACTAAGAAACAACAGCGTGTGCATGTGAATGTATGTGCATATACATGTTCATGTGTGTCCAACTGCACATGGGTACACAGGTGTATATGCATGTGTGTGTATGTGTGGGGGGTTGTGTAGGTAAAAGTCAACCTTGGCTGTCATTCCTCTGGCTTCTGTTCGCATTTATTTTTTTAAGACAATGTCTACCACTTGTCTAGGGCTTGGCTGGCCAGTGACACCCTGGTGCTGGAATTCCATGTATATTTTTTATGTTAGTTCTGGGCATGGAATCAGTTCCTCATGCTTGCAAGGCAAGCGCTTGGCTATAGGCCAGTGTCAGTTTGTCTGTGATTTTAACCTACTGCTAGACCAAGCACGGACATGAGGGGCTGGAGAGCTGGCCCAGCAGTTAAGAGCACTTGCTGCTTAATCCTGAGGATAAGAATTCAGATCCCACCATCTCATTGGATGGCTCACGAACACCTGCAACTACAGCTCCACAGGATCACACGCCTTCTTCTGACCACCAGGAGTCTTCTCCACGCATGTGCACATATGCTCCCACCCCACCTGCATGTGCTCAAGGTACAGGGTCATATGCATGCATGGGTGTAGAGGTCAGAGGCTGACTTTGAATGTCTTCCTCAATTGCTTTTTACCTTGAAAGATAAGGCGTGTTTGTATGTGAGTCCCGGCATGTGCATGCCACGGAGCACATGCGTGGGTCAAAGGATAACTTTTGGGAGTGGGTTCTCATCTTGTACCTTGTTGATGCTGGGTCTCGCTTGGTATTTGCTAATCGGCCCTTGAGCTTCTGGACACCTGTGTTTCTGTCTCTCCTCTTACTGTGAACAGCATGTCCCTGGACTTGTATTTTAGTTTTTGTGACAGGATCTCTCATGGAACCCTGGATCACTGATACAGCTGGACTGGCTGGCCAGTGAGCCTCAGGGATCCCCTTGTCTCCATCTCCCTAGTTCTGGGATTACAGATGTGCACTGCCACATCTGCCTTTTTTATTTTATTTTATTTGTTTGGTTTTTCAAGGCAGGGTTTCTCTGTGTAGCTTTGGTGCCTGTCCTGGATCTCGCTCTGTAGACCAGGCTGGCCTGGAACTCACAGAGATCCACCTGCCTCTGCCTCCTGAGGGCTGGGATTAAAGGTGTGCGGCACCATCGCCCAGCCACATGTGCCTCTTGACATGGGTTCTGCAGATCCAAATCAGGCCCTCATGCTTGTGCAACAAACACTTTGCTGACCCAGCTGTCCCCACAACCTGGAGGCTTGAATTCTTCTGCTCAGTGGGAACCAGACTCGGCTCCTCTGCAAGAGCCGCAAATGCTCTTAACCACTGAGCCGGCTCTCCAGCCCCTTCTCTCAAATTTTAAAAGAAGGACCGAAAAGATTACCTTTGCTAGCTCTTTTATTCCTTCTCTCCCCCTCCTCTTTCCTCCTTCAGGCCCTGCCCCAAACACTCCCATAACACTTAGAATAAATGCAAGATCCCCGAGGATAGGCCTTCCTATCCCATGGCAATCCCTTCCATCTATCTTTGGATTCTAATGACATGTGGATGACAATCATCTTCACCACGGATAGAGGTTTTCCCTTTTAATAACAACCTTCCTACCTGTGGAGCCCCAGTTTCGCCATGCCTGAGTAACAGAGCTCTGTCACGACGATGGGTGGCCACATCCTTAAGTCGCTATGGAACATGCCAACAGTGAGCATGTACCGGGGTTCCAGACGAGAGCCTCCACCCTAGCTTCAAAGAGCAGGCCTAACGGTGTGGTTGGCACTTACCCAAGGGTGTCCTGGGGCTGTCCAGGTACAGGGTGTGTGCTCAGGTGCCTCTCCTGGTGTCCCTCCCTGGTACAGGGATACAAAGGCAAACCAGGAGACCTGGGTTCTATGTCTGTTCTCTTTCTGTTTTTTTTTCCCCTGGTGTGTGGGGTGTGCACATATGTATGCAAGTACACATGTCTGCATTTGCCTGTGGAGGTCAGAGGTCATCCTTGGCTGTGGGTCCCCAGGTGCTGGTCTGTGAGTTGTCTTCTCAGATAGGGACTCTTGCTGGCAGGGAATTTACCAACTAGGCTGGCTGGCCACTGAGCCCCGGGGGTCTTCCTTTCTCTGTGGCTCCAGTGCCAGGTTCATAAATACAACACACACACACACACACACACACACACACACACACACACACACACACACACTTATTAATTCATCTGGATTCTCATGGTGTTTTGCAGGGTCAGCTTTTAGCCCTTGAATCGTAGTGAGTTATCGACATGGTCTGACTTAATAGTTTGTAAGAGAATAAATTTTGTTCATCTGCCTGTCATTGGGGAACTCATTTACGATCCTCCTGCTTCGGCTCCTCAAGTGCTGGGACTACGGGTGGGCAAACACCATATCCAGCTCCACAACTTTTATTGAGATTGGCTCCCGTTTCGCTCTATCGCTGTGACAAACACCTTGCCGAAGACCAACTCAGGGATACAAGGGCTTGTTTTGGGCTCACAGTTCCAGAGGTATAGCATTCCCTCACGGTGGGAAATGCACGGCAGCAGGAGCCTGTCAGCACCGCGGCAGTCAGGATCCAGAGAGAACACATTGCATCCCTTCACACAAATGAGAGAGAGCCCGAGAGAGGGAAGGAAGTGAGGCCAGGCTGTAAAGCCTCAAAGCCCACCCCCAGTGACATACTTCCTCCAGCAAGGCTCCACCCCCTAAAGGTTTCGTAACACCCCCACCTCAAACAGCGCCACCTGCTGGAAGCCAACTAGACAGCGCACGGACAGGGAACATTTCTTGTTCCAACCACAGCATCTAAAGCATTTCCTCCACCATCTCATTATACCGGTTCATATGCAAGGAAGCTGGACCTCGGGAGATTTAAAGAAGTTGTCTAGAGACACCCACCGGTCTCTCCATTCTGCACCACTCACGGCACAACTGGTACGCAGTGAGCCTGAGGTGTGAAAAAAGGATTTGTCAGGTGACAGCTGGTCCTGGGGCTGCAGAAGGGAAGTGGCCAGGAGCGAGGGAAGAAAGTGAACCCCCGGCAACAGCCTATGGCAGGATGAAGCTACACCGTCCTTCACTCAGGCTTAGCAGTCACCCATGTGTAAAGTTGTAAAGCTGTTAATTTTAGGGCTCTAAATTATGCTGTGTGAGCTTTAAATCCAGCCCATAATTAGAATAAAATGTGAGAAAAGTGAAATTGATATTAAGTTAATTAAAAGGCTTTGCTTATATTGCAAGGAAATTAGCACAACAGAGTGGGAATGCTGACATGTGCTCATTGTTAATTTCTTCTGTTTGGGCAAAGCTCAGCAGGCCTCAGGCAAGCCTTACTCCGCCTTGTCCCCCCTTCTCTCCGCCCCCCCCACCACATAGCCATAGTACTTGGATAGCTGATTGCACATCCGTCCTGTAGAACCATCGAAGTCAATCATATTTGCATCCCGTGGGGATTGCCAGGCTCGATTCTGGGTTCGTATTACTGGGATCATTATGGTAGCTCACGGATCCACCTTACTGGGATTAGTATGGTCAATCACATGTTTGTATTATCGGCATCACTGAAGTTTCCCCTGGGCAAAAGCCAGAGTGATCTTGTCATCGAGGGGCTCATGGAATAGTTGTCTATTAAGAAATAGGCTGTCTATCTGCACTTGGGATCTTGTCTTTTTTTCCCCCTTTCTTCTTCTTCCTCAGGCTTTTGAGCCAGAGTTTTGCTCTGTGATCTAGGCTCTAACATTACATTCTTGATTCCCCGCTCCAGCCTCTGGAGTGCTGGAATTCCAAGTGTAAAGGTGTATGTCACCATGCCCACCTGCGTCTGTTTATGGTTTTTATTTTTTCATTTTTCCATTTATGTATTTATATAGGTATGTTTTTCTTTTTTTTAAAATTTTGTGTCTACTTTGTTTCTTTGAGGCAGGGTCTCTCACTGACCCGGGACTCATGACATAGGCTCAGCTAGCTGGAGGGTGAGCCCCAGGGTTCTGACCGTCTCTGCTTCAGGGTCCCTGAGAGTACAAGTGTATGCCACTGTATCAAGATTATTTTATTTTATTTTCAATCTGGATTCTGAGGATTGAACTCAGGTCCTTATGTGCCAGGTGGGGGCTTGCTCATTCCATGACACGGCACACATGTGGAGGTCAGAGGACAGCTTTCAGGGGTCAGTCCTCTTCTTCCAATATGTAGACCTCAGGGGTTCAAACTCAGGTCATCAGGCTTAATAGCAAGTGCCTTTACCCCCTGAGCACTCTTGCTGGCCCTGATTTTTTTTAATGTATATGTATGACTGGTTGTGTGTGTGTGTGTGTGGGGGGGGACAGGTACACATGGACATGCATGTATATACAGAGGAAGGCCAGAGGACAACCTTTAATATTGTTCCTTGTATTACTTTATTTATTTGAGGCAGGGTCTCTCACTGACCTGTTGCTCATGAAGTAGGCCAAGGTAGCTGGATTGCAAGCCTCCGGGTTCTGGTGATCCCTGCTTGCTCCCTCCTCAGTGAGAGTACAAATGTGTGCCACCTGTATCCAGATCTGGTTTTTAAAAAAATCTAGATTCTGAGGATTGAACCCAGGCCCTTATACTTGCAGGGCAAACACTAATTTACTCTGTGAGCCTTCTCCCCAGGACTCAGTCTCTGTTTTCAGTATGATCTGCAAATACCAATAATAATAATAATAATAATAATAATAATAATAAACTTAAATAATAAGGGGGGGTGGTAGAAAATGGCCGGAAGGAAAGACACCTATTTCCTCTTTAATGTTTATTATTGTCATTATTTTGAACTATGTATGTGTATCTGTGTGTGGGTGTGTATGTGAGTGTAGGGGTCTATGCAAGCCAAAGGAGAGCGTCAGAGCCCCTGAAGCCGGAATCACAGTTGGTTGTGAGCTGCCTAACATGGGTACTGGGAACTGAACTTGGGTCCTTTGTAAGAGCAATAGTGCTTTTAACCAGAAAGGCATCTCTCCAGCCCTGAAAGTCACCTATTTGGAAGCCAGCATCTGTATTTAATCTGTTGTTGGCTTTAAGAAAACAAGTTTCTTCTCAGCGTTCCAGGTTCCTGTTTACAGGATAATCACTCCTACTTATGTTCGTTGTGGAGCCGGGGCGATAAGTACTGAAATATAGAGCAGCTGTTTGCAGTTATAACAACTAAATAATATATGCATTGTCTTTATTATGGCTGATAGAAACTGGCGTTTTCCAAGATGAAGCAAGGCGAAAAGGTTAGTTTAAGAATTAGCAATTAAAAAAACCAAAAAAGAAAAAAAAAAAAAAAAAAACCAAAAAAGCCCTGGCCTCTGCTGTCTCTGCATTCTAAATCATGCAAACATTTAAGTTTGTGCCAAAGTCACCCAATTGTCTTTCAATTACCGAAATGCATTCAGAGATAAAAACGGAGTTCAGGGAAGAATATTTAAGAGCTCTTTAATGAGGTTAAAATCCTTACTAATTTGCCAAGTTTCTGTGAAATCTACTTTGTTTTTGTATGTTTTTTTGTTGGTTTGTTTGTTTGTTTTTTCCTGTCTGCCCATCTTCCTGCAGTTGAACTGATTCCAGGAGTTTTAAAATAAGTTTTTAAATAAAGAGGTGAAGAGGACTGTGAAAGTCTACAAACCTCAGGAATTATTTTTTTTTCCTTTATTAGCTAAAGGTGAATATTCAGGGAGCTGTAAAAACCCTTGGGCTTCGTTTACTCTCTGTAAGCTATTCAAAAAGAGAACAAAGCTGAGCAGTGGTTATAATAGGTGGTTTGAATCAAACTTTTTTTTTTTTAAGACACGATTCTGTGCTCCCTGGTTAGTTTTGAATTCACGCTGCAGCCTAGGCTGGCCTTGAACTTGCTTTGCAGCACAGTATGATGGCTAGCTTTCAATGTCAATGTCTTAGGGTTTCTATTGCTGCAATAAAACACCATGACCAAAAGAAGCTTGGGTAGGAAAGGATTTATTTCTTCTGTGCTTCCAGGTAAACAGTCCGTCAGGACAGGAACCTGGGAAAAGGAACCGAAGACAGGAACTGAAGTACTGGCCATGGAGAAAGACGGCCTATTAGCTTGTTCTGTCTGCTCTTTTATATACCCTAGGACCATTTGCCCAGGAGTGGTACCACCCACAGTGGGCTAGGCCTTCCCTCATCCATCACTAATTAAGAAAATGACCCACAGGTTTCCCCACAGGCTAATTGGGTGGGGGCATTTTATCAGTTGAGGTACCCTGTTCCCAAATGACTATAGTTCTGCTAAGTCGACATCAAACTAGCCAGTGAAGTAAACTTCATTCAGCCTAGAATCACCCAGGAAGAGAATCTCAATGGGGGATTGTCGACATTGGACTAACTTATGCAAATGTCTGTGGGGGGTTGTTTTAGTTAAGTCAGTTGATGTAGGAAGACCCAGCCCACTGTGGGCAGCACCATCCCCTAGGCAGAGGGTCCTAAACTTGATAAGAGTCAAGAAATCAACCTGAGCACAAGCAAGTGAGTGAGCCTGCATGCATGCATTCATTTCTCTCTGTTCTTGATGGTGAGTATGATGTAGCTGGCGGCTTTGGGCTCTTGCCTCCTTGCTTTCTCTGCACTGATGAACTGTAACCTGGACCTGTGGGCTGAAACAAATTCCCTTTCCCCTTAAGATATATATACATATATATGTCAGGCCATTTCATCACAGCCACAGAAATGAAATAAGGTACACTCAGGCTGGCCTTGGACTAGAATCTTCTTGTATCATCCTCCCCCAGTGCTGGGAGGCATTGCACTTGTCTCATTTCTTTAACTCTTCTATCATCTTCCTCATTCAAATCTTAGCTTGAAAAACTAAAGTTAGTCCATGTCTCATGGTCTCCCCATCCACTTCCTAAAGCATCATTATTCATTCCTGCTCTTTGGGGGTCATAGGAGACTTTAATCTGTTTGCCCTGCCTCCCCCCACATACATACACAAGAAAAAATATAGAATTCACAGTTCACATTTTCATTAAAGTGGAAGTTAACTTTCCAGAAGTGTTTCTCTTGAAAGCCTGAACTAGAAAATTCTATAGCATTGAGTTCCAGACAAGGGTCAGCAAAAGTGACCTGAACGCAGTCAGCTCTCACCATAACCACCTAAATAAAGTCCAGGGCATTTCATGCAATGGACGAGGAAGGGGTTCTGAAGTTAGATATAGTCTGTATTAGTCAGCTTTGCATGGTTGTGACAAAATCATTGAGGCAACCAAATTAAAAAGAGGAAAGACTTATTTCAGTCCGTGGTTGGTCGGCCCGTGGTTTGGGGGCCTTTGGCAAGCGGGAACACCAGAGAGGATGTTTGTGGCTGAGAAAGATGCTCATGGATGGCATAAAGAGAAAGAGGAAAGGTGAGGGGGGAGGGTCTAGGAGCCCAATATCTCTTTCAGGGGCACTCCTAGGGACCTCACTTTTACCCATCAGGTCCTGTTTCTTTTTTTTTTTTAATACAAAGAAAATATTTTTATTTGTGTATCAAAGACTAAGGTTAGTTAACAGCTGATGTCAAGACACAAAAAAGGTTTGAGAAGCTACAGATAATCACTGTTGGATTGACTCAACCTTCCTTGATTATTTCAAAGAGCATCTGATATGCTCATAATCTTAAGCATGATGTATCCAGGTGACAGAATGATAGTTTCTTTCCATTAATCCTCAGCTTCTTTCTTTTTTTTTCTTTTTCTTCTTTTTCTCTGGACTAGGAATTGCTGTGCTGGTGCATGGCTCTTCGTCGGAAATCGGCTCTTCCTTAATGTGTTTCTTTTTATCCTTCTTCTTTTTCTTCTTTACTGATGGCTCCTCTTCTACTACCTGTTCTTCTTCCTCCTCTGCCTCCTCCACCACCTCCTCCTCCTCTACTTCAGCTTTAATTTTAATCTTGGCTTTTTTTGCTTTCTTTTCAGTAATTTCATCCTCTTTATCTACCTCTTCTATTTTGCGTTTTTTAGAACAAGTTGGAAGTGCGGAGTCACCAGAGGGATCATATGTCTTCACTTCACTTTTGTGTTCATACTTTTCTGCTTTTGCTAAGGCCTTTCCTGTTCCACTTATTTTTCTTATCCCTTGGTCCTCCAAAATTCTCAATCTGGCCTCTAATTTGGCTCTGTTCTCAACTCCCATCGCAGAACTGGAATCTTCACCAAAAGCATCGTATCGGATAGCCAAAACCGTTTTGGCTGCCAACATTCGAGAAATCTTTCCTTTGTGTTTGGGACTTGACTGGCCTGGGTACACAGATCCTGTTTCTTGAAGATGTATTTGTTTATTATGTATACAGTGTTCTGCCTGCATGTGTGCCTGCAGGCCAGAAGAGGGCGCCAGATCTCATTACCAATGGCTGTGAGCCACCATGTGGTTGCTAGGAACTGAACTCAGGACCTTTGGAAGAACAGCCCCTGCTCTTAAACTCTGAGCCATCTCTCCAGCCCAGGTCCTGTTTCTTCATGGTTTGATTCTATTGTCTGCTTATCAAGCCCTCAACACATGGACATCTGAGAAACATTCTAGATGGAAGTGATGTAAGAATCTCAAACGTCCATTTGGGTATTTAAGAAGGCCAAGGCAAAGCTTTGGGTTTGGGAGACTCATGGTGATGGTTAATTTTCATGGTCACCTTCAATGCAGCATGACCAGCTGCTTCCTACTGTCGATATTCTTTTTCCTCCCATAATAGACAGTGTCCTCCAAGTGTGAGCCTATGTGGCTTCTGCCAGGTGTTTGATTACAGCAGTAACAAAAGTGATGGACACACTCACATAGCATTGGCAAGCCTAAGTTTACCCATCTGGAGGGCAGCCATTGTCCCTATAAGTCCAACAAAATCTCTGCAAAGTGAAATGTACAGAATGTCTTTAAAAGTAGCTTGGTGTAGAAGACTGTGGAATAGCGTTATTGATGAGGTGATGGTGACAGTTATGGCCACCAAGGAACAAAACTAGTAATCCCCCACAGCTCAGTTTTGTCCCCTGTAAGTGGAGACATGCATTCAAATTCTGCAATTTTATGGGATCAGAAAGATAGATTTGTAGTCGGGCAGTGGTGGCGCATGCCTTTAACCCCAGCACTTGGGAGGCAGAGGCAGGTGGATCTCTGTGAGTTTGAGGTCAACCTGGTCTACAGAGCGAGATCCAGGACAGGCACCAAACTACACAGAGAGACCCTGTCTCAAAAAGCAAACAAACAAGAAAAAACCCCAAACAAACAAAAGATAGATCTGTGTTTGACAGATGGCTCAGTTGGTAAAGTGCTTGTTACATGAGCATGGAGGCTGATTTTTTGTCCCTAGAACCCAGGTAAAAATGCCAGATGTAGTAGCAGATGCTTGCAATTCAAACTAAGGAAGTGGATGCAGGAGGACCCCTGGGGCATACCAGCCAGTCAGCCTAACCCAATGGGTGAGTTCCAGACCAGTGAGAGACCCTGCCTCAAAAAACAAGGTGGGTGGCTCCAGAAGAATAATACCCAAGGTTGACCTCTGACCTCTCCATGAATGTATCTACATGTACTTGCATACATATGCATACCTCAGTGGACACATACCCACATGTACACATACATTTGCTCAATAAATACATAAGGTGACTTTTATGGATAAGTGAGTACAAGTATCTGCATCTTTAAAATATTTATTTTTCTTTATGTGTATATGTGTATGAGTGTGTGCACATGAGTGCAATGCCCACAGAGGCCAGAAGAGGGCATCAGGTTCCCTGAAGCTGGAGTTATAGGTGATTGTGAGCCACCTGATGTAGGTGCCTGGGGCAGAACTTTAGTATTTTGAAAGATGAGCAAATTCTACTAACCATTGAGTCAGTTCTCAAGTCCCCAGATCTGCATCTTCAGGAATAGATCTAAAGGGATGGGAAGTTATTTTTCCATGGTTTTCAAAATGCTATCTGTATATTCTTCTGATCAAAATGTGGCATTTAATCCTCCTCTAGTTGCTTATGTTCTGGCCTTAATGTCTTCTAGTGGGCAGAATCCAGTGAAAGAATGTCTCATGACTTCTGAGGCTGGATCACAAAGGATAACAGAACTTCTGCCCTGGAAGCTCTCTGGGAAAGCCATGTTGGATAGTCCACCTGGAAAGACACGGGTTCCCAAGGAACCAATCTGTGTTTGTCCACTCACCGGACACACAGGCTAGCTACTCTTCCAATCGCTTCGACTCCCAGATCCCCCAGCCTCCTCCAGCCGATACCAAGAGATCTAGTCTATACTCCAGATGTCCCCACTCCCAAGTCTAGACCCAATGGCAAATTCATGAGCAAAATAAATGTGGCTCTTGTTTTGAGCCACTAACTTTTTATACAGCAATAAATCACTGGTGCAGGAGGGCAGTATCCTAGTGCTTAACAAGGGGATTTTCTTTTTTTCTTCAAAACACGGGAAGTGGCAGACTCCAGATGAAGGCGCTGATAGCAACACTAACAGTCATAAAGGTAACAACAGAGAGCACTGACTGAGCACATGTTTCATGTACCGGTCACCGTGCTAAAGGCTTTATATGGACATAAAAATGGGAACGAGGGTTTTGGCAAGTCTCGGATTCACCTGCCGTCATCGGACCGTGGGCAACAACCTAATTACTGTAGGGGAAGTTAGGCCAGCCAAGAATTTCAGATATCTTTGCAGCTACGTCTCTGGCAGTTGGTCTGGGCCACTGTGGAGCACTGCTGGATGCAGATCGGGAGGACAGGGCTGTCTCTCGATGCCTTCATCCCAGCGGACATCGCTTTGGTTGCTGTGACAGTTTGAATGCGAAGTGTCTCCCTCAGAGGCTTGTGTTGAATACTTGGTTCCCAGAAGGCGATGGTGTTTTGAGAGGTTGTGGAAACTTCGGGAGAGAGGCGGGGAGGGTTTAGCTGGAGGAAGTAGGTGCCTTGGTGACAGGTCTTTGGTGAGTATCTTGTCCTTGTTTGTTTGTTTTTGTTTTTTTGTTTTGTTTTTTTGTTTTTGTTTTATTTGTTTGTTCTCCTCGTTGTGCTCTCTCTGATTCCTATGTGACATAAAGACCTGTCTCTGGGGGCTGTGGAAATGGTTTAGTCAGTAAAGTCATGAAGACCTGAGTGTGGATCCCTAGCACCCACAGAAAAGTTGGGTGTGGTGCTGTGTGCCTGTGACCCTGGTGCCGGAGAGGTAGGGAGAGTCAGGCACATCCTTGGAGTTTACCGAGCAGGCAGGGTGGCCAATCAGTGATCTCTGAGTTCAGTGGGAGCTCCTGTCTCAAGAAGCATGGTGGAGAGTGACTGAGGAAGCTCCCCTGTGTTTACCCATGTGCGTATGTGCGCATGCAAATAGAGCGCGGGCCAATTGCTCCTTCTAGATGTGAGGACACTGTAAACATACAGTGGACTTTCCTCTCTGGGGGTTACATCAAATATACCTCAGGCTTCTTTTGATTCTGATGGTACAGTGAGCTGGTTTAAATTATGATCTCCTTGCAGAGGAAACAAATCACTTTTTCCAGAGTGACAGCATCTCTTGTTTAATTCTTACCCTGTGTGAGTGCATGCACATGCAAGCGTGTGCACGCAAACACACACACACACACACACACACACACACACACATGATTGAACACATACTGGCGTGCAGGGGATGTAACAAGCTATTGCTTCTCATGCTTGACTGACTTCCCTGTTTATGTGGGGGAACTTCTGAAAGAACTTCCAATTCCCAGCTCCCTCAGCCTGGAGGTTCACATTTTATTAGTACAGGTTGAGGAATCTAAAGTCTGAAAATATAAAATGTAATAAGCACCCAGGTCTGACACTTTCTGTGAGATTGATGCGCCAGATTCTGGAGTCTGGGTTACAGATTCATTCATTTGTGTTTGCGTGCATGTGTCTTTAAATATCTGTACAGGTGAAAGTATGTGGGTGAGTCCCGTATACAGTTACTTTTTCCTTTGGAAGTCAGTGTGCATCCTTGGGATTCATTCCCCAAATACCATCCACCTTGATGTTTCTTGTTGTTGTAGTTTTTCTTTTTTCTTTCTCTTCTCTCTCTCTCTCTCTCTCTCTCTCTCTCTCTCTCTCTCTCTCTCTTTTGGTTTTTCAAAACAGGGTTTCTCTGTGTAGCTTTGCACCTTTTCTGGAACTCACTCTGTAGCCCAGGCTGGCCTCAATCTCACAGAGATCCACCTGCCTCTGCCTCCTGAATGCTGGGATTAAAGGTGTGCACCACCACCACCTGGCCACATTTGATTTTTTTTGAGGGGTCTCTCCCTGGCCTGGGGCTCACTGCTTTGGCTCTGTTGACCTCAGTGAGTCCCAGAGACCCTCCTGTCTCTGCCTCCTCATAGATGGGATTACAAGTGCATGCTACCATATCTGACTTTCTGGAGACAGAATTCAGGTCCTCATTCATGCTTGCTATGCCAACACTTTACCTACCGAGTCATCTCCTCCGCCCCTTAACTGGTACATTCTACTCAAGTACTCTGAAATGTTACGCAGTTCCGATCCCAAGTATTTCAGATAACTGGCACTCCAAGTGTATAAGGTAAGAGTTCATTTGGAGACTGGAATAGTTTCTTTTGTATCACTCCAACCAAATACACGAGAACTACTCTTACCGGGAGGTATTCATTTTGCCTTACAGTCTCAGCGAGTTCAGTCCATGGTCACTTGGCTCCATGCACTTTGGCAGAAGGTCATGGTGGCTGGAGGGTGGAGCAGAGGTGTTTCTTCACAGCGTGGTGGGCAGAAAATGGATGCAGGAGGGATTTCTTTTAGCTCAGCCTCAGAGGGTTTGGTCCATGGTTGTTTGGTCCCATGCATTGGAGCAGGACATCATGGGGTGTGTGTGTGTGGTAGAGACCAGTCCTCACTTCTTGGCAGATGAGAAGCATAGGAAGGTGATACAGGACTGGGTCAGGGTAGGACGTAGCCTTAAGGATGTGCCTCCAGTGACCTACTTCCTCCAATTGGACCTACCTTCTCTTTTTAACTTCATCGCAATCATACCACCATATAATAAATTCATCCAGGGATGAATCCATTGATTAATTATCTCAGAGCCCTTGTGATCTTATTAGTATTTCTGGAAACTTCTTCACAGATACAACCAAATCTGTGATTCACCAGACAGTCAATATTGACTAGTGTGTGTGTGTGTGTGTGTGTGTGTGTGTGTGTGTGTGTGTGAGAGAGAGAGAGAGAGAGAGAGAGAGAGAGAGAGAGAGAGAGAGAGAGAGAGAGAGAGAGAATGTGGAGCTTGGCCAATATGCTGGGCTGGCTGGCCAGTGAACCCTAGGAATCCCCCTATCTCCACCTCCAACACTGAGGTTATAAGGATATAGCACCACAGCTAGCTTTTTATGTGACTGCTGGGAACAGAGCAGAGGTCCTCAAGCTTGCACAGTGAGCATTTTACCAACTAAACCGTCTCCCAAGGTTAAGTAATCCTTATTTTACATAATAATGGCTTGAAAGCTCAGGAATGGGGAAGTAAAAGGGACACTGGGACATAAGTCATAAGAGGACACACTTACACCATCCTAGTGCACAGGGCACCCAGGAAAGACACTGTCTATCCAGGAGTCACTATTACCGGCAGTTTGGGGGCTGCCATCGTGATCTTGGAAGATAGACTCCTAGACACGGAAGCCATTTTTTCTCATGGGAAATTGGGCCTGTGTGCCTGAGGTTTGATATCCAGGCAGACATTGTTCCCAGTTTCAGTAACTGCGTCAGACTGTAAATAGGGTCAGTCTTCCTAAGGCTGCTATGGAGACAGGGTTGGTTTATTTACAAGGAATGTCGATAAATGACTTCTAGTGGATCATTTTGTGGTTTTCTTCCTTCCTTCCCTCCCTCCCTCCCTTCCGTCCTTTCTATTTTTCAGGATCTTTCTGTGTAGCCTAGCATGACCTCAAACTCACAATTGATCCTCCTGCCTCAGCTTCCTTGAGGGATGTGATCTAGCTTCTGGTTTCTAGTGGGTTTTTTTTTTCTTTTATTTTTGAGACAGGTTTCATGTAGCCCAGGCTGGCCTCGAACTCTGGATCGTCCTGCCTCCATCTCCCCCATGCTGTGATCACAGGTGTGTGACATCATGCCTGGTCTGTGGGATGCTGGGGATTAGGTCTAGGACCTCATGCCTTCTAGGCAAGCACCCCACCAACTGAGCCACACCCTTAGCCCCTTTCTATTCTTTTTTTTTCCTTGTTGCTGAGGACCCAATGCAGGGTCTTGTGCATGCTAACCAAGTCATGCCACCAGCGAGCCACACCCCAGCCTCTCACTGTGGTATTCCAGCCAGGTTCGCCATTACGGAGCCACGCCCCTACTTCCTTTGATGTTATTTAAGGTGAAGCTGCCCTTTCCTTTGGGGCTTCCCCTTGTGGGTTCATTGCAGTCCTGATGGCCTTGATTGACAAGCCAATGCCTTCGATCTTTCTTTCCAGACCCAATAGCCACCCAACTCCCCTCCCTGCATCCCATGTCTGTAGCTGGAGTTTTCTCCAGTCCCACCTGGGCCCACTGCCGCTCAGATCCAAGTAAACACACAGAGACTTATATTATTTATAAACTGTATGGCCATGGCAGGCTTCTTGCTATCTAGTTCTTATATCTTAAATTAACCCATTTCTATTAATCTATAAGTTGCCACATGGCTTGTGGCTTGCCGGTACTTTACATCTTACTTCTCATGGCAGTGGCTGGCAGTGTCTCCTGACTCAGCCTTCCTGTTCCCAGAATTCTCCTCTCTGCTTGTCCCGCCTATACTATACTTCCTGTCTGGCCACTGGCCAATCAGCATTTTATTTATCAACCAAATCAGAACAACACATTCACAGCATGCAGAGTGATCAATATCCACAGCACACGTCTGCTGCCATCCTGTGCTCTCTTCCCGTCTCACCGGGACTGACAGGGCTGGCGGGACTGGTGTCTGGTTCTTAAGTGTTTCAACCTCTTTGGTCTGTGAAGTGCCTTGCTCACTCAGACAAAGCAAGCCTGATGCCAGTCCCTTCCTGTATTTAGGCTGTTCCCTTAGCCTGTATTTTGTCCTATATCACTCTCCGTGTGAATAGTGTGTATGTTTTGTATGTGTGGAAGCCAGAGGTTGATTTCAGGGGTCGCCCTTGATTACTTCCGACCTAAAACAAAGACAACACCCACCTGGCACCCCCCACCCCAGACCCCACATTTAATGTGTGTAGCTCAAGTATATGTCATGGTGACTTGCAGGCGTAAGGTCTCTCCTTCTACCACGTGGAGTCCAGGAACTGAATTCACATCACCAGGCTTCACCCACTCAACTGTCTTTCCAGCTGTTTTGGGACAGGATCTCTAATTAACTGGCTGGCCAGCAAGCCCCAGGGATCTGCCTTTCTCTACCTCTCAAGCACTGGGATTACAAGTATGGACAGCCCTGCTCTGCCTTTTGTATGGGTTCTGGAGGATTGAACCCGGGTCCTCAAGCTTGTGCAGCAAACACCTTCCTGACGGAGCCATCTTCCCAGTCTCTGAGCTACACTTCTTTAAATGCCTGTTATCCTTCTGAACAGGGATGCTTTTCGGTAGGAATGTGACCTATCGTGTCACAGTTTCTAAGAACAACAGGATCGGACCCTACATCCTAGGCTCTCAGGAGAAGCTATGATGCCATGTGCAGAAACCATGTGTGTATTTTATGAACTTTTCCAAATCTTTTGACATACTTTCCTAGTCCGGGCATTTCTTTTTCCATCTTTCCAAAATGTTCAACTTGGGTTTTACTCAGTTGCCATCCCTTTTTCTTTTCCTTTCACACATAATGTCATCAGTTTATGTAATTTAATAAGATTATATAATTACAGTAACAAGCACAGCTGGCATGAAGAGGTGGAGGGGGGACGACGACAAAGTTGTTGGCAGGTGCACAAGTCAAGTGACGAGAGCAGAAACAGGCAGACCCAATAGGTGTCTAGCAGCGACGAAGCTGCCGGCGCATCCTGGGTATCTGCTGCATCTATACGCTATCGGGGATGTGGGATGCCAGGCGGTGTGGGGAGTCAGCTAAGAAACTTTCTATTGGCCTGGAGATTTGGATCAGCTGGTAGAGCACCTGCTTCCTATGCACAAAGACCTGGGTTCCGCCCTCGGCACCAAATAAATCTTAAGTGGTGGTGCACACCTGGGATCCTAGTGCTCAGGAGCTAGAGGCAGGGGGATCAGAATTTTAAGGTCATCCTCCGTTACATGGAGTTCTAGGCTAGCCTGGGCTATGTAAGACATTGTCTCCAGAGAGAAAGGGAGGGAGAGGGAGAGAGAGAGAGTCTCTATTGATTTAAGAGGTTTGTCCTCTTAAATTGGGAAAACAGCAAAAATAGAAACACAAAAATAAACTAATTACAGTCCTACAGCCTAAAATAATATTTTGCTCTTTTGATAAACATTGTATCTTTAAGAGCACAGTGAAATAAATACCAATGTTTGTCTTCTATACAGCTATTAACACTGTAACATTAATGTTACCCTGTATTATTGTATTTTTTCCTGTTTATCTTCTATACAGCTAATAATGCTGTAAAATTAACGTCAGCCTGTATTATTGTATTAATTCTTCCTGAAACTGACATGGAAGGCCACACAAAAGCGACTTAAGGGTGGAAGGATTCACCCTTTGACTCACGGTTTCCAAGGGGTCTGTCATGGCTGGGAAGGCATGGTAGACAGGAAGCAGAGAAAAATATGGGAGGATACAGAAAGAATCCAGAGCAAGACAGAGCCCCGAAGAGCTAGAAAGATGGCTCAGTAATTAAGAGCATAGACTGTTCTCACAGGAACTGAGTAGGTCCCAGCACCCATGTTGGAGGCTCATCCCACGACCAATAACTTCAGTCCCAAGGGATCTGGTGCCCTCTGCTGGCCTCTGCCGGCACTTGCACACACATGTGCACATTCTTCCCCACATACCATTAAAAAAAAAAAAAAAAGGACAAAAACGAAACAGAGCCCGGCGACACCCCTGCTGGTGATTGATTTCCAACCAGGTACCATCCACCCTTTCCCACTTGCCAACAATGCCATTGCGTTGTGAATTCATCTCACGATTGATTAACCACTGATTATGTCAGAGCCATCCAACCAGCTCTGGAAATGCTGTCACAGACCCACCCAGACGGCCCCTTCAGTGACTCCTTAGGTGTTTCTTAATCCAATCAGACTGACTGTTAAAATCAACCATGAGGCTGATTAAAGGCCTTATAAGCACAGAGTTCTGGTGCTATCTGTTATTTTCATTCAACCTTTCTCTATTGGCAGATATGGAAGGTACTTGCAAACCTTTTGAAATGGCATGACACACTTTTTTTTTTTTTAGAGAGCTTAATGTCCAATATCAAATGGAAATAGTCTCCTGTGGATATTTTTTTAAGCCAAAAGGTAGAGGCTTTTAAAAGGCTTTTGATGTATTTTGTCAAACTGTTTTTCCCATTACTGGCCCACTTCTGGCAGCCATGCGGAAAGTCTTTGTGGTACCTTGTTTTCCTCCACCATGAATAGATATCAGAGTTTTTCAAATCTTTGCTAATTTGACAGATTACAATCACATTTTCTTTCATTTCCGTGATTGCCAGTGAGGTGCAAATTTTATTTTTATTTTATTTTATTTTTTTTTTACCCCCAAATGCCATTCATTTGCATTTGTTTGAAATTTCACGTTCTGATTTCCGCTGTTCAGAACGGAGTCTCTCTGTTGATGAGTTCGATTGTTGATCTGCATGCATCTTGATAACTTGAAGAAGTCGTCTTTGTCTTTCACACCCAAGAATATTTTCCCATATGCACCGTTTAACTCTTCATTGCTGAGATTTTTTTTAATTAGATGCCCAGATTTACATTTTCAGGCAACATTCTGATTTTCAACATTTTCCTCCATTGGATGTCTTGAACAACTTAAACTTTTCCCTCCAATTAAAAAAATGTTATTATTGCTACTATTTTTTTGTTTATGTGTATGTGTGTGACTGTGTGCGCATGCATGTGCATACAGGTACCTGCAGAGGTAGGTACCATACAGAAGAGGGTATGAGAGCCCCTGGGGGCTGGAGTTACAGATGGCTACCTGTGAGCCTCCTGATGTGGGAAACCAAACTCAGGTCCTCCTCAAGAGCAGCAAGTGATCTCAACCACTGAACCTTTTCCTAGGCGGGTATGGTTTTTAGAAAGAAAACGGCCCCCACAGGGAGTGGCACTATTAGGAGGTGTGGCCTTGTTAGAGTCGGTGTGGTCTTATTGGAGGAAGTGTGTCACTGTGGAGGTGGACTTGAGGTCTCATATCTGCTCAAGTCGCCCCCGGTTTCTCCCTTCACTTCCTGTTGCCTGCAAGACACAGAACTCTCAGCTCCTTCTCCAGCACCACGTCTGCTGCGTGACACCATGTCCCGCCATGATGATAATGGACTGATTCTTCTAGGCTGTCTTGGCCAGCAAGCCTCAGGGCTCCTGTTGTCTCTGCCCTCCCAGCACTGAGATACTTGGTACCTGCCGTCACATCTGGCTTTTTACTCAAACTCTAGGGTGTTTAACGCAGCTATCACTTTGCTGGCGGAGACGTCTCCCAAGCCCTTGAAATATATTTTGAAGATAGAAGTGATAGGGTATGAGATCGAGGGAAGGGGACTGTGATGCCTAGTTTTTGCTTTGTCAGTAGAAGGAAGACTGTCCCTTTCCCTCATTGAGTTTCATATTGAAAATAGAATACACCCTGCAGACTCCATGATCTTTGTTGTAGCCCAGGCTGGTCAGTAACTTCCCGTGTAACCGAGGCTGGCCTCAAAGTTGCAATCTGCCTGTCTCAGCCTTCTGAATCCCGGTATTACTGACGGTTAAACCCAAGGTCTCACACCTGCTAGGTAAGCACTCTACCGCTGTGTTGTGCATTTGGTCCTCTGTTAACTTTTTACTGATTGTATATACATGTAGCGTACATTGGGTGGAGCTGTCGTTGACTGGAGACAGCTTTCACAGAGTGGGTGTGGGGAGATGAGGCATCCGACTCTGGGCACATTGAGTTTCAGGTGCTACAGTCCGATGCATAGCTGTACTTTTGCCTGGCCCCAGAGGTAGGAGAGAAGGGAGAGGAGAGGCTTTGTCCAGGACGTTGTTGGCGGAAGACAGACTCAGTTCTTCGGGCCTGAGGCCGCAGACCCACCTGAAGATGGCAAGTTCAAGGCATGCCTGGGGTACAGAATGAGTTCAAGGCCAAGCTAAGCAACTTAGGGAGACCATATCTCAAAATGACAATTTGGGGGCTGGGGAGATGGTTCAGTGGGTAAAATAATTGCTGTGCAAGCATGATGACCTGAGTTTGGATCCTCAACACCCACATAAAAGCTGGGTGTGGTGGTGGTGTGTGCCTGGAACCCCTGCACTGGGTGGATGGAGATGGGCAGAACCTGGGGGCTCGGCAACCCAGCCAAAATGATGAGCTTTAGTGGAGAGTGATAAAGGAAGATGTCTGGCATCAAATCTGGACTTTACACACTCGTGTACAGGTGCACACACAACTGCACACACATAGAATAAATACAAAGTCAAAAGAGCACTTGCCTAACATGCGTGAGGCCCTAGGTTCAATCCCCAGTATTACCAGCCTGCAAGAGGCTGAGGCAGGAGGATTGCAACTTTGGGGTCAGCCTGGGCTGCATAAAGGGCTGATCACTAGCCTGGGGTCAGCCTGGGTTACATAAGGAGCTAATCACTAGCCTGGGGTCAGCCTGGGTTACATAAGGAGTCAATCACCAGCCTGGCCTACAATTAGGAAATCTGCAGAGAAAGACCGTACTAGGGAAGTACAAATACTCAGAGCCTGCAAGATGTAGACTTGTCTTCAGTATGAAACTCATTGAGGGGACAAAGGTGCCAGCATACTGTTAAGCAATTTGGTGACAGTGTGAGAGTGCATGTGCATGCAAGAAGATCATTATTTTATCACCATTCCAGTTATTCATTCCCTTTTATTTTATTTTTAAATTCTCTGAATGCATTTGTCATGCGGATATTGCATATGGGTGCAGTACCCATTGAGACCAGAAGAGGGCGTTGGATTCCCTAGAGTTCTAGTTAACAGGTGATTGTGAACCACCCTGGGAATGAACTTGGGTCCTTTGCAGGAACAATAAGTGCTCTTAACTGCTGAACCATCTTTCCAGCCCCTCATTGCCTTTTAAAAATGACATTAAGCCAACTAAGGATGTTTGCTGTGCTCTAGAGCGGATTAAAGCCCATCATATTTCTAGTGAGTGATTTAAATATTGCATAGCTCATTTATAATTGAATAATGCCATGGTGGCTCCCCTGTTCCCCAGCCTCCATTTTGAAGGCATTCTCAAAAAAAAAAAAAAAAAAAGGCTGTTTTGTTTTCTCTTTTCCAAATAAACATGAATCTGCATGAGAAATCAGGAGCTTGCGGAAGGAATCGCTAAAATTAACTGGAATTAGATCTCATGCTTTGAATGCATCACACATCACGATTAGGAGAGGGAGGGGAGAAAGAAGGAAGGGGTTCAAAGAGGAGCTGGGCCTTGAAAGACCGACCTACTTCAAGGAGATGAATATTTAAAAAACAAGAACTTTAAGAATAATGCATTTATACCCCCAGGCCAATGCTCACAACAACAGAGATATTTACTAGGAGACTGCTTTCCCAAACTGTAACGGCAGAGCTGGTGCTGTATGGGCAGGGGTGCCTACCCTTCTAGAAGGAGAGCTGGGCTTCAGGTTTGAAGACGTGTTTTATTTTAGACACATATTTCACATTGGACCCTTTAAAGCTGCCTCCCTTGGAGGCCTGGTGGTACATGTCCATAATCTCAGCGCACAGGAAGTAGAAGCAGACGAGATAGCATCGACTTTGATCCCAGCCCGGGCTACCTGGAGAGTTCCAAGCCAGAATGGGCTACATAGCAAGAGCTTGTCTCTAAAAACCAAACCAAACCAAACCTAAAAAGCTAGGCATGGTGCTTTACATCTGTAACCCTTGCACATGGGAGGCTGAAGAACTTACCAGGAGATTGAGACCACGTAGACCCATCTCTGGTGATTCCCTCTTTGGCCCAGGCTGGTCTTGAACTTATAAAAGATCCTCTGCCTCTGCCTCTGTCTGTCTCTTGAGCTCTGAAAGGACAGGCATCTGTCAGCACACCTGCTCCCCTGCACTTCCAAACGAGTTTTGGATGCAATCTCACTCGGGGAGAGAGGCCACATGCCTTTTTCATTCCCTGCTGCATTTGGTTTGCGTCTGTTTAAAATCATTGTGTCAGCCTCCAGAGGCTGGTTGGTGGCAGCAGATACTGTCCCCATGGGAGGCACAGGCACTTTTACCTTCCAGCCTTTGGGGTGGTTCTTTCCTCAGATTTGTGAACAGTTTTTCATACTAATGCCTTGATCAGATCCAGCTGAGGGCTTGAAGGTTCCTCTCTAGATCTGAGTCCTACATGGCTCTCTGCTCTCTATGTGACCCAGTGATGCTGCCGGCCTTGGTCTCTCTGCTGAAGTCGTAATGGAGCACTTCTGCAACCCATGCACGTGGGGAGGTTGGAGGTAGGAGGATCAGGGGTTTAAAACATTTGAGGCCAGCCTGGGGTCGAGGAGGCCCTGTGTTCAAAACGACACCTTTTGGAATCCTGCATGTGTGTTTCTGTATGTGGATGTCTACAGTAACGACTGGGTGCTTGGTGCATTAATATTAGTATACTGATGGCTAATTGGGAGCTAAATTGCCCTTCCCCCTAATTTCAAGGTGTATCATCAGGAGACAGAGATCTTTTGATCCCTAGAAATAGACTTTTTTTCTTTGCAGAACTGGAGATGGGACTGTAGAGTCTTTTGCATGCCAGGCAAGCACTCTACCATAGATCCATCTCACCAGCCCCCTTTGATTGCCTGTTTTTGTTTATTTTTGAGACGGGGTCTCTGTAGGTAGCCCAAACTATCCTCGAACTCATAATCATCCTGCCTCAGGCTCCAAAGTCCTTGGAATATAGACTTCTGCATTATACTTATTTATCTGTGTATTTACTGTGCTGAGGGTTGAACCCAGGGCATTGTACATGCTAGACAAGTGCTCGTCTACTGAGCTACAATCCTAGCTTGCTGCTTTCTTTTATCTTGCAGTGGTGGACCGTGGAACCCAGGGCCTGTGCGTGCTAGGCAATCATTCTACCGGTGAATTCCCCTCCAGCCCACATTATAACTATTTTTTTTTTTTTTACTTAGAAGTTATTTTTAAATTTATGTGTGTACATGCGAATTTTTGTACACATATTTGTACACCATGTGCTTACAGGAGCCTGTGGAGGTCAGAAGAGGGCATTAGACCCGGAGTTACGGGTGCTTATGAACTGCCTAACAAGGGTGCTGGGAACTGAACTCGGGTCTTCTCCAAGAGCACTGAGCCATCTTTCAGGCCCCAGTTTCTAGGCATTTTAAACACCCAACATTATTTTGTTCTTTTCTTCCATTTATTTTATTTTGTTTTGTGCTACAAGTTATAGTGAATTCCCAATAAATGTACTTAATTGAAAGCCTTTGCGGGATTTATTTATTTATTTTTTAATCTTAAAAAAATTTGGGTTTTAGAAAGAAGACCTACTGTAGTCCAGGCCCTGTATGTAACTGAGGGTGACCTTAAACACTTGGTTCTGCCTCTACCTCCCAAGTGCAGGGATAATAGGGCTGCATCACTATTCCTGGAATCTAGAATTTTCCTGCCCTTACGATGCCTAGTGAATTTGAAGGAATCAAAGCCCAAGAGAATTGGTGGGGGCGGGGGGCGGGGGAGGGGGGGAGACAGGCCAAAGGCTATCTGTATGAATAATTATTTCAGAAACAGAATTTAAATTTCATTAGACGTATTCTCATTAGGAAATTTTGATTTCCAATTACTTGCCTGTTACTGTGTGAGGTGAACTCACTTATTATCACTATCCTGTCCCCTGCTCCATCCTCCTCGATCCCTGCTCGTAGCTATCATAGAATGTAAAATGAGTGCAGACCGGGCTTTTTTTTTTTTTTTTTTTTTTTAATTTTTTAAATCTATTTGGACAATTTGCAAGCGTGCAGCCCACTGTAATGGAATTTGTGATGTTGTGCCAAAGGATTTTTTTGTTTCCTTCTGATTCCGAGGTCCTTGTGCTATTTGCTTTTGCTTTATTTGAAAAGGATTCTGGGCTGCTGCCAGGGACAGCTTGGAATCACTTGTAACTATATTAGCCATACACGCAGCTGCGTGGGCTGAAGATGAGGGTTACTGTTGGTGCCGGGCTGGGCGATGGCTTGTCTTTAATTACTGTGATGGAATTTGTAAAGGCATAGCCAGTCAGGAGAACATAGGAGTCTGGGGATTTCACAGCCAGAACAGCTTCAGAGAACGTCTTGATTTTCTACAGAATTTTCCTTGACCAGCTTTGATTTTCTATTTGGCTTAGACTTATTTTGTCAGAAAGGGTATACCTTTGTCTTCTCTCTCCCTTGCTCATCTGTGGCTTCCTCTTCCTCTTCTTCCTTCTATTTTTTTTAATTGAGACAGGGTCTTCCTGTGTAGCCTGGGCTGACATCCTACCCTCCTGATCCTCCTGCCTTAACCTCTAGAGTTCTGGGGCTGTGTGTGTGTGTGTGTGTGTGTGTGTGTGTGTGTGTGTGTGTGTAGACACACACATATATGCACACACTCTGTGTGTGTGTTCACTTAATGCTTCCAGGTGCATGTGCATGTGTGTGAAGGTCAGAGGTCAATATCAGGTTGAGAAAGAATGGCTTACTGAACCTAGACCTTGCTGGTTTGTCCAGGATGGCTGGACAGTAGACCTAGGATCCTCCCATTTCTTATCTTCCTAGGACTAGGATAACTAGCATGAACCACCGTGTCCACTTTGGTTTTGGTTTGTTTGTTTGTTTGTTTAAATGTGGATTCCGGGAAATCAAGCCCTGGTCCTCATGTTTGCAGGGTAGACTTTACTAACTGAGCAGTCTACCCCTAAGGAGGTTGTGTTAGGAAGGGTGCCCTGGCTCTGCCCCTCATGCTAGCTTCCTGTCTTTTTGTGTTGTCTCTTGCTCTCAAACAGACCTTGAGATATGTAGCAGGTGATCAGAAGGCAGTGAGGTGATTTAAGCCTCCAGAGCATCGAAGGTTAGCACTTATTGTCAACCCAATATGATGGAGCATCACCCAGGAGACAAAGCTCTTCATATGTCAGTGAGAGAACTTCTGAGCCCATTGAGGAGGGAAGACCCACCCTGAATGTGGAAAGACCGCCCGCCCCCCCACCCCCTGAATGTGGGCAGCACCATTCCATGGGCTGATGTCCCAAAATGAACTGAAAGGAGAAAGCAAGTGGAGAGCTAGCCTTCATCTCTAAATTGGAGTGCTAGCCTTCATTTTGCAATTGGAATGCTAGCATTTATCCTGCTCTGCTTCCTGACTGTGGATACAATATAACCAGCTGCTCCACATTCCTGCCACCGTGCCTTCCGCACCATGATGGACTGTGTACTCTCAAACTGTGAGCCACAGAAAACCCATTCTTCCTTAAGTTGCTTTCACCAGGTATTTTGTTGAAGTTCAAGAAAAATAATGAATACAAGAAATATGGGCTAACTAATTTTCTTCTGGGTAAACTTACACAGCTTCAGGTATCTCGTGACAAAAGAGGAAAAGTAATTATAGTAAGATTTGAAAGTTGGATATAGAGAACAAGGAATAACAAGGAAGGGAAAGTAACACCCAAATTTCTGCTTAGTGAATCTGGGAGGGTAGAGGGCAGTCAATGTGATTGACAGGACAAAGTCTGCCAGAAAAAGGGAACTACTGAAAAAGGAGTTTGGTCTTGGGTCTCTTTGATTCTTTAGGGGATGCTTACATACAGCGTTGGGAGCTATAGACCCACAGATGTGGCTTCAATGAGAATGGACAAGTATTTTCTAGGAGCTTTTGGATCATGTCGGATGGAGTAGGGTTTTCTGGTCTCTCTGGCTCTCCACGGAAGTCTGCTGTGAACTCTGAGCCCATGCCGAGGCAGCCAGCTTTAGATGTGTTCTGAAGCATGCTGGGAATGAAGTGGCTCTCAGCATTTGCTTGACTGTGTGGTGTTAGGGTAGTCAGTCAGGACTTGGAGTTCCTGAATTCATCCAGCAGCAAAGCATTGAGTTGGTGTGATGAGACCTAAGAGAATTTTGAGTGGATAAAAGACCAACTGTTATGGTTTGAACCCAAAACACCACGTACAAACTCCTGTTTGAACGCTTGGTCTCCAGGTGTTGACACTGTTAGAGGGAGTTATGGAACCTTTAGAAGTTGAGGCCTGGCTGGGGGAAGTGGGTCACTGGGGGCGAGCCTTGCAGGTTTACAACTAGGCCTCTGGTTCTGGCACTCCCCTGCTTCCTGGGCTGTTGTAGGTGAATGGCTCCTGCCATACACATTCCCCTATTACCATAGCCTGAGTAACTCTACCAGGCCTTTCCCACTGTGATAGGCTGAGCCCTCTGAAACTGTGAGCCAAAAGAACACTTGCTCCCTTAGGTTGTTTTTGACAGGTGTGTGGTTACAACAATGAGAAAAACAGCTAATCCACCAACTCTCCCTCTTATGATTTGAATGAGAAATGCCCCCCCCCACCCCGCCCGACAGGCTCATGTGTTTGAACACTCAGCCCCTGGCTGGCGGTGGCGCTGCTGTGGCAAACCTTTCAGAGATAGAGCTTTGGTGGAGGGGATGAGTCCCTGGGAGTGGGACTGGAGGCTTTGTAGCCTAGCTCCACTTCCTATTAATGGCCCTCTGCTCTCTGACTGTGACTAGGTTGTGACCAGCCAGACTCATACTTCTGTAGACATGCCTTCCCTCCATGATGGACTCTATCTGCCCTTCCTCCCCCACAGAACTGTAAGCCAAAGAAAACCTTTTCTTCCTTAAGTTGCTTTGGCCAGGGTATTTTATCACAGCCATAGAAACAGCAACAACAACCAAACAATATGCCACCCTAAAATGTTTTGTCTGTAGGAAGGAAGATATTTGGGTCACAGTCACTAAACTCCAGTTACTGAAGAAACAGGGCTGTGAGCTGGAGCATGGGTCATATGTGTTTCCTGGGCTTTGTGTTGCCTCTGGGTTTCCTATCAGCTTCACTACTACTAGTATACAGAATACCTGCCTTTCCTATACCAAGAGAACTAAGGTCATTCAGCTGAGACTAGCCTTACAGACTTTATATACACAACACTGAGTAGAATATAGTGACTAGACTGTGTACACTGGGGAACTTAAGAAAAAATTTAGGTTTCGTTTCTTGAAATGTTTTAGAAAGAGTTATAGAACTGTAAAACACATGTTAAAAATGGTATAAAATATAGACTTATTCCTACTCAAATTAAGGAAAGTAAGCCATAAATACAGTGTTTGCTTGATTGGTGATTTAGGTGACCTTTTGAAATATATGATTTCCAGAGTGGTGTTGTAATTCAGAGACTTCTGGGTACATGTCATTCACAATGTTCTTCTTGCATACTCAAGATACTATTTAGATATATCAACCCTTCAGAAAGAGGAGATTCCTTTAGAATTTAGGGGTTTTTTAAAAGATTTATTTTATTTTTAATTGTGTGGGTATAGGGTATACACATGTGAGTGAAGTCCCCACAGAGGCTGGATCTCTCTGGAGCCAGTGTTACAGGCAATCATGAGCTGCTTGGTGTTGAATGCTGGGAAATAAACTTGGGTCCTCTGCAAGAGGAGTATGTCCTCTTAAGCACTGAGCCATCTCTCCATTCACTAGAATGTCTTACAGTGTAATTCAGCTTGTTGATAAATTCTGTAATTTTGTTCACTTGTGACATCTTTGTTTCATTTTCATATTTGATGGATTATTTTGCAGTATACAGGAGTCATTTAGGACTTTTAAAGATATCATTATACTGTCTTCTGGTCTCCATAGCTTCTGATAAGAAAGTCACTCTTATCTGTATTATTGTTCACCTGTATGTAAGGTGTCGTTTTCTCCTTCTGTTTTCAAGATGTTAAAATGTGTTTATCTTAATATTTATCCTGCTTGGCTTGTATCAAGCTTGTATCTATCAACTTGATTTTCAACAAACTTGGAAGGTGAAGGTATATTTCTTCATCCCTTTTGCTCAATTCTTTCTCCTTTTTCTTCTGGAACCTCAATGGTATGTATAATGAGTTGATTGGTATCACACAGACAGACCTATGAAGTTCTGTTCACTTTTCTAAGTTTCCTCTCTTTTTTCCTTTTCCTTTTTTCTTTTTCTTGTTTTTTCCTTTTTTTTTGGGGGGGGGGGGGACAGGGTTTATCTGTGTAACAACCCAGGCTGTCCTAGAACTTGATTTGTAGGCCAGGCTGGCGTCTAACTCACAGAGATCGGCTGGCCTCTGCCTCCTGAGTGCTGGTATTAAAGGCATTCACCCTTTTCTTTCTTTAAAGTGACAATTTCTACTGATTATCTGACTTTTGATGACTAGTTTGCTGGTTTCCATCTATTAGTAATCTTGTCCAATTAGTGTTCTTTTCATTTCTAGAATTCTTATCTGTTTATTTTACATAGTTCTTTCCTCTTTCTTTCTTTCTTTCTTTCTTTCTTTCTTTCTTTCTTTCTTTCTTTCTTTCTTTCTTTCTTTCTTCCTTCCTTCCTTCCTTCCTTCCTTCCTTCCTTCCTTCCTTCCTTCCTTCCTTTCTTTCTTTCTTTTTTTTTTTTTTCCAGGACATGGTTTCTCTGTGTAGCTTTGGAGCCTGTCCTGGAATTCACCCTGTAGACCAGGCTGGCCTCGAACTCACAGAGATCCACCTGCTTCTGCCTCCCTCCTCTATTGGGATTAAAGGTGTGCACCACCACCACCTAGCAATAGTTTCTAATTTTAAGGTTAAGATTTCTCTGTGTGTGGATATATGTGTGATGTGTATGCATGTCTTCCTCTGTGGTGTGTGTGTGTGTGTGTGTGTGTGTGTGTGTGTGTGTGTGTGTACATGTATGTGCACTTACATATGGAAGGTGGAGATTGACATTAGGTGTCTCATCAATTGTTTATCATCATGTTTATTTATTTATTTATAGATAGGGTATTTCACTCATCGTGGAGCTCCTTGATTTGGCCAGACTTGTCACCACCCAGGGACCTGAGTGACTCCATCTCCTCAGCATGGGAATTCCAAGTGCGTGCTGCTGTGCCTGGCATTTTTCTGTGGGTTCTGTGGGATGGAACCCAGGTCTGTGTGCTTGTGTGACAAGCACTTTAGTGACTAAGTCGTCTCCCCAGCCCACAGGAAACCCTTCTTATCCATTCTTTCACTGAACTGAACCTGTGATTTGGGGGGAATTTGACACAATAATGCTTGGTGTGCCTTGGGTGTGGCTTGTCCCCCAAAGGCTCCAGCCCTGGAAACAGGTATAGTTATCTTTGGTGGTGGCAATATCTGAGGGGCAGGGCCTCGTGGGCAGAGATTAAACTGTGGCCACCTGAAAGGATTAAATCCTGTGTTGGTGTTGTTAGATCTGGTAAGAGTGACTTAATTCCCCATAGAGGGGGTCGTTGTAAAACAGCAAGCTTGACTCTTCTTCAAATCAGCCTTCTGCTTTCCTTCTTGCCATATGGACCGCCTTTCTCTGTGTCTCTTATCTCTTGCTCTGTCTTTATCTCTCGTCTTTATCTCCTCACACATTTCACAGCCAGAAGTACTCACCAGGGACCAAACATATGGGACCACCCAAACTTAGACTCCGGCCTCCAAGCCTGTAAGCTTAAAAACCCCATTTTCTTTCTCTTCTTTTAACTTAATTTAACTTTCTTATGTGTATATGTGTTTTGCCTGCATGTATGCCCAGAAGAGGGCATTGAATTTCCTGGGGCTGGAGTTATGGATGATTGTGAGCTGGCATGTGGGAGTTGGGAACCAAACCAGCTCCTCAGCAAGAACAGCAAGTGCTCTTAACTGGTAAGCCATCTCCCCAACCTCCCCCTCCTCTCTTTTTAGCAATTAAAAAACAAACACCTTTTTTTTTTAAAAAAAAAGTATTTTGTTATGTAGCCCTAGCTGACCTGAAACTAGCTCTGTAGACCACACTGGTCTCAGACTCACAGAGATCTGCCTGCCTCTGCTTCCTGAGTGCTGGGATTAATGTGTGTGCCACTGTGTGCACCTTGATTTATTTTAAGGTCTCCAGCCATGGGTGTTTTGTCACAGCAGCACAACACATACTAAGACAGTGCTTACTAAGTAAAGTTGAAATAAATCCACTGGTGATAAGGAGGACAGTGTGGCTTAAACCACAGACTGAACCCTTTTCTTGAGTAATGCATTCCCTATTTTCTTCTGTCTTCTAGTGACTATGTTTCCATTATCTTCTTTGTGATCTGTAGTATTCATGCATAATTTATTAGCCTGTGTCTCAGTGGAGTTTCTGATTTAACAGATCATGGGTGGCTTCTAAATCTGCATTGTAAACCAAACAAAAAACAAGACAATTCCCCCAAAACTTAAAAAAAAATTATTTGTGTGTGTGTGTGTGTGTGTGTATGCGTAGTATGTGTGAGTATGCACACATATGAAAGCCATAGGACAACTTTATGGAGTCAGTTCTTTTAACATCATTCCTTGGGCTCAGGAGATCAAACTCAGGTCATCAGAGCTGGTGGCAAGTGCCTTTACCTATGGAGCCATCTCATTGGCCTGAATTTATACTTTTGACTAACAATACCAGGGTGAGGCCACTGGCCATGGGCTATACCTTGAAAATCAGCTGCACAAAGCCAAGGATCCATTTAATGAACTCTGTTCCTTGGAGTTGGTAATAGTGAAGGATTTCGCACAAAGGCTTTTCACTAGTGTTGTTAGGGATGTCTTTGGGATCATTAATCAAAATTTCATATAGATTATATATATATTATATTTCCTATGCACACACACATACACACACACACACACACACACACACACACACACACACACACACACACATGAATCTACTTCATGGCTCACTTAAGCTCCACAACCAAGAACCATGTTTCAAGAGCCTCATGGGTAACATTTTGAGAAAGCCAAGCTCCCTGCCATATATTCTCTGTGTTCCAACTGTTACAGCAGGTCCTGGGTCATGGGGAAGACAGAGCTGGGAGGCTTCAGCAGCTGACAGGTTGTGGGGTGGGGTCCTCTTGGGATTACAGATGTTCTCTGGCTAACCGCAGAATCATGATCCTATGTGTCATCTGGAAGCATATTCTGGTCACCATGCCAACTTGTTAGAGAGTTTTATTGAGTTCTTTAGAAAAGAATGCCTCTATGTGAAGGCACAACTCAGCATGTTCAGGGCTTGCAAGCTGGGCTGTGGGGTGGAGAGGAGTCTGGTAACAGCTCCTTTGAATGCTCTGTGCATTTCACTTCAAATAGTTTTGTCCCGAGCAGCTCTTGAGAACACCAAACAAACCCACTGGCCTGGACCTAGACTTCGCTGTTGTCTCTTGATTCCTGTCTCTCCACCCAGACAGATGCCTGGGTAACATGTTCTCCCATACTCAGGTGCTCGAAGTTGAAGCGTTTCCTATTAGTCCTTCAGATGATTTTTCCCATCCACCGTGGTTCTCACAGGTGAGAATGGATTCCAAGCATTGCTCACCAAGTCTCTGAGACCTGACTTAGAGATCTCCCCCAGGCCAGAATCAGGGTCCGATTCCCTTCTGTAGGAACCAACAGACCACACAGCCCAGCTGTACCACTTCTGGGTATGTGCCCAAAGGAATCTCAGCCTAGCAGAGCTATCTGCATATCCAATGTACAGAAGCAGCCTAGGTGTCTGTGGTGGTTGGAATAAGAATGGTCCTCATAGCCTCATATGTTTGCATGCTTAGTCATCAGGGAGTGGCATTTCTTGAGAAGGATTAGGAGGTGTGGCCTTGTCGGAGGAAGTGTGCCACTGGGGTTTTGGGGATTTCAAAAGCCTAAGTCAGGTCCGGTGTCACTCTCTTCCCACTGTCTGTGGATCTGGATGGAGAACTTTCAGCCTACTTCTTCAGCACCATATCTGCACATGTATCACCATGCTTCTGGCCATGATGACAATGAGCTAAACCTCTGAAACTGTAAGCCATCCTCAATTAAACACTTTCCTTTATAAGAGTTGCCGTGGTCATGATGTCTCTTTACAGCAGTAAAACGGTGACCAAGTCTATCAAAAGATGACCAGATAAAATGTGTGTATACACACAGACACACACAAACATACACACACACACACACACACACACACACACACACACACACACACACACACACACACAAAATGGAATATTATTTGGCCATAAGAACTAAAACTAAAATTAACGTTTTAACTGCCAGCCCATCTATGTGTTTATGTGTGATAAATTTAATTTGTTATTTCAAACCAGAAGTTAAAATTGCATCCCTTCTGTTATGGTGTCCATTTGGAATGCTACCACTACCCTTCCCAACCCCCTGTGTGTCAAAGATTCAGTCCTAATTTGGTGCTGCTGTTGGGAGATGGCAGAACCCTCAAGAGGTGGCTTAGTGGGACGTTTGGAGGTGTGGGAGCCCAGCTCCTTCCTCTTGCTCTCTTTTTCTCATGCTGGTGACTGCCACCATGGGGGACTGCCTCACCACAAAGCATGGGACCGGCACCTCCAAAGCTGTGAGCCAGCACAAACCTTCCTACTTCTTCTCTTTTAAAGATTTAGTTTATTTTTTATTATGTATATGTTGAGTGGTTATGACAGCCTGGGGCGGGCTAGGAATTGAACTTGGGTCCTCTGTAAGAGCAGTATACATTCTTAACAGCTGAGCCATTTTTCTAGCCCCCTTCTTCCTTCCTTCCTTCCTTCCTTCCTTCCTTCCTTCCTTCCTTCCTTCCTTCCTTCCTTCCTTCCTTCCTTCCTTCCTTCCTTCCTCAATCTCTCTCTCTTATTTATTTTCTTGAAACATTTTACTAAGTGTGTGTGTGTGTGTGTGTGTGTAGGGCGGTGTACAGTGCCAAGGTACACGTGGAGATCAGAGAACAACTTGCAGAAGTGCTTCTCTCCTTCCATCAGGGATAGAACTCAGGGGCCATCAGCCTTGGCAGCAAGTGTCTCTATTCATGGAACCATCTTTTTCACTGATAGCCCTGGGTGTTTGTTACAGTGACAGAGACTGAGTGACACACTCTCTGTTCTTCATCTCCCCACAACCCCCTGCTTCTCTTCTGGGGAATGGGATACTTGGGTCAGAGTCCAGGGTGGAGATGACCTGAGGTTCCAGCTTACTCATAAAAGCATGGTCTCTGCTCTCTCTCACCTCTGCTTCAGCCTTAAAAGGATCGAGTCCCCACTCCTGGACCAGCCCAACTATCTTGCTGTTTTTGCTTTTATCCTGTGTGAACTCTGTGGTTACAAGCTGGGACATTTTAGATTTGGGGTTCCTAGCGAATGGGACCTTGAACTTGATCCTAAGTGTCAGCCAGATTTGATGTTCATCTTCCATTGGCCTTTACTGAACTGTTCAGCCCAGGAAACAATGGGAAAGGGAAGGTGGTCCTGGTTTGTGGGAACCCCAAACTCAATCCCCTAATTGTGGGAGTTAGTAGGAATGATTTTCCTAGTTGGTACCGAAATAAAAGAAGGGTTTGGACCTGTATAAACTAACCCAGAAACCTGGTCTTCTATGTCAAGACTGGTATTGTCTTGGGACAATATTTATTTTCCCTAAGGCAAGAAAGGTCAAGCATGCTGTAACCTGGCAACGGTCTCAGTGGACATACATACAGGAAGACATCTTTCTAGTCTTTCTTTCTCCCCATTCCAGATCCCCTTTTCTGTTTCTTTCTGGATTTAGTATTTTATTCTCCCATTTTACTATTTTAATGTGTGTGTGTGTGTGTGTGTGTGTGTGTGTGTGTGTGTGTGTGTGGTGTGTTATATGCATGCGTGTTTATGCATGTTTCTCCACACACACCGTGTGTGTATCTATATATCTATACATGTGGAAGACCAAGGTGGATGTTGGGAGTCATCCTCAGTGTTTCTTCCCATCTTACTCATTGAGGAAGGGTCTCCCTGTCAAACCCAGAGCTTGTTCATATGGATACTCTCTGTCTAGACAGTTTGCTTTGGGGATCCTGTCACTGTCTTCCAAAGCTGGAATCATAGGCAGCGGCCATGTCCACCTAGCATTTGTGCAGTGTCTGGGCATCTGAACTACTCCAGTCCTTACATGTGTGCAGCAAGTGATTTAAGCATTTGGGCTACTTGCCCCAGCCCCTAGATTTACTATTTTAAAACAAAACTTGAATCTGTAACAAATGGTCCCAGCTGCAGTGTAGGAAGGTCCTGGGTGGAAGCCATCCCTGAATCGTGCTAGATACCTTAAGACTGGTAATTGAGTAAGATGATCTGGGAGAAAGAAGATGAGAATATTGGGGCCTGTGAGGTGGCTCAGTCAGTAAAGTTCTCGTCTTAAAAGCACTGAGACCCATGTTTGATTCCTGGAACCCACATTTTTTTTCTTTTAAAGGCAGCTATGGTGGGGAAATATAGATGGGCAGATTCCTGGTGTTATGGAACAAGGTCTTTCTGAACAAAACCACCACCATCTTCATCGAACTGACTGTGTTTGCTTGTAAGAGTCCATCATGATTGGGCCTGTTGACTGTTGACATTCCCTCGCAGAAGGAGGGGTTGGGGAGGGTCATTGGATCCTCATCTGAGATTCCTTCCACTCCTCCCAGCCACTTGAAGGCAATTCTGCCATAATTACATGTGGCCTTGGAAGCTCTGGATCTTGTAGGAGCTGGAATATATACCTTGGGGGAGGTTAATTGAAGGGGCTCTCTGTGGGTTAGTTTTTCTAAACATGACATGACCAGGATTGCCTTGGAAGAAGAAACCTCAAATTGAGGAATTGCCTCCATCAGGTTGGTCTATGGGCAAGTATGTAGGACATTTTCTTGATTAATGATTGATGTGGTAGGAGTGATGAGTGGTGCCATGCCTGGGCATGTGGTCCTGGGTTGTATAAAAAAGCAGACTGAGTAAGACATGGAAGCAACCTGGTAAGCAGCATTCCTCCATGGCTTCTACTTCAGTTCCTGCTTCCAGGATCCTGTCTGACTTTCTTCAGTGATGGACTGTTGTCTGGAAATATAAGATGAAATAAACTTTTTTCCTCTTCCTGTTGCTTTTGGTCATGGTGGGTTTTTTGTTTGTTTGTTTGTTTTTAATCACAGCAACAGGAAGCAAATGAGAACAGGAAGCTATCATCTATGTTGGGTGAAGATTATCCAGTACAACTACTGGGGTTCCCTTTGCTCCTTTAGGAAACCCCTCACCCATGCTCTGCAAGCAAGCTCAATAAGCTCATTTGCTCCCCAGGATGAATGTTGTGGCATTATACTTTATATATAGTTTGTGGTTGGGACCTTAAGAGGAAGTTTGGGGCATTGCTTATATCTCAGTGGGGGAAAGAATTCTCACAACACCCAGGCATCATTGACCACCAACTGACCTACTCTGTGAGTTCAAGGCCAGAGATATCTCAATCATAAGGTGAAGGCTCCTGAGAAGTAATATGTATGTATATATGCATATATGTATGTATATATGTATATGTGTGTGGGGTGTTGTCTTCTGGCTTCTACATACATTCATGTACACACATGAGCATGCACATACGTGCATGCACACACACATTCATGCACATATGCATGCATGCACACATGCACAGAGGCACAGACCCACATATATCTCCCCTCTGAGAAACTTGAGAGAGACCAGTAGAGACCCCTCCCCCCATTTGAGTTCTGCAGCAGTCTGTCTGCTTTGCTTATTTATATCATTGTTGGCAATTTGGCTCAGTAGTTCATTTTCAAAGTAGCCTCTGAAATAGTTTTCTAATATTATCCCCTCCGCCCTTCATCCATCTTCCACTGTGGGATTCTTTGGGGAGTACAGGGTGTGCTTCCCAACAGCTCCTGCTGGCCTGAATACAGTCTGCAACTGTCCCGGGTGATGCTGGGAAGTGATGGATGGCCATGTTTCCCGTGGAGGGTCAGGTCACTTTATACCCTGAAATATCCATTGCTTTGTACACATCACAAGGTCCCTAGCCAAAAGCGTATCTCAGAAGAAACAGGGTCAGTGAGGATAGGGAAGGTAGCCGTTAAGTGGAAAATACATTGAATGGTCTGGGAAGTGTGTGTGTGTGTGTGTGTGTGTGTGTGTGTGTGTGTGTGTGTGTGTATGTGGGGTGTGCATATGGGACATTGCAGGTGTGGAGGTCAGAGGACAACTTGGAGCAGACAGTTCCCTCCCTCCCCCGTATGGATCGTGGGGATCGAACCCAGGTCACCAGGCTTGGTGGTGACCTCCGCTGCCTACTGAGCCGCCTGCTGGCTCCACCTTGTTCTAAGAGTTGGGGTCTCAAAAGCTGCTTCTGTCAGGCATTTTGTGGCAGCCACTAGGAAAGTGACTAACATATACGTGCCACTCCCTAGAGAGAAGACACATTCAGAGAGAGGAAGGCAGGAGGGCCTTTGGGCGTCAAAGTGTGGTGCGTGAAGAAAGTGGCACCTCGTAACCATGGATGCTCTGGGCATGCTCTGAGGGGGTCGGTTAAGGTCTGTCTCAGCGAGGACCCCGGGGGAAGGGTTGGCATAGCTTCCACTCTGCCTCCCCTGAGCCGCTTGGACTTGAACTTTTCAACTCTATTGGGCGGCGTGTCCTTCAGGAATGTTCGAGCAAAGACTGAATGTGAAATAAATACGAACATGATTTTTCCTTTGAGGAACAGCTGGTTCTTGAGAAACATCTGCACAAGATTGCCTTGAATGTTAATGTGAAGCTAGGGATACATGGAGTCCAAAAAGAAGAGAAAGATCCTGCCTTGGGTTTCAGGGGATAAATTATTTTGACTTTTTCACTTAGCATGTAACTTGCTTACATAATGAAATCCATAGTTGTGTGTGGAGGTCAGAGCACAGCTTGCTGGACTCACCTCTCCCCTTCTATTGTGTGGGTCCTGGGGATTGAACTCAGGTCCTCAAGCTTGTCAGTGGCTGTCTTTATGTGCTGAGTCATTTTACAGGTCCCCATGGTTTTTTTTTTTTTAAATGTTTTTTTTTAAGGTGTTCTTTAATAGTTTGTTTTGAGAGTAATAAAGGGCAATTTATGAGGTTGAAACTCTGATGTTCCTTTTTAAATTTAATTTATTTTTTATTAAAATATAATCACATCACTTTCCTCCTCCCTCTTCTCTCTCCAAGATCTTCCATATTCCCCTGCCTCCCTCTCAAATTTATGGCTTCTTTTTAATTATGATTGTTTTACACACACACACACACACACACACACACACACACACACACACATCCTGTTAAGACTACTTAGTGCTGCTTGTGTGGATATATTTGTAAGGCTGACCACTTGGATAACCAAATTAGGGTTCATCTCTGGGGAAGACTAATTCTTCTATCACCTAGGGGTAGGACCCCATCTAATTTCCTCATGCATGTTGGCACGCCAACTTGTGTTGTCTTTATTCTGGCCTTGTTTTGGCAGTGATATTGTTGACATTTCATGGGCATAGGTAGCTTCCCCATTATATTTAGAAGTCGCAATCTTGCCTTAGACTTCCTAGTTTTCTGGCTCTTACAATCTTTCAGCCTTCTCTTCTTTGGGGTTCCCAGCTGGGGCGAGGCACCCCACAGTCAGTTGCTTTCTGCATTTTAACCAGTTGTAGCTTGTTTTCATAGCCTCCATCTGCTGCAAAAAAAAAAAAAAAAGCTTCTTGGATGAGACATGGTGAGAGCGACACTTATCAGTAGGTATAAGGATAAGTATTTAGAATGCAGTGATAATTGTAATGGTTTAGCGAAGGTGGCAGTATTAAGTTCTTTTCTAAGATTCATGACCTCACTACCTATGAGTGGTTTCCTAGGTTTCCAGTACCGGGTGTGGCTTCCCACCTGTTGAGTGAGTCTTAAGCATAATTAGACAGCTGTTGGTTGCTGCCGAGATGTGAGTGCCACTACTGCACCTCTAAGGGTAGCTTGCCAGGCGGGGCAGTGTTGTGCTTCATAGGCGTCACAGCTGGCTAGAACTGCCGATGGCTTTTCTCTCTTAGCAGTTTGTGTAGCCTCTTCTGGTACCGTGAAAGATAGTCCTCGGGGAGAAGGCTTTCAAGTCCTATCTGCCTTAGTTCTTTCAAGTCCTATGTCCGAAGTGCGTGGTGTCTTCAGAAATAGGGGCTTCCTTACAACTTCTGGAAGGCAACCAAGGGCAGCAGCAGTAGCTTATATTGTTTTGGGAGTCCCTTGAACTACCCTGATAAACAGTTCACGAAGAGGTTCCTCATGCTTGATAGTGGGGGTCTTTGTTCATCTATGGCTCTGGGGAATAGCATTACCACCCCAAGTGGCGTAACTTCATCTAAACTATGTGTGTGTTTGTAAACATACACATTTATGTGTACTATATATAATCTTAGATAAATATTAAACATGACTCCTATGCCTTCCTTCCTCCCGCCATCTCCTTCTCTAATGTCCTCCTTCTCCTTTTCCCCAGTTAGAGCTCCCCACCCATTTCCCCATCTCAGGCTTGTCAGGAAATGCCTTCAGATGCCGAATCCTCTCACAGATCCCCATGTTCTCCCCCAAGATCTTATGTAGGCCAGACTAACCTCAGACTCACTGCAAAACTGAAAATGACCTTGACCTATGCATTCTCCAATTCCCCAGTGAAGACCGCTGAGCTGTCTCCCCAGCCCCGTTCTGGTATTCTCAAAACTTCACAAGAGTGAGTCCCGTGATACATGCTTCCTTGTGTCTGTGTTTCCCCCCCCCTCCCATTGAGCATGTTTTCCCCTTTTATTTTTGTCAGAGTTGTGCAGTTTTTATAGCATAGCAGATAGTAAGTATGCTAGATTTGGCAGCCACCAAGGCTCTGTACTAATTACTTAAATCTGCTGTCAAGGGAAGAAAGTAGCTGTAGGAATATGTAATTGACTGAGTGTGGCTATGTTTCAATAAACCTTTATTTAGAAAACAACAGGTGGCCAGTCTGCAAGGATAATGAATGCTTCTCCGATGAATATTATCTTGTTTCGCAATTTTATTTTTAGTCTTAATTATGTATGTGTATGTGTATGTGAGTGTAGTGCCTGCAGAGGCCAGAAGAGGGCGGCAGATTCCCTGGAGCTGGAGTTATAGTCTGTTGTGAATGGTCCATTGTAGGTGCTGGGAACTGAACTCAGGTCCTCTGCACGGGCAGTATGTGCTTTTAACCTCTGAGCCACCTCTCCAGCCCCACTTTCATTTCTTTTTTTATTGCTGATTAGCATTCTTTGTATGGGTAGATCACAGCTTTTTTATTGAATAACTCCATTCAGTCATTGTTCATCTGATGGGCCAGATTATATCCAGCTTTTGGCTATTATGGATAAAGCTACAATGACATTAAAAAAAAAAACTTAGTGTTTATGTAGTGTGTGTGCATGTGCCTGTGCCTGAGTATATATATGTTTACAGGTACTGGCAGAGGCTAGGAAAAAGGTATTAGATTCCTTGGAACTAGAGCTACAGGCACTTGTGAACCATCCAAACATGGGTGCTGAGAACCAAACCTGGATCCTCTGGGTAAACAATGAATGCTTGTAACTACCAAGCAAGCTCTCTAGCCTCTACCATGGACGTTTTGTACGTGACTTGCATATTTGAGTTCTGATTTCTCTCTCATGAATCTCTAGGTAGGTGTGGAGTCACTGAGCCATAGGCTGGTTGAATGTCTAACACGTAAACTGCTTTACAGTCTAACAAAGTCAAATGTGAGCATTCTAGTTGCTCCTTGTTTTTGCCAGCATTTGGTACTATCAGTTTTCCCATTTTAGCTCTTGTGCTGGGCAGGGAAGTTATCTCTATGTGCTTTAGAAACGCCTTGATTAACATAATCCAGTATCTTTATTTCTGAGATAGCATGCTGTTATTGACCTGTAAGATGTTAATAGCCCCACTTTACCAGAGTGTGTGTATACTCAGAGCTGCTGGCAGAACATACCTTGATCATTAATCATCTGCTTTGTTGACATGAATCCTGCAAACTGATGCCCAGGTACCTTTTTGGATATGAACACTGAACTTATGGGATTTGGCTCAGTTGTTGGTACAAACCTGATCTCACTGATGGGTTTTCACAAATGCCAGGATCTTTTTCCCTCCAGAGCCTGGAAAGCAGGCCAGTTCTCATTTACAGAAACAGTCACTGCAAATTCTGAGGCTTTTCTCCCTCGAGAGCCTAGGGATCAGGCCTGCCCACCTCCCACCTTCATCCCCATTTCTTGAAACACCAGTGGACTCCCCACCACCACCACCCCACCCCACCTCTTGCCACCTGGCTGATTTTCCCTCAGGAGGTAAAGACTGACAAAGGACACCCATATGCTGTTGGTTATTCTGTTTGTGTTTGGATGTGGAGTTTAATTTGTATCAGAAAATAGCAGCATTCTTATTCCATTGATTTTTTTTTGCCTCTTTTTTTGTAAGAGGGAAGAATGAAAGCTGGGAAATGAGTTACCAGAATAGCAAGCGAATAATAAGATAATGTGTTTTGGTCGGTGTGCTGTTACAGAAGGGTGTGTGTCTTACTGTCCTTCCATCTGTGTTGACACAAAGCAGAGGATTCTGGTATCAGTGTGGTAGTTTAGAGATATAGAGCATTTCTTGTATGCATGTTCTCAGTACTAAAGGGAATCCCTCAAAGTTGTTTTGAATGGATTGGATGCCTACTTTATGAGTGAGGGCCATGGAGGTTTCCTGAGGAACCCCCAAGTTGCTTCCCTAGGACACTGTGTCTAGGGAAATAGGTTTTGCAAACTGCAAATTTCTTGGTTTGTCACATGGTACTTGTTAGTTATTATGTCCCCATTCACCTGGGAAGAGGGGACATGGGATTAGATGGGCAAGATCAAATAAAGCTCTTTAAAGCAACTGGAAGATGGTGAAGGAAGGGGTAGGTAAGGAAGAGAACTTCCTCCATGACTTATCCTGAAGTGAGACAAAACCTAACAAGGGCCAGCAAGATGGCTCATTGGGTAAAAGTGCTTGCTGCTGAGTCTGACAACCCAAGTTCAAATCCCTATGACCCATATAGTGAAAAAAGTGAACTGACTCCTGGAAATTGTTCTCTGTCTCCGTGTCTGTCTGTCTCTCTGTGTCTGTCTGTCTGTCTGTCTGTCTCTCTCTCTCTCTCTCTTACACACACACACACACACACACACACACACACACACACACACACACACACAGCAAGTTCCAGGATAGTCATGGCTACACAGAGAAATCCTGTCTCAAAAACCATAATTCTTATGGTTATGTGACAAGCACTGGACTGATCTAACTGATGGGTTTTCACAAATGCCATTTCCTCAGCTCCCTCAGTATGATATGCTTGTTCCTTATCTATAAAAAAGGAGAATGGAAATACAGACTTCTCAGGGATGTAACTTGTGTTAATTGAGAACAATTGCACAGTGGCTCTCTCTAAGGGCTATAAACTCCTTGTCTGCTGTCTCATCACAAGGCAATGACCGATCGATAAAGGTCTGATGGTTTCATGGCCATCACTATAAGAATGGGAAGACCTTCAGATGCCTAGTATCAGGTCCTTTGACTACTGACTTGCAGTCATACTCTGCTGATCTGTAGTCTAAACATGGCCCCTTCCTTACCCCTCCCCTCCCTTCCCCTTCCCCTTCCTTTGTCTCCCTCCCTCCCCCCTCCCTCCCTCTCTCCCTACTTCCCTCCCCTCCTCTTCCTTCCTCCCCCCTCCTCTCCTCTCTCTTTCTTCCTTTTCTTTTCTGAGACAGGGTCTCATGTAGCCCAGGCTTGCCTCAAAACTCACTCTGTAGCTGAGGATGATCTTAAACTTCCGACCCTCTTTCCTCTACCTCCTCCTTCTCTGAACCACTACACTTGGTTTATGTGGTGTTGGGTGAAGAGCTCAGGGCTTTGGGCATGGCCAGGCAAGGGCTCTGCCAACTGAGTTATACCCCTAACCCTGAATTCACCTTTCTAAATCGTTTCCAGTTACTGCTGCTCTCGGCTTGTACTGGGAGAATTCCCGCACTGGTCAGCAGCCTCGTACCAGCATAACTGTTTCTGGCTGAGCTCCATGTCTCTTCTCTGTGGAGAGTGACTCATTGAGTGCTTCAGTATGCTGCTTGAACTCTGATGAAGTTGCCAAGGGGATTACGCCTAATGGACAAGGCTGGAAGCTTTCAATATTTCCTTGAAAGATTCCACAAATCATCATTAATTTTCCATGGGATGACTTTTAAACATTTTTATGGTTCCTTTTTGTTTGGCTCATGTTTGGAGCACCACAGTTCTTGCTATTTTCAGTTTGAGGGAGTCTTTGCAGATTAGGGTTCATAATCTATGTATCTATCTATGTATCTGTGTACTATCAGTGCATCTATCATCTATGTATGTATATGTCTATGTATGTATATATCTATGTATGTGTATATATATATAAGTGTATGTATCTATCATTTATTTATCATCTCTCTCTCTCATCTACCCATCCATCCACCTTCATTCATTTACCCACCCTATATATCCACAACCATCCAAAACCATCAATCCTTCCTTCTACTCACCAGTATACACTGTTTTCCATTTGTTTACCCATTCATCATCTACCAACCTACCCGCCCATTCATCTCTTCATCCATACTCCATCCATGTACTCACCCACCCACCCATTCAGCTCTTCATCCATACTCCATCCATGTACCCACCCACCCTCTCATTCATCTCTTCATTCATACTCCATTCATCTATGTACCCACCCACTCATTCATCTCTTCATCCATTCTCCATCCATGTACTCACCCACCCACCCATTCACCTCTTCATCCATACTCCATCCATGTACCCACCCACCCACTCATTCATCTCTTCATCCATACTCCATCCATGTACCCACCCACCCACTCATTCATCTCTTCATCCATACTTCATCCATGTACCCACCCACCCACTCATTCACCTCTTCATCCACTTACTCTATCTATCCATCCATCCATCCATCCATCCATCCATCCATCCATCTATCCACCCACTCACTCACTTACCCATTTACCCATCCATTCGCCCAACATTAAATTTGGTTAGACAGTAGAGATATGAAGAAAACTCAGACCATGTTCCCTTCGTCAGAGGATTATTAGGCAGTAATCAAGCTCCCATTTCTTCTCTTTCTGGAAACAAAATGTGCACTCTCACACATTAGTTCTAGTGAGCCGAGCTAATAGTTTAATCCATTAGATTAATATTGACCCTTCTTGTATACACATCTCTTCAGAAAATGTTTTGGGAAATCTGCTGACTTCTCGAAGTAAAGGCACAAATGTCTCCAACCTGATTTCTTATGTTGAAAATCGATTTCTCCCAGAGAAGCTTTTCAGAGCCTTGCGGTGCTGATGGCAGGAAGCTTTTCTCTGAATAAAACTGCTGCTGCTGCTGTAGCAAGCAACCGCTGTCATAGTCGTATCAGCTGTCTTAAAAGACCAGCGTCTGTTTCAGTAAGTTTGCCTCGTGGTTCCGGCATGATATTTTGGGATGGCAAATCTACAGTGTTGGATTCCCCATCCATACACATGCATCTTTATTGTATGCTCACATTTGTGCACATCCGTACAAACCATCCTGGACATAATTTCCTGGGACTCGTGGACCAGCCACTTTGTAGTGTTTCTTGCCAAGTAAGACTAGAATTTGGGTGACTACATGTCTGCTGATAGGAATTGCTCTAAGGCTCCCTAGAGACTGTGTGTGTGTTCCCTTGAGTGCATACGTGTGTGTACGTGTGTGTGTGTACACCTATATGGAGGCCAGCGTCCATCTTCGTGTGTCATTCTCTAGGCACTGCTCTTTGAGACAGGCTCTCTCACTGGAACTCCGGGTTCACTGATTAATTTGCGTTGGTTGGATCCTCCGGTCTTAGTCTCCCTAGAACTTGGATTACAAGCGTGTGCCACCAAGCCTGGTTTTTTAGAAAATTGCTTTAATTGTGTGTGTGTGTGTGTGTGTGTGTGTGTGTGTGTGTGTGTGTGTGTGTGTGTTGTATGCATAGGGCTGCAGATGCCAGAAGAGGACACAGAGCATCCTGACCCATCATTCTCTGCCATATTCCTGTGAGACAAGGTACCGTATTGAGCCTGGCACTATCCTCTAGGACAGCAAGCCCCAGTGATCCTCCTGACTCTTGTCCTTACAGGAACAGGGCTCAGGCTCATGTGGTGACTTTCTTTTACATGGGTTCTGGTGACCAATTCACATCCCTGTGCGTCTATAGCAAACACTTCCTTATATGAACTGTCTACCTAGCCACCAGAAGCTGGATCTTAAGTGGTTTAATTGCAATATGGCCTGTCACCCTGCTAAAGTGTTTACTGTTTGAATTGTGAACGTGGGTTAAAAATGCCACCGTCTTTTCCCTCTTTCCCTGCACGAAGCTATGTGCATGGTTGTCATCACTATGGTTATTTAATTTAGTTCTGCATTTTCTCCCTTTGCATCATGTGGTAAATGTCCTTTCTCGCTCTTGCCTGCCTGAGATGACACAATGGCTCACTGTTTACTACGTCGTTATTGCTGTTCCGTTGTCTATCGCTGGACGATGGGCCATTCCTGTGTTTTCAAATACTGAGTGCTCCCCTACCTAACACCTGTAACACAGACACAGGAAAACTGGGGTTTCTTCTTCAGAGTCTTTTCCATTTACAGGATGCTGTATATACTGTTATTACCCTTGTTACTTTTAATTATTCCTTATTACCAGGCATATTCTCTTCTCAATGAATTGAGCCGGTTTACTGATCTCTGCCAAAATTGAGCTGAAATCTTTTTCTCCATGTTTTCTAATTTGGTAGATTATTCTTATTATTTTTAGATTTTTGTTCTCCATCATGCTGAGATGGAACCTAGGGCCTCTTACATGATAGGCAAACACTCTACCACTGAGCTACATGCCCAATACTAATTTAATACATTTTAAATAGTATACATACTGTTTGGACTGGCATTTAATTCATACCTCCCTTAAACTCATGCCCAGTTATTGGCTTAATAAAGAAGTTTGGCTACAAATCAGACATAGTGGCTCACGTCTGTGTATCCAGCACTTGGGAGGTTGAAGTAGGAGGACACAGAGGGCCAGGTGACCTTGATCTACATAGTGATTTTGAGGCTAGTGTGGACGGTGAAATCTTGTCTCAAACAGAAACAAAAACAAGCAAACAAAAAAAACCCAACAGCATCAAAGCAACAGACCAAGGGACGTGTTCCTGTGGTCTTGCATGTTCTGGAAACTGGTAGAAGGTGTCCTTCCGCATCAACTATTTATGTGCCGTCTGGTGCCACTGAGTGCATTTGTAATATTTACACAGATTTCCTAGTGTTGATATTGTCATCCTCTCTGTGTGTTTTTATGCATTCTTAAGATTGCTAATTTCTCTAAAATTATATGCAATAATCCTTGCTGCAGAATGGGAACACACATATTTGTTGAATGGATGTTTATCTTTCCTCTGAAGCCTCTGTTATTATAATTTTAAAATCTGGAGTTAAGAAAAGAATGTAATTTTGCTCTAGTCTATTTCTTCCTATTCAGCCTAATATAGTTAGCATTGTTTTGTCTATAAATTCAGACTGCGTACGGAGTTAAGCTAATTTTTCCCCTCATTTTATTCTTTCATTTTAGATGTAAAGATGTGAAGTTGTGTTTCATTATACTGTAGTAGAATTGGTACTGTATTCATTAGTTTCTTGTTGCTGTCACCAAATACCTCAAAAGATGCAGCTTGAGGGAGGAAGGGCGTATTCTGGCTCCCAGATAAGGGGACAGCCCATCACAGATTAGTATTTAACCCTTAAAACTTTTTGATTCATAACCCGTGAGGCTTCTCCTGTTTGAGTGGCCCGTGACTTGGCTTTAAGCCAATATCACTGTTGATGAAATTTTCGATTTTGGCATATTTTTGTGTGTGATGGAGAACTTCCTATTTTGTCCCTCCCTTTTCCTAAATAGCATTTTTTTTCTTTTTTGCTCTTTAAACTTTCACATTATGTTAAAATATAAATAGCTATTTATAACCAAGGCAAAGGAGATATGAAAAGGTACATTTCTGGGGAGATATCATTGGGAAGGTTTATAGCATACCTCTTGAAAATATTTGGTGGTTGGCTCATGACCATGCTTGCTCATGTCTGGGAGGATCAGGAAGCAGAGATAGGACAGGAAATAGGCCTCTCCTAGTGATCCACTTCCTCTAGCTCTGGCCCCACTTCTCGAAGTTTATACAACTGCCATAATAGCACCCCTAGATCCCTGGGGCCAAGTGTTCAAACTATTGAGCCTGTGGGGGTCCACATTCAAACTGTAACTTCAATAAGCAACGTGAGTTTGGATTTTAATACAACACCAGTGGTCTTCTTTCCCCCCTAAAATCCTCATGGTCTACTTTATCATTTTGTTTTGTCTTTGACACCGTGGAGTTCCATGTCCCACCCCCTTCATTCCTTCCAACTCCTGTGTCTACACACAGTTGAACAGTTGAGCTTTCTTCCGTCTCTACCGTGATGTGGAGGACGGCTGCCCTGTTTTGTGCTGTCGTATACCCCTATGGTCAAACAGGTGTTCGTCTGGAAAAGTCAGTAGTAGGGGTGAGATGGTTGTGGTGAGGATGGGGTGGGGGATGGGAGGGTGGATGCCATGACATGGGGGCCAAAGGCTTTGGGAGGGAGGAGGCAACATGTCACCTAGAGAGTCACTAGTGCCCAGAGTGTAGCAGGTGGAGATGAGGTCATCAGTTAGCAGCCCTGGTGTGTGTGTTGGGGGGGGGGAGGTGGGGGGGATGACGGGGAACTTGTGTGCCTATTCATGAGTACAAACTGAAATGTGCAGACACATTGAGGCCCTGAAGCTGAGTCAGTCAGGAAATCGACTGGACAACCTTGCCATGGCGGCATGTGCTTGTGATCTTGCAGCATTACCATGGGTTTGAGGGTAGCCTGGGCTACATTTTGAGACCCTATGTCAATTAAACCTCAAAGTGATAAAGACAATAATGGTGATGATGACGGAGACTTTGGAGAAGGATGGCTGCGCATGCCTCTTTCCACACCTTGTCACACTCAGACATTCGGAGTCGTGGGTGTGCACAGTCGCTGAGGGAAACATGTGGACATAATTTTAACTTAAAGCCACAGCAGATGCCTACGGCCCTAGGGGAAGGATGGAGGGATTGGGGGGGGTTCTCCCCATAGATTCCTGGAACCAAAACCCTCAGTCAGACTGAACCCCACCAACAAATCTTCCCAAAGAAACTGTGCTGAGTATCAGACCCACTGCCTAATGCATGCTGAACAAATGCTCTACTGCTGAGCCACACCCCAAGAATCCTGGGGGATTCTGGGTAGGAGCTGAACTTGTGAGCTACACATGAACTCTTTTCCTTTTTGTTAAAAATTTTGAGACAGGGCCCTTTTGTGACCTTAACTCACTAAGGTGCTGAGGCAGATCTTGAATTCCTTGTCCCCCTGCCTCAGCTTCCTGAATTATGAAATTATGGGCCTGCACAGCCAGGCTTTTCTCAAATAAGCACTTATAATAATACAGCCTTTGTATCATGTCTGGGTCCACATAGGCACTGCATTTAAAATCATTTATTTGTATCTCTTTTCTGGTATGAGCCAGTTCATTATTTGTATGGCATGATGTGGCCTTCCAGGAACAGGATCTTGATTTATGACATTATATTCATACAGAACAAATAATTGATTTATGAGTCCTTAACTTGTCACTTTTGTTCAATAATTGGCAGGTCATAGGTTGGCAGACTTCTTCTGAAGGCTAGGGCGGGGTATTTTTAGCTCTAAGGGCCATATGGTCTCTGTCACAATGATATAACTGCCATGTCACATGAATGCTTCTATAGATGTGTAAACAAAGGAGTCCAGTGGCCCCATTCCAATAAAACTTTATTTTTAGACAGCAAAATTTGATTCTCCTATGATTTCCATATGTCCCTAAATATCCATCAGCTCTCTGTTGCTGGCAACTCTAAGCTCAACCTCAGATGGAAAATACTAAGAAAAAAAACAACAGCAACAAACCCTGATCTTTCTTATCATTGTTCCCTAAATAATACAATATCACAACTGTTTACATACATTTACATTGTATTAGGTATGCTAAATAATCTGGAGCTAATTCAGTGTAAACAGGAGATAGATTATATGCAAATATATTGTATAATCTATGCAAATTATATGTAAATATGTCATCCTTTTACATAAGGGGCTTGAGTGACTTCTTGGTGTCTTAGGGTGTGGGGAGAGGAGGATCCTGGAGCAGATATTCCTCCTCAAACCAAAAGATTATACTATTCTGCTTTGGATATAAAAATTAGCATGCAAAACTCTTTTTAGCTTGTGGATCTTGTACAAACAGGAATTGGGCTAGGTTTCAGCTGCAGGTTAACCTCTTTTGGCTTAGGGATCTGTTGAAGTCCCTTTCCTCATCACTGTGACCAAACAGTAACTGAAGGGAGAAAGAGTTTGTTGTGGCTCACAATTCGAGAGCACACAGTCCATCATGGTGGGAGGAGGCGTGTCGGCAGGACCGTGAGGCAGCTGGTCCCATGGCGTCCACAGTCAGGAAGCAGAGAGAGATGGATGCTGGTGCTCAGCTCACTTTCTCCTTTTTATTCAGTCCCAGCCTAGGGGATGGCTCTGCCCACATTTAGGGTGAGACTTCCCTCCCCTGTTAAAACTCCTTGGAAACACTCTCTGAAGACATACTCCTAGGTGATTCTAAGTCCAGTCAAGTTGACAGTTGACAAGAAGATTAACCTTCGTAGATACGATTGAGGGTTGTCTACATAGCTAAGGTTTACTTAGCAAATTCTATGTGTTAGGCACTGTGTAATTTGTCCTGTATTGACTTGCAAAATTTTCATGAAAGCTCTGAATCATACATTTAGTTGTGTCGGGAGACTGTGGCTAAGATAAAACTTCCTTGAGGTTATTTATGGCTTGCATAATAACAGGAAGCAATTTGAACCGAGGTCTGTGCATCTGAATTGAGTTTTAACTGTAAAGCCCTTATTCTTGAGTTGGTGGGACTGGTGTATAAGGCAGCGGGTAAAGTTTGCCATGGTGGATGGATATTTCCATTGTCCAGCTGGTAAATAAGTTCCCTAGATATTCAGAAAGTCTTAAAGTCATTAGCTCTGGAGATTCTCACCCCTTCTTTTTATCTTTACTCCCTCCTTTTTCCTTCCTTCCTCCCTCCTTCCCTCCCTCCCTCCCTCCCCCTCCCTCCCTCCCTCCCTCCCTCCCTCCCTTCCTTCCTTCCTTCCTTCCTTCCTTCCCTTTCTCCTCCTTCCTCCTCATCTCCCTTTCCTTTCTCTCCTTCCCCTCTTCCTCTCTTTTCCCCTCTCTCTCTTTCCCTCCCCCTCCTTCCTCTCTCCTTCCTTCCCTCTCTCTTTCTTACATTAGTTCTTTTTTTTTTCCCCTTTAAACCATGTCTCACTTCATAGTCCTAGCTGGCCTGGAACTCTGTGTGGACCATTGCTGCTCTCTCTCATTCTCTCTCAGGTTCCTGAGTTCCACAATTGCAGATGTGCATCACCACAGCTGGCCTTGTTCTTAACCATAGTACAGTAGGAAGAAAAGATCGTCTGGGCTAGAATCTGAACTCATCCTTCCAAAGTCCAATGACCCTCACGTTGACAATCCCCTCTGTCACTCAGTTTTCCTCACCTGTGAAATGGAAGCATGAACAATCTTCATTGCAAAGATTTTATGACTGAGTGTGAGTGAGGTGCACAGTACTCAGTACACAGTTGATAAGTATGAGTAAAGCATTACTGTTTGGAATGTAGAGTGGAGTGAATTCCTCTGTGACAGTGTTCAACTCATACTACAGATACTGGAGGGATGATGGCTCAGTGGTTAATTTTGCGAAGAACTCAAGTCTGGTTTCGAGCATGCATGTTGAGTGATTCACAACTGCCTGTAACTCCAGCTTTAGTGTTTGCAAAGCCCTCTTCTGGCTTCTTCATGCACTGCACTCACATGCAAGCACACATGTGCACATACATATGAGCATAAATAAGCTGAAAATTTAAAACCCATATACTGCTGCTAAGCAATTCATCCTCTGTTCTGTATGGGTGGCTTTGCTATGGAATAGGTAGCATTTTATAGGCTGGCACAGCATGCATCATATTTTTTCCTACTTCCAAAAGGAATCTGCAGAACAAGTCCCTCGTTTACATAACTCTTTACTACACTGCCATGGTTACAGGATGCAGAGTATCACATACTGTTCTTCTGTTTAGAACTCCTTTGGCAGGGGCTGGGGGGATGGCTCAGTGGGTAAAGCAAATGCTTGCTATGTAAGCATGAGGATCTGCATTCAGATTCCCAGAGCCCATGGAAAGCCAGACAGAGTAGTATGGATCAATAATCTCAGCATGGATATAAAGTGGGAGCTGAGTCAGGGGAATGCCCAGAAGCCTAGCCTAGTGAGCAATGAGACCTTGTCTCAAATAAGGTAGAAGGTGAGGATCGGTACTTGAGGCCATCCCCTGACCTCCACAGGCATGTCACAGCACATGAGTGCCCCCACTCACACACACACACACACATCATCCACACACAGGTCTCACACATACACGAAGATTAAAAAAAAAAGAATTACCATGCCACACACTCACACCTATTAAAATGCCCTGCAAGGCTCTCAGGCTCAGGAGAGTGTCTTGTCTTTGTGCCTACGGATGTACAATTTCTTTTTCTTTCAGAAGTTCGTTTCCCTCCTGTAGCTAGAGTTTTCCTGCCTGGCCCACAGTCAGGACAAATCTCTGTCACCCACCAGTCCCACAGCTGCTCAGACCCAACCAAGTAAACACAGAGACTTACATTGTTTAAACTGTATGGCCATGGCAGGCTTCTTGCTAACTGTTCTTATATCTTAAATTAATCCATTTCTATGAGTCTATACCTTGCCACGTGGCTCGTGGCTTACCGGCATCTTCATATGTTGCTTGTCATGGCAGTGGCTGGCAGTGTCTCCCTCCACCTTCCTGTTCTCTCAATTCTCCTCTCTGTTAGTCCTGCCTATACTTCCTGCCTGGCTACTGGCCAATCAGTGTTTTATTTATTGACCAATTAGAGCAATTTGACATACAGATCATCCCACAGCACCCCCCACTAATTAATACTTTGTTTGAATTTTCCTTTCTCTTTGGCTTTATATTTGAATGGGGACATATCAGTTATCATTGGAGTAAACGGTTTTGTGGTGTGTAACTGTGCTTAGCTTTCCTGAGTGAATTCTTCAGGCTGTCGCTTGTTATTTCTCAAGCCTAACCCTGCCGTATATTTTTGTTTTCTCCACTTCTTGTTCAGATTTAACAGAGGTGCTCTCCTTTCCATATGGATCGATAAATAGATTTTGTGGTCATTTATCACTCTGAAAAAATTTCTATATCCTTTGTTCACATGTGGCCAGAGGGCTTGACTTCTATCATAATTACTTTTCTTTATTTTTTATAAGATTAATTTTAATTGTACGTCTGTGAGTGAGTACATGCATATGAGCCCAGGTGCCCCTGGGAGCCAGAAGAGGGACATCGAGTCTGCTGGAGCTGAAATTCAAGGTGGTCATAAACAACCCAACATGGGTGCTGGGAGCCCAACTTGGGGCCACTTGCCAGAGCAGCAAGTTCTCTTAATTACTGAGCCATCTCTTGGGCCCTCTAATTACTTTCCTGTACTTATTGATATGCAGTATATTATCAATAATATAGTAGGTGTTCCTTTCCTGTCCTTACTGATATGCAGTATATTATCAATAATATTGTAGGTGTTCTTTTCCTGTCCTTATTGATATGCAGTATATTATCAATAATATTGTAGGTGTTCCTTTCCTGTCCTTATTGATATGCAGTATATTATCAATAATATTGTAGGTGTTCTTTTCCTGTCCTTATTGATATGCAGTATATTATCAATAATATTGTAGGTGTGGGAGAGACAGCTGGTTGTCACAGATCCTGTCTGCCCTTTGTGAGGATCAGTCTGCAGCACTGGACAATGGAGGAGTGGAAATTGTCTCTTTTCATTTAATCCCTCCTAATTTTCCACTGATCTAATCATATCAGTCGTGGACTCCAGATAGCTTTCTTTAGTTTCTAGCTCTTCCAGATTATAAAATCCCAGCAGCATAATTTTATGACAGAGATTCTATCAAGCTCTTTGTGTATCTGAGCCATTAGTTTTGAGCTATGTCATATATTTTTTGTTGCACGTATGTGTCCTGTGCATATCTGTATGCATGTTTGCATGTGTGTGCTTATGTGTGGAGGTCAGAGGTTGGTGTTGGGCGTCTCTCTCTATGACTCTCCAGTTTATTTTCTGAGGCATGGTCTCTCACTGAACTTGGAACTTGCCAATTTGGCTTGGCTAGCCTGCCATCCTATCCTGAGGATCCCCTGTTTCTGCTTCCTAAATGCCGGGACCACAGGTGGACCACCAGGTATGTGTGTCTTTTGTGTAGCTTCTGTGACTCACACTCATGGTTGTGTGGCAAAAGCTTTATCCGGCTCCATCTCCAGCCCCAGAGATCTTGTCCCTTCCTCCTCAGTGCTGGGATTCCAAGTGGGGGTGACCATGTTCAGCTCTGTCTCTCTCTCTCTGTCTCTCTCTCTCTCTCTTTATGTGTGTGTGTGTGTGTGTGTGTGTGTGTGTGTGTGTGTGTGTGCATCTCTCTCTCTCTGTGCATCTCTCTTTCTCTCTCTGTATGTGTGTGTATCTGTCTCCCTCCTCTCTCTGTACATCTGTCTCTGTGTGTGTATGCATATTTCTCTCTCTCTCTCTGTGCATCTCTCTCTCTGTGTGTTTGTGTGTGTGTGTGTGTGTGTGCATCTCTCTCTCTCTGTGCATCTCTCTTTCTCTCTCTGTATGTGTGTGTATCTGTCTCCCTCCTCTCTCTGTACATCTGTCTCTGTGTGTGTATGCATATTTCTCTCTCTCTCTCTGTGCATCTCTCTCTCTGTGTGTTTGTGTGTGTGTGTGTGTGTGTGTGTGTGTGTGTGTGTGTGCATGCACGCATGCACACTTGGAGGTCTGATAACAACTTTTGGGAGTCAGTTCTCTCCTTCTATCATGTGGGTCCCAGGGATTAAACTCAGGTGACAGGCTTGCTGACAACACTTTTATCCAGCTGAGCCACCGTATTGGACCTTTGTGTATTTGTTTATCTACAGTTATTCGTTCATGTAGCCATTCATGGCATGGGTTCTGAAAACCATTCTTAGCTCCTGTGCACTATTGACAGTTATCTTTCTAATCCTAATATGTATGATTTTTTCAACTTTCCACTACCCCATTGTTGTTGCCAGGGCTAAGGATCAATACTGAGGGCTTGCACATGCTAAGCAAGTATTCTACCATTCTACCATGGAGCTTTGGTCTCAGCCCTTTCCTTTCCTTTTTTTTTTTTTTTTGAGCCTGACAACCTGTCTAGATGTCTTTGCCTGTTGAATTAGCTCTGATCACTACTTTATTTATTTATTTTTTGTAGGCTGTTTAGCAGAATGTAGTTTGACTGTGGTTTACATAACCAGCCTGTTCTACTGATGGATATTGAGATGTGTTCCATTTCTGTTCTCTCTCGACCATGACTTGCAGTGAGCATCCTCACTACAGCCCTTCGGTGCTATTTATAGCGTCTCTCCACAGAGGAACCTAGAAATAGGGTTCTCGCTCAGAAGTGATGTCCATGTCAAAGCCCAATACATACCACTGTCCCACTTAGATTCAACTGCCAGCTGGACACAGCCCGGAGTCCCCTGAGAAGAGAGCCTCAGTTGAGGGATGGTCCAGATCAGAGCAGCCTGTGGGCGTTTCTGGGGGGAGATTGGGTTAATCGCTAATTGATGTAGCAGGGCCCAGCCCACTGGGGGAAGGTGGTCATCGGCTGTATACAACAAAATCTAGCTACTTGTGCTTGTTGGTTTTTTGTCAACCTTCCACTTCCTTGGTCATCTGGAAAGAGGGAACCTCAACTAAGAAAATGCCTCCATCAGACTGGCCTGGCTAGGCACATCTTTGGGGGGCATTTTCTCCATTAATGACTGATGCGAGAGGTTCTGGGTCACTGTAGGCAATGCTACTCCTGGGCAGGTGGTCCTGGGTTGTACAAGAAAGCAAGATGAGCAACCCAGTCAGCAGCTCTCCACCATGATCTCTGCTTCGGCCCCTGCTTGTCTTCCTGCCTCAACCTTATTCAACGATGTACAGTGGTGACCCTGGAAGTGTAAGTCAAACAACCCCTTTCCTCTCCGAGTGGTGTTTGGTTAGAACAACTAGTGGTTCCCAACCGTCCTAACGCTGTGACCCTTTAATACAGTCCCTCATGTTGTGGTGACCCCCCACCCCACCCCCTCCAACTGAAAAATTATCTTTGTGGCTATTTCGTAACTGCAATTTTGCTGCTGTTAGGGATCATAATGTAAATAGCTGTGATTTCTGATGGTCTTAGGTGACCCCCGTGAACAGGTCATTTTACTCCAAAGGGGTCGCAACCCACAGGTTGAGAACCACTGGATTAGAGTGCTTTATCACAGTAACAGAAGGAAATTAGCCCCCGCCTTCTCCCAATAGTGCCGCACCAGGCTGAGAATTCTCTGCTCCCATTTCCTGTCTGTTTATCCACAGAGCTATTTGTTGTCACTGTTTTGTATTCTAGATATTAATCCTTTGTCATATTTTATCCGAATGGTAAATATTTGCTTCCAGTGTTCCACTTGGCTTTTAGCTTTCTCGCTGCTTTTTTTTTTTTTTTTTTAGTTTTTAATCTTATTTTCCCAGTGCAATGAAATTTCTCAATTTCTTTGCATACTTCAGGTGTTTCCATGTCTGAAATGCAATTTTTCGACTTCCTCGTAATTTATTTCAGTTCTCATTACTGTGTCCTCAGATGCCTGGGGATGCATTGTTTTTCTTGTATTTAGGAGGAAGGTACTAATGTTGGGAGTTTCCTGTACATTGTGGAGTAGAAGAGTGTTGTCTTTAGTGGTGGGTGCTCAGGCAGGTGGGCAGCTTCTTACCTGGGTTTTTTATAGCTTCAATTTTTTTTTTTCCAAGACAGGGTTTCTCTGTGTAGCTTTGCACCTTTCCTGGAACTCACTCTGTAGCCCAGGCTGGCCTCGAACTCACAGAGATCTCTCTGCCTTTGCCTCCCAAGTGCTGGGATTAAAGGTGTGCACCACCACCACCTGGCTTATAGCTTGAATTGTATCTGCCTCAAAATTTATTTGTGTGTGTATGTGTATGCATGTGCATGTGTGTATATATTTATGTATGTGTGTGTGCATGTGTATATATATTTATGTGTGCATTTGTGTATGTGTCTGTATATGTGTATAGTATTTGTGTGCATGTGTGTATGTGTATATGTGTACAGGTGCATGTGCACACTTCGTGCATGTGTGTGTGAAGGCCAACCTCAGATGTTATTCCTCAGGCCCTGTTCATCATGTACATTTGAGATAGTATCTCTTACTGACTGGAAACTTGGAAAATAGGCTAGTCTAATGGGCCAACAAGTCCTAGGAATCTTCCCATCTCCCCCTCCTAGTCCTGGATGGGATTATAAGCATGAGCTACCAGGTCTAGCTTGCTGAACATGGTTCTAGGTATCCAACTTAAGCACTTCGCTTGCAAGACAAGCAGTTTACCAGCAGCAATGTGCTTCCAACAGAGATTAGCATGTAGTTTGTATTTTAAAGTCCAGCCTCCACACTTCAGAATCAGACTGCTTTTTGAAATAGGGGTTTTAAAGAAATAATGCAAGGTAAATAAAGTCCTCAAATAGGCCTTGTTGTTATTTGAATGGAAAATGTCCCCACAGGCTTGTTTATCTGAGCCCTTGGTTCCCAGCAGGTGGTGCTGTTTTGGTGGACTGTGGAACCTTTAAGAGGTGGGACCTTGCTGAAGGAAGTGGGTCACTGTGGGATGGGCCTTGAGGCTTTCTAGCCTGGCTGCACTTCCTGTAAGCACTCTGTTTTCTGAGTGCAGGTGCAGTGTGACCAGCCGCCTCACACTCCTGCCATCACACATTCCCTGCAACTGTTGAGTTAGGATAAACCTTTCTCCTTTATGACCCTCCTGGTCAGGTATTTGGTCACAGCAAAGAGGAAAAAACTAGCACCGAAGCTAATCACAACATGACAGGTGTCATTGTAAGGAGAAGGCATAGTTGGGTATGGTGGTGCACACCTGTAATCCCAGCGCTTGAGAGGCAGAGGCAGGAAGATCAGGAGTTCAAGACCAGCCTGGGCTTCCTAGTGAGATCCTGTGTAAAAATAAACAGTGGGAGCTCTATGGGGCAGCACATGCCTGTAATCCTAGGAACTCAGAAGGCTGAGGGAGAAGGCCTGTGGGTTTGAGGCTAGCCTGTTCTACATAAGGCCCCATTTCAATAAGGTGCACATCCCAGCAAGAAGAAGGAGGAGGAGGAGGAGGAGGAGGAGGAGGAGGAGGAGGAGAAGAGGAGGAGGAGGAGGAGAAGAGGAGGAGGAGGAGAAGGAGGAGGAGGAGGAAGAGGAAACAGGAAGAAGGAAGCAGGAAGAAGAAAAAGAAAGGGAGAAAGAAAAAAAGGAAAATGGAGTGGGGGAGAGAAAAGGAGAGTGGGTGGGTTGGGAGAGGAAAGAAAGTAAAAAGGATAGGAAAGATCAAGCTTAGAGTACATGAACGTTGGCGGGCTTACCCAAATCATGGAAGCAACAGCAGAGGACTAGGGGAATAGCCATCCCTATTCAGAATGGCAACTGTGTTTTTAAAAATATTACCTTGATTTCATGTGTACATGCACACACATACCATGGTGTGTGTGGCGGTCATACATCATGCTAGAATCAGCTCTTTCCTTCCACATTTCAGGGATGGAACTTAGGTTGTCCTGTTTCACAGCAAGTGCCTCTACCTGCTGAGGCATCTCGAGAGCCCCAACTATGCTTAGGGGTTCCTCTCTGATGCTCCTCCACCAATCCTTTCAAAACTCCTGTCTGAGCCAGGCAGTAGTCTGGCATGCCTTTAATCGCAGCACTCAGGGAGGTAGAGGCAGGCAGATCTCTGTGAGCTCAAGGCCAGCCTGGTCTACAGAGTGAGATCCATGACAGCTAGAGCTACACAGAGAAACCCTGTCTGGAAAAATAAAAAAGACTCCTGTGTGTGATCTCTTCTTCTATGTCTCTGTGTCAATGGTGTCTGGGATGGAGACAAAGCTCCATGTTGTCATCTACAGTCTTTAGGAGATCAGAGGACAACTTACAGGAATCGGTTTTCTCCTTCTACCATGTGGGTACTTGTTGGGGACCTGGCAGGCCTCATGGTTGACAAAGAAACAATCAGCACCAGGTGAAGAATGAAACTGGGGTCTGCTGGCACTGGGTCGAAGCTTCCAGAATTTGACCTCAGGATTTATTTTTCTTACACATTTCAACAGAGTAAAACTTTTGGAAAAAGGTTTCCACATGATAATTATCACAGAAAGCTTTAGGCATAGCTACATAGAAACTCCCTAGCTCAGTAACAAAGCACCTGTGACCTTTATAATAATGTTCTGTTACCTATACAATAATGAGTTCTATTGACTGATAAACAGTGCTCAGGGCAAGGACCTAAGGAGGAAGGATCTATAATAAACATAAGGATAGATTCTATTGGTGGAGGATGCCGTGGACATGGGACCTCTTTCATTAGCATGGTTTCTATTCACTGAGAGACAAAGCTCAGGATTGGGGCCTAAACAAATGCCCAGGATTTGCAGGGATTCAGGAAGGCTAGGCTCCATAGAATAGCAAAAAGATCACCAAGTTGTCAGACAACATTCACTCCAACATTCCGGGTGACCAGGCGTTAGTCATGTCCTTCCTTTGGAGAAAACAGGCCCACATGTTTAACATGGTTTAAGTCTGGTTCCTCCAATGCTTTCTGTAAGCTGTGCCTTCTACAGGTACTGGGGATCAAATTCAGGTTGTCAGGCCTGGTGGCAACCTCTACCTGCTGGTCACCCATTGAGCAACCTTGCTGGTCCAACTTTGATAATTTTGAAAGGAGCTGGTAAGGTGTCTGGTTGCTATAATACAGCACAACCCTTATTTCTGGTGTCTTCTACATGTGTTGTTTGCTCTCCTGCTTTCCATCATGAGTTGAGATAAAACGAGGTCCTCCCCAGATGTGTCCAGCTGATTCTTGACTTCCCAGCCTCCATAACTGAGAACCTGAGTAAACCAACTACCCAGCCTCAGGGATTCTTGGACAGTGACAGAACATGGGCTAACACAGCAATGTCAGAAAGGGGAAACATTCTGGTTTGGATTTAGTCAGCCTTTTTACCACAGTGATAAAATGCTAGAGAATACAACGTAAGGACGGATTTCTTTTGACTCACCAGACAAGGCTCCATGGCTGCTGGCTTCAAGGTGAGATACGGTATCATGGCAGAGAATGCATTGTAGGGCAAAGCTACTCACCTCATGGTGGCCAGGAAGAGGAGAGAGAAAGATAGATGGGGATGGGGCAGGGGAAGAGAGTCAGAAAGAGATAAAGAGAGTGAGGAAGAGGAGGGTTCAGAGAGGAGATATATTCTTCCTGGGCACACTCCCATGACCATGCCTTCAACAGAGGAGCCTTGGGTGGGGGGACACACTTCACATTCGAACACAACACTTCAACAGAGGCAACAAGACCGTTCCTCCCTTTCCTCGGATGATCATGTGTTGTGAAACAGGACAGCTGGCTGCCACTCTGCCAGCCTGAGCTCAGAGAGAAGCTGCTGTAGTATCTCTGAAGAGCCCGGGAGTGAAGCCAACCCTGGTTGGAGGAGCACACCCAGTGAGTCTCTCTGGGGTTTGTGTGAGTGGCTGCTGTAGGGAGCCTCATCCAGTCTCCTTTGACGCATCCCACTCACGGACCGAAATACTCCCTTTATTACTGCAGCCAATTTGGGAAGCTTTCCTGGCACCTTTGGTAGTAACTAATATGGTCTTTTTTCTTAAACAAAAATTGTGCATTTCTACCTTAAGTTTGCAGGCAGAGTATGCGCTGGTTTATTATATCTGAATCGATCTGCAAATATTTTGAAGCAAACACATCTCGTTCTCTGTTTCTGCGCCAGAAAGAGCCTTTTGCTGCTTAATGATGGCAAAAATTACATAGGAAACTGCCTTTGTTTGACATCTGAGATGTTCAGGGTTGTAAACTCCCCGCCACAGGCCTTCTCTCAGTTAGAAATGCCAATTAAGTTCAGTCAATAAATAAGGCTGTCTGGTAGTCTCCATGCACAGAGCAGTGCTGTACAGTGCCGCTGAAGAAACTTCCAAAAATGCCTTGTTGAGGTGAATAACACAGCCTCCTTTACACCAAGACATTGTATCTTAGGAAATATTCCAAGAAAGTAAGTGTATTAGGACTCTGTAGAAGAACAGAGGTTATAGAATGAATTTATTTATCTATCATCTATCTATTTATCTATCTATCATCTATCATCTATCTAATCTATCTATCTATCTATATGTATATCTATATTTAGATAGATTGAGATAGACAGATGGATAGATACATAGATGGATATAGACATACGTACATACAGACAGACATACAGACAGACAGATAGATAGATAGATAAACAGATAGATATATAGATTGATACATGGATAGATAGATGAGTGGATGGATAGATGGATAGATGGATGGATGGATGGATGGATGGATGGATGGATGGATGGATGGATGGATGGATAGGACTTACTAGAATGGAACAACTACTCCAACACTTCTATCAACAGAAGGTCCGAGAATCCAGTAGTTGTTCAGTCCACAAGGCTGGATGTCTCAGCTAGTCCTCAGTATACACGAGAATCCTGAAGAAGTAGTGAATGCTGGTGCCAGTGAAGGAATGGACTGGCTAGCAAGAGCAAGCAGGAAAAGAGAGAACCACATTCGTTCTCCTGTGTCCTTTATATAGGCTGCCAGCAAAAGGTGTGGCCCAGATTAAAGGTGGTGCTCCCCACCTCAAAAGATGTGGATTAAAGGGATATCTTCCCATCTCATAGGTCCAGGTTAGAAGTGGGTCTTCCTACTTCAAATGACTTAATTAAGAAAAAAAATATTTCACAGGTGTGCCCAGCCATTTGGGTTTTAGTTAATTCCACATGTAGTTAAACTGACAACCAAAAATAGCTGTTACACTAAGTAGACAATAGTGTGTACACAGGCAGGAATGTACATAGGCTACTCTAGTGTTAGTAATACCTGGAAACAATTGGGTATTGGATGAAAGTGACCAATAAGGGCAATTTGTTAAATTAACTACAACAACATATTCATGCATTGGTATACTATGCAGCCATGAAATGGTGATGTTGATGTTTATTTTTGAAAATTTTAATAAATTATACAAAATTTATTTTGTATAAACATAAAACAATGTTTATGGCATTCTGTTGTGTTAATACAACACAACAAGTTATATCACAGTAAGAAAAGTATGACAGCATTTAAAAACATACTGTGCAGGCCTGGAGAGATGGCCCAGCAGGTAAAAGCACTTTACAGTTTTGCAGAGGACCCAGGTTCAATTCCCAGCACCCACACAATGGCTCTATGACTACAGTCATATATAACTGCAGCTCCAGGAGACACAATGCCCTCTTCTGGCTTCTTTAGGCCCTACACTCATGTGCCCATACCCCTCACCATCCTAAGTAAAGACTTTCGAGTCCTCTTTCTCTCTGTCTCTCTCTCTTTCCCCTCCTCCCTCTTCCCCTCTCCACTGTGTACATGTGTTTATGTGTGTGTGTGTCTGTGTATCTCTCTGTGTGTGTGTTCACATATACATGTGTGTCTTCCCTGTAGTGAGTAGATGTTTGCTCGTGTCTCCCCAGGAAAAGTTAACACTGCCCTTATGTTCGGTCACTCTCACATATTCCAGCTTGTCCTTACTGCCACTAGTTGAAGCCACACCAGACCCTCACTAGGCATGGCTGTCTTGTCTTGGGCTTCTTCACCTACAGAGAAAACAAATATGTGGTGGTAATCTAATTGTACTGAAATGTGATTTTGATTGTATGTTAATAAATAAAGTTGTCCGGGGGTCAGAGCTATTAGAGCCATAGCAAGAGTGTGGCGGTGGTGGCACACGCCTTTAATCCCATAGATCTCTGTGTGTTCAGGGATATAGCCAGCATTGGAGACACATGCCTTTAAGACCTAGGGGGCTGTACATTCAGACAGTGACGAGGCCGTCACATGTTTGGGTTTACAACCAATGAGAAGGCAGAACAATAATACTATAAAAAAGGCGTACAGACAGGAAGCAGCCCTCTTTCGCGAAGCTGGGACAGCAGGAGGAAGGGTGAGATTTTAGCTCTGAGCTCTGACCTCTCGGCTTTCTCTTTTACATTGTTTCTGTGTTTCTTATTTAATAAGACGGTTGGTTACATCTACACAAATATGTCTTTTAAAAATCACTCACACCCAGGCATTCTGTTAGAGCACCGGAAATGCACAAAGGCACCCCCATCTTGTCCTTCCCAAGGGCTGGCTTGAACTTAAAGTGCTTAGGCTTGGGGGGGGGGGGGACTTACCTGAGAGATTTCATTTCCTATCATTATCAATCCTATGTTCTTTTGAGGTAAGATGAGGTGGGCTTCTTCTCTTCAGTAGCTATACAATGATGAACGATTTATAACGTACCTGATAAGGTCTGTACGATGTCATCACCTGTGGTGGTTCCTCTGTGAAATGTCCCTCACAGGCTCACATGCAGGAGAACACTTTGGTCTTCAGCTAGTAGTGCTGACTAGGGAGAGGATGGGACTATTAGGGGGTGGGGCTTAGCTAGAAGAAGTGGGTTATTGGGAGGCAGGTCTTCAAGGTCAAAGGCTGGCTCTAGGTCCGGTCCTGGCTCTCTCGTCTGCTTTCTAACAGCTGCTAGGATGCAATCTGCCCCTTCAATCTCAAACTGCCTCTTGAGGAACTCCTGCCTCTGTGATGGACTGTATCCCCTGAACTATGAACCGCAATAAATTCCTCTTCCTTTGGCTGGCTGCTGTCAGGTGTTTCTGTCACTGTGAGAACAGTAACTAGATAAAGGAGACAGATGGGGAAGGTTCCTGGTCCTCTCAGGTCTTGTTTGGCAATGAAGCTGGAATCTTTGTCTTTGCCTCTCATCCTCTGAAGTCAGAAGACCCACACACCTTGGAATAAAGGGAAGCTGGAGTGGAGGGTGAGCATGTCCCTCTAGCCTGTGAGGCCCTCCTCAGGACCCATGGAAGTCCTTAACATTTTCAGGTGTGGCCAGGCGTTGGTAGTGCACACCTTTAATCCCAGCACTTGGGAGGCAGAGGCAGGTGATCTCTGTGAGCTCGAGGCCAGCCTGATCTACAGAGCGAGATCCGGGACAGGCACCAAAACTACACAGAGAAATCCTGTCTCAAAAAACAAACAAACCATTTTCAGGTGTGAACACTGGGGAATCAATCCCTGGGCTCTTTGGATGCTGACTTATTCTTGCATTGGATGCTCTGATGGACCACCTTTCTGCCTTCTGCCCCTTTCTCCCGCTTTTCCGTGGACACACAATTTAGATGCACAAGACTCTCTTTTCCATAAGCCATTGATTATACCTCTTTGGCAAGAGGCCTCCATTATTCCTCCTGCTCCTTTGCCTGATGGCTTCATTCTGTCTGCTCCCACCGTTTGATTTGATTTGATGGTGTTGCAGCACAAGGCTCCCACATCATTTCTGCCTGTTAAGCAAACATGTATTTCTGGGATGGATGTTTTTAATTGAATGAAACACAGTCTAATGAGGGTCAGCTGCAGCTGTGATTTTTTTATGGGCCATTTGTTGAGAAGCACAGCCAATGCAGCCTTCTGTGTTTGGCCAAGAGAGTCAGGCTGAATCCTTATGGTAGCACGTTGGTCAAGCTCTTGCTGGCTTTGGTGTGCTAGGGTTTCTGGGCTGTGGGTTGTGACATGTCTTATTCTCTAGGCTCTTGCTTGATTGGTATAAATAGGAAGTAATTAGCTCAATAAAAGAGATACAGCGATTCTAGAAGACCTCAGTTTGGCACATGTTCCAAAGTCCACCTTCAGGATCCAGCTAGGCAAAGAAAGAAGACCTTGCTTAGTGTATGTGGTGTGTGTGTGTGTGTGTGTGTGTGTGTGTGTGTGTGTGTGTGTTCAGGTGTGTGAAACAGGTGTGTGTCAGAAGGTGAGGTGGGAAACAATCCCTCCTCACAGTTTCAGTATGTATGTGTGCATACACATGTGTATATGAAATAGGTGTGTATATGAAATAGGTGTGTATCAGGAAGTGATATGGAAATAGGTATGCATTAGGAAATGAAGTGGTCTCAGTGTGTGTGTGTGTATGTGTACATTAATATAAAATAGGGGTGTGTCAGGAAGTGAGGTGAGAAACCTACCCTCTTCATAGTCTCCGTGAAAGAATCTGAGGCCTTTATGTCCAATTTAGAAGTCACTGTGTATGTTTCCCGTAGCCATGGTAACCAGTTACCACCTACTTAGTGGCCCAGAACAACAGAGATTTATTCGCTCACCGTTTTGCTGGAAGTCCAACTTCAGCACCTCTGGGCTAAAGCTGCGGCATCATCAGTCACACTGTTGCTGGAGGCTGTAGAGGGAAATCTGCTCCTTGCCTCTTCCAGCATCTAGTGGCTGGGGCATTCCTTAGCTCTTGCCTGAATCATTCAGTTCTTCAAGGCCAGCGTCTTCATGCCTTGGCTTCATCTTTGCCTCAGTTTCCCCTTCCTGCATGTGACTGTTGAATCCCCCTCTCTTTAGAACAACATAGGATTGTACTCTGACAGAGCAGTCTAGAGAGAGGAAGGATGCTTTCGTGCACAGCTTCCAAGGCCTCGGTTACCATGGCGCAGAGGTCCTAGCAGGGCCTTTCACATCTTGGTAGACAAGAATCAGAGAGCATGCCAGGACAGGGCTGGTGATAACTCGCCCCCTACTTCCTGCAATGAGGTTCCACCTCTCTCCTTGAGTTTCTAGAACCTCCCAAAACAGCTCCAACCAGCTAGAGATCAAATGTTCAACAGACGGGATTGTGGGAGAAAATTTCGTATTTAAACCTTTAGAAGAGTCCACTTGGCTCAGCCAAGACAGTCCTCTCCGTCAAGGTCCTTCACATCACCACACCTGAACTGACTGCTTCCACATCCAATGACCTGGACAGGCTCCAAGGGTTAGGAATAGCTCCCTTTGGATGGCAATTTTTCAGCATATGACAACCTACCCTTGTAACTCTTGGTTTTATCCTTAGCCAATACAGGCTGAATAACCTTTACCCTAAGTTACTTTGGATCAGAACTGTTTTAGACTTTAGATTGCTTCTAGATTTCATTTTTGATTTTTGAATATTTGCATATTCATAATGAGGAATAATGGGGGCAGGGCACAAACCAGAAAGACGCAATGCATTAATGTCTCATATACATGTAATACTTCATGTACATGCTTCATATACAACCCCTATGTGTTGCCAGAAGGTAATTTATTTCTTTCGTGCATGTGCATGCATGTATGTGTGTATGTTTGTTTGTGTGTGTGTGTGTGTGTGTGTAGATATACATGCATGTATGTGTGTATGTTTGTGTGTGTGTGTGTGTGTGTGTGTGTGTGTAGATATACATGCATGTATGTGTGTATGTGGAGGCTAGAGGTCAACCTTGGGTGCCGTGCCACCCTCTTTTCTGAGACATGGTCTCTCATTGCCCCAGACCTCATCTCTGCTTCACCATGCTGGGATGATAAGCATATGCTACCATGTGCAGCTTTTTTTACACTGGTGCTGGGGTTAAACCAAGGTCATTGTGGATGTGGCAAGCACTTGACTGATGGAGATGACTCCCCAGTACCACCCAGAAGGTAATTTTTATCATACTTTTAGTTCACCTGAGTTTGGGTTGTGAGCCATCATCACAGGAGGGCGGGGATGGAACTTGCCACGTGTAAAGTCGTGTTGGCGTTCAGAAAGCTTTTGATGTTATGGTATTTGGTATTTCACAGTTTCAGGTTAGAGGTTCCAACCTGTGTCATCTGGGCCTATGTGCATGTCTCAGTTCATGGCCACTTTCCTGGCTCACCAGGGACATGGCTCAGTTCTGACCCATGAGATGGTTTGGGGCAGTTCACTGGTGGGGATCCAGTACACACACACACACACACACACACACACACACACACACACACACACACACACACACACACCTTCCTTGACAGAAAGAAAATAGAATTTCATGGCACCATCACTGTCCACAGTTTTAGCTGTATTTTTAACTGTATATATGTTCTCTCTCTCCCTCCCTCCGTCTCCCTCTCTCTCTCTTTTCTTCCCACCCTTCCCCCCTCTCTCTTCCTTTCTCTCCCTTTCTCCCCCCCACCCCGTGTGTGCATGTGCATATGCATGTGGAAGGCAGATGTGACTCTCAGCTGCTGTTCCTCAGGCACCATCTTCTTCATATTTTTTTGAGGCAAGGTTTCTCACTAGACTGAAACTCAGCAAGTAGGCCAGACTGGTGATCCCCAGATACCTGCTTGTCTCTGTCTTCCACCATCATGCCTGGACTATTTACATGGGCATGAGCTCAGGTTTTCAGGCTTTCAAGCAAGCTCCACTTTTGGGACTCAGCCATCTCCCAGCCTCACCTTTTCCTTAGTGTCTCTGTATCATTATCAAATTCTGTGTTCATTCCCTGACTTGATTTCCTTACTTCATTCAGCTCTTGGTTGTGTATTTTCTTGAGTTTCATTCACTTTATTCCTGTCCTGTCTCAGTTCATTCAGAAAGTCTGTTCCTGGCCTCTTTAAAGTCTGTGAACATGATTACAACCATTCTTTTGAATCCTGTGTGTTGAACGTCATCTAAGCCTGTTCTCTTTGGGAACCATTGAGATTGGTGCTTTCTCAGGAGGAACGCATCAACTTGTTTTCTTGCTATTGCTTGTATTTCTCAAGCTAGACCTGGGCATATGGATCTAGGTTGTTGCTTTTGGCTTCTGCTATGTGTTTTCAGCCCATCTGGCCAGGCTGTTGCCTAGAGGTAGCTGGTGAGACTGGAATGTTTAAGGGAGGATGGGATGCAGGAGGGGTTTCTGGCTGAATAGCTCTCTTGCCAGGTCTCTGCTATCCTGGGACACCTAATTGACGATAAGCTGTAACAAGCTCCTAAGGCCAGACAGGGGTCAGAAGCAGTCTGGGTAGAAAGATTTTATCTAGTCTACACTGGGTCTGGCGGAGCTGCATGGGGTCATTCATCTGGGGCAGGCTTCCAGGGTTGTGGAGGGATGGTGGGCAGTGAGGGTGGAAGATTCTGTGCAACACACACACACACACACACACACACACACACACACACACACACACCTTCATTTTTATAGACAAAGTTTCACTTGTAACTCATGTTAGCCTTGAACTCAAGATAGATCCAACTAGCCGGGCAGTGGTGGTGCACGCCTTTAATCCCAGTGCTTGAGAGGCAGAGCCAGGTGGATCTCTGTGAGTTCGAGGCCAGCCTGGGCTACAGAGCGAGATCCAGGACAGGCATCAAAACTACACAGAGAAACCCTGTCTCAAAAAACCAAACCAAACCAACCAACCAACCAACCAACCAACCAACCAAACAAACAAACAAACAAAAAACCAAGATAGCTCCACCTGCCTCAGCCTCCCAAGGGCTGGGGATTACAGGCTCAGGCCACCATAATAGTTCACATCTTCCCCATCTTCTCGTTCCGGGGGGTTTGGAGTGATGTGACCCTTTTCTGGCTATGGAAGGTGACCGGGAGAACCACAAAGAATCTAGCCTGAAGCCCAGTGCTGTGGCTGACTCCCTAGATTTCTGGCTTATGCCACAGAGAGTCAAGAGTTGCAGGAGAACACTGTTAACTGACCCAGCCCACCTCCCTTGGAAGGCTGCTCTCACCTTTGCTGACAGGCTGGCATTGGCCTCAACAGCCTTGGGGTGACAGTAAGACAAGTCCAATCTGGGTCCCTGAGTCATCCCCCAGAGAATGTTCTGGCTCTTTCCTCACTCACAGCAGATCTGAGCAGCTGCTGGCCACACCATCTGGCCACAGGCCATACTGTGAGCTTCATGCTTTGGTAGCCAGTGATTTTTGAAGAGCAAGGTCAAACCAGGGAACTTCATCTGTGTAAGGCTTTGGGGACATCTATGATGTATTCCTGTTCTGGCTGTGAGTCTAGCAACTGTCCCCAATGATCTTGATGTTTTGGTGAAACAGAGGCACAGGGAGACTGGACTCTGCTAAAAGGTCCCAACTCAATTTAAGCAGTTTAAGTCTGTGCTTGTAGCCATGCCTTAATCACATCCGGGACCCTTGAGAATGGAACTCAGGCTCCTGGAACATTCAAAGGCTAGGCTCAGCAACCTGTGTCGTTATGCTAATTAAAGAGACAAGTAGGGCCTGGGAGATGGCCCAACAGTTAAAAGCATGTACTGCTTCTCCAGTAGACCTGAGTTCAGTTCCCATCATTCATGTTAGGTAGGCTCACAATGTAACTCCAGCACCACGGGTCCTATAGCCTCTTTTGGACTCTGTGGGCACCTGTACTCACACGTGTGCATACTCCCTACCCACATATACTTATAAATAAAAATAAAATAAAATATTTGAAGAAAGAGTGAAACTGACTTTAAATCTGTAGAACCCATGTACATAGCCAAGGACACATGTCTATAAGCCCCTGGTACTGGAAGGGTGAGGGGACAGAGGCAAGAACATCCATTAGGACGTTTTAGAAAAATGTCAGACTCTGAATTTGTGAGGGTAAATTGTGCTATAACAAGATGTCCCACAATCCTCTCTGGCTTCTGTGTGCATGCATGAGCATGCACCACACCTTTGAACACTTTAGCTTTTTGCTTCGGTTGAAAACAGATCCCTCTGTCCAGCATACGTGACCCCATGCCACCCAAGTCTCCATCACCCCATGACTCCCATGATGACATTGCTCTGGCATGGCTTTCTGCTGGTTTTGTTTGCTAAGGACCTGGAGTGACTTGGAGAGAATTGTGGCTGGAATAAATGATGTATGAAATGAGAAATCTTTGTCCAGAGCCAGAAGGGGGGAGAGAGGGAGAGAGAGAGAGAGAAGCAGGAAAAGAGCCCCTCACAGAAGCAATTATTTGGAATTAGTTTCTCTATGGTTAGAAACTGCAGAGGGAAATGACAGAGAGTCATCAGATTTTTGTTTGTTTGTTTCTACATTTACTGAAAAGTCAGGCGTTTGTCAATGTCCTATCACCGCTTTCAGGCTCCCAGTGATGGGAAATGGATCTTACACCACGTGAAAGCCAACTCTCATCCAGTCCAGCCCATGGTCTGTGTGCACAGGGGTGAAGCCCAGGGGAGCATCACTAAGAGACATTTCCCAGGTCTGGGCCCCTCCCACCTTCTCAGGGTGACACTTCCTTCGAGGTGGTCCTGAGTAGCCTCATTCTCCGGTCTTATGTACTACTGAAAATTTTGCTATTGGGGCGCTACAGATACTGCTCACTTGGTAGAGTGTTTACACAGCATCTAGAAAGCCCCTGAGGGTCATCCCAGCATCACATAAACCAGGCGTGGTGGTACACACCTGTAAACCCAGCATGAAGGAAGTAGAGGCAGGAAGATCAGGAGTTCAAGACTGTCTTAGTTAGGGTTTCTGTTGCTATGAAGAGACACTATGACCATGGCAACTCATAAAAAAAACATTTCATTGGGGTGGCTCACTTACAGCTTCAGAGGTTCAGTCCATTATCATCATGACGGGGAACATGGTGGCATTCAGGTAGAAATGGCGCTGGAGCTGAGAGCCCTACATCTTGTAGGCAACAGGAAGTTGACTGAAAGGCACACTGAGGGAAGCCTGAGCATAAGAGACCTCCAAGCCCACCCCCACAGTGACACATTCCCTCCAACAAGACCACACCTAATAGTGCCACTCCCTTTAGGGGGTCATTTTTCTTCCAAACCATCACCTTGATCATACTCTGCCTCATATCAAGTTTGAGGCCAGCCTTGGCTACATGAAATGTGCTTCCAAAATCAAAACCAAACGAAGAAGAAAAAGTATGTGCTAGCCAGGTATGTGCCTCAGTGGTACAGCACTTGCCTAGCGTGCACAATAAATAAATAAGCAATGCAAATCGAAGAAACAAAATAAGGATAAGTCTGGCAAGATGATTCAGATAAAGGTACTTGCTGTCAAATCTGAGGACATGAGTTCGATCCCTGGGACTCCTGTGGTGGAACGGGAGAATCAGCTCCAGCAAGCTGTCTTGCACTCTGAATATATATGCGTACACACACACACACACACACACACACACACACACATACACACACACATAGATGCACACACATACACACACATAGATATACACACATAGATACACACACATAGATACGCACATAACACACATGCACACACACACACACACACACACACACACACACACACACACACACACACAGGACAGGACAGTTGTTTTAGAGTAGGGATATAGCTCACTGGTTGAGCACTTGTCTAGCAAGTACAACACCACAAATTCCATCCCAAATGGAATGGAGTAAAGATTTGTAGACAAAGGGATTGTTGTTGAATGGTATGAAATTGAGTTCTGGGGATCAAGTCAGAAAAACAAGAACTTTGTGTACAAGACAGAAGGCTGAGCTGGGGGTTTGGCACAGTGGTGGAGCACTTGCTTGGCATGTCAAGGCCCTGGGTTCCATCCTCAGCATAACAATAAAACCCCACAGTGGGGGCAGGGCTTCCCGAGTGCTGCCAGCCTTGAGTTGCAGTTGGATGGTTTCCTGCAGCCTCGCTGCTGCTGCTGCTGCTGCTGGATGGGTCCCATCTCTTTGTCAGGACTCTGAACCACACATCCAAGTCAGTCACTGTCTTCCTTGGGGTTTCTATTGCTGCAATGAAACATCATGACCAGAGAGCAAGTTGGAGAGGGAAGGGTGTATTCAGCTTCCATTTCCACACCACTGTTCATCACCAAAGCAAAGCAGGACAGGTGCTCAAGCAGGGCAGGGAGCTGGAGGCAGGAGCTGATGCAGAGGCCATGGAGGGGTGCTGCTTACTGGCTTGCTCCTCGTGGCTTGCTCAGCCTGCTTTCTTATCGAACCCAGGACTACCTGCCATGGGCTGGGCCCTCTCCCATTGATCACTAGTTAAGAAAATGCTTTACAGCCGGGTCTTATGGAGGCATTTTCTCGACCGTGGTTCCTTCCTCTCTAACAACTCTGCCTTGTGTCGAGTTGACATAGATAGAACCAGCCAGTCCAGTTGCTGTTGCGAGGCTACCTTTCCCCTTCAGTTCTGCCTTCCACCTCCGCATCCTGCTTTGGTGCTGACGTTCTGTTTTGAAACGCCGCCGTGGATTGTGCCCCTGATCTTCAGCAACAAATCCAGGTCAGTCCTCAGCGGGAGCCCCCTGCCCTTGGCCTCTTTGGCTATGCTTCTGAGAGGTGTTTACAAAACCCCACTGCAGCCGCCATAGCTGACAGTTCCTGTTTGAGAAAACGGCCAGCCGAAGCCTCGGGAGGAGAGGAACCCAAGCCAGGCCATGGAAGGAAATGATCCCTTATGAGGCACTATTTTTGTCTGGGTACATGCTCATGGAGTGTCCTTGAGGGAGTTGCCTGAGTACTCCATCTCTGTCTGTCGCTGCCCTGGCAGAACCTCTCACACCGCTTGCCAGGCTCACAGAGGCTCCCTCACTTCCCAGACAACGTATGAACACACTCTTAGATTCTTTTAGGGGTTGGGTGCTGAGACCGGGAGGGAATGGTCTAAGTCACAAGAGGAACAGGAATCGTCAGATGATTGTGACCTTATAACTGCCATTTAGAAGTCGCTTCATTGGCTCTGTTCGTGACCCACATAACCTTATAGACTGCCAGTAATAGAAATAACTGGCACTTACGGACTGCCTACGGCATACACTAACCTAAGCACAGCCACTCACTCCCCCCCCCCACACCCCATTTTGGAATAGAACACCAGTATGTAGTCCAGGTTGACTGGGTACTTCTAATCCTCCCGTCTCATCTTACAGGGTGCTAGAATTACAAGCCTGTACCACCATGCTCAGTTCTTTTTATCTTGTTTATGTTTATTCTTTCTTTGATGTGGTGTGTGTGTGTGTGTGTGCGCGCGCATGCCTATGCATGTGTGTGAAGGCCAGAGGTTGAGATCAGTTGTCTTCCTCAATTTCAATTCACCTTACTTTTGAGACAAGGTCTCATCCTGAACCTTGAGCTCATTTAAACTAGGCTGGTTGGCCAACAAGCTCCAGGAATCTTCCCGTCGTCCCCACCATCACCAGGGCTGGGGTTACAAACATGTACCGTCATGCCCTGCTTTTATGTGGGTGCTGGGGATCTGAACTTGGGTCCTCATGCTTGCCTGGCAAGCCCTTACCCTCTGAGCCATCTTCCCAGCCCCCCAAAACTATGAATTTGGACCTACTCCTTATGCAGCAAGAGAACACAAATACAGAAGCGCCTTCTCTTCATGCATGAAGTCCTGGTGATGTTTTAACCTCTTCTTCCCAGAAGCAAGGCAGCCTGCCCCCCAGGAACATCAGCTCGGCCAAGCCGCACTCAGACATGGTTTCACCCTGTGCCTTAGACTAGGGACTCAGACAAGCTGGGACACAAGAGGAGGCTGTGAAAACAGGTTTAAAAATAACTTCACCGGCTCACACTTTGAAATTTAAGTCATCCACTCAGGAAATGCTGAGTGTAGTTCGAAAATGGACTGTTGGTTTTTTTTTTTTCTTTTCAACATTATTACTCTTCAAGAACAAAGTGATAAGTGATGGAGGACTGGGAGGAAGTGGTTGTGTGGAGAGTTTATTAAAAATAAGTTGTCATCTTTGTCCTAGATTACGTCTGAGACCCTGGGAGTTGAGACTTGGTTCTCTTATGTTGACATGCTTTAAGAGACCCTGAATATACAGAAATAAAAGGGTAGCATCCAGTTCTACAGAAGTGACATTTGCAGTCCCCCCCCCCCCAGAGTCTGGAATCTGTAAAGCTTTCTTAATTCTTTTGTGTCCTTCTTAAGCAGTCACAAACTGATGAAGGATGTTACTGAAATCGACAGACATCCACACACTGCCCCAGCCACCTCAGCAGAGACTGGTATTATCAGCTGTGTTTATTTATTGTGCTTTGTGTTGTTGATGGAGGGTCTCATGTAGCCCATACCAACCTTGAAGTCTCTATGTAGACGAGGATGACCATTGCATTTCCAATCCTCCTGCCTCTACCTCCACCAGTACCGGAATTAGAGATGTGTACCACCATGCCTGATTTATGTGATGCCGGGGTGGGGGATGGGGGGCACGAGACAGACACAGCTTCATGGTATGCAGGGCAAGCACTCTACCACTAAGCCACACCCCCCAGCAGTGTCAATGATATTTAAATAAAGCATATGCTCCAATACTTCTTTTTTTTTCTTCTACTTCTCCCCAACCTCAGTTCCGATTTGGGTGTACTAGAGATGGGACCCTATTGTTTGTGTGTGCTAGACCAACACTCCTCTGCCAAGAGTCCTGGTTCCTCACTGCGGGGTTCTAGACAAACATTCTACCATTGAGCCATAAACCTAGAAACAGTTGTGAGTCTCTGGAGATGAACAGTTCTGTGGACTGTGGGGACTGGCGGGTTGGTTATTTTGGATCCTCTATGTTCTGACATTCTGATGGGCCAGTACTAAAGATCAGTAACATCACGCCTGTAGCTAAATGGGTATCTCAGATTAGCTTCTGGAGATGGGAGTTTTTTAAAACGTACCACCCAATGAAACAGAAATATCTATAGGGCAGGCTGGCATGGAATTGTGAGAAATTTTCAGAATGGAGAACTTTTTTTTTTAGAATCTGTATTTGCATTCCCGCCCAGTGTGGCCAAGATGCTACCTGGGCCTGTGGGCTTCCAGCTAGCTGCTGTTCTTGTGTGATGTGAGATCAGATTAGAAGTCTGTATCACGAGTCGTCGTCGAGACATCTCATACCTCTTCCAACTAGTAATTTGTCTTCTGGGGGCTTATCTTAGGGACATCAATGTCCAAGGAGAAAAAGAATACCACATGTGTGAGAATTCTGATTGCCTGATTGCTTTTTTACACCCAGAGTTTAGGAACCCCTGAAGGCCAGTGGGCATGGCGTAGACATGTAACTCATGACACATTGTGGGTCTTGAGAGATGGCTCAGTGTCTTAGAGCATTTACTGTTATTGCAGAGGTTCCCAGGACCTATGTTCAGCACTTCACAACTGCCTGTAACTCCAGCTCCAGAAGCTCTGACGCCCTCTTCTAGCCCCTGTGGGCACTGCACTCACATATACACATTTACCTCCCATGCCTATAATTAAAAATAAAATAAAATCTTTAAATTATGATAAGTTGAATCAACAAACTACTCTGTATTTGCCAACACTATAATTATGAAACATATATTTGAATTAACTGTCTTTTATAATGCAAATGAAATAAAACATTAATGCAAAATTTTGTCTTCTCTGATTTATATGTAAAAGCATGTATGTACACACACATTATACATACACACATAGGTCAAGCATGGTGGCACATGCCTGCAGTCTTAGTATTCTGGAAGATGAGGTAGAAGGATTAAACGTTTGTGGCCAGCCTGGGCTACATCATGAATTTGAGGCTAACTTGAGCTTTATAAAGAGACCCTTTCTCCAAATAAGTAAAGTTAAACATGATTGTAAACTCATAATTCCAGCACTCAAGAGAGTTCAAGGTCATCTTGTGCTACACAGTGCATTTAAGGCTAGCCTGGACTACAATAGGACCCTGTCTTGAAAAACAAACAAGACAAAAAAGATACATACAATAAAAAGAAACACTAACATGCACTCAGCACACACACACACACACACACACACACACACAAACACACACACACACCGCGAGCACGACAAGTTCTGGAAGGAACAGACATACAGAAAATGAGAATGATTGATGGGTTCCTGTGGGGACAACAGGAGGGAAATTTCTTTCCTTTTTAAAATCATTTCATTATTGTTGTAATGTCCCTGAAAGTCAAATCCTGGCTTCGTGGTGTATGAACTGCTTTGTTTTTGCATCTGATAAATGGATATACTAGTAGTTCATATCTTAGCAGCCCATTCCTCCTCCAGGTTGTGTGTTTAGCCTGTCTGTATATCAGCTTATTTAGTCTTCCCTTCCTTCTGGTTTTTAAAATTAAAATTTATTATTATTTTTAATTTGGGGTGTGTATGTGTGTGTGTGCGTGTGTGAGTGTGTGTGAGCGTGCACGTGTGCTCTCATGTGGAAGTCAAAGGATGACTTCTGGAGTCAGTCTTCAAGCACCGGTCACCTTGCTTTTAGAAACAGTGGCCTGGAACTTGCCAAGTCATCTAGGCAAGCAGCAAGCCCCAGAAATCTACCCCATCTCCACCTCCCTGACCCCGGATTTATTAGGGTACACCACGACTCCAAGCTTTTTAATGTGGGGCGAGGGGCTTGAACTCAGATCTCATGTTTGAACGGCGTGAGTTTGACGGACTGAGCTGTCTCCCCGGGCCTCGGTCCCACCTTCCCACCTTCTTCGGCTCTGGTATTTACAGACAAGCAGGAGAGCTTAGCTGCCTTGCAAGGTCATTCCATGCAGATCTGGGCCTTCAAATTCACATGGCCTGACTCTGAAGGTGACACTCGTCGCCACCTCCCATGTGTTCTCCTTGCCCCTGGCTTAGCGGCTGCTTTCCAGATGTGCTGTCGGGATCAGATAACGCGCATCCCCCGTGGGCCTGGCATTTAGTGACAGCCCTGCTGATCACCATCAGCATCCTCATAACATTTGTGTAATGAAGACATGAGAGAAAGCGAGGAAAGCAGCATCCATGCCTGGAAGGTCATGGACACGGTGAGTGAAGCTCGGAGCTGCTATCTCCAGGCACCGGCCCCGCTTTAATGGATTTTTCAGGTCTGTTTCGAAGTTAGACCATCTATTACTGCGCTACTCTCTTAGGGGTTAAATGTGTCTCTTGTGATGGAGATGCCTCCTCCCATCTCTGTAGAACTCCCCCTTAACTCCATTAAGCAAGTATTTTGCATATTTATTCCTTTGTTCATTAGCGTGGTGAGATGTGTGGGTGGTTTCCAGTTTTACCTATTTCTATTTTTTTCCCCTTGTATTTTTTTTTGTTTCATTTTTTTTTTGTACACCCTACTGGAGAATTAATTAATTTTATTCTTCTCTGCAGTACTGGGATTGAGCCTAGGGCCTTATACATGCTAGGAAAAGACTCCACTACTGAGCGACTCTCCAGCCCCTCACTGGGGGATTCTAGCAAGTGTTCTGCCACTGAGCCACACCCCAGCCCCTCACTGGGGGATTCTAGCAAATGTTCTATCTTTGAGTACTTTGAGACCCATTTTCTTTTTATGAATTAAAGTTTCACTTAGTTGTACTCAATTGAATTCATTCTGTGGCCCTAGCTGCTCTTGAACTTTCTTTCTTTCTGTCTCAGCCTCCCAAGCTGCTCTTATGTCAGGCCTGCACCACCAGGCGAGGCTCCATTCATGAAAACTTCTGAGAGCCCTCCTTCAAACCTACATGTTTGCTTATTTGTAAATTACATGTGTGAGTCATTAATGGATCATACCTAAGAGAACGAACTGAACAGATGAAATAAAGCAGACTTAATAAGTGACTTCCGTCATATTTTCTTCAACACAGAAATCCTTTGTGCTCTTGTTACAATGTTGTGACCAGCCATATTTTCAATGGAGGCCACGTTAGTGAGTATGCTTTATTATGTTTGACAATCTTAATGTAATACTCTGTGATATAATAATCCAAATGTCTGGCTTCAATGCACCAGCTTTTTGCTTTAAATGGTGGGAAAGGAACCTCCTAAAGATATATAGATCCAGGCAGGAAAAGTTTGAAGTCCATGGTACTAACTAAATTATGATAGTCATTTTTTTTTCAGCACCATGCATGCATTATGCATAGATCTTGTAAAAATTCAGACTGTAAATTTCCTTTCCTCAGGATGCAGAAATGAATGACCTTCATTATTTTTTCAGATTAATTTTAAAAATTTTTATATGTGTATGTATGCATACCATGTATGTAAGTATCTATATAGAATTGTATTACTATAGAATATACACATTTATAGAGACAGAAAGATTAGATGTTGTCTCAAGACAGAGAAAAAAGGAATATAGAGCAATGATTTCCTAAGTACAGAATCTCTGTTTTGTGTCATGGAAAAGCCCCATAAATGGACAGTAGAATCAGGACATAATATCATGACTGTAATAAATCAATACAATTAATATAGTTAATGAATATCATAAATATAATTATCTAATGAATACTGCAAATGTAATCAATGAATATCGCAAATGTTATTAATAACATGAGTGTTATTAATAAATATCATGAGTGCAATTTAAAAAAAAATAAATAGTATATAAGCCCACCTGTGTGCAGGTACCCATAGAGTCCAGGAGAGGGTGCCAGACCCCCCTAGAACTGGAGTTACAGGCAATTGAGAGGTACTCCGATGTAGGTGATGGAAACCAAACTCAGGTCCTCTGCAAGAGAAGCAAGGGCTTTTAACTTTGGAGTCATCTCTCCAGTCCTACTATCAATATTTTCAACCAGTGAGTTCAATACTCTTTGCTTGAATGGCACTTCAGATCACACACACACACACACACACACACACACACACACACACACACCCTTTCCAAGCTTCTTAAATGTGCACATGTGAGTGTTTAGTAAGCCATATTCCAGAATTTTCCAGAATAAATAAATAATCAGTGCACAAATTGTTAGAAGGTCTTATTAATAAAATCAAACCTGAAGCCAGGTATGGGGTGAATGCTGGAAACTCAGAGAAGCAGAACAAGCCATAGCCACCTCGCCTTACCAGTTCCTCAGCTGATCCTATTTCCTCAGACTGGAAGCCTCTGAGTCCTCATCCAGAATGAATCTCAGCTGAAATGCTGCTAAAAGCCTAAAAGCTTAACCAGGCTCTAGTTCCTGGTCCTCACGTTTTATATACCTCTCTGCTTCCTGGGATTAAAGGTGTGTGTCACCATGCCTGGCTGTTTCCAGTGTGGCTTTGCACTCACAGAGACCCAGACCGATCTCTGCCTTCGGAATGCTAGGATTAAAGGTATGTGCCACCATTTTCTGGCCTCTGTGTTTATCTAGTGGCTGTTCTGTTCTCTGACCCCAGATAAGTTTATTAGGGTGCACAATATTTTGAGGAACACAATATCACCACATTTGAGATATTTTTCAGAACACCTCTCTGATGGTACAGACTTTTGTTATTTTTCTCATCCATCCTTAAAATGCCATCCTTGGAGAGATGGCCTAGTGGTTAGTAGCACTTGCTACCCTTTCAAAGGAGTTTGAATCCCATTTCCCATGATAGGTAGCTCACAAACTCCTGGAACTTTCCCTCTGGGACATCTGATGCCTCTTCTGTGAGCATCCCCTCTCCACATGAACATACACATAAGTAAAATAAAAATTAAATCCTAAAAAGTATTTTTAAAGTGTCATCTCTTCCTTGAAGGGAAAAATTAAGTATATATTCTATTTTTTTCTAAAAATATCTGTAGATACCATTTGCTCTTGTATCTGCTTGTCTTCTAAGAATAGACTATCAAATCATCCACTTAATAAGAATGCCATTTACTGTTAAAAGTTTGCGGGGGTTCTGAAGTGCGTTGAGGGATGACCAGCAAGCGTCTGGGTGTTTCCAGTAGACATAGGCTATTGCTTGCTTTGTTAAAGGACATTTAAATAGCATTACGACTACATTTTAAAATACCTACTTTTGCTCTGGGAACTGTGATGGTCAGTTTTAATTGTCAACCTGACGTAACTGTAGAATCACCTGGAGGAGAGTCTCATTGAGGGATTGTCTAGATCAGGTTTGTCTAGGAAGGACGGTCTTGATTACACTCTCTGAGGTGAAAAGACATGCGTGCCTACTGTGGGCGGCACCATCCCCTGCTTTGGGGTCCTGAACTATCTAAGAGTAGGGGAAGTAAATGGGACACCCGCAAGCACACATGTATTTGTTCCTTTGTGTTCTTGACCGGGAATGCAACTAACTACTTCTTGTTATCTTGACTTCCCCTTAATGGCGGTCTGTAACGGGGAACTGTGAGCCAAATAAACCTGTTCTCCTTTAAGTTGCTTTTGTCGGGTTATTATTATTATTATTATTTTAATCACAGGATTTTTTTTTCTTTTTGTACAGGAGTCTTGTGTGCTTTTTAATTGAGTAACTTTCCGTGCCCATTAGGTTTTTTTTTTTTTTTAATTTTTTTTTGCCAACTTGACATAAACTAGAGTCGCCTGGGAAAAGGGAACCTCAGTGGAGGAATTGCCTCCATCGGATTGGCCTGTACGCAAGTCTGCTGGGCAGTTTCTTAACTGATGATTGATGTGGGGAGGGTCCAGCCCACTGTGGGCGGGGCCACCCAGGATAAGCCGCCCTGGGTTATATAAAAAAGCAGGCTCAGGCAGCCAGGAGGAACAAGCCAGTAAGCAGAGCTCCTCCGTGGTCTGTCTCTGCTTCAGTTCTTGCCTCCGGGTTGCTGCCTTGAGTTCTCGCCCTGGCTTCCCTCCATGAAGGACTGTCCCCTCTAAGCCAGATAAACCCTTTCCTCCCCAAGTTGCTTTCGGTCATGGTGTTGGTCCCAGTAACAGGAAGCAAACTAAGGTACGTTCCAAGGAGCTTGATGGAGTGAATGCATTTTGCTTTTCAACATCCTGAAAACTTGACCCTTAAAGCCTGTTTTAATTTCAAGTAGAGAATCCATTTTTCAAGGGTCACACTAAATCCTTTCTTCCCTGCAACAAGATCACTTGTTCATGTGGTATTTGCTTATTTGTTCATTTGTTTATTATTGTATGTGTGTGCATGTATGTGTGTATGTGTGTGTATGGAGGCCAGGGGACAGTCTTGACTGTCCTTTGGATACTGCCCACTCCCACTCTGTTTCTAGACACAAAGTCTTTCACAGGCCTAGAGAGCCCCAGGGGTCCTCTTCTCTCTCCTCCCAAGTGCTGACTTTAAAAATGTGCTGGCACCTTGCCTGGCTTTTCTTTGTGGGCTCTGGGAATTGAACTCAAGTCCTCCTGCTTGTGTGGCAAACCCTTGATCAACTGATTCATCTTCCCGGTCCTTGGTCCACTATTGTTCTAGTTAGTCTTGGGTTTTGAGGCCAGGTCTTCCTCTGTAGCCTGGGCTGGTCTCAAATTCAGTCTTCTTCTTGCTCAGCCCTCTCAATTGTTGGGATTCCAGCTGTAAGCCGCTGTGCTTGGTATGTTAAAGTGCCCTTTAATTCATTATGTAAATCTCCCACAAATTTTTTGTTTATGACTCATTAAAAAATAGTATTTGATGTATGTCACTGTGGGGATGGAATCTAGCAAGTAACTCAAGTTACACCAGCGAGGATGCCATGAGCATCATGTTCATAGGCTCTTCTGTTCTTTGTGGGGATCTACCATCCATTGTTTGCCAGTGCAGGAGAGCATCTGACTCGCTCCCAGGTTGTTGGTCCTGTTTGGTTGAAGCCTAGTCTTTTCTCTCAAGTGTCTTTTGCAAGTCAGGCGGGAATCTTGAAAGAGAATTAAAACGCCCATTGTTTAGTCTGGGGACAAACTGGAAGCTACTGCAATCACATCTGGTGTGGTGTTAAATGTTACTGGAAAGAGCAGCGCTTCCTTCCCCTTTCTGTTTTGTTTTTAAAATGCTGCAGTAGGCTGGGGGCGTGGCTCAGTTTTTAAAGTGGTTGCCACCCAAGCATGAGGATCAGAGTTCGGATCCCCAGAACCCATGTAAATGCTGGGTGGGCATGGTAGCGCACCAGTAATAACCAGCCTAAACCTGTTGAGTGTCGATTTATATCTGTAAGTGTAAGATATCATCTTAAAAAAAAAACATATTGCCGGGCGGTTGTGGTGCACGCCTTTAATCCCAGCACTCGGGAGGCAGAGGCAGGTGGATCTCTGTGAGTTCAAGGCCAGCCTGGGCTACCAAATGAGTTCCAGGAAAGGCACAAAGCTACACAGAGAAACCCTGTCTCGAAAAACAAAAAACAAAAAAACAAAAACAAAACAAAAACATACAATATTGATTCTGAAACCTGCCTAGGCTTAATGCTTGGCTATCTTACCCTCTACGCTCCTCCCACCGTCCTGTGGATTTTCCTGGAACTCATCCGTGTATTTCTAGTGTGTAAAGGGTGAACCTAACTCCCAGGAGAGTTGTTACTTGTTGTTCTAGAAAACCGGGAATTTTAGGATGACCAGTGAAACTCAGCCCCGGCTGTCCCACCGAGTCACACCGCACTGCCGGGCTGAGAGGAAGATGCTAGGTCTAGTTTCAAGCGGGAGCTTGCCTCCTCACAGGGCGGCGCAGATATCCGTGGACTTCCGCCAAGAGAAGTCTTCCTTCACCGCCAGCATCAGCTGTGAGAGGCAATGTCGGGGAGTGGGGTGGAATCACAGAATGTCACATTAGTACACTCGTCAGCGTATTACCGTCCATGTCACTCACCCATCCCATAACATATTTGAAGGAACCCCGGGCCAGGAAGGAAGGAGCTCAAGCTGGAGATCTTGAGATGCAAATAGCCTGCTGCCATCTTGCTGCCGTGAAAGCTGTGACAGACAGCACGCTGCACAGATGCAGTTCAAGTCTGAGGGGGTGAGTGTGGATGGCTGCATCAGTTACTTGGCTTGTCATTCATGTTTCGCTGTCGTTGTTGGTTTAATAGAATATCTTTACTATTTGACAATTTTGTACCTGTATGCAGTGTATCTTGCTCATTCCCATGCCAACGCCCCCTCCCACTCCATGCAGGTACCCCCAACACATCCCCTTACCCCATTAATGTTCTCCCTTTTTTGTGAATAGCCCACCGTGTCTGATTGGTACTGCCTGCTAGAATGTCAACTGATGGCGTTGACCTGATCTGGTGCTCATGACCGTAGCTGCAGTGAGTTCATGAGCTCAATGGCCTTATCATTTCCAGAAGGCAGTACGTCACAACACTCCTCCCCATCCTTCATTTTTTTCCCACCTCCTCTTTCATGATATACCCTGAATCTCAGAGGGGCGGGTTTGATATAGATGTCCCATTTCAGGCTGAGCACTCAGTAGTCACTATTTTTCAACACTGTGACCAGTTAATGAGTTTCTGCATTAACTACTGACTGCTTCAGAGAGAAGCCTTCCAGGCCAAGTTTTGGCCTGTGTTTTGAGGAGACGCACTCCATCATAGTGCGGAAGGCATGCCGGTGGGAGCGGCTCATGGCTGGAGCAGCAGCAACTGCCACATGGGGCTGCTTGCTCACATCTTGTAAGACCAGAAAGCAGGAAAAAAAAAAAAAGAATAGTAGAATCCAGTTGGATTCTTCTGTTTCCCATTTTGTTTAGTCCAGGTCCTCAGCTGATGGAAGGGTGTGACCCCCATTAAGGTTGGTCTTATGCCTTCTTGTAAATCTCTCTGAACTACCCTCACAAACATATACCTTCTGTAAACATGTCTGAAATCACCCTCACAGACATACATACTAATCACCTAGGCTTTCCTTAGTGCAACCAAGCTAATAATTAAAAATGACCATCACATGGTCTTACAGTGGATCGGGGAGAGGAATCCCTGCCAGGAGTATTGTCCATGGTGTGGTCTCAGAGAAGGTAACTCCTGGGTGGGAACTCAGAGGTTCACTAGGACCATTCCAACTGAAGGCCATACTGGTTGAGGGAATAGCATAGGTAAGGACCTGGTCGTGTCTACCTAGCTCAGCATCCTCAGTTGTTCAAACCAGGAGTGAATGAGGTGGGGGATGAAACTAGGTTGAGTGTTCTGATACTGCAGGCCAACCTGGCCTACAGAGTGAGTTCAAGGCCAGCCCGAGAAACTTAGTGAGACCCTGTCTCAAAGCAAGATTTATGAAAGGGCTGGGAGGCAAATCTGGTAGGGTGTTTGCCTAGAAGCCCCCAGTGAGATAGTGTGGGCATGACTCCAACAGAGAGCCTAGAATCCCCCAGTGAGGGGCTGAGGGTCATGACTCAGATATAGAACATTTTTGAGCACCAGTGAATTTGTTTGAAAATGTGACCACTCCCCTGCATTGCTGTAGAAATCCCTGAGATACCATCTGTGTTGGGTGGCTGAGCATTCAGCTTGGCCACTTCTGGGCCATTCTTTGATTAACATAGAAATTAGTTCTTTTATGTGGCTCACAATTTGTAGGCTCTACTAATTTTAAAAGCTGATATTTAAGGACTCTGGTGTAACTCCAACTTGTTCTTTTTTGGGGGGAAATGGGTGCAGGATATTTCAATTTAATTCATTCTACCGTCTCATTTTTCACACCAGTTGTCTTATTATTCTTAACTATTATTAAAAGGAATGATAAAATGTAATTAACCATCTGGGACATATTCCTGCTTCCCATTAGTCAGGGCATCTATTATAAAACCTCTCCAAAGTTCAGCTTTGGAAATAAATTCTCCAAGTAGGTGGATTAGCTAATGAATTTTTCTTCTCTAAAGATGATTGGCTATTTTTTTTCCTTCACCCAAGACAGAACTTCCACTGGCCATTCATCAAAGTGGGGATAAGTAGAAGCAAAAAAAAAATAGGACCAGGTTATCCATATAATATACTGTGTAAAAGCTGTGGATTTGATACACTTTTTATAAGGTTTCTATACGATGTTTTGCCACTCATCTTTATGGATTTAGCAGTTAACCTTGGCTTTAGGGAGATAAGTCTGTATTCATACAAAATGTGTGTTTGAAGTCTCTGAGCAATCAATATTTTTATTCATTCCCTTCTCTGGGAACGGGAAAAACCAGAGATGACTCTGAACAGTGGAGATGCTGGAGGTCCCTGCTTAGCTAGTGAAGACCCCACAGTTAATTTTAGGCTTGTTTTGGGATGTGATCAAGAAGGAATTATATCATGGACGACTACTAACAGACATGCCATCTGTTATGTGACTTTCCTTGTGGAGATGTAAATGAATGTTTATTTATCCCAGATAATACAGCAATGACAGACCAAAGAAACCAGTCCATCCAAGTCTAGTGCTGTGAACCAATGAGTTTATTTGGCTATTCACAAGAGAGTTGAGGAGGCCTTACTTAGCCTCATTGGAGGATTCTAGGCAGGTGCTCTACCATTGAACCACACCTCCAGCCCCTTATTGGGGGATTCTAGGCAGGTTCTCTACCACTGAACCATACCTCCAGCCCCTTATTGGGGGATTCTAGGCAGGTTCTCTACCACTGAACCATACCTCCAGCCCCTTATTGGGGGATTCTAGGCAGGTGCTCTACCACTGAGATACACGCTACTCCACCCTCCCTTTTTTTAGTTTGAAATAGTCTCTAAGTTACTCATAGTAGTCTTGAAGTAGGTATGTAGCTGAAGCAGCCCTGGAACTTTTCAGTCTCCTGCCTCAGCCTTCTGGTATGAAAGGCTTATACCACCAGGGCTGATGGATCATGAAAAATTTAAAAAGACCTTCCCAGTTTATGGTTGCCCTGAAATTCACACTCTAAATCCTTTCTTGTCTCTGTAGGTGCTTCTTCTAGGGTAGAACATATGACCATGCCTCCTAGAGCTCAGAAGCTCCATCCAGCCCCATCCTCTGTCAAAAGAAACACGTGACTTTTGTCAGCTCTATCTGAAGCTGTTTGCTGTTCCCAAGAATCCCCAAAGCACGATGCCAAGTCATGTCCAGGAGAGAGCATTTCATGCTCTATGAACCCTTCCATGATTTCTCATTAGCCCCATAAGGCTTAATTCAAGTTCATTTCTTTTCATGAAGCCCTGATAAGGCGAGCTTTACAATTCATCTGTGTTCAACAACTAAAGTTCCTTTTGTGTGCCAAGCCCCACACTAGGCTCTGAAGATCCAGGAATGACTGAAGCATGAACCTAGAGGTTCTCTGTGCTCGTGATAAAAACAGCTATGGGCTTGCTGTAATAGCACAACACAAAATATCCACTTAACAAAGGGTTTATTTTGGCCACAGTGCTAGGGTCTGGTCCATCATGGCAGGGAAGGCAGGGTGGAAGAAGCATGAGGCAGCTGGTCACATGGCATCCACAGTCAGGAGGCAGAGAGAGATAGATGCTGGTGCTCAGCTCAGTTTCTCCTTTTTATTCCGTCTGGGATACCAGCCCATGGGATGGTGCCACCCATATTCAGGGTGGGTCTTTCCTCCTCAATTTAAACTCCATGGAGACATCCTCACAGATCCATGTAAAGGTCTGTGTCTTCCATGATTCCGTTCCTGTTACACTGATGATAGTAACCATCATGGGGGCTGTAAGAGGTTCCAGGACCATGTCATAGGAGCCTGGAGAAGTCTCTTTGGAGGGCATGGGACATTTCAGAGAGGTGCCGTTTATGCTGGGTTTTGATGTACTCACAGGCATTTGACAGGTAGAAAGCAAGGTGAAGCAGTGGGAAAGGCACATAAAATCAGAAGGACATAGACAAAAACATGCCTTGGTAGGGTCGTGGGGTCAGGGCACTGGAACCATGGCGCAGCAGTTAACAACAGTGCAGACTGTTGGGGACCCAACTTATATCCCCAGCACCCAGGTTGGACAGTGTACAACACCCTAACATTCCAGCTCCATGGAGCCCACGCTTTCTTTTGGCCTCCATGGCCACCCACAATCACATTCATATGGACACACACACCCATAATTACAAAAAAAAAAAAATTGTATCTTTAGGAAAAAGGAATGCCGTGAGTGAGGCTTCGTGTTTTTCTTCCTTCCTTCTTTGCTATGTATGTATGTATGTGTGGGGGGCAGGGTGTCGGGGTGGGAGTACGATGCCCATGTGGAGGTCAGAGGGCAACTTAGCATATACAGGTTTGTGCTTTCACCCTTATATGGGTTTGTAGGATGGAACTTGGCTTGCCGGGCAAATAAATGCCTTTAGCTACTGAGTCATTTTGCCAGCCTTCCATGTGCTTCTTGCAACTGAGCCTCAGGCTGGGAGTCCATGGGACATAGGAAAGGAGACTGACCAGGAAGCCCTTCCTGATGGCATTTAATGTTGTAGCACATACCGTAGACTCCAAGCCTGGAACGCAGAGCTCTGTGTAGAAGCAGCAGGGAGCCCCCATAGGAGGGGTGTCATAGGAAGAGGTTTACACCCAATTAAGTGTCAAAAGCTAGGAATTAAATAAAGCTTCAGGTGTCTGTGTAAGAGGGCTGTGGAATTTGGAAAACACAAAATGTGTTGTTTTAGCCACTGAACAAGTGATTGCATTCTCTCTGTCTCTGTGTGTATGTATGTAAATGTGTGTGTGTGTGTGTGTGTGTGTGTGTGTGTGTGTGTGTGTGTGTGAAGCTGGTTTTGTCCTACTGTGTAGTTTCTGGGGCTCAAACTCAAGTCATGAGGCTTGATAACAAGTGGCCTTATTTTGTGCAAGGAAGTATTTTCTCTCCAAATAAAAGGAGAAGTGGTTTCTGGCTACCATTCCTATCCAAGATTGGCTGGACAGCATCATCTTGCACCAGTTGCCCAAGATGATAGAAACCGAAGGTAGCAGAGCTTGGATAAATGAAGTGTGTCTCTTTAAAGTGTGCAGGGAGGCCAGCAGTGGCAGTCTGTCATCCCAGCTACTTAGGATCACAAGTTCAAGACCAGATGGGGATACAGAGTGGGTTCAAGGCTAACCTGGACAGTATAGTGAGACTCTGTTTCAAAATAAAAGGTGAGAAGAAGGCTGAGGACTGTAGCTCAGTGGTGTGTGTTTGCATGGCATGAAGGAAGCTGCACATTTAATCCCTGTAACTTTTCAACACATAGAAAAATGTGTATGTAGAAGAGACTTGCAGCTTCTTTTGTTCTATGTATAAAAACACTAAGATGAAATGTCAAAATTAACACTAACATTAAGAGTAGATGCAGAAGACATCTCATGCTATTTCTGAGTCATATGTCCAGGCCCTCTCTAGGGGATTCCAGGCAAGTGCTCTACCATTGAGCCATACCTCCAGCCCCTCACTGGAGGATTCTAGGCAGGTGCTCTACCACTGAGCCACACCCCACCCCTCACTGGGGGATTCTAGGCAGGTGCTCTACCACTGAGCCACACCCCCAAACCCTCACTGGGGGATTCTAGGCAGGTGCTCTACCACTGAGCCACACCCCCAAACCCTCACTGGGGGATTCTAGGCAGGTGCTCTACCACTGAGCCACACCCCCAAACCCTCACTGGGGGATTCTAGGCAGGTGCTTTACCACTGAGCCACACCTCAGCCCCTCACTGGGGGATTCTAGGCAGGTGCTCTACAACTGTACCACACTCCCTGCTCTGAGATATGACCTTTAGATATTTCCAAGCACAAGAAGAGTTCTTCTTGCCCTGGTGGCCTTGGGGACAGTCCCAGAGTGCAGTGGAATGGTTTCCCTCTAACCACTGATGTTGCCTAACATTGTAATGGATTGTTCAGAAAGAGTGATGCTGCTTGCATGGGGAGGTGAACACATTAAGGTCATTGTCAAGAGATTTGCTTGTCTTGGCTGCTGGTTCCACCCAGTGATTGGCCACGCTTGTCCCAACCTGGAGAGTCAACAGATGCTTTCATTTCTCTTTCATTCTTCTTCCTACCTGGCCCCCAGGAGAGATCCTGATCTGGGAAGACACCAGAAGTTAGTTGAGTAGGCGGCTGATTGACAGCCAGCCTCTGCTTTCATTATTTCAGTGGGCGGGATTTACCTGCAGGCAAATCTGAGGAAAGTATTTTTAGGAAAGACAGCTGTTTTCCAGGGACCTAGGTTCCTAGAAATGCTCTGCTCCTCCTCTTCTGTGTCAGACGTGATCGTTCTGCACCACTCTCTCCTGGAGCAGCTGATTGAATCCTTCCCTTCCCTCCCCTCCCCTTTCTTCTCCTCCCCTCCCCTTCCCTTCCCTCCCCTTCCCTCCCCTTCCCTCCCCTCCCCTCCCCTCCCCTTCCCTTCCCTTCCCTCCCATCCCCTCCACTCCCTTGCCCTCCTCTCCCCTGCCCTCTTTTCCCCTCCCCTCCCCTCCTCTCCCTTGCCCTCCCCTGGAGCAGCTGATTGAATTCTTCCCTTCCCTTCCCTCCCCTCCCCTCCCCTCCCCTCTCCTCCTCTGCCCTCCCCTCCCCTCCCCTCCCCTCTCCTCTCTTCCCCTTCCCTCCCCTCCCTTTCCTTCCCCTTCCCCCTACCCTCTTCTCCCCCTCCTTCCCTTGCTCCCTCCCTTGCTCCTCCTCCTCTATCTCCCTCCCTCTTCCTCCCTCCCTCCCTCTTCCTTCTCTCCCCTCCTCTTCCTTCTCCTCTGTCTTCTTTCCGGATCCACTCCTCTTCCTATTCTTTCTCCTTATGTTTGCAGTTACAGCAGTTGAACCCATGGCCTCCTGCTGAAGCCAGCATTCCTGAACTAAAACCCACCCTTGCCTCTGAATCATTTTATTTTTCATCTCTACACTAGCTCGATTCTAAATTTTTGTTTGTTTGTTTTTCGATATAGGGTTTCTCTGTGTAGTTTTGGAGCCTGTCCTGGAACTCACTCTGTAGACCAGGTTGGCCTCAAAGTCACAGAGATCATCCTGGCTCTGCCTCCCAAGTGCTGGGATTAAAGGCGTGCACCATTACTGCCCAGCCTCTAAAGGGTTTTAAACCAAGTTACATTTTAACATCTAGAGTTAGACTTGGTGACACACATCTGTAATCTCAGCAGTGGAGAGGCTGAAGCAGGATTGCTGTGAGCTCAAGTTCAGGCTGGACTACAGAGTGAGCTCCAGGCTAGCTTGACTATATCACAGACCTTGTGTCAAACAAAAGAAAACAAAATAATAAAAACTTTCAGTGTATAAAGACAGCATTCTGTGGAGTGTCAAACATCCTAACCAGTCCTAGTAGTAAAGATCTAGAGTTCTGCTGAGTGGACTGTGGTGGGAGGATTCCAATCTCAAGGCTAGCCTGGGCTAAAGATGGAATTTAAGGCTAGCCTGGGCATCTTCATGAGAGCATATCTCAACACAGAAAGTAGAAAATAAGAACCAAAGATATATCAGTGGTAGAGTGCTTGTGTTGCATGTATCCCCAGTACAGCCAAAAACAATACAGAAGCCTTCTGATCCCTGAAGGGCTATCCTGGGAATGGTTCTCCTATTTGTCTGGGAGTACCTCAGAGTTTGAAAAATCCCCATGTCTGGCTTCACCTAGTAGGATTAGACAGCAAAATCAATCTTTTGGAAGCATGGAAAGCTTTGGGAGCTCTCTCAGGGTTTTCAACTTGCTGGCCAGTCCAATCCCCCAGCTGGAGCCAGTTGGCTTCAGTTCCATTTTGCGATTTAAAGGGGTTGAGCTATGCAGTTTCCAGGCCCAGCACCTGCAGGCTGAGTGCCTCTAGGGGGTGTCTTGATACTCTGGAAATGGGCCCTTTCAAAAAAATTTCATTTTCAGTGGTTGTGTGTGTGTGTGTGTGTGTGTGTGTGTGTGTGTGTGTGTGTGTGTGCATGCATGTGCATGTCAATGTCCTTGTGCACATGAGTATAATGCCCATTGAAGCTTGCATACCTGGGCCTCAGGTCCCTTGGAACACTGAACATGGTTTCTGGGAACTAAATTTAGATCCTCTGCTCTGAACTGCTGAACCATCTCTCCAGTCCTAGGAGCAAGTTGATGCCATACGCCCCGAGTCCTTGGATTGGTGCCTGGTCTTGTAGTTGTGACAGTAGTAATAACACTGGTGATGATGGCCAGAATCTTTCTTGAGTCTTATCCTGTTTGCATGTGGCCTTCTCACAGGTGTTGGTCTATAGCGGCGGTTCCTAACCTTCCTAATGCTGCGGCCCTCTAACACAGTTCCTCATGTTGTGCTGACTCCCAACCATACAATTATTTTATTGCTTCTTCACAACTGTAATCTTGCTACCGTTTTGAACCATAATGCAAATATCTGTGTTTTTCGATGGTCTTAGGCAACCCCTGTGAAAAGGTTGTTTGGCTCCAAGGGGGCCGCTACCCATAGGTTGAGAACCACTGGTCTAAACTGGCTTATTTATTTTGAAGAAGGGTTTTCTGCAACACAAGAGTGACCTTGAACTCCTGATCCTCCTACCTCCACGTACTCAGTGCTAGGATTACAGGAATCACCACCTTGCCCTATTTATGTGGTGCTGGGGACTGAACCCAGGACTTTGTGCTTGCTAGGCAAACACTCTACCCGCTGAGATACATCTCCAGCCTTATTTTTGGCTTTGCGAGATGGAGCTATCCTTGAATTTGTTATAGAGCTAAGGATGGCCTTGAACCCCTGATCCTCCTGCTTCTATCCCTTAGGTGCTGGCATTAAAGGGGGGCTCTACCAGACCCAGTCTGCTCTCTGATCTTTGCACCTGAATTCTATTTCATTCTATTAGAAGCCATAAGCAGGAGTTGCTATATTTATCTCAGCTTTCCCACGCTGATACCTAGGTGGAACTCAGTGACGTGTGTATGTCATGCTGGAGTAAAAGTGAGGCACCTGTCGTGATGAGAGAGTCTTCAGCTCCATTCTGGGAGCCCTGGGCATGGATGGAGTATTCTTATTATCCCAACTCACAACTGGGGAGATCTGCCTTCTGCACAGGATGAAAGAGAACATGATGGGACTGGAGAAATGGTTCAGTGGTTAGGGAATGTGAACTACTGTTTCAGAGGATCTCAGTTCAGTTTCCAGAACCCAGAGAGCTTACAGCCTCCAGCAGCTCCAGCTCTAGGGGATTCAATGCCCTCTTCTGGCCCCTAAGGAAGGACACCTGCACTTTTATGCTGTAAAGATGGATGTTTTTTATGCACGTGTCACTCATCATGGCAAGAGTGTAGACGTTGTTCCCAGATGGGTATGGTTTTAATTCTTGGATGCTGTTACTTCTCTCCAAGTGACATTCTCTGCAAATCCACGTATTAAAGTCTCAACTCCTAGGTCCTCGAAAAATGTGTTCATATTTGTAGGTGAGGTCTTTAAAGATCGTTACAGTGAGATCTATGAAGTGTGACTGGCATAGCTCCTTTTGATTACTGATCTGACTGTGTTAAGGACCATTTAGAGCATTGATGAGACACACCTCTGGGCTGGTCTGTGAGGGTGTTACCAGAAAGGTTGAACTGAACATGGCAGACACATGATAACTATAGGCAGTGCTATCCCCTGGGCTGGATCCCTGGACTGAAGAAAAAGGCGAACGGGAGCTAGGCACCAGCTTGTTTCCTGGTGGTGGATCTAATGTGACTAGATGCCTCATATTCCTGCCGCCGTGCTTTTGAAACCACGATGAACTATGCCCTTGAACTGTGAGCTAGGATATAATCTTCCTTCCTTAAGTTGCTTTTAACAGGTATTTTGTAACAGCAATGAGAATACTAACTAACCCAACTGGCCTCCTTGATCTTGGTCATGCCCATCAAGAGAATGTGTTCAAAGTTTTCAGTCAACCGTCCTCTGGCTTGCACCTCCTGGCCTTTGAAACTCTTTCTGGTATCCTTCTCTGGCAAATGTCTGTGCTCATCAACACTCACCAGGCTTCAGAGTATTAGTCTTTGATGCATTGTTTCATTTGTTAGTCTGGAAGTTGCTAGAATATTGTATACAGTGTTGGCCAGAAGGAGAAGCTAGCTCTGGGGAGTTCATCTCTTCACATGTAAACATTTGTATGTCCATGATGAAGCCAGGGAGCCAGGCAATTGTCTGTTGCTAGGACGCATCCTCTCCCTGCTACCCTGAAATAACGACTCTGTTGACCTTGGCTAAGCTTGGTTGATATTTCATTTCCCTCTCTTCTGAGAGGCTGTTGAGTCTTGAAAATGGGTGTAGATCAACCTCAGAGCTGGAAAGGACTCTGAAATAATTTATGAGGGAGGAATGGCCTAGCTAGAAATATCAGGGAGCAAGCTCCTTGGCTGTGTATCATCAGAGATGGACTCTCCCTAAGGTAATGGTTCTGGTGCCTGTGCCTGTAGTGATGGAGTTTCTACCTCTGTCTCCTGTGATTTCTGCATGTGTATGTTTTAAAAAATATTATCCCCCTTTCTCCTGTTTATTCTTTAAGACTATAGAAAACAGTAGATGTCTATGTTTAAAAATAGGTCATGGTTGAGGAGATGGCTCTGTTGTTAAATACTTGTCATGTAGTCTTAGGAACTAAATGTAATCCCCAACATCCATGTAAAAGCTGGTGTGGTGGTATGTACATAATCCCATGCCTGAATAGGCAGAGATGGGAGGATCTCTTGGGCTCCCTAGCCAGCAAACCTAGCCGAATTGGTAAGCACTAGATCCCAGTGAGAAACCTTGTCTCACAAAACAAGGTGGACAGTGACTCAGAAGTAACACTTGAAGTTAACCTTTGGCTCCACGCTCATATGCACACTTACCCCTACCCCCAACACACACTTGTTACCCAACCAGCCTAGGCCAATGGGTGAGCTCCAGTTCTCAGTGAGAGACCCTCTCTCAAAAGGAAGATGGACATCACTTAATGAATGACACCTAAGGTTGTCCTCTAGCTTTTATGCACAAATATACACATACACATGTAGACACACACACACACACACACAGAGAGAGAGAGAGAGAGAGAGAGAGAGAGAGAGAGAGAGAGAGAGAGAGAGAGAGAGAGAGAGAGAGAGAATGTTCTAAAACCATACAAGTTTGGAAATAACATGATGGACTTAATATATGCATTACTGAGCCTCAGCAATTCTTGTGCATTCCTTCACCCCCCACATGCTTCTTTCTGCCTCTTTCAGCAGATTTATTTGAGGTGGTAGATGTTTGCTGAGTGGACGAATAAGGGAATTAAAAAAAGTGTTGAAGAGTAATTGCCATTTGATCCATAACAGAAGACCTTGGCTTTGGTTTAAAATACTCCTTCTGAACACACTCTGAAGTTCAACTGGAGAGAAGAAAGAAAGAAAAGTAACTTAAGGAATTTAAAATCTGCATGCTGAGTTAGTTTTGACCTTATCTTATGTGACTGTATTTAGTCAGACCGAGAGAGAGAGAGAGAGAGAGAGAGAGAGAGAGAGAGAGAGAGAGAGAGAGAATGCAAGATACGTCCCAATTTTTTTTAAAAATAATTCTTACATAAATCTTTTTCATGCTTTATTTTTGTTATTTTAGTTATGTGTTTTCCTTACAAAAATGTAAAAGAGTCATGGTCTATGGGGCCACAAGTCCTCTCAGGGAAGAACTGGTTGCCTCTTAGGATTTGCCAGAGCTGTTCATGGTAATACACATCTGTCATCCCAGTTAATGAGGAGGCTTAGACAGGAATGCAAGTTCAAGGCTAGTGTGGGCAGCATAGTAAGACCTTGTCTTAAACTAAAAAATAAAAGAGATTACAGGGCGTGGTTCAGTAGTAGAGCTCTTGCCTAGAATCCCCCAGTGAGGGGCTGGGGTGTGGCTCAGTGGTAGAACACCTGCCTAGAATCCCTCAGTGAGGGGCTGGGGTGTGGCTCAGTGGTAGGGCACCTGCCTAGAATCCCCCAGTGAGGGGCTGGGGGTGTGGCTCAGTGGTAGAGCACCTGCCTAGAATCCCCCAGTGAGGGGCTGGGGTATGGCTCAGTGGCAGAGCACTTCCTAGTATGTCTGATCGTCCGAAGGACTTTGACAGTATTTGCAGCTGAGTATCTATGACCCCAGTCAAGATACAGAACAGCTGGGCCTGTAATCCCAGCTACTTGAGAAGCTGAGGCAAGAGGATGATTGAAATTTCACCTGGGCTACATAATGAATTCAAGTTCATCTTAGACAACTTAGTGATATCCTTTCTTAAAGAAGGAAAAAAAAAAGAGACCCACCATTTCAACTCTTTTTATATATGTGATGTATGTATTTTAGGATGTGTCTACAGTAGCATGTTTCTATATAACTTTTTTGAAAAGTCTCTAAGCGTTCATTATCCTTCCCTGTGTTCCCTCTCATCTCCTACCTAAATTTAACCCTTTTTGTTCCATTACTTCCTTCAGCTATTTATAGCACTGAATTCTTTTGAAATCCCTCTCCATGAAGCCCTTTATAAATTTCCTGCCCTCTATCGGTATTCCAAATGAAACATACATATCTGAAGACTCAAAGCTAATACCCACAAATGTGAGCAAACATGCTGTGTTTGTCCTTCTGGGTCCTTTGTTACCTCACTCAGAATGATGGTGTCTTGCTCCATCCATTTACCCATGGATTTCATAGTGATCAAGATGCAAAGAATGTGAGATTGGAATACTCAGCCCTAAATGAAACATCTATAACACACACACACACACACACACACATACACATACACTCACACACATATACACACACACATACACACACACTCACACACATATACACACACATACACACACTCACATACACACACATACACATACACACTCACACACACATACACACACACTCACACACACATACACACACACTCACACACGTACACACACACACACACACACACACACACACACACACACTGGGGATCATTTTGAAAGAGGAGGCAGACAGATTGTAAAATCCAGAGGCAGTGGATGACTACAGCGAATTGGAGTTTTCCGGACGTAGCAGGGCAGCTGCATGAATGACCTCTCCGTGGTTGCGGCAGCAGCATGCACAAGACCAGCACAAGCTCAAGCCTGGCAAAAATCCCAGCATGGATAGAAGAGATGAACTTGAAGTCCCACCCCTCGCTAAGGCGTTATTGCCAACTGATAGCTGCTGGGAGAGGGAGAGTCAGTGTTCTTTGGGGATGTGGCCCCTGGTAGGTCAACCATGCTCCTGTAGAAGACCACACCTCCAAGAGTATATAGGCAGCACAAACTGGAACCGATGGGGTTAAAAAAGAGGGAGAAGACACAATGGTGTGTGGGCAGAGAAGGATCTGGGGCTGGGAGGAGTTTGAGGTGAATATGATCAAAATAGATTTATGCAGTTCTCAATGAAATAATTAACTGTGCAACAAACAAACAAAGGCTGAAGATGCTGCTCATTTGTACAGTGCCTATGAATGGGTGCAGAGTGCTGGGTCCCCACCCTAGTGCCCCTAGGAATCTATTTCTCTTGATAGTTTCGACCTCCATTATCAGAAAGTAGGCAACAGAATCTCTGGGCACAGGCCTTACCCATTGCCACTCATCTGTGAGGCTTTTCAACCAAAACCTAGGTTTGCGGGCCAGGCACAGTAACAGGGCAGAGGAAAGCAGATGTGATATGCTGGGAAGAATGGGATGAGACTCTCACCTACTCACTGCAAGCAGGTCCCCGCTTCTCCAGCCAAGCGGAAGAGATGATCTTTTCTCTGGACCACCCTGCTGGAGAGTGAAATAGCCTTCACAGGAAAAATTCAACCCAGAGAAGAAAGGGCATGTTCATTTCTGCTCATCTTGAGTTCTGCTGGCTCCAACCTCAGGACCAAAGAAAGCCTCCCTGTGATTAGCACTGAAGGTTGATGAAACTGTTCCTTTACTCTTTCTTATTTTTATTTATTTCATGTGCATGTAATCCTGCAGTTGTGCTATGAAAACTGCTCAGAATAGCAGCTGTAAGTCTGCATGTGCTACTGGGATTTTTAATATAAAAATTCTCCTTATGTCTCACAGCATCTCGTAGTCACCCTCCCCACTTCCTAGAATCCAATCCCCTTGAAATGTTATTGCAGACCTTGATCCAATTTCAAACACTGTCAACTCATGCTCATAAAAGAAGCTGTGTATATAGCTTCTAGATTGTTCCTTTCCCCCTCTTGGACCATTCATTTTTACAGCTCAATGCTATTCCCAGTTGGTTCCGACAGGAAAAATGGAAGATAGCAAAATGTAGAGGACATTACTTTCTCCCTGCTTAGAGCTAGGATGAAATTTTGGCTAAAATGGAGCTTTTTGGCCTGTCTGGGGATTTGAATTATCCTTGCTATTTTCCCTTTTGACTGTGAGCAGAGTCAGCAAAGGGTTGGATGAAGGTGGACAATGGGGTATTTCTGTTTGTGGTCTGTGGTTTCTGATCTCTTAGACTGCGTTCAGAGTTTCTATGGAACAAAAAGTCTTAGGATCTTAGTTCTCACTTGCACTTTGGAGCCAACAAATGGTTCTTTTTTGAGGAACTAAGGGGGAAAAAAAGGAGCAAAATAAAGAGCCTTTGGCAAAGTGTTCCTTTGATCAGTCATGAAAAGTTTTATTGTTACTGATGGTCAAATACAATAGTGACATTTCTAAAAAATGCTCTCAAATGAGACAATGTGTGTGAGAGTGTGTATGTATGAGAGGGGATGGCGATATGAATCGTGAGCCTCCACTGCCTCCCATTTTTCATTTTTGGAGGTTTGTTTCAGAGATGTACACCCACAGGAAAATGCCTGGTTTGTATGTCTAGCAAATGCTATGGTATTTGTGTTCATGGTTTTTAAGTACTATGGTATTCATGTATCATTCTAAGCAATGTTACATCTCTGGCGCTGGGGTGAAGATATGCATAGTGGTTTGTTGCTTCTGACAATTTCTGTGATATAAATATTCCCACCATGGCCTATTTTAAGCAGCGCCATTGGTTAATAGCTCTGGGGCAAGGGTGAAGGCATACATTGATGCTCTGTAATTTTGTTAACTTTCCTGGTGTAAGTAGTCCTAACGTGGGCCCATTATAAGCAGATCTGTGTTGGTAAACAGCTTTGCGTCTGGAGTTAGGGCATGTATTGGTGATTTGTAGCTTTTTGTTAATTTCCCTGGTGTAACCCCCCCCCCCCATGGTCTGTTTCAGGTTAGTGATACTTGCTAATGTCTTCACACATGACTTAAGTATTTTTACTGACAGCTCTAGCAGACCTTTCCCCGCAAGGTTGTTCTGTTTCTTACATCTGATTTTCCCACAGATCCCTTGTAAGGTATTAGGAGTATAGCATCTCTCTTAGTATAGACAGTAACATCATAACATGTATCATAAGATGTTGCCCACAAGGTTGTTCTGTTTCTTACATCTGATTTTCCCACAGATCCCTTGTAAGATATAAAGAGTATAGCATCTCAATTAGTATACACAGTAACATCGTAAAATACATCACCAGATGTTGCCTGGCTGGCCTGGATCTCTACATCCTTATGGGTTTGTGCAGACCCACAGATCTATGGATGCTCTAGGTCATAGACAGAGGCCCTCAGCAGAAACAGTCTGGGTGATTGACAGCTCAGGATTGCTTTCTGATTTGAATTTCGGGATGAGAATGAAAACTCTTTGAAAAATACTTTAGTTATTCCATCAACGACAGCATCATGAGAGGGATGTGCTGGGGGCCGTGCCTCACCCCAGAGGTACAAGAGGGAACAGATCACAGTCCCTTCCCTGTAGCCCTTGGCTAATATGGGGTCAACACAGGAGTTACATCCAATGATGTCTGTGCTGGTAGGTTTTGCCTCTCGTCCTCTTGGTCACTGGTTCATCCCTAGGATTTCAGTTCCCTCCTGGGTCAAGGGAGGGTACAGTCTTTCCTTTGTAGCAGGTTGCCAGTGGCCAGTCCTGCAGTAAGAGGAACGCTGTTGCCTTTGAACTGGTTGGAAACGTGATTTCCAAAGCCCCACCTCCGTCTCCAAAATTAGAAGCTCTAGGATGGACTCATCCGTAGTCTTGTGTTCACCGAGCCCTGCGGGTGATGCTAATGCTGTTGTCTACTCCCTGGAGACTCACTGAGGCACCGGGCTAGTTAGAGTCCTAATGGGGGGGATTTATGAACACAGCCCTGCTCCTGCCACATAAACAGATCCATTTTATGGTAGCTCTGCTGAGGATGTAAGAAGGCAGAGAGTAGTGTGTGTGTGTGTGTGTGTGTGTGTTGTGTGTTCTCCCATGCTCACCTGGAGGCCAGAGAAAACCTCAGGTATCATTCATTAGGTTCCACCCACCTTTTTTTTTTTTTTTTGTCTTGAGATAGGGCCTCTGACTGCCCTGGAATTTACCAAATAGGCTAGGCTGTGGCCAGTGAGTCCCAGGGGATCCACTTATCTCCACATTGCCAGTTCTGGGATTACAAGTGCATGTAATCATGCCCAGAAACTATCCCCCCCCCATGTGTGTGTATGTACACATGTATAGGTACACATGGAGACCCAAGGCTGATACTGCCTGTCATCCTCCATCATTCTTCCACCTTGTTCACTGAGGCAGGGCCTGTCCACCCAAACCCATAGAAATACCTAGTCTTCCCCCAGCTTGCTCTCCCATGTTTTCAGCTTCCAAGACTGGCATGACAAGCAGGCTGCTGCACCCACCCTGTATATTTTTTGTTGTTGTTGTTGAATACATATACCCACCCTGTATTTTTGAAGTGAGTTCCAGGGATCCCAACTTGATTGTGTGGCAAGTGTTTCCATCACTGAATTACCTTTGTAGCCCATGCCAGCACATTTTTACCTGGTTTTGGCGGGGGTGGGGGGTGGGTGTCGACCTCAGGTTCTCATGCCTGCGTGGCGAATGGTTTACTGAGCCATCCCCCAAGGGTCCGCACAGTCATTTGGAGTGGTCTGTGTACAGCCTTTCTGGGGATGAGCTTGTCTGAAGTTGGTGAGGGGGACAGAAGAGGATACAGGATTGCTTCTTTGGCTGATAACCAACTGGCTTCCTGTTATCACTCACTTCCCTCCCCTAAAATGGGACCATTTGTTTGCCTGGATTCTGGGGACACTTTTGAGATGTGGCCTTCCTGAATAGAGGAAGAATCGTTGAACTACATGCTGGATTCATCTCTGTACAGCTGCATCCACTAGCTAGTTCCCCGGCCTTCATGACACTTGTTAATACAGCAACTTAATTCTTTTGTACTACAATCCACGCTTATCTCTCATTTCTCTTGTCCATCAAATCATTAACACCCAGAAGCAGAGACAGATCCTAATGCTGCCCTCTCTCCAGAACCCTTGACTGACAGCCAACCCCTATTAGGCTGTAGAAGGGCTTGGCAGCTGGGCAAGTGGAGGGTCATTGGAGAGCTAGGGTTCTGCAGTTAGCGTGGTCCAAGCCTATAATCACAGCACTCTGGGAGGATTGTGAGTTTGAGGCCAGTCGGGGCTATGGAGTGAAATCCTATCTCAAGAATAAAACAAAACAAGGGTCCAGGGAGATGGCCCAGCTGTTAAGAGCACTTGGCTGCTCTTGCAGAGGACCAGAATTCAGTTCCCAGCACCCACATCAGGCAGCTCACAGTCAACTCCAGCTCCAGCGGATCTCATGCCCTATTCCTTCTTCTGTGGGCACTTGCATACATGGGTACATACACACACACACACACACACACACACACACACACACACACACACACTCACACAGGTTGGGGAGGAAAAGAGAGAGAGAGAGAAAATAAATATATTTTTTAAACCTAAAAAGCAAAACCAAAAAAAGAAACGGAGCAAAATTAAACAAAAAGAATAAGACATTGGGCACATATGAGCGTATTCCAGATATGCCGAGTCAAAATGAGCTTCATAGTTTGCCTGAAAGTTTTTTGGAGTTCTCAAAAACTCTAAGAGAGTCCATTAAGAGTAGACATCTGTCTCGAGGAGCAGGGAGCATTTCCCTTCTAGGAATAATGACTATCATTGTCGTTATCACCCCAGTGCCCATCTGTGGACTGTTTCTCACTTTTTGACATGCTGCTTTTGTGCTGTGGGTGGTCATCCCTGCAGGAAGACTGTCAGTCTTGAGGAGGGAGGGAAACTCGAGATCCCTTGTTTCTTTGCAGTTTGAACATTGAATCTTCCTACTATGGAGCCTGCGTTTGGAGCCTCGTAGAATCGACATTTGTTTTGTGCTTCTCTCTGAAGACGATTGGGAGAAGGTCAAACATGGGAAGCTCAGCTGAGCTTTGAGATGTGCTCGGGGAGGAGGATTAAGGCTACAACAATAATAAGCCATGTGGAGATTAATCCTGATGATCAACTTAATTGGATCAAGAGATCCCACCCCCACCAGATGTGTAAAACATACTTCTGGGTATGTCTATGAGGCTGTTTTCATAGAGGATTATGTAAGAGTGGAAGATACACCCCGAGTGTGGGTGGCACCATCCCTTAGGCTGAGAGTCTGGGTGGATTATAAAGGGTAGGAGAGGGTCAGAGATGTTCTACCTCCATAGGTAAGAACACTTGCTGCTCCCGGTAGACCTGAGTTTAGTTTCCAGCACCCAGCGATGTTGTGGAATATTATTTTAAAGTGTGTTGATTTTTTTCCTACTGCTTTTGTTAGCAATGCAAAGATGCGTTACATTTGTTGGATTAAATAAAATTAACCTGTGAGCAGGAGGCTGAGTCAGCAAGTGGTAGGGAGGAACCAAGTGTAGCTGGAGTTCTTAAGTGGAGACTAAGCGGAAGGACCGTTGGTTTCTTTGGAAGATGCCCTTAAAGGGAGAAGGTTAGCTACTTGCTCTTCAGCCTCTCTGAGCAAGCAGAATCCCACCTCAAACCTTTGAATCGTGAGTTCTTTAGAGGGATAGAGATCCAGATAAAGTTTCCCTTAGTAGCTTTGAAAGAGTCGGTGCCTGAGGGAACAGAATCCCCTCAGGCTGTGGTCCTTGCTGCCTAACTGCTGCTGGTACAGGTGGAGTTGCAATCTCTGATTAGGGCAGCCATTGCTGAAGGGGCAGCCACTGTAAATAGCAGAAGCCAGTTAACAACACAGCAGTTGACAGCTGAAACTCCAGTTCCAGGAAATCAGGCACTCTCTGCCAGTTTCCCTGGGCAGTAGGCATACACTTCACAGTCATACACGCAAGGAAACTTTATATACATAAAAAAGGGGTGGGGGGGGAGGAGAAAGCCAGCTAACAGAAGGTAGGAGTTCTCTCTGCTTCCTGGCTGCTGTGAGGTGGCTTCTCTGCTTCCCATGCTGTTTTGATGCTCTGAGGGCTGGGATTGAAGGCGTGTGCCACCATGCTTGGCTTTGATGGTACCAAAGTCATTGAGCCAGCTGACCACACACCGACCTTCTCAAAACATGAACCAACCAAAATAAATCCTTTCTGGCTTAAATTGTTTCAGATACGTTTTTGGTTTTTTTTTTCCCCCCCGCAAGAATAAAGAGACAACACGAATAACCATAACCACAACAAGAATAGCAGCTTCTCCATGTGCTAGTTACCCTGTCTCTGTTTAATCTCCATAGCAACCCTATCAACAGGTCATTTTATCAGGACCTGTTTATAGATGAATAAAAAGAGGTGCAGAGGGACACATATTCTCTCTCTCTCTCTCTCTCTCTCTCTCTCTCTCTCTCTCTCTCTCTCTCTTTCTCTCATGTTGGTATGTGTGCTACATGTGTGTGTGCATGTATGTGGAGGCTGAAGGAAAGCGGCAAGTTTTGTTTCTCAGGAGCTGCCCACCCTGTTTATTGAGACAAATTTCTCTGTTGGTCTGGAGCTCACCAAGTAGGCTAGTCCTGCTGCCTAGTGAGCCCCAAGGATGGTTGTCTCTACTTCCCATCACTGGATTTATAAGCATGTGCCACAAAGCCATGATTTGTTTTTGTTTAGATTCTAGAGATCAAGCTCAGGTCCTCATGTATATAAAGGTGAGCACGTTCCTTATGAAACCATCTCCCCAACCTGTCAGACAGGTACAGTGTCTTACTTCAGGTCACCTGCACCCTTGTATTATTCATTTCTCAGGTAGGTTTTCACAAATTACCTTATTGAAAACTGGAACTAAGTGGCTCCAGACAACAGAAACTTAATTTTTTTTTCTCAGATATTCTAGGACCTAGAAATCTGAAATCAAGTTGAGCATAGGACCACATTCCTGCTGGAGTTTTCCTAACCTCTTGTAGCTCTCTACATTGGGTTGACCTGTCTGCATGTCTGTAGAGATTACCTCAATTAAGTTCATTGTTGTGGAAAGACCCAGCCCACTGGGGGTGGCATCATTCCCTAGGCAATGGGTCTTTAACTGTTAAAGACCAGAAAAATCTAGCTGAGCTCAAGCAAGCAATCAAGTGAGCGTTCGTTTCCCTGTGGATGCAATGTGACTGTTCAAAGTTGACTTCCTGACTTCACTCCTAGCGATAGACTGTGACCTGGACTTGCGAGTTAATAAGTCCTTTCTTCTCTAAGTTTCTTTTAAAACAAGATTTATTTTTAAAATTGTGTAGGTGCACATGCATGTGTATGCTGTGTGGATGTATATATGTGAGAACAGCGCTGAAATTATGATATGGATGCTGGGAACTGAACTTGGGTCTTCTACAAGAATGGTACATACTCTTAACCACTTAGCCATCTCTCTGGTTCCCAATTTGCTTTTTGTCAGGGTATTTTTATCACAGCAAGAGGATTGAAAGTAGGCCATGAGTGAAGAGGCAAAGAGAACTCTAGCAGTCTACGCTTGCTGTTTGGATAAAAGAACTCACCTCAGCTCTCCAGCACAGGGATCTTGCCAAGGAGGTAGAGATAAAAGATGCCATTTAATTCCAGCTCATGTGGAGACAAGTGCATCACCACACTGCTGGCATCTGCAACCCCCAGATGTACAAGATAGAGCCGTGGTTCTCAATCTTCCTAACCCTATGACCCTTTAATACAGTTCCTCATGTTGTGGTGACACCACCAACCATAACATTTTCATTGCTACTTCATAACTGTAATTTTGCTACTGTTATGGATGGTAATGTGACTATTTTAGGAGGCAGAGGTTTACTAAAGGAATCATGACCCACAGGTTAAGAACCACTGATGTAAAGAAAGGAATTCCAGGGCCATGGCTACAGATGTAAGTGCATTTGGTCCCCATGTGTGATGGTCCCCACCCAGAGTGTCACTGGACTGATGAGCAACCCTTGATATTGAACGTCAACAGGCATCATATAGAAACAGACTTCCTTCACCATCTTCTGACACCTCTCACTTTTCCCTTTGTGATCTTATCACTGAATCAAGCCCTTTCCCTAAATCTATGGCAGTCTCTATGTGTTGCTATTTCCTGATGCTGGAAATTGCGCTGGTGATTTTGATTTGTGAGAAAATGATATACATTTTTCTGATATCTGAAAAATCCATTTTGACCTAACTACCTCTCAGTGTGGGTACAATTTATGACTTTCTACTTGGTGTTTTGAAATTCATTTGGAATATATAAGAAAAAAAATGACCCACACATTTCAGGTTAGTTTCCTGGGATAAAGATGGCCTACCTGCCAGATACAATTCTAGCCTGAAATATGTCTAATCCCTTCCCTTCTGACTACAGCCCAGGTCATAGGTTGTTATCCTATGACTTTTTTATTTCTTCCCCACCCAGCTTTTTTGCCTAGGTGGTGAATAAGAGTATACCACTCCATGTGGTTGCCTGGTGCATTCCTTAAAAATTGGTTCCATGGGGATGTATTAATTATTTTTCTTATCACTGTGAGCAAATATCTGACAAGAAGCAGCTTAGGGAGGATTTATTTTAGCTCACTGTTTGATGGGATACAGTCCATCATGGCAGGCATTCTAGTTTCATTTATATGGCTATGATAAAACACTTTGACCAAAAGCATCTTAGGGGAGAAAGGGGCTTATATGGTTTGTAATCCCAGGTTCAACAGTCCATTGTTGTGAAATAAGTCAAGGCAGGAACTTAAAGTGTCTCATACACAATTAGGGGCAGAGATACAACAAATGTATGGATCTTAGCTTGCTGGCTCTCAGATCTAGCTTTTGCCTGCCATAGCAGTTCAGAACTTTTTGCCTAGGGAATGGTGCTGCCCATCATGGGCTGGCTCCTCCAGCATCAGTTAGCAATCATACTAAAGACATCCCCACAGGCTAATAGAAACTGGACAATTCCTCAACTGAGGGACTTTTCTCAGATGCTTCAAGGTTGTGGCAGGTTGAACATTAAAAACTAACAACCAGGAAGGCATGGTGGCATGAGGGGCTCATATCTGTGACATTGGGAGCTTGCTCATGTCTGGTTGGATCAGGAAGGAGAGAGAGATGATTCTGGTACTCAGGTCACTTCCTCATTTTTCCTTTCATTCATTCTGGGACCTCAGCCCATGGAATAATGCCATTCTCAGCATTCCTGGAGGGTGAGTCGTCTCTCCTCAGTTAAGCCTCTTTAGAAGCAGCTTCAAAGACACCTCAGAGGTAATGCTTCATGAATGCCATAATCTAGTCAAGTAGACACTCAAAATTAACCATCATCATATGTGGCAAATCCTACAAACATCGCCGTGTATCAGGGTGCTCTGTGAAAGCCAACACCCATTTTGTGAAATGCTTTCTTCCTTGAACTAAACCTGTGACAAAAGCCTGTTCCTCATAATGACAGCTGGCAAGCTCATGGCTCCCGACCGTGAGAGCAAGACCTAGGTGGCCTGCCTGATTTTTCAGTTCAGTGTAACAAGCATTCAGGGATTGAGACACAACCAGATGGAGACCTTGGAGCTTGGTAGGATCAACAGTAATCGAATTCACATAGCAGAGGACACCAAAAGGCAAAGAAGAGGGTCTTATTATTCCTTGCCCCTCCATCATTTAACCCTCCCCTGTGCACTAGTCGATGCTCGCTTGCTGTTTGTAGAATGAAGGGATGGACAATCTTTTAGCAACACAGATTGCTTGGTTCATGGTTAGTAGAGGGCTTGGTGCATGGCTGTATGAGCAATGGAGACTCTGTACAAGAGCCGTGAAGGGAAGAAGCATGTACAGGTGGGCTGGGGTTGGGAGATGATTCCAGGAGGTGCAGTGATTGAGGGATGGGTGTCTCAACTTCAGGAGAGGCCGAGGAGTAGGGATGCGCATCTGTCAGGTTTCAGGGGAAGCCAGCAAGGTAGAGATTTCCTGGGAAGATGCTGAAGCCACCAAGGGGCAACATGCCGGGGGAGGATGTTTGTGACTTGTCTCATTGCTGTAAGAAAACACCTGGCAAAGGAGTAACCTAAAGGAGGGGGTTTATTTTTGGCTCATGGTCTAAAGGAATACAGTCCGTCATGGTAGGGAGTTCATAGTGGTGGGATCTGGCCACATTGCCTTCTGTAGCCAAGAGACAGAGAGGTGTGCATGCTTGCTCTCTGTTTTCTTTCTTCTTTGTATTCAGTCCGGGATCCCGGCTCAGCAGATGGCACCACCTTGTTGAGGGTTTAGTTAAACCCCTCTGGAAACTATCTCATAAACAAGCTCAGAGCTGTTCAACCTGCTTGCTCTAAATCCGTTCAAGTTGACAGTGAAGATTATCCATCTCAGATGGGGGTCTTAGAGGTGACCTGGGACGGTTGACCAGGAGTAATGAGAAGATGTGGATGGTGGAGGAAAAGGAACTCTGGGCCACATGAGAGTGGAATTTGGGAAAGACAGACCTCAGAAGAGTGGCCAGGAGACACAGAAAATGCTTGAGCTGAGGAAATAATTCAGATGCACAAATGTTCTGTAGGCTCATGGCTCCCAGAACTCACCTCTCCATGAGTCTCACAGAAAACAACTCTACTCATAACTCCCAGAGACCAGCCCTCCACAGGCTTCAAGAACCAGAAGAGAGTCCTGTCCCCTGGAGCTGGAGTTACAGACAGTTCTATGTGGCTCCACTTGGTGCTGGGAACTGAACTCCAGCCCTCTGTAAGCACACACAGCAAGTTCTCTTAACCACTGGGCTGTTTTCCCAGCCCATCTTCAAAGTTCTTCAAAACCGTTCTGTTAGGATGACCTCTAATCCTGGGGGGCTTTGGCTAGAACCCACTTCCAGTAACTCTAAACACTGGTCCATGAAATTGATTCCCCAGCTACAATCAGTCTTGTCTTCTAGAAGTCCGTGCTTCTTCCTTGATTTCAATATTTTATTTCTTTCTAGACATTTATTGCCCGAGGTATTCCTAGATAATTATTATGTTAATATTTTAGCTTGTATTTTTTCTCTCATTATGCATTCTAATTGCTTTTTCTTTAGGAAAGGTGGTGGTTTTCATTTTCTGTGTTCTACCTACCTATCTTCCTATCACTGGATTTCTATACTTACTTCCAGAATCATTATTTTGATTATTCCATGTTTTCTAAGTATTTAATCATATATTTGAAATGCAAATCACACCAACATTCTTTTCCATGATAAGTTTGAACTTCCAAATGATCAAATATTTTTTAGCTATTTCTTTTATTTCTTCTTCAACCTAGAATTCCTCTGTTTTGATTCATTAGTTTTTTTTTTTAATTTTATCCTCACCTTTCATTTTCTATTTATTTTCTTTATTTCTTAGCTCCTTCAGTAGAATGCTAGGTTCATTTATTTTTAATATTTTCTGGTTTCATAATAAAATAATTAAGGCTGTGAATTTTATTCTGAATACATGTAACTTCGCCATAGATCATTTCCCTTTTGGATACCCTATTTTCATCCTCATTTGTAACTAGATTTAATGAATCATTTTCCTGGTTTCTTTTTCTTTCTTTCTTTTTTTTTGATAGGGTCCAGATGCTTTTTATTTATTTTATTTTAATTTTATAATTAATTTAATTTTACATATCAGCCATGGATTCCCCTGTCCTCCCTCCTCACACCCTCCAGCCCCCGCCCTCCCCCCAATCTACTCCCCATTCCCACCTCCTCCAAGGCAAGGACTCCCCTGGGGGATTCAGCTCAGCCTGGTAGATTCAGTTGAGGCAGGTCCACTCCCCTTCTCCCTTCACCTAAGCTGAGCAAAGTGTCCCAGCATAGGCCCCAGTCTTCAAAAAGCCAGCCCATGCACTAAGGACAGGTCCTGGTCCCACTGTCTGGGGGCCTCCTAAATAGTTCAAGCTAATCAACTGTCTCACTTATCCAGAGGGCCTGATCCAGTTGGGGGCTCCTCAGCTATTGGTTCATAGTTCTTGTGTTTCCACTAGTTTGGCTATTTGTCCTTATGCTTTTTCTAATCATGGTCTCAATATCTCTTGCTCATATGATCCCTCCTCTCTCTCACCGATTGGACTCCTGGAGCTCCACCTGGGGCTTGGCCATGGATCTCTGCATCTGCTTCCATCAGTCACTGGATGAGAGGGTTTCTTTATTTCTGTAGTGATGCCATGGGAGAGGGAAATCAATAGCAAGTAAACAGTCTAGAAATTGTCACTAGAGAATGAGTGCCAGGCTGGGAAACACCATGGATAGGAACAGCACAGACAGCCAAGAGCTATGGGTTTGAATCTGAAACATGATGTTTCAGCCCTCATTCTCCACATATAGTGGTATTGTTTTGAAGGCTGTGTCACTTTTAGGAAGTGGAGCCTGGCTGGAGGAAGTAGGTAACTGGAGGGACCCATGATTATACCTGGCCCTGGTTCATGCCATGATTGGCCTGATTGGCCATGGTGTCCACAAACACCTGCTTTCTGCTCCTGCCACTGTGCATGGATCCACTCTGCATTGTTCTCGCACCATGATGGAATGAGACCCCTGAAACCGTGAGCCAAAGTCAACTCTCCCTCTCTCACATGGTTTCTGTTGTATGTTCTGTCACAGCAGTGAGAAAAGGAGTCGGAAGAGTGTCTCTCCAGAGTGCTTGTGTTCTAATCAGGAAGACCTGAGTTTGGATTCCTGGAAGCCACATAAAAATCTGAATGTTGTGCATTTGCTCATACTCCCGGTGATGGTGAAATAGGATAACAGAGACAGGCGGATCCTTGGGAGCGCCTTGGCTAAGTGCCATAGCTGACTCAGTGAAGCCCCAGGCCAATGACAAGCTCTGTTTCAAATAAAAGGTGGAAGGTGCCTGAGAAATAACACCTGAGGTTATCCTCTGACCTCCACACGTACATTCATGCTGTTGCTGTTGCTGTGATAAACACCCTGACCAAAAACGACTTTGGAGAGGAAAGAGTTGATTTGGCTTATACTTCCTGGCCACAGTCTACCATTGAGGGAAACCAAACAAGAACTGCAGTCACATTGTGTCCACAGTCAAGGGCAAAGAGAAACAAATGCACCCACACTGCTGGCCTGCTGGCTTGCTCAATTCTCTTTGTCCTTTCTTATATAGTCAGGAACAGCTACATAGGGGATGGTGCTGCCCACAAGGAGTGTGTATTTCTGCAACAATTAGCAGTCAAGACAATAGCTTGATCTATGTAATTCCTCATAAAGACTCTCGGGTGATTGCAAGTTGTAGAAAGTTGGCAAAACTAATCATCATGGACCAAACATAAACACACACACACACACACACACACACACACACACACACACACACACACACACATACACACACACACACACACACACACACACATACATACATACACACACAAAGAAAGACAGAAGAAAAGGAAACTAACAGACCACCAACTACCACCAAACTTTAGGAGCAGATTTTTTCACACAGTTTCAAGAAGCACCCACATGAGATGGTGTACATGCTAGACTACAAAAACCTACTGAGAGTATCAAGTCTGGACGTATAAGAGTTGTTGAAAATATTATTTCAAGTCTTTATGCGAAAGTTTTATTTTTTTCAGTGTTATCATTGTCTTCTTATTTTATCTTGTGGGATGGTGAATGCAGATCAAGTGTGTTTGAATATCTTTCTGAAGATATTGATATGTAAAGAGTGTTTATTATGTGTCTTGATATATGAATACATTGTGAAATGTTTGCTATCACACACACACCATTTTTTTTTAAAGTGTGGGTTCTGGGCATTGAATTTAGGTCCTCATGCTCATGTGACAAGTAAGTGCTGAGCTAGTTCCCCACCCCCTACAGTATCTCTTTTGGCTTCCTTATCTTCTTGGAGTCTTAGTCTCAAAAATGACCTTGCATAACAAGTGAGACTTACATAAAAATATGCATTGCAGCCTTTCTCACCAAAGTCCTAAGGCAGAAGTAGAGAGAATGTCTATCCATGTGTGAATGAATCAACAAATTGATCTGGTCATACTGGAGAGTCCTGTTCAGCAATATAAAAGGAAGTAAGTACTGTTCATTGTACAACGTGGTATCCCGTTAAATGCAGGAAATCAGCCAATAAGATTCCATATGACTTTCTTTTATATTAAGTCCTGTGCTGTATGATCCCATTTCCATGAAGTTCTATAATAGGCAAACTTCATCTCTGGAATGAAGTACGAATACCTTTCATCTTGGAGTGAGTGTGGGGAAGGTTAAGTGGAGAGAGACAAGAGGGGACTTTCTTGGATAATGGAATGTTCTATCTTGTCTTGGATAGTGAACTTACAAGGAGTGTTCACAACTGTCAGATAATTGTACTCAACTGTATATCTGCACTTTCTGTGTATCTTCTTGTATGAAACTTATGCATCAGGGGCTGGAGAGATGGTTCAGTGGTTAAGAGTACTGGCTGCTCTTCCAGAGGTCCTGAGTTCAATTTCCAGCAACTACTTAGTGGCTCACAACCATCTACAGTGGGATCTGATGCCCTCTTCTGGCATAAAGACATACATGCAGATAGAGCACTCATCTACATAAAATAAATAAGCGGATCTTAAAAAATTATGCATGATATAACATACCAGTATAGCTACGCATCATTAGTTAGATGTTTGGTCCTTATGACCCAATATTTGAGAAAACAATGGAGGAAGGATGTCTTTTGTCTCAGAGGTTTCGTTTCTTTGTGGTGAGGAGGTGGAGGGCATCAGTTCACATAATGGTAGCTAGGAAACAGAAAGAAAAAAAATCCTCATTGTTGGGTTTTATCCTTAACCTTTTATTCTGCTCTGGCGCCTAGCCTGGGAGCTGCTGCCAACATGCATGGGGAGACCTTCCTTAGTTCACCTCCCCCCCCCACACACAGAAATGCCTCACTCAGGTGTGCTTTTCTAATCTCCTAGACATCGCTCCATCCAATCTAGTTGCCAGTGAAGCTAAAACAGCACACTACATCAGTCAGGTGGTGCTTACCCCTCTTAGAAATGTGAACAATACTGGGGAGAAGGATATATTTTGAACTAATTAAATGAACTGAAATTAAGAGAGCATCATTCTGATAATACTTCTGAAGTCACAGTTCAGAGAATGAGTGAGGCCAGGCCAGCTCACAACTTCAAAGTGAGTCCACAAAGGAGAAGTAAAACAGGCTCCACATTCCCTCATTGAGTGCTGATGATTACAAATTGGCCATGAGCATTCCACTCTAGGAACCACCAACAAAACCACCAAGCAACCAGTCAGCTAACCAAACAAGTGACCCACCAAGCAGCCAATTAGCAAAGCAAACACACAAGCAACCACCAACCAACCAGCCAACCAACCAACCACTAACCAACCAGCGAGCTAGCCAGCCAGCTGGTTAAACTACCAACCAACCAGCTAACCAGCCATTCATCCAACCACCAATCAATCAACCAGCTAGCCAGCCTGTTAACCTACCAACCAACCATCCAACTGCCAACCAACCAGCCAGCTATCCAGCCAGTTAACCTATCAAACAACCAGCTAACCAGTCAAGCAACCAAACAAGCAACCAGCCAATCAGCCAACCAGATAATCGTCTATCCATCCAACTAACCAAACAACCAAGGAACCAAAAAGCAGCCAAACATCAGTTTAACTAACCAATCAAGCACCAACAAACTATCCATCCAGCCAGGAAGTAAAAAAAAAAACCAAAAAACCAAAACAAAAACAAAAACTTTCCTTTATGGAATGCTTCCTATCCAGGGACTTTACCTACTTGGAATTTCTTCTTCCAACTCACCTCTATAGCCAGTGTGGCTCTCATAAATGATGTATTTTTTTCTCTCCAAAATATCATTGTAAAACATCCTAGCCTATTACTAGTGGCGGTAACAGTGTATTTCCAATTACACTGTCTGCCTATACTGTTAATGGCTTAGGGAGCTTGTTTTGCCTTTTGACTTGCATCTGCAACAGTTCAATAAATCCTTTTGCTCTAGACACATCTTAGTCTCAAAAGTTTGATTTGGCAATACAAAATAAAAAAAAAATGAAGTATATAAAAAAAGGATAGATTCTGGTTCAGAAGCTAAGGGAAAGTTTCGACACCTCCCGGGGCTGTTCCTGGATAGAATCTCTTTCTTTTTGTTTCTGGTTCACAGCCCATGACTCCCCCTGAGCTGACCTCAGAGGACCTCTAGACAGATTGTCCTGTCTTCTCCGTGTCTTATTCATAGGCGGCTGCATCTTTTCATTTCCAAGGGCAAAGCTGTGTTTGAGTCACTTTATATATATATATTTTAATTTAGCTCCATCAGATTCTGGCAACATCCACCCGCCCCTCTCTACCAGCCTTCTGCCCCCTGTAGGATTATAGGACATTGGTAGACATTTACTTTGAGTGACAAGAAAGCTTGTGATGATTAACCTGGATTGACAGACTGATTGGGTTAAGAACCGCTACCCTAGTTTTTCTTTTATTGCTATAATAAACATGATGACCAGAAGCCACTTGGGGGAGGAAAGAGCTTATTTGATTTATCTATCACAAGTCACAGTCCATTGAGGAAATTCCAGGCAGGAACTAAAGCTGAAACCATGGAGGAGCACTCCCTAATGGCTTGATTTCCGTGGCTTGCTTAGTCTGCTTTTTTTGTTGTTGTTGATGTTGGTTGTTTGTTTTTTCTGAGACAGGGTTTCTCTGTGTAGCTTTGGAGCCTGTTCTGGAACTCACAGAGATCCACCTGCCTCTGCCTTCTGAGCGCTGGGATTATAGGCGTGCGCCACCACCGCCGCCCGGCTTAGTCTGCTTTCTTATACAACCTAGGACTTCCTGTCCAGCTTCTGCACGGCCCCCAGCAGGCTGAGCACTCTCACATCAATCATTCATCAAGATAACGCCCCCACTGACTTGCCTTCAAGCCAATCTTCTGGAGGCATTTTCTCAACTAAGGTTCCCATTTCCCAAATGACGCTAGTATGTATCAGATTAAAAACAAAAACAAAAACAAAAAACCACAATACTGAACAACATAGTTACCCAGGAGAGGATTCAGAAAGAACTCCTCTGGGCATGACTATGGCCATGTTTCCAGATGTGGTTCCATCCTGGAAGCTCTGGACTACCTAGTGAATACTTCCTCTCACTGATGGACTAGACTGTAAGTAGACTGTTGAGAGGTCATCTGACCATGGAAAGGGGGACCTGGTTGGAGGAAATGGGTCTTGGTGGGTGTGCCTTGGAAGCATGTATCTTGACCTCAGCCCTCTCTTGTTCCTCACCTTGGAATCCATTATATGATCATCTTTTCTGCATGAGGCCTCCCTGCCGTGATGCCCTGACTCACGGTAGTCAAGAAACTGTGGATCCAGTCAACCACACATTGGAGCCTTCTAAAACTGAGAGGGAAATACACCATTCCTCCCTTAAATTAAGTCGGGTATTCTGTCACAGTGATGACTAGCTAGCACAGACCCATATCAGAGGTGGCCAGGACACTTGAGCCCTAAAATAGGGAATATAATGTCTAAGCAGTCTGCTTGAAGGTTCCTTAACAGGCTGGTAGTGCTGGCAATGCCCAGTGGGTTTTCGCCTCTCTGTAGGTGGGTATGCGAGAGTGTGTGGATGGACCATTGAGCTTGCAGGAGCAGCATCCCCACTCATGTTATTGACTAGAAAGTTCTTACCATGGATTGGGGGTGTGGCTTACAGAACCCATCTGAGAGGACAGATAGGTTCTTCCTACAGTGAGGGTGGGACTTCCAAGTCCACATGAGCCCCTGGTTAGCCAAAAAATCACTGGCTGATACCTGAATCTTAACCCAGCTGACTTTTCATGTGTATATAAGTGTTTATGTGTGTGTGTGAGTATGTACACATGTGTGGAGGCCACAGATCAACCTTAGGCATTATTTCTCAGGAGCTGCTCATCGTGTTTTCTTGAGACAGAGGTCTCCCACTGACCTGAAAGTCACCAATTAGACAAGGTGACCAATGAGCCCCCAGGGATCCTCCTGCCTCTTCCTCCCTAATTTTGGGGTTACAAGCATGTGCCACCATGCCCGGCTGTTTTCACAAAGATATGAAGATTGGACTCAGGTCCTCTCACCTACCAAAGCACTTCATCAAGTGAATCATCTCCCCAGCCCCATGTTTAACATCAGTATTTTCATGTTTCTTGTGGGAAGTGTTTGGAGTCCTCTGGTCTATGCTATTCTGCCATGGTGCATACGAGTATGGGAGCTACTGTTTATGCCACTTGATCCTTGTGATACGACGACGAGGCCTGGGATATTTCTGCCATTGTAGAGATAAAGAAACAGAGGCTTATGCAGTTAGTTCTTGCTACATTTTGATGTTGGTAAGTATTGCCTGTGTGCCTGCTACGCCCAGTGCACTACGGATAGAGTCTAAGACTCGTTAGTGTGCATGCCAGCTTTTCCTATGCGGTCACTGATGGCATGGGCCCACCATGGCAGGGTTCATGATGCACTCACTGCTTTGCTTATGGCTGTGATCAAGCACTCTGACCAAAGTGACTTCAGGAAGGAAGAGTTGCTTTTGGCTCACAGTCTGAAGGTCTGGGCCATCCCGGTAGAGAAGGGATGGGGGCAGGAGTGTGGCCAGTGATCACACTGTTTACAGTCAGGAAGCTGTAACAGAGAGAGATGACAAAAGTGCTCAGCTCACTTTTTTCCTGTTTATCCAGGCCAGGTCTCTAACCCATGCAGCAGTGTTGTCCAAATTTAAAGGAGATCTTCCCTCCTCAATCAGTTGATCCCAGGAACTCTCTCATTGACCTGTGCAGAGGCTTATCTCCTAGGTGATGTAAACACTCAGTACTGACCACCACAAATAGGATTTAGTTCAGGAATAACTGCCTAGTGAGTGAACGGCCATGGGTCACACCAGGCTGCGTGTCCACGGGTCAGCGATTTTTGGCACCCTGGAGGCCATGTCTCACTCTCACAACCTCTGCACTGGAAAGCCTGTCCCTCCTTCACGCTCAACCATGAGAGTACAAATGATTGCTGTGTTCCCTACAGCTTCTGAGAAATGATGGGAAGTGCTTTGATGCTCCCTCGGGGAGTGGCCATTCCTTTTACTAATTCAGGATGTGAGGGGGGGCATGCCCTCATTAGATCAAGGAAGCTCTGGGCTTAGAGTGTTTTCTCTCTGCAAGGAGATTTGAGTTTAAAAACCAAGGTGATACCGTTTGGAGTGCTGGAGACACCAAGAGAGAAGTCTGTTCATTTTTCTGTCTCGAGTCCCTCTCTGCCAGAGTGAAGATGGCTGATATTTTTCTGAGTCACCAAGTATCGGATGCTCATGAGTTTAGACAGGGTAACAAATGGAAATTGACTATTTTTTGATGTTCATAAGTGGGAAACAGCTGTTCTTCCTAGCTTGAGAGACACGCTGTCTGCTGTTAAAACACACACACACACACACACACACACACACACACACACACACACACACACACGCAGAGTTATCAACATGCTGTTAGAAAAAAAATTAAATATTGTGTACGACTTTTCTAAAAGGGGAAACACAAAAAGGGGGGGGCAGGATCCCAGACACATGTACACCCGTGCATCTCCTCACTGAACAGATCTTCTTGTGCTCCTATGTCCTGGATCTGCAAATCCCATTTACGCAGGTGTGTTTGGATTTGCGGTGACATTGACCTTCTCCAGGCTTCTTCACCCTCTGGCCACAGCTAAGGAAACGCTGGCTTTTGGAAAAGCCTTGGAAACAGAACTGGCTCCTTTCTCATTGTTTCTCACAAGCCTATTTACTTCTGTTCTCCAAAAAGCTGTTTTAAGAATGAATAATGCCCATTGTCATTTGAAGTATTAGTAGCGAAGGACTTAACACTGTCTTTTTAGCCTTTGTTTTCTGTAGGCTTATACTTCTTCTTTGCCAGTTTAAATACGAAAAGAGGTCTTCTGGGGCTGTATTAGTTAGCTCTCCGTTGCTATAACAAACAGCTTGAGGTTTTCCAAGACACCAGCCCATTGGCAAGATACTCCACTGCTTTGATATAGGGTAGGGAAGCTAGGTGGATGGCAAGAGAAAGGGACAAAACCACTCCCATCACCAGTCAGGAAGTCAAGAGAAAGAGCCTGGGCTCCCACATCTCCAACTGAAGGCATGGCCTAAGTGGCCTAAAGACTTAACCATTAAGCTCTGCCCCTTAAAAGACCCATAGCCGCCCTATGATGCCAACCCAATAATGAAGCCTTTGCTTGTGGGATTTCTTTCTGTTACTTTCGTTTTTGTTGGTTGAGAATTTCATTCACGGTTTGATCTTTGAGACAGGGTCTCATTATGTCATATCTAAGCTGGCCTTGAACTCTTGGTCTTCCTGATACAGTGTCAGGAAGTCCTGGGATTGAAGGTGTGTGCTGCTACACCTTAGGAGACCAGATATTTTTTGAACATTTGTATATGTGTATTTATATATATGTATATGATTTCAGAACAGACCACTTGGTATTGGATAACCAAATGGGGGTGGCGGCAGTGGGGTGTGGGTGCTCATTCCTAGGGAAGACTATTTCTCTGGTTCTCAGCAATTCTTAGTTGCCTGTAGTTCTTTGTCTATGGGTGTGGCCCTGTGAGATTTGCCTTGTCCTTGTTCAGGTCTTGTTTAGGAAGCCATATTGCTGAGGTATCATGAGTGAAGCGTCCCTGCCGTTTCTAGGAAACACAATCTCGCAGCAGACTTCCTGGTCCTTACAGCGTTTCTGCCCCCCCCCACCTTCCAACAATGTTTCCAGAGCTTTAGGTGCAGGAGTTGTGTGGGACTGAGCACCCCCCAAACAGTCATTCTCAGTGTTTTTGACAGTCTTCTGTAACAGTCTCCACCTGTTGCAAAGAGAAGCTTATTTGAGGATGAGTGAGGACTCCGATCACCTGTGTGTACAAGGGTGCTCATTTAGAATGTAGTTGGGAACTGTGCTGTTCAGTGGAGCAGCTGTAGTGGGCTCTCCTCTAAGATCCATGATCCATGAGCTCACAAGCCAGGGTTATTTGGCTAGGTTTCCAGCACCAGGCATAATTTTCCTTCTGCTACTGAGTCTTAAGTCCAGTTAGACAATGGTTGCCTATAGCCAGATATGAGACCCAACTCCTAGCGTCCACACCCTCGCAGGTCAGCTACCCAAACAATAGTAAATGTGACTTGAGTTCCATTTGGTCAAGATGGCTTAGCCGTAGAGATCTGATGAGCAGTCTGTAGTTGGCAGTACCGTGCTGCGCACTTGAAAAATCTGTGGAGAGGGTCGAGTTCATGTTTTGTGTCCTGAGGACAATAAGAGAAAATGAAAATGCCTGATGAAAAAGTTGAGGCAGGAAATAAAAGTTGAGGCGAACTAAAGAATACACATAGGGCACAAAAGGAATGTCACCGTCTTTTTCCATTAACCTCTTCTGAATGGCTTCTCTGCTTTTAACCCAGAGGAGGAAGCAGAGAAAAGTGACCTTGACAATGACTTTGAAAAATAGTTCAAGTAGGTACACGAGCAGGATAGTAAAGCATGAAGCTTGTTATTTAAACACCAAGGGTTGTATTTTGGATGAGAATTCTAGCAAGGTGAGATGGCTTCAGCCGGTAAAGGAACTTGTTTCCAAGCCTGGTAACCTGAACTTAATCCCTGGGACTCATGGTAGAAGGACAGAGTTTACTTCTGCATGTTGTCCTCTATCTCCACATGTGCACCATGGCACATGTACACACACACACACACACACACACACACACACACACACACACACCTGCACTCAATGAATAAAATGTTTTAAAAATAAAAGACCTTTCTGGGCGTGGTGGCTCACGCCCTTAGTTCCAGCACTCAAGAGGCCGAGGCAGGTGGATCTCTGTGAGTCTGAGGCCAGCCTGCTCCACAGAGTTCCAGAACAGCTAGGGCTGTTACACAGAGAAACACTATCTTGAAAAACCAAAAAGGAAAAAAAAAAGAGTTCTTTAATTTTATTTTGTGTGTGTGTGTGTGTGTGTGTGTGTGTGTGTGTGTGTGTGTGTGCCCACCAGAGGATAACCATGAGTATCTTTCAGTTGCTGTTAACCTTGTTTTTCGAGCCAGGGTCTTACTTGCCCAGAACCTGCCTGTTCAGCGAGGCTGGCTGTCCAGGGCTCCCAGGGGCCCTCCTCTCTCTGCCTGTGCAACTCTGGGATTGCAAGCCCATGCCACTCTGCCCGGCTTTTCTTTTTTGATGTGGGTTGTGGGGCTCAGTTCAGACCCTCATGCTTACGCAGCAAGTTCTTTACCAAGTACGTTGTTCCCTCAACCCCGAGTTTTACAGTTTTAAACGGTCACATAGGAATGCTGCACGCATAGCTCAGAGCCCGAAAGATATGACCTTGATGCTCTTGCAGAGAACCTGGGTTCATTTTCCAGCACCCACCTTGGGTGACTCAAAATGACTCGAAATGCCAGCCCTATTTCAATGCTCTCTTCTTGTCTCTGAAGACGCTACACCCACCTGCAAATACCCCCGGGTAGACATCCACATCCACATAATTTAAAAATATTTTAGAAAACATTTCTTAGTTGTCCTTGGCACTGATATCTCTCTGACTTTTGCTTCGGAGCTTTGATAATGTGGTGTCACAGAGTGTCAGCGTAGTGCCAGTTGGTGGGAAATTAGAAAAAGCTTTTCTGCTGAGCCTTACTACAACATCACTTTCAGGAGAGCAGCAGACCTCTGCTGTTAATTGAGGAGGCCTGGAGAGATAGCTCAGCAGTTAAGAGCACATGATGCTCTTGTGGAAGACCTGAGTTCGGTTCACAGTGTCCATATCAAGTATCTCCCAACTGGCTGTAACTCCAGTCTCACAGCATCTAACACCATCCTCTGACCTTTGTGGGCATTTGCACTCACACACACAAACACATACACACACACACACACATATAATTTAAAATAAATCTTTAAAGAATTTGATGAAATTCAGATTCTGTACAGGGCACTCATTTGTTACAGGAGTAGTGATTTCCATGCATGGAATTAATATACGAAAACTCTTAGACATATGGTACCTTCAGTGGCTTAGATGTTATGGACTGACTCATGCCATTTAACTGCTTTCTTTTCATTTTATTCAGAAATTATTTGCGAGAGAAATTAGCCAATGCATTTTGAAAGAGGGACCCCTTGCTCTGCGTTAATAGAGTCTGGTGTGTGAATGAGAACTACTTGAAAAGACAGCGGGACTCTTTTTTTTTTTTTTTGTTTTTTGTTTTTTGTTTTTTGTTTTTGAGACAGGGTTTCTCTGTGTAGCTTTGCGTCTTTCCTGGGACTCACTTGGTAGTCCAGGCTGGCCTCGAACTCACAGAGATCCACCTGGCTCTGCCTCCCGAGTGCTGGGATTAAAGGCGTGCGCCACCACTGCCCGGCTGACAGCGGGACTCTTGAGGAGGAAGGTGGCAGGGCAAATGCAAAGTGCTGAGTGTTGGTAATCCACCTGAGGCAGGGGGATTGTGAGCTGGAGGACAGTGTGGGCTACCTACTGAGACCCTGTCAGGGATGTGTGTCCTAGGAGATGGCTCATTGGGCAAAGTGCTTGCTGCACAAGCTTGAGGACCTGAGCGTGAATTCTGAGAACCCGTGTAACAGCCAGGCACTATGGCGTGTGTCTGTAATCCTGTTACTCCTGCAGTAAGATGGGGGCAGAGACAGGAGAACCCCTGGGAGCCCATGGGCTAGATAGCCTGGTGTACACAGTGGCAAACAACAAGAGACTCTGTCTCCAACAAGGTAGAAGGAAGGAACCAACACTTGAGGTTATCTTCTGATTTTGACATGTGCACCATGCCCTCCCCAACACCCTCCCCCAAACAACAACATCAAAAAACTCAGCCAAGGGGCTGGAGAGATGCCTCAGGGGTCAAGAGTGAGCATTATTCTTGAAGAGGACCCAACTTTGGTTTCTAGCATCCATGTTGGGCAGCTTACACCCACATGTAACTCAGCTCCAGGTGATCCAGCACCCTCTTCTGGCCTCTGCAGGAACCTGCATTCATGTGCACATACCCACACACAGACATAAATATACACAAAATTAAAAATAAAATAAAAATTAAAAAAAAACAATTAAATGTAATATACTTCTGACTTATGCCAGAAAGATGTCAGAGCCTGCCTTTAATGTATAGTAGGTCTGGAGAGATGGCTCAATGGTTAAGAGCACTGGCTCCTCTTCCAAAGGACCCAGGTTCAATTCCCAGCACCCATATGGCAGCTCACAACTTTCTGTTACTCCAGTTCCAGGGAATATGACACTTTCACACCAATGCACATAAAATAAATTTAAATAAATTATTTCTTTAAAAACAGAACCAATTTAAAAAATATTTAATGTAGTGATTTATACATACTGATCTTTATTTATTCATTTATTATTAATTATTATTTTTTGGTAAGCAATTCCACTGTTCTATGTTATTGGGAAATTGCTGCCTTTGTTTCTTAGTGACTCACGGTGACTGGAGTCCCAGCTAAAGCAGCTATTATATTTGATAAAGACCCACATTCCTTGCAGGACTTGACCCCAAAGATTTCACATTAACCCTTGAAATTTCTCTTTCTGGAACTCTGTCAACAAAGCAATGCATTTCTCTCTGCGGTATCCCAATAATAACTTAGCTCCTCGGGGCCAGCAGCAAGGCAAGTATTTTAAAAACAACTGTGCTAAACTTATCCCAGGACAGGGAACAGTAGTCAGCTTTTATTTCTCCACCCGGGATTCCAGGTCCACATGCCCGTGTTCGAGTCAATTAAACTGTCTCTCAAGAAGGTACACTGGGCTTTCCCTTCTAACTTCTTAACTCATCCCCTTAGCACATCTCACTGCTTTGAATGAAAACACACATTTCTGTTCTTCAGTTAGCCGCATTATTGATATTTGAAAACATTCCAATTCAGAAGATTGGTGGTCATCATTCATTTGGCGATTCACTGGTTCTTTGACCCATTTCTAATAATTAGTTTGTGTGTGTCCATGTTGGTGGACATGCCTCTGCACATGTTTGTGTGGGGGATGTGCATGTGTGTGCTTGGAGGCCAAAGATAACATGGCTTCTTGCTCTTATTTTTTGGAGACAGGATCTCCAAGTGAGTCTGGAGCTTGCTGATTTGCCTAGACTAGCTATGCATTGAGCCCAGGCATCCTCTTGCCTCTGCTACCCCAGTGCTGGGATTACAGGTGGGCCTCTACCGTGCCCAGATTTTACATGGGTACAGACACTCAAACTTGGGTCCTTGTGCCTTCTTGGTAGGTGCTTTGTAGACTGAGCTGTCTCCCTAGCTCTACATCATTTTGGGAACAACCTCATGTATCTCCAAGCTGGCCTTGAACTTGCTACAACCACACTTTGTAGTCAAGGAGGACTTTGAACTTCTGATCTTCCTGCCCCTACCTCTTTTATGCATGTATGTATTTACTTACTTACTTTGTGGTGCTAATAATCAAACCCAGGGCCTTGTACATGTCACGGCTATCAGCTTCTTCATTGCTGTGGCAAAACGCCTGAGGGAAAAAAAATAAGGCAGGAAGGGTTTATGTTGGCTCATGGTTTCAGGGGTACCATGATGGGGAAGGCAATGTACCCCTCAATAGAGCAGGAGGAAAAGAGGCATAACACTTTAGGGTCTCTTCTAGTGTCCTACACACACCTGAGAATCCCTACTTCCCAGAACTTCCATACCCTCCCCAAACAATTCCACCAGCTGAGTACCCAGTGGTTTAAGACATGATCCTTGGAGGACATTGCAGACCAGAGCCATATAGTACCCTGAAGAACCCTTCCACCATGTTAGGCAGGTTTCTGTAGCTATGACCAAATACCCGAGGCAAACAACTTTTTTAAAAAGGAAGAATTATTTCAGCTAGAGATTGCAGTATCTAGTCACTTAGACTGTGTCTGAGTCTGTATCAAGGATGAATAAGGTGGGTAGTAGGCAGTTAAGCTGCTCATGAAAGCCAGGAAGAAGAAGAGGAGAGGGAGAGGAAAAAGAGAGAGAGAGACAGACAGACAGTCAGAGACAGAGAGACAAACACAGAGAATGTGAAACAAATAAGAGACAAAGAACAAGAGAGGAGAGAAAAACTATAATGAGAATGAGAAACAAAAATTAAGATGAGAGACAAAGAGACTGCAAGAGAATGAGAAATAGTTGGACACTAACAAACAGACACTAAGGACAAAATGTTACCTACAGAGACACATTCTCAGTGCCGACCTGTTTCCTCAAACTAGGGTCCACCTTGTAAGTGTCCACCACTTCCCAATGCTCATTAGGCCAACTCCATCACTGCATAAATCCATGGACAAGGGTGGAGCTGTCAATCACTTCCTCAAAGCTCCACTTCTCATCACTACTACTGCCTTGGGGACCAAGTCTTCACCACTTGACCTTTGAGGGACACTTCTAAATCACATTAAAGCAACCACTGAACACCGTTCACAGCTTTCCTATTGAGTAGCTTTTGAGCCTTCCACAAGCACCGGTGTGGACTGTACTGTGTGTTCATGTGTGAAGCCAAGTGGGAGGGGATGGAGCGATGGCGTAGAGCTCAGTCAGAGGACTAAAGGCTTGGGAGGTGATGACTTGCTTGAGCATGATTTCCCACATTTTGTTGCTGAATTACCTTGTTAGGATTCTTTACAAGTCTTCTCTGCATGTTTGGCAACATTCAAGGGATGGAAAAGCCCCTGAAAATAGAATGCCACCTCCAATCCTGTTGGGACATTCTCTGAGGGCGTTGTTGGGGAGCAGCAACAGGGTCAGTCAACGAAGATCACTTAGTCTATGGGGAGCTGCATAACTGACTGTTCCCATTGCTGTGGAAAACTGCCTGAAAAAAGCCACTTAAGGGAGGAAGGAAGGGTTTATTTCCACTCACTGAGGTTGTTGTCCATCATGGCGGCAGGAGCGTGAGGCAGCTGGTCACGTGACTTCCACAGTCAGGAAGCAGAGAGAGACATGGATGCTGGTGCTCAGCTCACTTTCTCATTTTCACTCAGCCCAGGACCCCAGCCCATGGGATGGTGCCAGCAACATTTAGGGTGGGTCTTCCCTCCCCAGTTGTTTCTCTCTGGAACCCCCTCCCGCAATGGGCTTGTCCAGAGGTGTCTCTTCTAGATGATTCAAAGTCTAGCCAAGCTAACAGTGGAGACTGGCCTATACAACTAACAAGAAAAAAAAAACAACTCATTACTTAAGAGCACTTGCTGCTCTTCCAGAAGACCCAGGTTCAAATCCCAGCACTCATGTGGTGCCTCATAAACATACTTAACTCCAGTTCCAGGGAGATCCAGTGCTCCTCTGGCCTCCAAAGGCACCGGCCATGCTCATGATGCACAGACATACAAGCAGGCATTCATACATACATGCAAAATAAAAATAAATACATCTTTTTTTTAATGGTCTGTATCCCTGCACTAAGGGTGTCTTCCCAGCTTGAACTGCTTATAATTCTGTTTCTTACCCCCGTGTTTGTGTTGGGACACCATCTGCTACACAAGGCTCTGTTGCCATTTTATCTGTAAGTCCAGTATTTCACTTAAAAACCTAGCTTTTTTACCACTGGGAGAAAAATCAAAAGGATAGGCTTGGGATGGCATTAGATAAGATAAACCTACAGGCACAGCTATAGATGTAGTTATGGATCATAAAATTAAATGTCTGAATCCCTAACTGTGTCATGTATCTTCTATCAGATATAATCCGATTTTAAGGCTTGTAATTTCTCTTGTTCCTTGGGGTTCTTCCCCTTCACAGTCTTGCTGGTAGGATTAGGAGTGAATTTTAATATAAATTTTCTTATACTAACCAATTTATGCAGTCTTTCTTCCTGAGGGTTATTCTACATCAATTGTAGAAGAGATCCAGCTGTAGGCTTAAGTACTGTAATTTTGTATCTGGGGATGATCCATGGCTAGAATCCAATTTTTCTATCCTGTGGGGTGACAGAGTGTGACCAGGATGTTTACTGGAGTGTGAAATCATTAGCAGGTATGTGTAGTGGAATATTATTTTAACTGGGCAAAGATGTTTTACATTTGTTTATGCTGCGTTTGTTTAACAATTTAAAGATGTGCATTTAATTATGTAAAGATGTGTTGCATTTGTTTCACCTTGCCTGCCTAAGGCACCTGATTGGTCTAATAAAAATTTGAACAGCCAATAGCTAGGCAGGGATGTGGGCAGAGATGTGGGCAGAGAGAATAAATAGGAGAAGAGAATGAGAGAAGGAGGAGGAGAGAGAAGAGGGAGAAGGAGAGAGAGACATCCCTGGGGCCAGGAGCCAGGCAGCTGCCAGCCAGCCAGAGAGACAGCAGGAAGGTAAGACATACATACTGAAAGAAAGAAAAGTAAAATCCCCGAGGCAAAAGGTAGATAAAGAAAAACAGACTAAGTTATAAGAGCTAGCAAGAAATTAGCCTAAGCTAGGCTGAGCATTTATAACTAAGAATAAGTTTCCATGTTGTGATTTGGGATCTGGTTGGTGGCACAAAAGAAAAGAAAAAGCCTGGTACAGGTATGTTTTGGGTTTTTTTTTTTTTATTTTTACTTTTTTTGTTTTGGGACAGGGTCTCATGTAGCCCAGGCTGCCCTGGAACTTACTAGGTAGACAAGAATGACGTTGAACTCCTGATCCTGCTAGTGGGTGAGGTGCTGGGGATGGAATACAGGGCTTTTGGGATGCTTGACAATCACTCTCTACCAACTGAGCAGCATCCATAAAGCCCCCATTAGTAGGTATTCTTAAAAATTGGCTCTGTGTTCTGTTCAGATGTGTCTCTAGTGTCTATGTGGAAACAGGAATTCTGTGAGCCCTTCTCCTCCCAGTCTGGGCAGTTGGTGGATATCAAACAGCGTCAAAGAGCAAGGAAAAGGCCCCCTGAATGCTGGCCTCACTGTGAACAGAGCAGACAGCTGGAAAGGAATACTGTTGGTAAAGCTGATAGCCTGGCGTCTCAAGGACTGAAAAGGTGTTCATACTTAACTAGGACTCCCAGGAGATGGAACAGTTAACTAAGTCAACTGATGGCCTGGAAGTCTTTCTTCCCTTATTTTTTTCTTAATGGGCAGTCGTGGGAACTCATGCACGCTAGACATGTGCTCTACCACTGAGCCACACTCCAGCCCCTCACTGGGGGATTCTAGGCAGGTGCTCTACCACTGAGCCACACCCCAGCCCCTCACTGGGGGATTCTAGACAGGTGCTCTACCACTGAGCCATACCCCAGCCCCTCACTGGGGGATTCTAGGCAGGGGCTCTACCACTGAGCCACACCCCAGCCCCTCACTGGGGGATTCTAGGCAGGTGCTCTACCACTGAGCCACACCCCCAGCCCCTCACTGGGGGATTCTAGGCAGGCATTTTACAACTAAGCTGTATCCCCAGCCTTCTTTTGGCCTTTTGTTTTGGCAAAGGATCTCACTAAGTTGCCCAGGCTGGCCTTGAACTCAGGCCATGGCCCCCAGATACCCTAGCCCCAGCTTCCCAAGGTGCTGAGGTGATAGACCTGCACTGCCAGAACCAGCTGTTTGGCCAGCTTTTAAAAATGGTAGAATTTGTAGAAAACCACTGAAAATTTAAGCAGGGCACTATCAAGATTTGTCTCCATTAAGACATTAATCATGGTAAAATATATACATAATAAGATTTAGCGTCTTCCCTGTTTCTGAGCATGCAGGTTGGGAGGGTTGAGAGTAGTCACTGCTGTAAAGACATCTCCAGAACGTTTTCTGTCTTAGATAATGAGACTCTGCCAAGTCACAACACCCTGTCCTTTCTCCTCCCACACGTGGACAATCGCTTTTCTACTTTCTGTCTTTATGAACTTGACTACTCTTGGTACTTGTGATAAATGAAACCCCCAATATTTGTCCTCATGTGATTCATTCTTCCTTCCTTCCTTCCTTCCTTCCTTCCTTCCTTCCTTCCTTCCTTCCTTCCTCCCTCCCTCCCTCCCTCCCTCCCTCCCTCCCTCCTTCCTTTCTTTTCTTTTTTCCACTTAGAATTATGTCCTTGAGTTTCATCCATTTTTTCCTTGAGTCAGGACTGATAGGAATTCCAACCATGCCCCTATGGTCGTGCATGCCCAGCAGGACACTTAGTCATCTATCTCTGCCTAGTCATTTCCGGGTCATACATCCCACGTAACCCATGCCTCATGGCTGCGTGGTCATGTAATCATATAGGCGTGACCACATGATCTATGCGCATGCGTGGAATAGCCATGTGGGCCTGTGTGCACCCCCGTGAAGTGGCCTTTATAAGTCGGGTCCCATGTTCCCCCACCCTTTTTCTCACACATGTCCTTCCATGGGCGCGATCACATCTATCCCTTTCACCTTGTCTTGATAAAACGCTTGTTAGTGGATTCTGTCATGTTTTGTGACTTTTCCTTGTGGGTAAGAGAGCTGCAAAAAACCATCAAGGACTCCTTTCCCTTTTTTAGGACTGAATAAAATTGCATCATATAGATGTACCACATTTTGTTTATCCATCCATGTGTTGCACTTCTTGGCAATTGTAAATAGCTCTGCTCTGGTCATGAGTATGGAGAAACATGTTCAAGTCTGTGCTGTAAAATTTATTGGACATATACCAAGATGTGTAGTTGCTGGGTCATGTGGTATTTTTGTTTTGTCTCGAATACAATCCTATTTGCCCCAGATGCTGTACTATTTTGCATTCCCCTCATCAGTGTACAAGGCAAACAATTTCTCTACATCCTTACTATAATTGTGTGTGTGTGTGTGTGTGTGTGTATGTGTGTGTGTGTGTTTGTGTTTGTAGGACAGAGGACAAACTTGGGTGTTGTTCTGCCTTATTTTTTGAGGCAGGATCTCTCACTGATCCTGGAGATCACCGATTCACTAGATTGGGTGAGCACAAGCCCCAGGGATCCACCTGTCTCTGCCTCCTCGGCCCTGAGATTACAGTCAGGTGCTTGACTTTCAGTGTGGGTTCTGGGAATGGAACTCAGGTCCTCCTGCTTGTAAAGCAAGCATGCTACCAACTAGCCATCTCCTCAGCCCCATGTCTTGTTTGTTTGGCTTTTGTGGTGAGGGATTTATTTTTGATAGTTGAGTCCTGGTGGGTATAACATGGTGTTGCAACATGTGCTTGGTGTGCATTGCTATGCTGGGTTCTGGTTACAGTGGTAATGAGACCTGGTTCTGGTCCCTACAGTAAAGGACAGAGGAGACTCACACTGAATTGAAGGCACCTGGAAGAGTTAGATCTTGAGAGAGTGTAGAGTGGAAACAATGAAGGAAAGCATATTGGATGTGGTGTGTGTGTGTGTGTGTGTGTGTGTGTGTGTGTGTGTGTGTGTGATGTGCCCATGTGTGTGCATGTGCCATGGTGAGCATGCAAAGGTCAGATGACAATTGTGTATTGGCCCTCACCTTCCACCTTGTTTGAGGCAGGCATAATTAAAAACTAAACAAATGTTTTTAAGAATCCAAACTTCAAGTGATTGGAGGGATTCTGACTAGAGTACTACTCTCAGGAAAATGCTTAGACTTTATTTATTTATGTAATAATTCTGAGAGTTTACAAAGGTTAGTTAATTGGGAGACGTAGTTTATGATTTCCAGTTATCAGAAAGAGTCCATGCCAAACAGGGTGTGGTAGTATATACCAGTGACACCAGTCACTCAGGAGGCTAAAATAGGAAGGTCATGATTTCAAGGCCATTCTGTGAAACTTAGTGAATCCCAGTCTCAAAATAAAAAATGGGGGATGCAACTCTAAAGTAGAAAGTTTGTGTGGGATATACAAAGCTCTGGGCTGAGAGAGAGAGAGAACAATGAGACCAATATACCCTTTGGTGAGTAAAGAGGAGCATTCAGAAAGGGATAGGTGAAAAGTGTTGTATTGATCTTGCTCCAGGGATAATGTGGGTTGAATTTTATTCAATCCAGGGGAGCATGAAGGTTCCAGGTCTGAGGGGAGTTTGTGCATGGAGACAAATGTCTGGAAGGTCCAATGACCAGGTGGCAAGTTAGAAAAGAGAATTCCAGTTCTGAAGACCTGCCTTTCAGGAATGGTGCTATTCTTGTCCTGGTGACTCACAGTTCTCGAGCTTTCAAGGATATTTACAAAGGAAGAAGGCAGCTAGGGATGGCAGTTTAGATGTGGGCGCCATCTGGCTTCCAGGGTCTGTGGTCTCACCTGGGTTTTGGAGGCTCATCTCCATACCCAGACCAGCTGGTCGTTTCCATTTGCATTCCCCAGAGTTGCCTTTTACAGAAGAAGCTGATGTCTGATTACACACACCCTCCATGCCTAAGATTGGGTGGAGAGAGAAAGAGGGAAGAGGAGAGAGAGAGGAGGGAAGGAGAAAGGGAGAAGGGGGCTAAGAAAGAGGGGGAGAGAGGGAGGGAAAGAGAGAGAAAGAAGAAAAGGGAGGAGGAAAAAGAAAAAGAGAGGAAGGGGGAGGAGTACAGGGAGGGACGGACAGACGGATGGAGGGAGGGAGAAAAGAGAGAAGAGAGAGAACCATTTTTTTCCCATCTGGGACCCCAGCCAGTTGTGTGGTACCCACATTTGGTGAAGTTCCACCCCCCTCAGGTCACCGACCCACACTTCCATCATCTCTAAGAATACACCCTCATAGACACATCCAGAAATTATGAATCATTGGTGCCTCAAGCATCTCTTAATCCAGTCAGGTAGATGCCCCAAATATTCATCACACTTCTAAGTAGAGAATATTATAATGATAATGGTTATATCAAGGGACTTGTGATAAAGGGTAAAGGGAGATTGAGAATGAACTTGGGGGTCTTGTCACTATAAACTGTATGTGCTATAAAATTTAGTACAATTGCCAAACGTGTAGCCAAATGTGAATTTTTTACTTTTTTTGAGACAGTGTTTCACTATGTAACCCAGGCTGACCTAGAATTCTCAACCCTCTTGCCTCAGCCTCAAAAGTGCTAGGACTGCAGGCATATACCACCACATCTAGTTAGTGGGTAGTCAAGGATGGTCTGGAACTCTCAATCCTCCTGCCTCAGCCCCCCAAATGCCAGAATAACAGGTGTGTGCAGCCACATCCTGCTGAACCTGGATTTTTTGGTTGTTTTTATCACCGAACACCACCCCATACATGTAGTTCATATTGTCACCAATGTAAAGCAAGTCAGAAACATCACAGTTCTTCCTTCTGCCAGGACTCGAATGCAATGTTCCTAAAACTTTCACAGGACATGTGCCCTGAGTCATACCTCTGAGTGTTCAATGGTATCATCTTAGTTGATGTGATTTCCCCTTTATTGATTGGCTAGCAAATAACAGAACACCTATCATTGTTGTCAATCAGAGATGGCCTTTTGTATTCACTTGAAAGACTCTAGAGGACCCAGATTCCCTGGCTCATTTGTCAGCTCAGATGGGTGACTCTTTCCAGCTGGTTGGATCTGTGTCCTTAAGGTTGAATTAAACATTGTGTCCTCTGCACCAGCATCCCAAAGCAGCACAGACAGGGAAGGAATGTTGATTATCTTTGTCAATAGGGAACAGCCTCATATAGTGTGTATGTGTGTGTGTGTGTGTGTGTGTGTGCATGTGTGTGCATGTGTGTGTGTGTATGTGTGCATGTGTGTGTAGAGGTTGGCTTAGTATCATTCTTCAGTTGCCATCCACTTTATATTTTGAAGCAGGGTTTCTCACTGTTCCAGACACCAAGGACAAAAACAATGTACCAATCCACCAAAGTTCAAATTGGTGAAACACAATGAGTTATTGGGCTTACTTACAGGGGTATGGGTAGAAGTAATTTACAGGACCATAGGTGACCCAAAGGCACTTTCATCATGGGAAAAGCCCACCCGGCATGGTCGATGACACACAAAAGCTGCATACCTAGAGCTCACTACCCAACTTGCAGTCATTTCTAGCAAAGAGTCTCCCTTCCTTAGCAAGGCTTGTGTAACCTTAGTGACACACCTTGTGAATATTGTAAGTTTCTGCTTCCTGAGACTTGTAAGGTGTGTGCACTTCCTGAGTCTTCTAGGAAGACTTCCCTTCAGGAGGGATTGCTACATAGAAGTAAATGCTCTTTGAATGTGAAATGTCCCTCATAGGTTCATGCATTTGAACATTTGGGTCTCCAGTAGGTGGGGCTGCTTTGGGAAGTTGTAGAACCTTTGGGCTCTGGGGCCCAGCTGTCAGAGGTAGTTTAACAGCTGGGAACCTTAAAAGGTACACTGTCTGTCTGTCCACGATGGTGGGGTTTCTACCCACATTCCCACTGCTCCTGCAACCATGATTTCCCCACCTGGATGGACCTTACCCCCCTGAAAATGTGAGCCAAAACAAGCTCTTTCTCTCCTAACTTGATTCACCCAGGTATTTTCCATGGTACTGAGAAAAGTAACTGATACAGTATGCATTAAATACAATTGATTTTCTCTAATGTGTTTGACTTGCCGTTGGCAGAACCCGGGCATGCAGAGTTCCTGGGTAGGTCTCCTTGGATGTACTTACTTACTCACCATCTCTTGTCTGTAGGGGCAGAAGTCTGGGAATGTTTTATTTGTGGCTAAATCTCTAGGTCTAGGGTTGTTTGAAGATATGAACGAGTCTTTCATTTTCTGTTGTATTTGGTGCACCCTTGTCTCTCTTTCTAAACACCTGGTTGTGACTTCCTCCCTAGTGGTGCTCACTGAAGGCTGGGTGGGCATGGCAGGTGAGGGCACCCTAAAGACAGAGCCATAAAATCTTATTGTGGTGGAGAAGCACAAATATTTTCCTTTTGAGATGTGTGTGCATGGGGAGGGGGTTGTTCAACTCTATGCTGGTGCCAGTGATAGCCGGAAGAGAATAAGTGACTCCCTGGAGCTACAGTGATGAGCAGGTGTGAGCCACCTGATGTGGGTGCTCACCAACAAAGTCAGGTCCTCTGCAAGAGCAGCTAATACTCTTAACCACGAAGCCATCTCTCCAGCCTCACAAATACTTTCCTATTTGCTGAACTCACTTCTTTATTTCTGCTTATTTTTGTTGTTGTTTGTTTTTGTCTTATCAAGACAGGGTTTCTCTGTGTAGCCCTGGCTGTCCTGGAACTTGCTGTGTAGACCAGAATAGCCTTGAACTCACAGAGCTCTGCCTGCCTCTGCAACCTGAGTGCTGGGATTAAAGGCGTGTGCCACCACCGCCCGGCTTTTGGTTCTTTATGTCTTACCATGTCTGGGTATTTTATTCTGAGCCATATTGACCTCTCAATTCCCTGAATCATCATAAAAATTATTCTCAAGGGTCTGTACTTTTTTTTTTTAAACCTGCTAAGCAGTGCAGATACATCTCAGGTCCCGTCTGGACTGTAAATACCAGCAGTCATGACTGCATCTTCGTGGGTGCCTTTTCTCTCTACAGATTTATTTGAGAACTTACAAAGACACTGTTTTTCAGGGGATTGAAAGAAAAGCAGAGGAAAAAGGCATAATCAGGGAAGAGCAGAGATTCCCTTGTACTCCAGCCAACTACTCTACCCAGTGAAGACACATTAGCAGACAACGCTCCGACTCGACTCCTTGTTAGGAAAGAATGATTACCAAGAAGAAAAGTAGCTTGGGGAAAAAAGTCTGTATATCAGGTAGATTTGCTGTAAAGGGGACTTTTGACCTTAGAAAACAGTGAGCCATTGCTTAATAGAAGCTAACTGCAGAAGAGGGCAGACTAGTCTGGGAAAAAAAACGTATATTGGACTTAGTAGAGTTTTGCAAAGGCATGCCATTTGCATAACAATGAAGGTATCTCGTTCCATGCAGTGGGAGCTGGTCCAGAATAGCCACACCATGGATGCCCAGCCCCCTCAGAAACCCAGTTTTAAAAGGAAATTAAACGTGAAGGGTTGAGTTCTGTAGTCGGTAGTCTTGGGAAGGGATGAGAGGGGACATTTCTGCGGTGTGCAGTGCCTGGGAAATTCATGAGGACAGCATTAGGTTTTCTGCTTGGAGAAGAAAAGTCTTCCCCTAATGGATTTTGAAAAAAAAAACAAACCACTATTTAATATTGGGTCCCTACTAGCCTTATGGGAAGGGATGGAGGTGGGCGTTCACATTCATCCTCGTAGATAAGATGAGTGTTGTTGGCTTTTTGAAGTCTGAAATATTTATTGAAATACATACTTTTTGTCTGTAATTTATTGCTCTGCAGACAGTGGAATGGAAAAGCTGCAATATTTAATTATTCCTGGGGAAGAGAAAATTGGGCGTGCGTCTGTGTAACCATGACACTAACTGCTCTTGATTTATCTGAACTGAGCAGCATAAACGGAACACTTAGAAACTTTAGTTAAAGGTGGGATGTGTGGATAGATGGGTGTAGGCACTAATGGATCAATAGATGCATATAGATCATGGGTAGATGTATATGGATGGATGGATATGTATCTATGTATGTGCAAATAAGTATATTGTATAGATATGCATGTGTGAATGGATAGATAGGCAAATTCATATATGAACAGGTGATAAATGGATAGATGAGTGTATTTATCTATGTATATATGGGTTTATAGATGGATATATGGATGGTAGATTATGTATATATGTATAGATGTATGTATATGGCTGGTAAGTGGAAGTATGAATGTATGTATGCATGTGTAGATGAATGCACATATGTATGATATGCATATATGTATAAATGCATGCCTGAATGCATAGATATATCAATGGATGAATAGATAAATGTATATAGATAGGTAGACAGATAGATACACAGACAGACAGATAGATAGATAGATAGATAGATAGATAGATAGATAGATGAGTAAATATATGTATGGATCAATATATGTATATGTCAAATATAGATGGATAGAAGGATGGATGATGGATTGATGCATGGATGGATGATTGAAGGATGGATGGGTGGATTTAGGAATGGAAGGATAGATAGATGGATGAATGGGAGAATTGATGGAGAATTGGGTGCAGAGTTATGCCCCAACAAAGACAGAAAGGAGTGGGGGTTCCTTTGCTGGTAGAAACTTTTTTTTAAGCTCTCTGAGTCTAACTAGTGCTACCTGTTGGAACAGCAGCCGATTTTGTTGGCTTGATCTTATGCAGGTCTTACATGAATAACCACACTATTATGAGCTCACAAATGGAACAACCACGCCAAGTTCAGAAGACAACAGTGCACACCACTCTTCCCAACCCTCCAGCTCTTACATTCTTTCCGCCGTCTCTTCCGTGATGTTCCCTGAGCCGTGGGGGACATGCACTGATCTAGTTGTCCCATTTAGGACTGAGCACTCAATGGTCACTCACGCTCAGCACTTTGACTAGGAATAGAGACATTCTGAGTGTGTTCGCTGTGGCTCTTCAGGGCTGGAAACTGGCATTTCTTCTTTATTTCCCCCAGCATTGAAGAAAGGTGTTTACTGGGGGTAAGGAAACGCATGTGCACAGCAGACATACAGAAAAAAAAAAAAGAAAGAAAGAAAAGAAAGAAACAAAAACCACTCTCTACAAAGTGGAGGGGCACTTGAAAAGCTGGAAAATCTAGTCTCTTCTCAAAGGCTGGAGTTTTAAAGCCCTTCAAGAGTCTTCCTCCCCTAATTTAGGGTTGGTCAGTTTTAAAGGAAGATAGGATGGTTGATTGGCTGGCAACTCTTGGGTAGCATGTCCTCATTCTGCCTTGAGCTCTTTGAGCCAGTCCATCAGCAGAGGGCCTGCTGGTGGGAGACAAAAGCCAACAAGGCCTTTGCTTTATTGTTTATTTCTTTCCATTTTTCTTTTATAGCTTTTTTCCCCCTTACAATATATGGAACCCCCCCCAGCTCCTCTGAGATCCTTCCATCTCCCCTCCCATCCAAATCCATACCCTTTCTGTGTCTAGTTAGAAAACAAACAGGCCGACTAAAGCGTCATAACAATAAATGAAGATAAAACAAAAACAAACGGACTGCAATATCACAAAATAAGCAAACAGAAGAGAAAGAGCCAAAGAAAAAGCACAAGAAACATGTATAGACACAGGGACATACATGTTCGTACACATAGGAAGCCCATAAAAACACAAAACTAGAAATTATAATATATATTAACACATAATACATATATTACATCTAATGTATAATATAAGATATATCTGTATGCAATGGACCTGTAAAGCTTTAGAAAACATGCCCTGACAAACATTATGAGCCAGAGAGTCTTGAAAGGAAAGATGCCATCTACCCCTGGGCCTGGGGCCTGGTTTTAAAGAGTGGTGTGCGTCCCCAGTAAGACTCTGTAGGAGCAAACTAATTTTTCATTTGTGAGCTATTATCAATTGGAGATAGCTTCTGGGTTAGGAATGCTGGCTTGTGTCCATATCTCTCAACACTGGGACCCCATTTGGAGCAGACTGGTGCATGCAGCCAGTCTCAGTGAGTTCTTCTGTGCATTGGTCCTCATATATTTAGAAGACCTTGTTTTCTTGGTGTCTTACATCCCCTCTGGCTCTTAGAATCTTTCCACTTACTTTTCTACAGGGTTCCCTCAGCCCTGAGGGGAGGGATTTGATGGAGACATCCCATTTAGAACTAAGCGTTCCAAGATCTCTCACTCTCTGCACATTTGTCTGGCTGTGGGTCTTAAATTTGTTCCCATCTGCCACAGGAGGAAGCTTCTCTGATCAAGACACTGATTTATGAGTGTAGCAGAATGTCATCAGGAGTCATTTTATTTGCTATGGTCTTTTAACAGAAAAGTAGTATTTGGTTTTCTCCTATGTCCCTGGCTTATCGGGTCTCAGGTCCTTGGACACCTGAACAGTGTTGGGGATGGGTTCCATCTCATGGAGTGAGCCTTAAATCCAGACAGATATTTGTTGGTTATTCACACAGCTTTGTACCACTGTTGCACTAGGGCATCACGCAGGCAGGTCATCCTTGTGGACAGAAGAGTGTGTAGCTGGGTTGGTGTTTACCTTTCCCCTTTGGTAGCATACAGAGTAACTTCCAGTACCATGAACCTTAGTGCGTAGGGGTGAAGTCTCTAGATGGGCACCATCCTAACTTCTCTGTGTTCCATGAGTTGTGTAGGTGTTATCTTCAGCAATAGGGCCTTATCAGTTTGTAGGGAGCCACTGATAGCCTTGGCAATACACTAGGTTGTTTGGGGGTTCCCATAGGACCCCTTTGGCCAACAACTCAATTAGATGTAGCCCAATCCTGGTCCTGGAAGCTTTATTTGATGACGAGAAATGCTCAGTTGGGGTCCTGTCTCCACCATTATCTGCTGATTTCGCTTATATCAACTCCATCTATGTATATATTTTAGGAAGCTTCCTACTGTGTTAGGTGGAAACTGACATTTCAATATGGGCTTCTTAGCGTGATTATGTTCTGTAGGTCACCAGTCCCCCAAGGGCTTCCAGAACCTCTCCAGCCAAGCACAAGAAATGCAGAATGTTCATCATGGATGGGTGATTCCACACATTCTGACCCTCCAGGTCATTTGGTGTTATGGTTTGAATGGGAAGTGGCCTCCATGGGCTCACCGGTCCCAGTTGGTAACAGAGCTGAGTGAAGTTGCGGCACCTTTAGGAGTTGAAGCCTTGCTAGAGGAAGTGTGTCACTGGGGTGGGTTTGGGAGTGTTATATGGCCTGGCCCCATTCTCTCTCCCTGCTACTTAATGTATAGATGAAATGTGACCTCTCTGCATCTTGACTGCTAGCCTGGCCTCATGCTCCTGTGGCCGTGTCTTCCCAGCCATGACAGACAGCATCTCCTCAGGAACTGTAAGCCAAAACAACTCCTTTCCCTCCCATGAGTTGTTTTTGTTAGGGATTTCATCACAGCAACAGAAAGGAACCTGAGAGAGAAAACGTTCTCCTTTTCTGTATCCTCGGGAGTCCCCCAGGGGTGATGTATTCAAAGGGTTCCATTCCCTTGTTCATCTGAATTCATCAACAAGTGAAGAGAGATGAGAGGAAGCCCTGTGTGTTTCTCCCTGGGATTCTTACCTCTAATCTGTCTACTTTAAGTTTTTATCATCTGGGGACTCCAGCTGGAGAAGGGACTAAAGCCATGATGCCTCATCTTGATTGACAACTTTGATGGGACTTAGAATCACCATGGAAACAAAGGAGACTCCCTGGGTCCCATCTGTCTGGGTTTCTTGATTAGGTAGGTTGAGGTGGGAAGAGCTACCCTGAATGTGGGTGGCATCATCATCCTGTGCTGAGATTCCTGGAGTGAGTAAAACGGAGAAAGTGAGCTGAGCACCAGTATTCATCTCTCTCTGCTTCCTGACCGCAGACGTAATGTGACCAGCCGCCTCATGCTCCTGCCGCCACGCCTTCCCCGCCATGATGGACTGTGCACCCTCAGACTGTGAGCCAGAACAAACCCTTCCTTAGGTTGTTGTTGTTGGGCATTCTGTCACAGCCATAAGAAGAGTGAGGAGCACAGTCACATTCAACAGTAAGGACAGAGGGAGGAACCAGAACTCGGCTCCCCTCAGATGCTGGTTTCGTTCTGGGGACAGCAGCGGCAGGATTCCGGGAACAGCAGCGCTTCTCTGCCTTCACACAGGGAAGCAGGACCAGTGAGTACAGAACGGAATGCAGAAGCTGACGTGGCCTCTGCGTAGCGAACATTTGACTGAGCTCCGTGGAGAAGGCTGCTTTGCTGAGTGAGGCTGGATCCCATCCTGCAGCGCTGTGGAAGACACATGCGCTGCCAGCTCCGGCACCAGCGTGGCCCATTCAAGCAAGAGCCTGGCTGTTTGTGGTTTTGCTCATTTTGTATTTAGTGAGAGCGTTATTGTGGCTCTTCCTGGATTTATCAATTCTCCAAGAAATTGGATTTCGCTGCTCGTAAATCTGGTGGATAAATCTTAGACTTGTGCTTATATTGCCTTGTCTGGGAACCCAAATAAGGAATTTTTGTAACAGGCTAGGGATGTGCTCCAGCGCATGATAGAATGCTTTCCTGACATGCAAAGAGTACTGGATTGGGGGCTAGAGAGACATCTCACAGTTAAAAGCTTCTGTTGCTCTTGCAGGGGACCAGCACTCACATTGGTTATTTTATAACCATCTGTAACTCTGGCACCAAGGGATCAGATGCCCTCTTCTGGTCTCCATGAGTGCAGGTGCGCGCTCTCTCTCTCTCTCTCTTTCTCTCTCTCTCTCTCTCTCTCTCTCTCTCTCTCTCTCTCTCTCTCTCTCTCTCTCTCTCTCTCTCTCTCTCTCTCTCTCTCTCTCTCACACACACACACACACACTTTGAGACCATGTCTCAAAAATCAAAACACAAAAGAGGTTTGTTTCTTTCAGTTCAAAACTTAACAACAAGAAATCAATCAGCCCAATCAATAAATGGACTAATGTAGTGAGCAGACAATTCTCAAACAATGAAACATGTATGGCCAGTACAGATAGGAAAAAAAAAAGTCCAAGCTTATCAGAAGTCACAGAAGTGCAAATTAAACATCCAGCAAGAGTCCATCTTACCACAGTCAGAATGACAGTCATTCAAGGGGCTGGAGGCATAGCTTGGCTGCTTTTGCACTGGTCCTGAGTTTGGTTCTCAGGTTCTGTGTTCCCAGGTCAAGCAGCTCATCCACATCCGATGGGAATATAAACTGCTCCAGCCTATGGAAATCAGTGCAGCCACTTCTGGAAAAACTAACATTTGTTCCACCATATGACCCGGTTGTACCACTCCTCGGTATTTACCAGAATGACTCCAAGTCATTGCATCGTGCAAACACACACCAGTGTCAGCTGCAGCACTGTTCCCTACAGCTAAGTTGTGCAACCAGCCTAGGTGTGCAGAAACAAAGGAATGGACAAGGAAAAATGTGGTGCATGTGTTGTACTGCAATGGAAATTTTTTTCTGCTTTGTAATATTTAAAAAAATGTGTATACACATGTATGTGAGGATGCAAGCATCCATGTACACAAGAATGGAGGCAAGAAGAGGATATTGGGAGTCCTCTGTTTCTCTCTAACTTATTCCCTTAGTACAAGGTCTCTCACTTATGTTGAGTTACAGTTGGATGTGATCACTCTTGGCTTTTTACATGGGTGCTGGATAGCTGAACCCAGGCCCTCATGCTTATACACAAAGGCCTTTTTAACTCACTGAGCCATCTCCAGCACCCCACAATAGATGTTTTTTCCATCCATGAAATCAAAGTTATGTCATTCACTAGAAAATGGATATAACCGGTGATGATCATTAAGTTAATTAAGCCAGTCTCGGAAAGACACATAGGATATTTTTTCTTTCATTTGTGGTTCCTAGATCTTATATAGATAACATAAAATCACAACTTAAAAGAAGAAGGAAGGCTGTCTAGAGAGGATGAGGGACTAACGGGAGGGGGAGGGGTTAGAGAGGAGAGAAGAGGGGAGCTTGGGAGGAAGTGCAAGCCATGCAATATGAAGCTGTAAGAGAAATTTGCTTTTGTGTTGTTGTTTGTGATGCTGGGAGGTCTGAATCCAGGGTTGAGACCTCATGAGTTCCCATCTGTGTGGGTCACAGGCTCACAAAACCTCCCTGACTACAGTTTTCAGAGAGATCTGTTGATTTCAGATGCTCACACATGGGGTTTCACACTTTTCATTGACTAAGGAATGAACCTTTGAATCCTGAGTCGGCCTCCTGTTTTCACAGGGGAGACACGGGGCCGGATGAGGGAAGGCTGTGAGTTCTGAGGACCATTCCGTGTGTGTGTGTGTGTGTGTGTGTGTGTGTGTGTGTGTGTGTGTGTGTGTTTGTTGTGTGTGTGTGTGTGTGTGTGTGTGTGTGTGTGTGTGTGTGTGTGTGTGTGTGTGGTTTGAGCCTCCACTGGAAGCCTGAGCTTCACGGAGGGAGGGTGCTGTCTGCAGAGCTTGGCTGAGCAGGGTGGAGCAGGACAGAGGGATACAGCCTGGGCTCTGGGTTTCCAGACCTCCTGGCTGTATGCCGATGATGCCGATATCAGACCACTCCTGACATTGCTGAGCTCTGACTTTCTATCATGGCGTTTGTTTTCCCCAGAACATTGCTGGGATAGAAGCAGCTCCCCCTCTGCTGCTGTCTGTGGAAGACTCCTGGGGAAAGTTATCGACATATGCTGCTCTCCCATTTTTTTTAAAAGGCTTTGAAAGTTGTATTTTATTTCTTTATTGCATATAATGTGTTGGGGACAGCGCACATGAAAGCCAAAGGGCCATTTGTGAGAGTCTCTATGTCTGCCATGCGGGTCTCAGGGATTGAACTTGGCTCTTCAGGCTTGTCAGCGAGCACCTTTATTTATTGATCCATCTCACTGGCCCTGTCTTTTCTTCTTTGCCCATCTCTCCTCTGTTCCCCTCTCCTCCCCTCTCCCCTTTCCTTCCCCTCTGCTCCCCCCTCCTTCCCCTCCTCACTCCTTCCCTTTTTCCCTCTTCTCCCTCCCTCCCTTTCCCTTCCCTTCGCTCCCTCCCACTCTCTTCCATTTTTATTATCATTTTACCCAGCACCTTCTTCAAGTGGTGCTTATGAAGGCTTCTTTTAGAGTAGGTATTTGATTGTCTCCAAGTTCTATAAGTCAGGGAGGAATGGCCTTGGTTGTGTGAGACGCAGATGGATTCAGTGCCGACATCAAAGCTCTCTTCTCTGCTGCCTCCCTTTCCTAGTTTTTCCTCTTCTTCACGGATTCAGAAATTACTCTCTGTCCTAAAATTCTCATGCCCCTTGTTTGAAATACCTGAGACCATTTTTCGTTTTCGTAGTTTCTCTGACTTATGAATATTTGTATCTACATTATCAGTTCATTACCCCTAATCTGAAAACTCACCAAGCAACATGCATTAGGCAGGCTTGGGGGTACTCAGCTGCGGTCCGATCCCTGCACTTGGGAGGTGGGGACCAATCGGGGACTCACTACAGCCATTGTGTGACTTTTCCTAGAGAGACATGAATAATATCTATTCCCCCCAGACAAGGTACCAATAACAGACTAAAGAAAAGGTTTCACCCGCAGCCCGACTGGTGAACCAGAGTTTATTGAGGTTACATAGGAGCATAGATGAGAGGTTCCTCACGGGAGTGTGAGTGAGGGGCTGTTCACACTAGCCTGTGTGACTCAAAGGTAGCTGTGTTTCCAGAGAGCCCACCCCAGCATGGATGGGTGAGGAGTCTGGCTTCCCTGGAGGTCCCCGCCCAACTTTACAAGCAGCTCCACCAGTGTGTGTGTGTGTGTGTGTGTGTGTGTGTGTGTGTGTGTGTGTGTGTGTCTGTCTGTCTGTCTGTCTGTCTGTCTGTCCGTCCCTGGGAAGGAAGTTGTTACTGTTTGTATAACCTTGGGGAGTGGTTTTGTGAATCTTGTTACTTTCTCAAGTTCCTGAGACCAGAAGCTTTGAGTCTTAAGGAACCTCTGCTCAAGAGGGAATGTTTCATTTCAGAGCAAATAGCTGCGCAGCAGCTACATAGGAACTGAAGGCAAGCCTGGACTCCTTAGCATCCTTGTGTCAGATACTTTCCGATGTAGTGATCAAACACCATGACGGAGGCACCAAGGCAACTTATAGGGAAAAAAAGAAAAAAGCTTATTTGGGCTCATTATTCTAGAGAGTGAGGGTTGATCATGGGGGTAGGGGACAGCGTGGCAACAGGTGGCAGACATGGCGGCTAGAGTTGGAAGCTGGGAGAGTCCATCTTGAACCGGAAACAGAAAGTACATTGGGAATGGTTCAAGGCTTTGAAACCTACAAGCCTACCCTCCATGACAGACTTCCTCCAGCAAGGCCACATTTCCTAAATAGCGCCATCAATAAATACTATAAAGAAATAGACTAAATATTCAAATATCTGAGCCTATGGGAAACATTATCATCTGAACTACCACAACCCTCATTTTAAAATGCAAAAGCCGTAACAACAAAACAAACTCTGATTTTTTTTTTTTTTTTGAGCATCTTCTTGGCACTCCAAAGGTCTCACATCTCAGAGAATTTGGGATTTTCAGATTAGAAATGGCTAGAATTCCTGTCACTCAAAACCTGTGGATTTACATATATGCTAATCAAAATCTACATGCTTTGAGCACAATTGATGAAAAGTAGTGTTACTCACACACACACTCCTACTTAGCCCCTCTGCCCAGAATTAAAACCATATAAAGCAAGTGTGTTCCTACAAGGACCAGGGGAGGGGGGTCTGCTCCGGAGCCAGTGGCACTGGGTGGTGTTGAGCCAGCCTGGCACATAGACTCATTGCACACACATGGACACCTGCAGATTTCTCATGTCCAGGGAGAGATCTTTCTTTACAGCTGTGTCTTCCTAGCCTGGGTCAGTTCTTTAATCTCTTGTATGGTTCTCGAACCAACATGAGGCTAAGTGATGCAATTAGCCTGTGTGATACAATTAGCCTGTATGATACATGGTCTTCATCCATCTGCTCCAAGTGAGGCCTGATGACTGCCAACCTCTACCTCTCTTCATTAGAAACATTCATTTCACCCACACACTTGGTGGATTGGCGGCCGGAGGAAGCCAGAGGCATATGTTTATCGCTTGCACACACAGGGGGAGGCAGGAGGGGGCATGTTTGTGCCAGTGTTTGCTTGGCAATGAGAGTGAAACTCAGGCCCGTTCAGGCCTCTTCATCACAGTCGAGTGAAATCTGAAAGCATATTTTCTTTTTCTTTCTGGTTTACATATTTTAAATCAGCATGAATTTTCTTATAACTTCTCCAGACATGTTTATCATACATACCCTATGAGGATATTCACACACACACACACACACACACACACACACACACACACACACACACACACACACACTATCCTATCTTGTTTCCCTCTCCTCAATTCCAATTCCAATAATCTCCATTCTTCTCCCTAAATAGTTCCCCTCTTGCTTTCATGGTGTGTGTGTGTGTGTGTGTGTGTGTGTGTGTGTGTGTGTGTGTGTGTGTGTGTGTGAAAACAGCAGTTCTCATCTGATTCTAGTTTATTTCAGTTAACATAATGATCTTCAGTTCTTTCTATTTTCCTGCCAAGGATGAAATTTTGTTCTTTTACTTGGCCGAATGAAACTCATTTCTGTGTGTACATACCATGTCTCATTATCCATCCATCCATTGATGGGCATGTTGTCCGGCTCCTTATCTTGGCTATGGTGAATAGTACCGAAGCAAACATGAATGTGTAGGTATCTCTCTGGTGTACTGACTTACTGTCTGTCAAGTGTACACTCGGGAGTGCCATGGCTGGGTTATGTGGTAGTTTTATTTAGGCTTTTTATTTCTACAGTTGCTTCACTCTGTTCAGACCAGCAGCGTGCAAGGTTATTTCTACCAACATTGTAACAGTGCATTTTCCTTCTTCTTTTTTTTTTTTTTTTTCCTCCTGAGATAATGTCTTGCTACATAGCCCTGGCTGGCTGTAACTCACCATGTAGGGTAGGTTAGCCTTGAATTCCCAAAGATCTGCTTACCTCTGCCTCCTGAGTGCTAGGATTAAAGGCATGCCCCACCCTGCCCTGCAAGAGTGCATTCAATTTAAATTTGTATGTGTATGGGTGTTTTGACTGCATGTATTTCTGTGTACTGCATGCATACCCAGTGCCTCAGAGAGCAGAAGAGCGTGTCAGATCACCTGGGACTGGAGTTACAGATGGTTGTGAGTTACCATGTGGGTGCTGGGAATTGAACCCAGGTCTGCTAGAAGAACACCAGTGTTCTTAATCCATGAACCATCTTTACAGTGTCAAGAGTACATTTTCCTAAGATGCGCTGGATAGGCAAATGCAGAGACCCAAGCTTTAGATCCTGGCTAAGTAGCTTGAGTGACTTCAGCACATGCAGTCTCCTCATGGAATCTCGATGTACTCACCCTCCGAATGAGGATAAAATGAAATAATCTTTGTCGAAAGATTCCAGGAAGTACAAAGTTCATAATACATGTAAGACATGCCATTTTGAATAAAACAGCAGTTTGGGAATTTATGGACGGTTTGTTCCAAAGGTACTTGGAGCACATCACAGTGATTCATCACTCCTGGAGCTGAAAAGGCTGCGTGAACAGCTCAGCTAATGGACAAAAATGTATTTCTAGTGTTCCGAGCTGCAGGGGACGCACAACCAGGGAACCCATTACTCATTGTGCCGTCTTCCAGGCCACAATCCAACAGCGCGCGCGGCCATGTGTTAGCAACGGAATTCTGTCCCCCCTCAAATTCTGTGGTGAAGCCCTCACCACCGATGTGACAGCGTTGTGTGATTATTCTTTGAGACGTGAATAAGCTCCTATTCATCTCAGATGGGCATTGACAAAGGATCAAAGAAACAAGCCAATGAAACTGTGGCTCAGTGAGCCATGGGATTTGGGGGTGTTGCTGACAGGGATGTGGCTATGGTGACTCAAGCGTAGCTGCATCATTCCAAACCCCCTCCCCAAACATGGGTGATGACTCATGAGAACCCCATCCCCGAAACTCCCTGAGCAAGCTGTAGGCAGCTCAGTGGTCAGACTCCCCTCTCCTCAGCAATTGTTGCTGCTTCAACAGCCTTGGGGAAGTGTAGTTGGATTTTTTTTTGTTGGGCTACCAGCTCCAAATAATGACATGGAGATTTCTTACTAATTATGAAAAGTTGCCCTTAGTTTAGGCTTTTCCCAACTAGCTCTTATAACTTACATTAACCCATTTATATTAAGCTATGTTCTGCCACCTTACTCTGACCTGCCCATCCCTGCTTCTCCCAGTCGGGCTGGCCACTCTGCCTCTCTTTTTCCCTGAGTCCTCTCTGTCCCCAGAAGTCCCGCCTCACCTCTTCCTGCCTAGCTATTGGCCATTCAGCTCTTTATTACACCAATCACAGCAATACATCTTCACACAGTGTATAAATATCCCACAACAGGGAAGGACCCTGTGAATACTGTAAGTTTGGGGAACTTCCTCCGATCATTGTTGTGTTAACAGTTTCCTCCGAGATCAAGAATTTTCCTTCTTGGAGTCCCTTCACTAAGATGCATTGTGTTGGTAGGTAGCGGGAACAATAAGGATATTTGAGCTTGGGAAGTAAACAAAGTAAACAAATAGCTTCAGGAAGTTCTTGAAACTGACTAGATTCACTCGCTAACCTCTCCCCACCAAGCCTGTATATAAGCAGTAAGGATGGCTTAGATATAAGCCTACATATAAGCAGTAAGGGCACTCTTAGATAAGCTGAGCTACATGGAAGAAACAGAGACCAAGAAAGTTGCCTAGAACAGTGGTTCTGAACCTTCCTAACCCTGTGACCCTTTAATACAGTTTCTCATGTTGTGGTGGCCCCCAACCATAAAATTATTTTCATTACTACTTCATAACCCTAATTTTGCTACTGTTATGAATCATAATGTAAATACCTGTGTTTTCCTATGGTCTTAGGTGACCCCTGTGAAAGGGTCTTTCAACCCCCAAGGTGTTGCAAACCATAGGTTAAGAATCACTGGCCTAGGGGAAAAAAAAAAAACAAAAACAGCCAAGCTGCCTGGAGAAGATGCTCTCCTGCAGGCTATTCAGTACTGCAGGTCCAGTTTGTGAACTATCATCCACACTGGGGTAGGCTTTGGTGATGCCGCTGTCTTTAAGTTATTGCTGTTCCTGTAAGTAATCTCACCCACATTCCTGTAATTCACCCAAATAAAACTCATTGGTTCACCCAGTTGGACTTTAGTGGTATATGTACTGTCCTTGGTTCCTTATTTGGGGTGAGTAGACAGTTCATATCTCCCCAGGGATGGTGTCACACAACACTTGTGAGTTTTGTTTACTTTCTAAGTCTCAGCCGAATGGTCTAAATCATAGGAAATAGCAGCAGGACAGATGAAATTTGGAGGCTAGACCCTTGGGAATTCAGAAGGTATTGAAGGTGGAGCTAATAAAACGTAAAGAGGGAGAGAGGCAGGTGGCTTAGTGGTAGAAGCATGATGAGATGCATGAGGCCCTGGGTTCAATCCCCAGCGCTGAAATGTATGCCCACATGCATGCATGCATGCTTGCTCTCTTTATGTCTGTCTTTGTCTCTCTGTCTCTGTCTCTCTCTGTCTTTCTTTCTGTCTCTTTCTCTCTCTCTCTCTCTCTCATACACACACACACACACACACTCACACACACACACACACACTCACACACGAGGAGGAGGAAGAGGAGGAGGAAGAGACACAAGCCTGTGTCATATAAAGACATTGCAAAGACAGCTGTTTGCAAACCAGGAGGGCAGCTGCATTCCTCACTTGATTCTCACTGCTGTGAGAGAGACACCAGGTAAAAGCCATGGAAGGAAGGAAGCATTTATAGCCTACAGTTTGAGGATGCAGGCCATCAAGGCAGGAAGGGCGTGGCGGCAGGAACATGAGGCAAGCTGGTCACATTGAGCCCACAGTCAAGAAACGGACTGGAGATGGATACTGATGATCATCTAATTTTTTTTTTCCTTTTTATTTGGTCCAGGACCCCAGCCAGGAAAGGGTGCTGCCCTCATTTGGGCTGGGTCTCCCTACCTCAATGAACTCAATATAGAAACTCAGATGTTTTCAGAGATGATTCTAGACCCCATCAACCTGACAATATTCACTGTCACAATCTGCAACTTTAAGCTAGGCACAGGGGCACACACTTGTCATCCCAGAATTAGGAAGCTGAGGCATGAGGATCATGAGATTGAATCTAGCCTGGGCTACACACTGAGGAGCTCTGGATCAGCCTGAGCTGTATAGAGCAACCCTACTTCAAAAACAGTCAGAACCATAGGAAATGAAAACAAGACCAAAATATGCCAGCACCTTGATCTTAGGCTTCAAGTCTCATGCTGGTTGCTTTTGGTCAACTTGATACAAACTGAGACATATCTGGGAAGAGGGGATATTAATTGTGGAATTGTCTCCATCCTACTGTCCTGTGGGGCCTTTTGTTGATTAATGATTGGCATGGGAGGGCTTACTATGAGCAATGCTACCCCACGTAGGTGGTCCTGGGTGCAAGGCAAGCAAGCCATTAAGCAGCATTCCTCCATGGTTCCTACCTCTGCTCCTGCTTGCCTGCCTGACCTCCCTCAATAATTGACTGTGATTGGGGGTGTGTAAGCCAAATAAACCCCTTCCCTTGCAAGTTGCTCTTGTAAGGTTTTTTTTTTTTATAACAACAACAGAGAAGCAAGCTAAGTCAAGTCTCTATCACCATGAGATACTAATACCTTGGTTTAAACCAATAATATTCCAATACTGTAGCTTAAGCTGGCTCTGCCATCACAGGACATTTGATGACACACTATTATGAGGATAAAATGTAGCCTGGGACCAAAACAAAGACGAGAAGCCAGGTCACAGTAATGGCTTAGATTGATAATGAAAAAGCAAGTTTAAATTTAAATGTTGTAGAAAACCACTGCATAGATGAAAACAAGTGATGGTATTTTAAGTGTCACCCTTGGAGCTATGGTACAGAATGTACTGCATATGTGTTTGTGCATGCATGATCATGTGTGTGCAGGTGCATGTGCATGTGTATGTGTGTGTGTCTGCACAGGGAGGCCAGAGGATGACCCCAGGTGTTGTTGCTCGGTGCTGTTTACCTTTTGGGGTCTTGCCTATTCCACTAGGTTGGTCAGTCAGTGAGCCTCAAAGACCCACCTGTCCGCAGCTGTCTAGTGCTGGAGCTGCAAGCCTGCACCACGACACCCAACTCTTTTTTTAAACACAGGTTCTGGGAATTAAATTCAATCCCTCATGCTTGCACAGCAAACATTTTTACCAACTGAGCTATCACGGCAGCCTGTATTTGAATTTTTATAACTTCATTCAGTAGATGAAGGCTAGTATAACCTTTGGACATCACCTCTGGCAAGCTGGGAGGATGCAGGATTGAAATGTCAGAACCACCATCCTGAGGCAGGTGTCAACAAATGTCAGCAAATGTCCTGCTAATAATATGAACTGGAGGATAGGTGAGCTGACTGAGCTCATGAAGCCATGCTGGCTGATTCCCACCATGTCACCAGGAGATTTCTGGGTCAGTCTAGACCAGTGGTTCTCCACCTTCCTAATGTTGCCACCCTTTAATACAGTTCCTTATGTTGTGCTGACCCCCACTCCCCCGCCATAACACTATTTTTGTTGCTACTTCATAACTGTAATTTTGCTACTGTTAGGAGTTGCAATGTAAATTATCTGGTATGCAGGATATTGAATCTGTAATTCCCCCCAGGGGGTCGGGACCCACAGGTTGAGAACTGCTGACCTAGAGCATGGTGATGTGTTCTGCCAGCCCAACATACAGAGCACTCCTTCACTCCTTCACAAACTTGCTTTGCTCATTTCGGCAACCCATTCGTGTTTGTAATAGAGATGCTCGCTGTGCACCAGGCTATGTGCAAGACAGAAAAGGGTCATTCCTCTTTGCAAGGGCCCCTTTTCCTATGTGAGTGACCGTCAAAGGCTAATAAATACACTAACAGCCACACCGTTTGATTGAGACTGAGAATTCTGTTGAGGTTTCCAGCAGAGCACATGTTGACAGTCTGTCTATATTGACTGGTATTCAAAAAGGATTGCCAGCTAGGCCTACTGCTGAAGGTCTATCATTCCCGCTTCTTGGGAGGCTGAGGCAGGAGGATCACACATTCCAGACCTGACAGGTCTACACAGTAAATTCAAAGCCAGGCTGGACAACTTAGAAAGAATCTGTCTCAGGAAGGAACACAAAGGCTGGTCGTGTGTCCATGGCAGAGAAATTGACCAGAACCCTCCAGTAAAGGGCCAGAGGTATGGCTTCTTGGTAGAGTGCTTGCCTGGTATGCCTGTGAAGCCCTAGATTCAATCCCTCAGGAGCCCCTCAGTGTGAGTGGGGTCGTTGGCAATTCGCAATCATCAGGAGGGGTTGCGATAGTTTAAACAAAGAATGCCTTGGAGAGGCAAGTTAGACATGACACTGGGAGTCTGCTAATGAGCCACTTTCCATGTGTGGACCCTTCTGGGCTGCCTTCCATAGGCAACAGCACAGCACCAGTGAGTGCTAATCAAGTGAGGATTGTGTCTGCATGCGGGAAGACGCATTCTGTAGATGACTTTGGGAGCTGAGGGCAATCACTTGAGCAAGAGAGGAGACGTCCTGAGCTGCTTCTCCAAGTGGTAGCACAAGTGGAGAAGAGGGAGTGTGTCAAGAGACTTGTTGGGGTTGGAGAGGTGGCTCAGTAGTTGAGAGAGCTTGCTGCTCTTCCAGAGGACCCAGGTTCGGTTCCCAGCACCCTGATTGGACAATTCATAATCACTTTTAACTCTAAATCGGAGATATCCGATGTCCTCTTCTGGTCTCCTCAGGCACTGAATTTACACACACACACACACACACACACACACACACACACACACACACACACAGCAAACAATCAAATGAAAAAACAAGAATGGAGAGACATACATGCTCACATATGATCATTCTTGACACATGCTCATAATTCCATCACTTTGCAGCTGAGGCAGGAGGATTGCTTTGAGTTGGAGACTCGCCTAGGCAATATAGTGAATTCTAGGCCAGCATGGGCTTCAGAGAGACCCTGCCTAACAACAACAACAACAACAGCAACAAAAAGAACACAAAACAAAAATGACCATCAATAAAGCAAACCAGAGAACAAGACAAAAAACACCAACACCAAAGTGTCCTTTTTGAACTGGGGGTGTAGTGGTAGAGGCCCTGGGTTCAATCCCCAACACCCAAATGAAGAGCTGTAGTAGCTCATTTGGAATCTATGCGGACTGGGAGGATTTATTTTTCACGGAGGAACTGTGAAGCCTGTGGACCTCACAGGATTTCTGGACGCTGTGGGATAGATGGACCCAATCCATCCCACATGTGAAAGGAGTCCCAGAGGACTGGGGAGCTCTGTGAGATGAGTAACGAATTTTAAAATATTTTTCCATACTCGCATGTGGAGAAAGTGGATCTGAATATGACACTCTGGTGTATGTTCAGTCCATGTATTAAAGTGCCATTTGCTGCTGTGTGTATAATAGACTCTTGTCAATTGAATTAATTATCACTGTTGTTGGTATCCAGAATGTTGCTAAACTCTCTGGCAGCAATATTTCCCGACTCACTTTTTCTGTGTCTTTGTCTCTCCAGCTCAATTATCAGAGCTATTCCTTCTGCTTCATAGCCAGGGCAGTAAACCCCATTGCTGGCGTATTATCCATATTTACCTCGATCCGCTTTTGTTTTGTGTTTCTGAGGCAGAGTCTCATTGTATTCCAGGCTGCCTTCAAACTTGCTGCATAGCCGAGGGTGACCTTGAACTCCTGATCCTCCTACCTCTTCTTACTGGGTGCCGGCAGTACAGGCACTCATCGCCGTGGCTGGTCTATGCAGCACTAGGGATGAAACCCAGGGCTTTGGACGTGCCAGGAAAATACTACCAACTGAGTTCCCCCGCCTTTATTGCAATTATTATTCTGGCTTCTGAAAAAAAAAAAAAAAAAAAAAAAGGCTTCTCCTCATAAAACAGTGGAAATTGGCCAGGGATAAATGTGGAATTTTTGCTATTTTGCACACAGCTGTGATTTCCATGGTCTACCGCTTTCCAAATGCTTTAATGTAGGTGGGATCTGTCGAGGGCTGGGACTGGTGGGGAAGCTGAGTCTCTCCTAAAGAACCCCCTCTAATCTGTGGAATCCAATGGAACACTGGAACTTGGCATGCTTGGCTTACTGACTAAGCACGTAAGCATATGAGTGTGTGTGTGCACATGTATGAGTGTGTGTGGAAGTATGCATATATATACATGTGTGTTTATATAGAGGAGTGTGTGAATATATTTGTGTGGGGAGAGTGTGTATGCATGCATGTGTTTATGTATAAATGTGTTTGTGTATTTATGATGTAACTGTATAGAAATGTTTTTAATCTTTGTGTGTGTGTGTGTGTGTGTGTGTGTGTGTGTGTGTGTGTGTATGTTTGTGTACACATTCTATTCCAGCCGAGTAACTTTGTGAGCTGCCAGGGCACTTGCTATGGTCTCTAGTCTGGAATCTGTGTTTGTTCTAAGTCTCATTCCTATTTCTGGAAGAATAATGCTGGCTATCGTAAACACATAAGTTTAAACTGCAGTCCCCAAGAAAACAATGTCCTCGACTGTGTGGAGGGAGGTGATGATTTACACTCTGGGCTGTTTGTTTTTGCTGCCACACTAGAGCTGTAGTAGCTCATTTGGAATCTATGCGGACTGGGAGGATTTATTTTTCACGGAGGAACTGTGAAGCCTGTGGACCTCACAGGATTTCTGGACCGTGTGGGATAGATGGAGCCAATCCATCCCACATGTGAAAGGAGCCCCAGAGGACTGGGGAGTCTCCTTGGTGGGTAGAGTACTTATCTAGAATGCACAAGGCCTGGATCCCACCCCAGCACCACATTAACCCAGTATAATAGTGTGCATCTGTGATCCCAGAACTCCAGAAATGGACACAGGAGGCAAAAGGTCACTGTCATCTTTTATGATGTGGTGAGTTCAAGACCAGCTTGGGAGACATGGAACCTTGCCTTAAAAACTAAGGTAGTTCCTGATCTCAATAGAAAGGAATTTCTTCCTTTTCTTTCTCCTTCCCTCCACCCCTCCCTCCTTCTCTCTCTGCCTCCCCCCCCCCTTTTCCTTTCTTTCTTGTGTTTTCTTTGTGTAGCCTGGCTGTCCTGGAACTTGCTCTGTAAACCAGGCTGGCCTTAGAGATCATCCTGTGTCTGCCTCCCAAGTGTTGTTTTATGATCTGAGTGTACACAAATGTTTTTAATTCCCTGCCTGTTTTTTCCCCTAATATTTCAAAAGTTTGAAGATTTTAATGTCATTTTTACTGCTTCATATTTGATAAATAACCAAGAAAAAGAAATACCTTGAGCTGGTGAGATGGCCAACAGATACAACCACTTGCTTGAGTTCCATCACTAGGATCCCTATGGGGGAAGGAGAGAATTGGCTACCGACAATTGTCCTCTGTCCCTCATATGTGCTCCATGCCACAGGCATGACACACATAAAACTAAAGAGAGAAATGTAACAAAAAGTTTAAGAAGAAATACTGTAAAGTCTCACCTCCCAGCAAACATGTGAATTCCTTTCCACTGATCACACTTGTATTAATTGTGTTTGCATGGCTATGATCAAAATACCCGCAAAACTAACCTAGGACAGGGAAGATTTGTTTGGGCACCTGATTTAAGGGAGTTACAGGCCATGGCTGCTTAGTCCCATGTGCATTGGCAGAGCCTCGTGGTGGTGGGAGCATGGGCCAGAGAGAATGTTTTATTTCCTTTCCAACAGGAAGCAGATCACAAGAGGTCTTCAGATCAGTTACAACCTTCAAAGGCATGTCTAAAGTGACTTCCTGAAGCCAAGCCCCACTTCCTAGAGTTTCTAAAACCATCTGAAACAGCACCCCCAGCTGGGAGCCAAGTAGTCAACACCACCCATCCTCTTGTCTCAGTTCATCACGGGACTGGGGTTGCAGGTTCATGTGCAGTCACGCCTGGCTTTTTCACCTGGGTCCAAGGATCTGAACTCAGGTTCTCTGGCTTGCACAAGAAACATTCTAGCCTACAGACTCACCTCCCCAGCTCTATTTCTCTCTTCTGAAAAAAAAAAACAAAACTATTTTTCTTACCTTTGAGATATTCTAGGTTAATTTTACTACCTTTTATTGTCTTCTAGACTTAAGCAGCAACAATAATGAAAACCAATAGAACCTGGAGAAACGGCTTGGTGGCTATGAACATAAATTGTTCTTTTATAGGTCCTGAGTTTGGGTTCCAGTACTCATGTGGGCTGGCTCACACCTGTCTATAACTCCAGCTCCAGGTATCTGATGCTCTCTACTGGTCCCCACAGGTACCTGCACTTTTATGTACATACCAACACAAATACACATACTTAACAATTAAGGGATGCTGGAGAGAGAGCTCAGACAGTAAAGGCACTTGCCACCAGCCGATAAGCTGAGGAAAGAACAAATTGTCACAAATTATCCTATGGCCTATTGGACACACCTATACACATGCACACACACACACACATACACACACACAAATGCATTTTTTTAATAAAAAGAAGAAATTGGGCTTAGAGTGCAGCTCAGTACAAGTATGATTTGCCAGCTAATATGCACAAGGCTCTGAGTTCAAATCCCATCACCCTTCCAAGAGAGGGTGTAGAGTATTGCATTTTCCTACTGTTCCATCTTGCGATTAGGAGACACATCTTCATTACCAGTTTATGTAGGTTGCATTTTATTTCCCTTAGCAAAATGTCCTTATAGTCTTGTTGGTTATTGCTGGAGTTGATGCAATATTGTTGCTGTTATAAATAGGTTCCCTGCAATATTATATATTCTGGGTAGTTATTGTGGGAATAAAAAGCCCTCGTTAATACAAGATTGTTACTTCTTCCACCCAGGCATCCTCAATGAGAGGCAGCCTTGATTCCTACTTCTGTTCTTTATCACCCTGGGGACACTTCCTTCCCTGACAGGGATGTCTTTAGAGCTTCTAATGCCCTTTCTGCATCACCCAGCTGGCCTTTTTCAAGCTTGATTTCTCTGTGACATTCATTAGTGTCTGTCCTCTTCTTTATGAATATAGATTCATTATTATATTCACTCTTCTTTTAGATGACTTTCTCAGGGCCAGTTAGTGTGTGTGTGTGTGTGTGTGTGTGTGTGTGTGTGTGTGTGTGTGTGTGTGCATGTGTGCATGTTACTATGTGTACATGAGTGCAAATGTGTGTGGAAAACAAAGGTCAAAATCAGATGTTTTTATAGAGACAAGGTCTCATTAGCTGGAAACTGGCTAAAAAGTCCAGGCTGACTTGCCAGTGAGCCCCAGCGATCTGCCTCCTCAATGCTGGGGTTATAGGTGTGTTCCACTGTGCCTGGCCTTATAAATGAGTGTTCTAGGGAGCAAACTCAGGTCCTTGTGCTGTAAGTGCTTTACAAAAAGAGCAAGGGGCCCTTTGGGAAAAGAAGCATTTCTGGGTGCATCTGTGCATTGTTTTATATTGAGGGTCAACTTGACAAGATCTGGAATCACCTAGGAGACACACCTCTGGGCATGTCTGTGATGAGGTTTCTAGATTGGATTAATTAAGGAGGAAAGACCCACCCTAAATGTGGGTAGTGCCATCCATCCCATGGGATGAAGTCCCAGACAGAATAGAATGGAGAAAGTGAGCTGAGCGCCAGCATTCATCTCCCCCAGTCTCCTGTAGATGTCATGTGACCAGCTGCCTTGCACTCTGGTCACTGTGCCTTGACCTCCTGGCGGAGTGTACTCTCAGCCTGGAAGTTAGAATAAACCCTTCCTTTCTTGACTTGCACTCCTCAGGGATTTTTGTCATAGCAGTGAGGAAGAGACTAATGCAGTGGGGTCACCTCCATAGATCCCAGTGGCTATATTCTCAGGCAAAGACTAACTCGGCCATCATCCGTGGACTTGAACTCTTATTTGTCTTTGCCGGTGGTTTCTGGGAACTTGCTAAGTAAACACATTAAAATCCTGAGGAAATTTGTGCTGCCTTGTTGCATCTCTCTGGCAGATGAAATTGGGGGGAAAAATGGGAACACATGGACCACGAAATATATAATTCATAGTTGTCACATTGTGCTGGGAGGCATGGTGTTTTTTTGTTTTTTTGTTGTTTTTATTTTTTTTTCTTGTGAGGTTGCTAAGTGGGAGTCTTTCATACGGGGAAGAAATCATGCAACAAGGGGGGAAAAACATTGTGTTAGGAACCAAATTCCCTGCATGTCCTTGGTAGAATGGGCATGCATTCTTAATCTTTATTTCTATGTTATTTGGCAAGTATTGTGTGTGTGTGTGTTCACATGCATGTGGTTGCATGTGAAGGCCAGAGGTCAGCCTTGGTCATTCCTGAGGTGCTATTCACCTTGATTTCTGAGACAGGGTCTCTTACTGAGGCCTGGAGTATAACAATTTGGCTAGGCTGTCTGGTCAGTGAGCTATGCCCCCAGCTCCTCACCAGGGGATTCTAGGCAGGTTCTCTACCACTGAGCCACACACCCAGCTCCTCACTGGGGGATTCTAGGCAGGTGCTCCAGCATTGAGATAACCCCCACCCCTTATTGACAGATTATATACAAGTACCCTACAATTGAGCCAGACACCAGCCCAGCCCTTTTATAACAACAACACTAATCATCATCATCATCATCATCATCATCATCATCCATGCTTCCTTTCTAAGTACTTTCTCTAAGGGAATCCCAATTTTTATAGATATCTCTATTTCAATTTTATTTCACTGGGGGACTTGGAGTCCCCTGTTCTGTATACCAGCCTTTAGTTAGTGATCAACTCGTCTCTCCTTTCTCAGCAGACTGTCTCCATTCTCCCTTTAACTCATCTCAGGAGTTTCCAGTTCTTAGAAGCTTGGCTCTGCATTTTATGCAATTTAAAACAACTTTTCTAAGTGTTTCTGTGTTTCCCTGGAAAGTTTTTATATGTGCCCTTACATTTTGTCTTGTTAGAAACAGAATGGATCATCACAAGAGGGTTATGTGTTTATGGATTTGTGGGGGTATTTTATAGATCCTGTAGTATTCAGCTATTGAAAGCATCCTGTGATCCCAGTGCTCAGGAGACCATGTGGCCCTGCTACACCAAAGAGCCTTACTTCATATATATGTATGTATATGTATATATATTCATATATATACATCTGTACATATATGTGCACATATATACACATGTGTGTATATATATGTATGTATATAATCACCTTTATCATTTGTCATCAATCTATCTATATCTCTATATAGCTACCTAATCTCTTGTTGATCATGCATCTGTATTTATATGTCTATATTATTTATCTTTCTACCTGTCAATTACATATCTATCTACCTATTGTCTGTCATCTATTTATCTGTTGCCTGTCAACCATCTGTGTAGCCATCATCTGTCATCTATCACCTATTTATCTATTATCTGTCATATTTATATCATCTGTCATCTATTTATCCACCATATATCTATATGTCCTTCATCTAGATAACAATTATCTATCTATCTATCTATCTATCTATCTATCTATCTATCTATCTATCTATCTATCTATCTATCTATTTATCTATCTATCCATCTATCATCTATTATCTATCATGTCATCTATCACCTATCTATCATCTACCTGCCTATCTATCATCTCTCATGTTTATCATCTATTTACCATCTGTCATCTGTCTATAAATCAAATCATATATCAATGTGTCTGTCATCTAGACAGGTATGATCTATCTGTTTGTATATTCTATGTGGTATGGTATGTGTACCACCACACACGGCCACTTTATTCTTTTTATTGCCTAGTACACCACTGTATACCAACATTACATTTTGCTTACATTTGGGTAATGTGCCTAAACCAGCTATGAGGCATTGGTTTGAGTTTTGTGTGATTATACATTTTTATTTTGCTTTGATGTACACCCAGGAGTTGAGTTCCTGGGTCTTATGGTCAACTATGTTTGACATGTTGAAGAATTGCTAAATTCGTTTCCATTTTCCATTCCTCTGGTAATGCTCTATCACTAGTGATTTGATTTGATTTATTTCTCTGAGCCATGAAACAGTGTAGTCCAGGCTGTGAAGTCACACTCCTCCTGTCTCCACTTCCTGGGTGACGGGATTCCGTGTGCACACTGCCTTGCCTTGGCACCACATGATTTCAAAATAGAACAAAAGCGCTTGTGTTTGACTGAAGGCATTGTTTGAGCGTTGGGCAAAGCTGATGCTATTTGGGCCTTTTTTCTACTTCTAAGTGGACCATGAAGCTGAAGACAAAGATGTAGGCAAGAAGTAAACATCTCAGTTTGATGGGGTCTCTGCTGGGATGGGGCCTAAGAGCTCAGAGTCCAAGTATGAGAAGAATACACTAAACCACAGGGACCACCCACAGGCTGCACAATGCTGCCCTGGGTTGAATCAAGCTGCTTTTGATTATTTTTTTGTTACACAAATGCATTCCCATTTGTAGCAATGCCTGAAATTGATGGTGCACCTTGGTGTTTTGTGATGCGGAATCTCACATGACCCATGAGGAATTGTTAGCTTTGACTTCCCCAGGGATGTCTTCCTGTGAAGTTTGGGTCCACTTGGGATTAATAGCTGCCTACTCTTAAAGCCAAGGAACACGGTGATTTATATTCATGCTGTCCATAGTGGAAATGAAGGGTGGGGGTGTGACTCAGTGGAAAAGCACTTCCGTAGAGTCACCTGGTGACTCTAGAGGGACCTAGACCAGCAGTAGAGTGCTTGCCTAGAATCCTCCAGAAAGGAACTGAGTATGTGATTCAGTGATAAAAAATTGTGTAGTGTGTCAGAGGCCCTGGTTCAATTCCCGGGATTCCAGAGTGTGTGCATGTGTGTGTATACTAAGTGGCTTGTCCATTTGCAGTCAGTGAGAGCCATAAGCACAAATTTTCCTAGCTGAGTAATTCAACCTCTCACACTTCTGCCATCTCTACTTACTCCTCAAGGTCTTTATGGAATACTGTGACAATGGATAGGGACCTACCAATATCCTGAGGGCAGCGGTGCTCAGAGAGGGTTGCCATGGAGGGCTCCTGCTTATATCATTGGTTACCATGCTTATGGGCTTTTTTCTCTTCTCTGTGATTTATCCTCAGATACTTTGTGTTTCCCTTTGCCATTGAAATGGAACTTAAATAGAACCGTTAGGCGAAGAGTCACGTCAAGTCCTGGCTTGTGCTTTTAGCTCATGGTAAAATCAATCTGTTCTTTCCTAGTTCAACTGCAACAATACTCCCCAACCCACCCACCCCCATGCACCCATCCACCTGCAGCCTGGTGCTTCCTGATATTTATTAGGTCTATGAGGTGCCTGCAACCTTCCCCTTCCTGCAGACCTAATCTGGCTGAGATGGTCCCAAAGAAAATAAGGCGATGGGCACAGATGATGCCCCACATTCATCCCACTTCTTGGGTTCCTCTTGGTGTGTATTTCTCCAGGTCTTGGTAGCCTCTGTTTCCATGTGTTTCCAAAAGAAGAGTGAGGCTCCTAGTAGATATTCAGATGTGAACCCCAGAGCCCAGCATAGCCTGGGCCTTTCTCACCATAGAAATATCCCCACTACCACATGAACTGAATACTTGAGATGCAGTCCTATATTGCCAGCACACAGGAGGTGGAGGCAGGAAGATCAAGAGTTCAAGGTCATCCTCAGCCACATAGTGAGTTCAAAGCCAGCCCAGGCTCCATCAGACCCTGCCTCTGGATACATATTCTCCAAGCACATATATAGGATGTGTAAACTGAGGTCATAGTTTTTTTCTGTGCTAAGATGTGTTAAAATCTTATTTGAAGCTCTATCGGAGGTCGCATGATGTATCTAGGGGAGGTGTTTTAGAATAACTCATTCTCTTTCTTCTTTTTAGGGTTATCCAAGTCCCTTGGGCTCATCGAAGGGTATGGTGGGCGGGGTAAAGGGGGTCTTCCTGCCACCCTTTCCCCCTCTGAAGAAGAAAAAGCCAAAGGACCTCATGAGAAGTATGGCTACAATTCCTACCTCAGTGAGAAGATCTCCTTGGATCGGTCTATTCCAGATTATCGGCCCACTAAGTAAGTTACAGCTGAGCCCTGGCAAGGAGCTGGCTAGCTTTGACTTATTCTGTGATACCTTCTCATCTGTTTGTAACCACAGGGATCTTCTATTTTGCTCTGTCTCTGCTATAATTACTCAACCAAGGACTTTTGTTGCTTAGAAAATATTAGCTAATTAAAAAAGTTAAGGGCTGGTGATGTGGCTCAGATGGTATCGTGATTGCCTAGCATGGGTTCTAGAATGGAGCCCTAGGTGCCATCCCAGACTCCACAGGAGTGGTGGCGCATCCTCGCCCTGCCCCCAATTCCAGCATTGGAGAAGTGGAGCCAGGACTGTCAGGAACTCAGGACTGAGTTAGGAGGCCAACCTTGGCTAAGTAGTTAGTTTGAGATCAGCCTGGGCTACATGATGCCATCTCAGAAAATAGAAAGTACAACTGTCATAAAAGTAACTTAAGGGGTTGGGGATTTAGCTCAGTGGTAGAGCGCTTGCTGCCTAGCAAGCGCAAGGCCCTGGGTTTAGTCCTCAGCTCCGGAAAAAAAAAAAGTAATTTAAAAACATAAAGATTCTCAATATGAAAGTTTTTAAATTTAAAATATCACCATAGTATCCTAACTTAAACATGGCAATTGTTTTAATTTAATATTAAATTAAATTTAATATCTATTTTAATTTAGATATTTTTAGTTTTAATATCTATTAATTATCTTTTATTTCTCCATTATCTATTTGTCTGTCTATATCTATCTGTCTGTCTGTCTACCTATCTATATCTGTCATCTACCTGTTCTATCATCTATCTGTTGAACTTCATTTTATGCATTTATTGTGTTTGAAGAGCATGTAGCCCAGGCTAGCTCAAATTGATTATGCAGTCCAAGTTGGCCTCAAACTCATGATCAATCCTCCTGCCTTAGCTCCCTGCTTCCCCAGATGTGGGAATTACAGACATGAGCCACTGTGTCTAGCATATTGAAAGTACTATAGATTATTATGTACCAATATATGACCACATTAAAATATTACCATTGAGTCTGTTTTCTATAGATTATGAGTAATTGATTGCTGTGGGATGTTCTGTATGGCAAATGTGTTGCTCTGATTGGTCAATAAATAAAATACTGATTGGCCCTTGGCTAGGCAGAAAGTATAGGCAGGACTAACAGAGAGGAGAAAAGAAAGAACAGGAAGGCAGAAGGAGTCACTGCCAGCCGCCGCCAGGACAAGCAGCATGTGAAGATGCCGATAAGCCACAAGTCACGTGGCAAGGTATAGATTTATGGAAATGGGTTAATTTAAGCTATAAGAACAGTTATCAAGAAGCCTGCCACGGCCATACAGTTTGTAAGCAATATAAGTCTCTGTGTTTACTTGGTTGGGTCTGAGCGGCTGTGGGACTGGCAGGTGACAAAGATTTGTCCTGACTGTGGGCCAGGCACACTGTGGGCTAGCTACAATTGATGTATCTATCAGTTTTGTTTTTTTATTTGACATCCTATCACAAGCATATGTGTAAATGTTTGTGTTCCTGTGTGTGTGTACGTGTGTGTGTGTGTGTGGGGGGGGTGTACATGAAGATGTGGAGGACAGACATTGATGTCAGCTATCTTCTATCTCTCTCTACCTTAGTTTTTGAGGCAGAGTCTCTCACTGAATGTGAAGCTCGCTGATTCACTTGGGCTAGCTGACCGGCCAGTGAGATCCTCCTGCCTCTGTCTTCCCAGAGCTAGCGTTACAAGGGTATGCTGCCAACCTTGGCATGTTCATGGTTGCTAGGGTGCAAACTCAGGTCTTTTTTACCCTCTAAGCCATCTCTTCAGCCTCACAAGCTTTTGATATAATATGTTATAGTCATTTTGTCCGTAATTGGAAATTTAGAGTATTTTTGATGTTTTATTGTTGTGTGTAATCTTTTTGCATTTGTGTCTATGTATTGATCTGGTGCTTACTTCCAAACTTTGAATCCAAAGGAAATATGTTGGAGGCTCTAGATCAGTGGTTCTTAGCCTTCCTAATGCTGTGACCCTTCAATACAGTTCCTCGTGTTGTGGTGACCTCCAACCATAAAATTATTTTCGTTGCTACTTCATTACTGTAATTTTGCTACTGTTATGAATCATAATGTAAATATCTGTGTTTTCAGATGGTCTTTGAAAGGGTCATTCTACCTCCAAAGGGGTCACGACTCACAGATTGAGAACCACTTATCTAGATCGCCATTGTAGCATTATCTTTCAAAGAGTTTTAGCAATTCCTTTTTTGTTGTTATTGGGTCTTTTATTATTCTTGAGAACTTCATACATGTAGACAACAAAATATGGCCATATCTACCACCATTCCCAAACTCCCCATATATCTCCCTCAACATGTCCCAACATTATATCTTCTACTTACAAGCATGTGAGTGTGGGGACATCCACTGGGCCACAGGTAACTAGCCAGTCCATGTACCCAAAGAAGAGTGTGACCTTCCCACACTTAGCAGTCACCAAATTCCAAAAGCTCCTCCACCAAGGGTGGGGCTTGGCACCCTTCCCCCGTCCAAACTGGAGCTTTGAAAGTCCCTATTTACTATGTAAGAGCTCACTCTGGTTTCTCAAATCTCCATTTTCTTTAGATTTTCAGTGTCTCCTTTTTATTCCCATTTAGAATGTGCCCTCTCTTGCAGTAGATTATTTCTTTTTTTTCAAATGGGTTTTGTGCAAATCAGTTAAGTATCCTGGTTACTGAGAAAAATAAATTCAAGATAAAGAAAATTATCTTAAATGGATTTAAAATTACAGCATTAGCCGAGAAACCCGTTAAATCTCTCTCTCTGCCTAATAAGCGCACATTCATTTTGAATCACTAGGAAAAATATACATCACCCCCGTTGCATGCTATTTTGTCTTCCTGGACTTGTGTTCTCAGAAAACATCTGGCGGTTTTCACTTCCTGGTGCTTTCTGATTAGCCTTTCTTATTTCCATGTTGGCAAATAAACACAGCCCTGTTTTTTGCTCTCTGATGAGGCTGGAAGGGCCCCCAACATGCAGTGTATTAGAAATGGCTCCACTGAACAGAGGCCAATGAGCATCTATGAGGCACCAAGTGATGGGCTGCACCGTGGAGATGGATTCTTGCAAGGGACATAGTCCTGGTCTACTCATTTCTTGTCTGTGGAGGGAACCAGGCAAGCAAGGGCATCCTACCAGTGCAAGGTGACCTCTATGGTGTGAGACCCTGTTGTGCAACTATTCCTGATGAGACTAACAAATGTCTGTTCTCTCATGATAGGGAGATTTTTCTCGTTGCTGTGACAAAATGTCTAATAAGAAGAAACTTAGGAAAGAAAGAAAGAAAGGAAGGAAGGAAGGAAGGAAGGAAGGAAGGAAGGAAGGAAGGAAGGAAGGAAGAAAGAGTTCAGTTTGGCTCACAGTTCGAAAGTACAGTCCATCATGGCGGGGAAGGCATGGCGGCAGGAGCGTGAGGCAGCTGCTCACATGGCATCCACAGTCAGGAAGTGGAGGGAGAGAGATGAATATTGATACTCACTTCACTGTCTTCATCTTATTCAGTATGGAAACCTACTTCATGGGATGCTGCCACCCACATTCAGGGGATATCTTTCCAATCCAGTTAACTCTGTCTAGAAAACAGATATCACGAGGATTGTTTTGTATAGTTGTTTGAAGTCCCATCACATCAAGATGGCAGTTGAGATTAACCATCCCAGGCACCCATGTCAGAGCATCAAAATGATTCCACCCAATGCTTGGTGCACAACGAATTTACTTGAGGTTACTTACAGGAGCATGAGTAAACTCCAATGGCAACACTACCAAAGAAAATGCCTCCCTTCCCCGGCAACCATTAACTGCCAATAAGTCCTCAGGAAGGAGTGGGGCCTTGTGACCCTCTCTCCCTCGTGATGGAACTTTCATCCATCCCATCTAACACCAGTCTCTTGCAGGGATCAAAGTCCATGTCATTCCTGGAGAACAGTGGTCTACGGTAGCCATGGCAGCTGTGCACACAGGGTGTGAAGGGAGGGTCTGAGCATCTCTTGCTTGAGGCAATATCCCAAAGCTAAGGAAAGCTCAAAGGATACATGGGATCAAACATCTGAAGAGGAGAGGCCCATAGGAATGGACAAGACCAGGGGAACAGCAAGCAAACTTTGGGTGTGGTTCTCTGCAGTAGAAAGTCTCAGCATCTCCGAGGGGTACAGCTTGGTGGAATGAACTCACCTTTATGTCTGGTTCCTCCTGAAGCTGCTAAAATGATGGGAAAGAGGCACAGAGCATGAAAAGGGAAAACTAACAAGATGGTTGGTGTGATAGTTTGAATGTGATTGCCTCCCCCCCCCCAATCTCACAGGGAGTGGCACTATTAGGAGGTGTGGTTTTGTTGAACTGAATATGGCTTTGTTGGAGAAAGTGTGTCACTGTAGGGGTGGGCTTTGAGGTTTTCTGTGCCCAGGAGACCACCCAGTGTCTCAGTCGACTTCCTGTTGCCTGCAAGATGTAAGACTTTCAGCTATAACTCCAGCATTATGTCTGCAGGCACACCGCCATGCTCCCTGCCATGATGATAATGGACTGAACCTCTGAAACTGTAAGAGAGCCACCTCAATTAAGTGTTTTACTTTATAAGAGTTGCCATGGTCATGACATCTCTTCACAGTAATAGAAACCATAACTAAGAGTTGGTGATGTCACCAAAACACCTACAGGACTGGAAGATGGGAAGAGAATGAATAAGTGGTAGTTGGCAGCCAGTTGGAGAAACTGAGACCTACCCTCCCACATGAAATGGGCAGAGATTCATTTTCAGTGTGATTTCTATGGCTGTGATAAATACCCTTACAAAAAGCAATTTAAGGAAGAAGAATTTCTTTGGCTTCTAATTCCAAGGCCCAGCGCATCATTCCAGGGAATTTCAGACAGGGACTCAAGCATCTAGTCACGTCACGTCCATAGCTAAGAACAAAGAAAAAATACACTCTAACTTATTTGCTTGCTGGTAGCGCTCAGTTACTTTTATACACACAGGGCCCAGCCAGTAAAATACAGCTGCTCACATTCAGGGTGGGCCCTCCCACCTCAATGAACAATCAAGATACTCACATATAGGCCAACCTGATGGAAGCAGGTTTCCTCCTGAGGTGATTCTCCGTTGCCAAGTTGATAGTTAAAACTAACCCCTCACCATATTGTTAGGGCAGAAGAATGCAAGCTGATGGGTTCCCCCCAGAGACCCACTGGGGCACTAGCTTTCCAGGGGAGATGTGAACAATGCCTCCTCATCCAAGGTAGAGCTCTGGCACCAGATCAAAGGAATGATTCCACCGAAGTCCAACTTGGTCAACCAATGAGTTTTTGGGGCTTGCTTACATAGCACAGGAGACAGGCTATTTACAGGGGCATGAATGACCCAAGAGCAGCTGTACCACCAAAAGCCCACGCCATAATGGATGGCGACCTCATGGATGCTGCATCATGGAGACTCGCCTTCGTCTTCCATTCCCTAGGTAGTCTAACATCTCCCAAGATCCTTTGCAGCTGGTGGCGAGGCAAAAAGAGTAGTGGCTGGGATCCTTGGTGATGGTCCCAAGAGTCTCCACTCCCTCCTTCTCTTAGGAATGCTAACTCCATTACTAATACCACAGCCCTAGCTCTCTATCATCTATCACTGTGTTTTTGCTCAGGCTGTTGTCATAGCTACCAGGCCAAGTGTTATCTCTGCTTCCAAATGAAGACAGGATGGGTCACATGATTTCTGAAAGAAAAGCCATACACTATCACTCAGGACCTTTACAAGACAAGGCAGGTTTTTCTTATGGTTGGATGTGGGTAAGAATGGGAGGATTGTAGTCATATTCCTATTTCCTGTTGTTCTAGTTTCTTTTCTGTTGCTGTGAGGGGCCATTCTGACCAAAATCAACTGGGGGAGGAAAGGGTTGATTTCATCTTACACTTCCAGGTCACAGTTCTTCATCCAGGGAAGTCAGGGCAGAAATCCAAGGGAGGAGCTCAAAACAGAAATGCTTGAAACAGAAACCATGAGGAACCTCACATGCTCATTTATTGGCGTGTTCATACTTAGATACAACCCAGGACCACCCGTCTAGCAATGGTGCTGCCCACAGTGGGCTGTGTTCTCCTACCTATGTCAATGAACAATTAAGACAGTCCCCCCACAGACACGGCCCCACAGGCCAGTCTGATCTGGGTGATCTCTCAACTGAGGCTTTTCTCCTATGACTCTAAACTCTGTCAAGGTGACAGCTAAAGCTATCCAGGACACCTGCCTTCACATCTGCACAGCCGGAGCTTGTCCCTGTCCTTTACCCTCTGAACTCTAGTGTATGGAGGTAGCCTATGTCAGAATATACTCAATGGAGAGACTTTTCAGCTTTGCGACCTCTCTAGGCTCTCCCACTGCTGTGTGTAAACGTTTGCAGAATCCACTTGGCAGGAACCAACCCAGCTTAAAGAAGAAGCTAATGGATGACAGGGGGGTGACTCAGGATGGCTGTTCATGTGGAATGCCTGTTGTTAAACTCCATCTTTATATGATGTTACTCATTTTTTGATTGCGATGTGTGTATATGTGCACATGTGCGCATACATGCATGTGGTGTGGTGTGGTGTGTGTGTGTGTGTGTGTGTGTGTGTGTGTGTGTGTGTATTTGTGGAGGATGCAGGTCAATCTCCAGTCTTGGTGCTCAGAGTTTTCCACTTGTTTATTTGAGGCAGGGTCTGTTACCGGGACCGTGGCTCTCCTGTATTAGACTAACAGGCAAACCCTAGGGATCCTCCTGTCTCCATTTCCTCAGTGTTGGATTACAGGTGTGACCACCATGCCTGGATTTCTGTGTGGGTTCTTAGGGTCAGACTCAGGTCCCTCAAGCTTGCAAGAAAAGCACTTCACTGACTAAATCATCTCCCCAGTCCAATCACACATACTCTGAGACAAGAGAGATAGAAGCACCAGACATCCTATCAAAGAGTCTATTATCGACAAATGAACATAAACAACAACAGCAACAAAGAGAAAAAAGCAAAAACAAACCTTAACAATAATAACAAATGGCATTCTGTGGAGGCAGAGACTCTAGACTTTAAAACTATAATTGACTTCCAAGGATCACAGGATGCTTTGTTTACAAAATGAGAACATTTCTGTTACAGAAATAACCATAATCAAAATAAATCCCCTAAGTTTAAAATTGAGCAAAAATAGGCAAGTCTGTGAAAGGTTGGAAAATAGCATTGAGGAAATCGTTTGGATAAGTAGTGATAAAAGGAGTTGGAAAAATTGGAGAGAGGGAAAAAAATGCAGGTCTATCCACCTGTATCACCCCTCATCCAAGGCTTAGGGAACATGGTGGAAGGGGGGGTGCAAGGGATGTGAGAGCTGGAGGTGGGGGAGAACTGTTATAAAGCGCTGTCACGTGGCCAGGAGTTGGCTGTTGCGGACATGAATTCACTGCAGCTGTGGTTACCTGCGGACCATCGAGCCAACAAAAAGTCAAATTCCACTGGGCAGCCATGATTAACTTTTTTGGGTTAGAAATAGAAAGAAAGGGAGTGAGGTCGGGGTGACAGACATGTTGCTGGGTGTCCCCATGTTTGTGCCTGTCAAAAAACAAAACAAAACAAAACAAAAAACCACTCTGACCAAAAGGAACTTGGGTGAGCGTGTCTATTCGACCTACAAGCTCAGGTCATCGTCCATCACTGAGGGGAACCGAGGTGGGAATTAAGGCAAGCTTGCTTATTATTCCATATGGCATTACCTCTTATCAAGACACATCATAGCCAACAATGACAGAAGAAACCACGGAGGAATGCTGCTTACTGGCTTGCTCACATGGATTGCTCAGCCTATTTTCTGACAGTACTGAGGGCCAGATCAGGGGTGGCCCCACCCCACAGTGAGCTGGGCCCTCCCACATCAATCATTAATCAGGAACATGCATAGACTTAACAAGAGGCCAATCTGCTAGGGGCATTTTCTCAATTAAGTTTTCCTCTTTTTCAAATAGCTCTAGCTTGTGTCAGATTGAGATAAGACTAGCCAGCACACCAAAGAAACAAAGTAAACCCAGGGCTGGGGTGATGGCTCAGTTGGTAAGCAAGAAGACCTGAGTTCAGATCCCCGGCACACACCCAGAGCTGGAAGTGGTAGCACACATCTGTAACCATATTGTCGTGGTAGTGGGAACGGATGGCTGGCCCTCTGGATTTTGCTGACGAACCAGCTGAGGGACATTTGCTGAATTCTGGATCCAGTGAAAGACCTTGTCTTAAAAAGCAAGGTGGAGAATCAAGGAAAAAGATGCCCGACATGGATCCCCGGCCTCCATCTGTACATGCACACTTTTACACATACGTGTGCACACACAGAGTTGTTTTTTTTAAATAAATACCAAGCAAAAAAAAAACAAAACAAGAAATGGCACCTTAGTCATTGTTGTTCATAAAAATAGGGAATACAAGAAGTAATATGAAATAGTTTATGCTCTATTTTAATAAAAGTTCAATTAAGGCAAAAATATAAGTCCACAGAATTTCAGTGAAACTATAATAGAAATGCAATATATATATAAACATAATATGTGGGCTGGCAAGATGGCTCATGGGACAAAGTCACTTGCTGCAAAACTCAGTGACCCGAGTTTTACTCCTGCAACCCACGTATTAGAAGGAGAGAACCAATTCTTGCAAGCTGTCCCCTGACTTATACACACATACGAATAAAGAACTGCAGCAGAAATAAAGATGAATATTATAGGCAAGAAAATTAGATACAGTGAGGGAGTTTAACAACTTTACTGATCAGCACTATCCCATGCTCTCTTATTTATTTTTGGAAGCTCTTTGTGAGATAAATCTGAAAATGGAATTTGGGGTGATTTGGAGAATTGCCCACGGGTTATACAAGATAAGTCACCCTTTGCAAAATCTGAGTGCCACACAAAAAAATGACCAAAATAACCTGTGTTGTTTGCAAATTAGTACCCCCCACACCCACACCCCACACCCCCACACCCCCACACCCCTGCCCAAGAGTGGCAAGGCGCTTATCCCTGGAATAAGCTTCTCTAAAAATGAGCTCTGGAGTCCAGGCGAGAGAGCTGCCTGGGGTTAGAACATCTTCTCTCTTGTAAGGAAGTGGTCTCCCAGTGGGTGTCATCCTGTGCTAAGTCCCCCCAAAGCTCTCACAACGATTGTGTTTGGGGAGCGGATTAAAGTAGATGGATTTCATTATAGCTTTAAACAGAACTCCAGTTGTTTTAATTCCTACCGCACTTGAGAAAATTGTTTTTCTAATAAATATGAATGATATCCTAGGTAGTTGCACAATTAACCCCTTGCTTGTCAAATCTCATGCCAAAAACTTGCTTTTTTTTCTCTTTATTTGAATTCCGTGGATCCTCTTCTATGGCTTGGACAGGTACTTTAAAATCCGTCTGAATCTGGAACTGTCAATCTTTCCATGTTTTCATTTCCCGAGTGCTTTAAAGCTGAGGCAGATAGCATCCCTCCCCAATACTTATAAATATTCCATTCCAGTTTTGTCTTCTCTGATTGTCTTACATTTCACCCTCCATCCACAGAGAATTTATTGCAGAATATGGCACAGGTTTGAGAGCTTTTGTTCCAAATATCTGTACATCTTTATTTTTTTTTCTTTTTTACAAAATGGCCTTTTCAGAATAATTTTGTAAGCAATCCCCTCTCTCTCCTTGGGAGGAGGCGAATGCATTGCATTTGATGTTTTTTTTTTCACACGAGTGGTCTATTTTCCAGGTTGTATGCGTATTCTCTTGGTCCATGTCTCTTATTTTCCATTTCCTTTTTGTTTTGTTTGTTTTCAAATAAATTATTAAAAATGGTTGCATGACTGAAGTCCCCTGGGTGTCAGGGAGGAGCAAACCACAGCTAGGTTTGTAGGACATCAAAGAGGGTGGGAAGGCATGTGGGCTATTTAAAGTGCTTTGGGCCAGGTCCAGAAAGAGAAAGATAAGAGACCAAGGGGTCCTGAGAGCAGGAGAGCCCTGCAGAAATGACCTTGATTGTTTTTCCCGTTGTATCTTATTTATTTAATTCTGTATCCAACACAATAATCGTGTGTGTTTATGGAGTGTGGGGTGATAATTGGATGCATGTATATGTGATGATCAGATCAGGGTAGCTGGAATTTTAGACTCATTAAATGTTGCTCATGTCTCGATGGGGTCCCCAGACTCCGCTTTGCTGGCTCTTCATGAGAAGTGCAATGAACCACTGCTTCTGGCCACTGTGTGCAGTATACTAGCAATTCTGTATTGTGTGAAGGTGGGAATGGAACCCAGGGCCTCACACGTGCAGGCAAACGTTCTGCCAAGGAGCTGCATCTCTAGCACTTCTGAAAGCTCTCTCTCTCTCTCTCTCTCTCTCTCTCTCTCTCTCTCTCTCTGTGTGTGTGTGTGTGTGTGTGTGTATGTGTGTGTGTGCGTGTGCACATGTGTTTGCACACACAGGTATATGCATGGGTATATGTGTATGTGTATGTGCACATGGTCAGAGGACAACCTCAAGTCTTGATCCTCAGTCTCCACCTTGCTTGAAGATAGCAGGGTTACATAAACAGATCTGGTCTCAAAACAACAAAGACAACAAAATCTCATCAGTGTGTGTGTGGGGGGGAGGGCAGGGAATAGTGTGTGTGTGTCCCTAGAGACATAACCCAAATAATATGGGATATAAGCATTGTTCCTACTTGTCTTCCCAAACTTCATGGCAGGTAGGACCCTGTTGCTGAAGTCACCACACACTTTGGTCATAGGACAGGGAGAAATCAAGCCAGTACTGACCTTGAAGCTTTGTCCTTAACAGCTGGTGATCTGTAGGCTGCTGCGGGTACATGTGTGGAAATCAGGGGACAACTTGTGGGTGCTGGTTCGCTCCATGTAGGTCCTAGAGATTGAACTCAGGTCATAAGCCTTAACAGCTTACCCCAGCCTCTTTGGTACCCCCCCCCTTTTTTTTCACTCCCTATTTGATGAGACCACATCCATGTATAATTGAGAACGTGCAGTATTTGCCTTCCTGGATCTGGCTTATTTTTCCTGACATGTTATTTTCCACCTCCATGCCTACTGCAACCATTAAGAGAATTTGATTTTTCTCTGGACGCATAATACTCCACCATGTAGATGTGCCACATTGTCTTTAGCTACTCACAACAGACAATGGATAGCTCAGCTGATTGCATGTCTTGGTTCTCTGCAAGAGCAGCAGCAAGTGCTCTTGACTACTGAGCCATCTTTCCAGCCCCCTGCTGCAGCCTCTTTTAGTAGATGAATGTTTTACATTGAGGCCTTTGATCCATTTTCAGTGGATATATTTTGTATGTAATAAGAGAGGGGGCTCTGTAGCTAGAGTTTTCCTCCCTGGCCCACAGTCAGGACAAATCTTTGTCACCCGCCAGTCCCACAGCTGCTCAGACCCAACCAAGTAAACACAGAGACTTATATTGCTTACAAACTATATGGCCATGGCAGGCTTCTTGCTAACTGTTCTTATAGCTTAAATTAATCTATTTCCATAAATTTATACCTTGCCACGTGGCTCGTGGCTTACCGGCATCTTCACATGCTGCTTGTCATGGTGGCGGCTGGCAGTGTCTCCTTCCGCCTTCCTTTTCTCTCTATTCTCCTCTCTGTTAGTCCCGCCTATACTTCCTGCCTGGTCACTGGCCAATCAGTGTTTTATTTATTGACCAATCAGAGCAACAGATTTGACATACAGACCATCCCACAGCAGGGCTCTAACTTCATTCTTCTGCATGTGCTCAGTGATGCTTATTGAAGAGGTCATCTTTTCTCCAGTGGTATAGTATTGACATTTTTCTGGGTAGTCAGCCAGGCCTGGTGCCACAGGCCTGTCCATCCCAGTCACTCAGGGACTGAAACAGATGAATAGAAAGTGCAAGACCAGCCAGGGTTACAAAGTGAGTCACAGGCCATATGGGAAAATAATAAAACATTATCTCAAAATGAAAGGAAAACAGGATTGGGAGTGTGGCTCGGCAGTAGAGTACCTGCTTAGTATCTACTAGTGAGGGGATGGGTGTAGCTCAGCCATAGGGCACCAGCCTAGAATCCCCCAGTGAGGGACCAGGAGTGTGACTTAGCCTTAGAGTTGTACAGTGTGTGCACAGCTCTGGGTTCCATCCCCAGAACTGTAAAATAGGGATGAGGAAGAAGAGAAAGAAAGACTTGCAGAGAATCAACCAAATGCAGCAGCTAACTGGATGTGGATGCAGTGGTCCATGTTGAAGTTTCTGGCTTGGAATACGAATTTGCATTTGTGGTACTGAGGCTAGGATTGCGGGTTTCCCATGTTAAAAAGCAGGAACTGTGACACTGAGCCGTCATCATCCCCGAGTGTGATGGTTCAAGCTTGGGGACGTACAGTGGAAGTGGTTTTTATTAAATTGGGAGTAAGGATCCTCCCGTGGTTCATATTTCATGAAGAGGATGGTACCTCTGCTTGTCCCTGGTTTCCCATGGTTACAGTTTCCTTGAGATGACAACCTGATGTGCGTCTGTCCAGCTTCGTTCACCATTTGCCAGTGTGTGTGAGTGAGGTTGATGGCTCCAGAATCCAGCCAAAGCTTTATAACTCCTGGATCCTATCTCTTGTCCGGATGTACCATTCAGGTGGCGCTGTGTTGATTATCTGTGTTTGGTTATCTCATAATCTGGGGCAGGGACCACCTTGGTACAGGGAAATCTGTCTGCTTATTAAAGCGATTGCTGAGGCTTCTGTGCAGACTTTAATACCACGCCTCCCTGCTCAGACAGCATGTGTTATTGATGAGCAATTCCTTCTGCTGTTATCTCTGGTTCCTCCTTAGGCCTCCTGCTTAATAAATCCACATGTCAGGGTTCTTTGGAATTCATTTTCCTTCACCAAGAAAGGGTCCTCATTCCTTTTATCCTCCTCCTCCCCCAGATTCTAGCCAATCATATCCCAGCAATGTCTGTCTTGCGCATGAGTGTGTGAGGCATCTGTGGAATGTCATTGTGCTGAGCTTGGGTCCATGCAGGTCGGGGTCTGGAGTGAGCACGGAGGATGGAGTCATACAACCACTGGTGATGTGGAGTAGTTGCTTGTCACCTTACAGTGACGAAATACCTGACAGAAGCAGATCAAGGGGGGAAGGGTTTGATCTGGCTCATAGCTTGAGGGGTCAGTATGTCATGGCAGGGAAGGCTGGGCCACAGGAATGTGAGGTGGGTGATCACATGACATCCATAGTCGGGAAGCAGAGAGAGATGCATGCTGCTCACATGACATCCATAGTCAGGAAGCAAAGAAAGAGATGCATGCTGGTGCTCAGCTCACTATCTCCTTTTTATTCATCTTGGGATCCCAATTCATGGAATGGTGCCCCCCCCATACATGAAGAGTGGATATTCCCACTTCAGTTAACTTAATCTAGACACCCGCTCATAGACATGTCCAAAGGCTTGTTTCTATGGTGACTCTAGATCTTGCCAAGCTGACAACTTCTATTGACCAGATATTTTCAGTGGCGTCTCTGGGCCTATGTAGGTTTCAATAGCATGAGACTGTCCAGATTCCTCCCATGAAAGGACATGCATGCATGGTGATTGACTCCATGACCAGGCCCTTTCTATCTGAATCATATCTCTGATGATTGATGTACCTTTGTTAGTTTCCCTTTGCAGCTTTATTTTTTATTTGCAGTACTGGAAGATTCGAGGCAGGTGCTCTACCACTGAGCCCCACCCCCAGCCCCTCACTGGAAAATTCTAGGCAGGTGCTCTACCACTAAGCCACACCCCAGCCCCTCACTGGGGGATTCTAGGCAGGTGCTCTACCACTGAACTACACTTTCTGTCACTCCCTAGGAAGTTCTATGAAGGTACTCCACCACTGATCCATACCCCTAGTCCCTGGTTTTCCCATGGCTTCAAAATGACTTTCAGAAGGTGAAACATCCTAGGTACTACTTTCTTGTTCACCGACGCTCACACAGAGGGAAGCTGTCCAATAAATACTTGCTGGTTGAAATAATAAATAGGTCCAGGCTCAGGAGCCTGTCTGATTCACTGAGCACGATAATTATTCCCTTTTATTGACTGCCTTTTATGTTTTTGTCACTGTGCTGCATGTTTTATTGATCTCATTTTAATTTAACCACTCTCTGAAGTAGCTGTTACCATCTCCGTTTTATAAATGAGGCGAGGGAGGGCTTGGAGAGGTTCAGAAGCCTGAGTTAGGTCACACAGGTACTGTGGAGCCCTGGCCCACAACCACCTGTGTGTTGCGTGAGGCTATGTTCGAGGCTTGTGAATGCTGTCTTCCCATCACATAGCCTCTCTAAAACTGGTCATGCCTAACACATCTCCCACATCTGCAGAATGGAACCTTCTAATCACTCTGGTATTGATAACCTTCCAGGCCTGCAAAATGGAATCTTCTACCCACACTGGTATTGCCAAGTGGGAAAGAAATTCAGAACCTTAGAGGAAAGGAGAATTCTTCTGTGGAATCTCCCTTTTCCCCTCCCCCTCTCTCTTTATCTTTCTGTCTCTTTCTCTGTCTCAGTCTGCTTGTCTATTTCCTCTGTCCTTTTTTTGAGACAGGGTTTCTCTGTGTAGCTTTGCGCCTTTCCTGGAACTCGCTCTGTAGACCAGGCTGACCTCGAACTCACAAAGATCCGCCTGCCTCTGCCTCCCGAGTGCTGGGATTAAAGACGTGCACCACCATCACCAGGCTTGTTCCCTCTGTCTTGATCTCTGTCTGTCTGTCTCTGTCACTGTCTCTCTCTGTCTGTGTTTATTTCTGTCTGTCTGTCTGTCTGTCTGTCTGTCTCTCTCTCTCTCTCTCTGTCTCTCTCCCTCCCTCTCTCTCCTTCTTCCCCACCACCCCCATCTGTGGATTCCACTGCTTTAAGTTTCTTCTTTTGATCCCTTTTAAGTCATCCAACTCAGCATCCTAATACCAAAGGGGCTGCATGTGAAATCTGATGAGTTATCTAGTATGACCCCTTATATGCAAGTATGATAGAGTTCAAACTATTTACAGGACGCGATACTTTTTATTCAGCTCAAGAAAAAAAAATAACAATAATACTAGGTTTAGGAAATGTCTTACAGTGGAGTTTATTTAGCCAAGAGGTCTATGATGGTCAATCTTTGTGGTCAAGCAGATTTAGAATAGCCAAGGAAACATATCTTTTGGGGTGTCTGGTTCTGGAAAGGTTTAGCTGAAGAGGAAAGGTCCACCCTAAAGTTGAGTAGCACCACTCCAAAGCCAGGATCCTGAAGGAATACAAAAGGCAAAGTGAGCTGAGTGTTATCTTTCACGCCTCTCTGCTGTTTACAGTCTCTGGGAACACTGAGTTCCAACCTCATGTACCTAACATGTAGCCATTACTGTAGGAAGTAGGATTCTCAATTTGTTTATTAGCTGACTTCAAACTGATGCTGGAATTGAAAGTAGCAGTTACCCTTGTGTCTATGGACCTTTAGTACTTGATGGCAACATTGCAGGCTGTTGTGCAGCAATTTTTACATTATGTCCTAGAGGGAGACTCATTAAAACCCAGGAAGTCAACAATTTACTAGTCTCAGGAAGTTTCTGCAACACACGACTTTGACAAGCCTTCTCCCAAGGGTTATGAATCCATTGAAGACTGCAGGGGAGAGGTGTAGATGTAACGAACCATCTTATTAAATAAGAAACACAGAACCAATGCAAAGAAGAAAGCCAAGAGGTCAGAGCTAAGAGCTAAAACCTTACCCTTCCTCCTGCGGTGGTCCTACCTCTCCAAAAGAGAGCTACTTCCTGTGTTAAAGTCTTTATAAAGACTTTCGTTTCTGCCTTCTCATTGGTTGTAAACCCAACCACATGACCACCTCGTCATTGCCTGTTTGTATAGACCTCCAGGTCTTCTATGGTTGGTATTGAGATTAAAGGCATGTGTATCCAATGCTGGCTGTGTCCTTGAAAACACAGAGACCTACCTAGCTCTGCCTACCAAGTGCTGGAATTAAAGGCGTGCACCACCACCGCCCAGCTTTCCTATGGCTTGCTAATAGCTCTGACCCTGGGGCAACTTTATTTATTAACATACAAATGACATTTTAGTACAAATAAAACATCACCATATTCCCCTTTTCTATTTTAATAAAAAGAAAAAAGGAAAAAGCTTATAACTAACATAAGAAAAACTATATATAAAAGTACAATAACTATATACAATATATACAAGTAATAAATACCTAAACAATGTCTAGCCCATTTGTATTTGACAAATTCAGAGAAAATAATTCCATTATCTATCCTATTTTGGTAAGTCCAAAATGTATCTAATTCGCTTTCTATCCTAATTAATCTTCAACTGTAACTAACTAATTTTCAACTACCTCAGAGACCCAAGAAGGAAATAATATTAGCTAACAAAAATAAAAACAGGAAGTACATGCAAGCAACTTCCAAAAAATTTGTGAGTTGACAGAAACAGCCAGCTGCCTTGACAGTCATCTGAGGTTTCTCCGCAGTGCTGGGGCATCATCTTCAGCCTATAGGCTTAGCGTATCTGACAGACTCATTTGTGAAGTAGGATGTACACAAGGTCAACAGTTCAACCTCACATTGGGTGAGAGCAGTCCATGTACCAGAAACACCTGAATTCCACTAGTGTCATGTCATGATTCAGGATTTTAAATTCTGGAAATTGTTGATGTTTTCTGAATTCAGCTGTCCATTCTTCTTGGCTATGTGTGTGTGCAGCTTCATCTCAGCAGAGAGGAGAAACTCCCACCAGCCAAGCTACTTGCAAGGAGCTCTAGGGATGCAGCTTTTGTGAGTCATCACCCATCCTGGAGTGGGTTTTACAGTGACAAAGATGCCTTTGGATTATGTACGCTTTTGTAAATAACTCCTCATTCATATAACTCCAATCAACTCATTGTCAGACTTGGGTAGAATTGGTAATTTGGTCTGTCATTGGTGGTGCCCTGTCTAGTACCAATAGGGGTTTGTTCAAGTCTGCTCAGGAAAAGTCACTCAAAAGATGGATTTGTCACTATGAGAGGGCGTTCACTCAGCTCATTACATACTTGGAAATCCTAATATTTTCTGTTCATGGGGATTCCAGCAATGGAACCATAACTGGTGAGTTGGGGGTGGTTCTTAGTGTATCACTTCTCATTGCATTGTTACGCTGTGTGCGTGTGTGCGTGTGTGCGTGCGTGTGTGTGTGTGTGTGTGTGTGTGTGTGTGTGTGTGTACCCCAGCGTGTGATGGGGACTTCATCCTAAACTAGTGCTCACATGTTTACCTCCCTGCACTTACCTAAAAGAAGTACTCTTCCACAAACATGGATGTCCTCCTTTCCTTTACGTTGCTGTGGCAAACACCATGATCAAAAGCAGCTCAGCCAAAGAAGGAATCTACTTACCTTACACTTTCAGCTCATAGGCCATCATGAAAGGAAGTCCTGACAGGAGCTCAAAGGACGAATTTGAAGGTCAGAAACCATGGAGGAACACTGCTTGCTGGCTCTCTGATAGGTTCAGGCTTAGCTAGCTTTCTGGTTATATATATATATATATCTCCCAGGACTACCTGTCCAGGGAAGGATGCTGCCCACAGTGGGCTATGTCCTCCAGTATTAGTCAGTAATCAAGACAAATCCCACAGACATGGCCGCAGGCCGATCCAATCCAGGCAATTCCTCGATCTAGATGTTCCTTTCAGATGACTGTAGGCTGTGTCAAAATGACAATTAAAGCTAACTGGGTCAATACTTTTCTCAACTCAGAGAATAATCAATAGATCCTAATGTCTGCAAGCATGACAGGTGTTTTATGTATAGAGACCTTCATTATTTGTGATCTTCAAGTACAGTGAAGATTCCTCAATGTGACAAGTTAGAGAGAAAGCCATGGAGTATTGTAAAGAAGATGAGATCTGCCTCAGTGTTGGACTGGACAATAACTTGGGCTTCTGGAAGAGCAGGAGAGATGGACTAAATTCATGTGTTCATGGGAGCACCATGTGTGTGCTACACATGGAGAAGCAGGCACCTCACACTGCAGATGGCATGTTCTTTTAGTTAATTTAGAAAAAAAAAACTGATCAGCCAACAGGGCTTTGAAGATGAACACAGGGGGGAAATAAAAGATCAGGGCATATGGAGAGAACATATTTGTTCTTGGAAAATCAGGAGAAAATGTTTAATGTCATCCTAACCTCATCTGCATAAAAATAGTCTTATGCAGCAAATCAGATGAAAGCGAAGGAAGGCGATGTGACTGAACCGGTACTGTTCCGAGTGTCGTCTCATTACCAAGAGTGTAACTAATTCAGCAGAATAAATAAATGCAAAATTGTGTCAAGGAGATGTACTGAAGTTATTATGCCTTGGAAAGTTCTTCAGTGGTAAATGTTGTGATGATCATATAATGTGATATGTTTCCAGGGATAGCAATTTTGCTGTACACTTGACCCCTGGTTAAACAGAATAGCTTGGTCGAGCTTCATTTCAGCTGCCGTGTTAAAATACCCCAATTAGGGAAGAAATGGTTTATTTCAGCTCACAATTACAGCTATGGTGGGGGAATTTAGGTTAAGGTAAAGCATCACCTTTCTCTTGTCAAAAGTAGGGAAGGAATGAAACCCAAGCTTGCTCCACCTCAGCTGGCTTTCTCCTCTCTTATAGTATATCAGGATCTCTCACCTAGGGAATGATGCCACCCACGATGGGCTGCTCTTCCTACAACAATTAATAATTCAGCCAATTTCCCACAGACATGCCAGAAGACCAACCAGATTTAGATAATTCCTCAACAAGGCTATCTTCCAAGGTGATTCTAGGTTGTGTCAAGTAACAGTTAAGACTAGCACAGGGCTGTCTGTAGCTCTCAGGTGTTTCATGAGCACATGCGAGTTTTTTTAGTTGCACTGTCTTATTTATACCATTGACTCTGGAGAAGTTTCAAATGAGCCCTGGCTGATTTGTGACAACTGTAGCACCACACTGCACATAGAACAGCTGGGGACTGAACTCTGATCATCAGTCTTGGTGCCAAGTGCCTTCACTGGCTGGGCTCTCTCACTAGTCCCCTCTATTGCCTTTGTAGACTTGGGTCATTTCCATGACTCAAAGATAACCTTGCTGACCACATCCCCTAGTGTGACTTCTTTAGTGGATGTATTTGTGTGTTTGTGGAGGAAAAGGAGTCCTGATACCTGGCTCTGGGTCTGCTGACTATTTAGGATTCACCCAGGCTCCCTTTTTATTTATTTCTCCATCCCTACTGTGTGGCCAAGGGCTGCCTTTCCTGTCATCTTGTCCACTCTCAGTACAATGCCTGTAATCATGCTCACTTGCAGGCCATCATTACAACAGGTTCTTGATGGACCAGGGGACCTCATTTTTTTTTTTTACATTGTCACACCTGAGTTGGACTTTCTATTGATTATTTTTTTTATCCATCCTGGCTTCTTGCCAGCTTCCTTCTTTGTTCCATACAGGGTTTCCCTAGCTGCCCTTTCTCTGTGAAAGCTGACAAGGAGGGAGTAGAGAATGAACAGTCACTGGTAGCCTGTGATTATTTTTCTACTTACATGTGAGGTTTGAAGGAGTCTCTATTTCATCACAGTGCTGGGGGTTTTTTTGGGGGGGGGGATTTGTTTTGTTTTGTTTTATAGCTATAGACTGTGTTCAATTTGTGGACCAACAATTTATCATTATTGCTTTAAACAAACATTTCTTTGTGCTGCTCTCTCACTCTTCTCTCTCTCTCTCTCTCTCTCTCTCTCTCTCTCTCTCTCTCTCTGTGTGTGTGTGTGTAGGAGTTGGCACACACATGCCATTACACACATGTGGAGGTCAGAGGACAACTTGCAGGAGTCAATTCTTTCCTTCCACCATGTGAGGATCAAACTCAAGTCTTCAGATTTGACTGCCTATGCCCTTCCCACTCTGCCATCTCCCCAGCCCTCAGTGTTTCCTTAGTGGGACTATCTTTGAGTCTAAGCCTGTGCTGATATACTATTCCCCTACATCAGTAGAGCACATGAACCCCAGTCCTTTGAGACTCTTGTTGAGACAGAGACTTCTAGGCTGCACTATGTACAGACTAACTTCGAATCTGAAACATATATTTTAAGGACATCTAAAGTTCTGTGCACATTAAGTTTGAATCATTTGTTGTATTGCTTACTGTCTTAGTGGTCTATTGCTGTAAAGAGACACCATGAACATGGCAATGCTTATAAAGGAAAGCATTTAGTTAGGGGTTGCTTATAGTTTCAGAGGTTTGGTCCATTATCAGGATGGCAATATGGGAAGCATGGCAGCATGTAGGCAAACATGGTGCTGGAGAGGAGCTGAGTGATGGGAATGTTGCTCTGTATGCTGTGAATGTGTTGCTCTGATTGGTTGATAAATAAAATGCCGATTGGCCAGTAACCAGGCAAGAAGTATATGTGGGATAAGCAGACAAGGAGAATTCTGGGAAGAGGAAGGCTGAGTCAGGATGCCAGCCTGATGTCCAGGGGACAGCGTGTAATGGCACACAGATAAAACCACAGAAACATGTGGCAACATATATTTGATTGAATTTAATCTTTGTAGATTAACAGAAATGGGCTGAGTTTAAGTGTAAGAGCTAGTCAATAGTTAGCCTGAGCTAATGGCTAAGCAGTTTTAATTAATATAAGCCTCTGTGTATGTACTTGGGTCTGAGTGACTGCAGACCAGGTGGGACACAGAAAAACTTCCAGCTACCACTGAGAATTCTACATCTCGATCCTCAGGCAGCAGAAAGAGAAGAGAGGCGCTTGGCTTGGGCTTCTGAAACCCTGAAGCCCATCCCTAGTGACACATTTCCTCCAACAAGTCCACCCCACTCCAACAAGGCCACACCTTCTAATTTCTCTCAAGTAGTGCCACTCCTAAAGCTCAAGCATTCAAATATTTGAGCCTATGGGAGGGGACATTCATATTTAAACCACCACACCCACCTCTCTCATTGCTTAGACTAAGAAGCCACTTGTGATGGCTAATACTGATGGTCAACTTATCGGTATCTAGGATCATCTTAGAGACTTACCTCTGAGGATGTCTGTTAAGAACTTTCTAGATTATGTTAACTGAGGACGGAAGACCCACCCTAAATGTGGGCAGCACCACTTCATGGGCTGGGGTCCTGGAATGAATATAAAGGAGAAAGTGAGCTGAGTACCAGCTTCCATCTCTCTCTGCTTCCTGACTGTGGATGCCATGTGACCAGCTGCCTCACGCTCCTGCCGCCATGCCTTCTCTATGTACTCTGGAACTGTGATCCTTCCTTATTTACTTCTCCTTCATTTCTTCTGTTAGGAGTTTTGGAGAACAATGAGAAAAGGAGATAATATAGCATGCTACTTCAGGGAGGAGGGGTTGGCTTGGGCTTAGAGCTTGGAAGAGTACATAGTCCATGGTGGGGAAGGTGAGGTGGAGTCATGGCTGCCATGGTGTGTGGCTGAGACTCCTCCATCTCCACCTAACAAGCAGCAGAGACAGACAGGACATAGGTCCTGTTTACAAACTCTCAAGGCCCACCCACACTGATCCACTTGTTGGCCAAGTGTTAAAATATATGAGCCTGTGTGGGACACTCCACATTCAAACCACAACACTAATATGTGTAGTAAATGTTGTAGTATTAAAAATTAAGGTACAGGTTAGTTTCCTCTTATCCGAAATGTTTGAGATCAGAATGCTTCAGATCTAGGAGTCTGATGGATTTGGGAATCTTTGTAGAGGCATTACTGGTTGAGCACCCCAATTCTAGTTTGAGAATAGGGTTATTCAGCATGTGTACAAGAATGTCACTACTGAACAACCAGAAAGTGTAGATACTTTGGGAAACTACCATCATGTTTATAGACCTGAATATGCCATTTATTAATATGATTCACTTTTTAAATTATTTTTCATTTTTTGAGATTATATTATTATTGTATAATTTCCCCCTTCCCTTTTCTCCCTCCATACTCTCCCATATACCCTTCCTTGCTCTTTCAATTCATGGCCTCTTGTTTCATTAATTAATAGATATGTCTATATATTCATAAATACTACCTGCTCAGTCTGTATAATGTTACTTGTATGTGTTTGCATGGCTGACCATTTGTTATCGGATATCCAATTGTCATGCTCTTCCTGGGGAAGACTGTTTCTCAGCATTCCTTAGTGGCCTGTGGTTCTTGGTGTAGGGTTGTGGTCTTTCTCTGGTCCACATCAGCATGTCTATGGTTCTTATCCTTGTTCAGCTCACATTTAGGCAGTCATGTTGGTGAGACTTTATGGGTGTAGCGTCTGAAATTACTAGGAGGCACTGTCTTACAGCCAGCTCCTCATTCCTTTGGCTCTTGTAATCTTTCTACACCCTCTTCTACAATGTTCCCTGAGGCTTGGGTGTGGGATCTATTTTGTAGATGTATCCATTAGGTCTGGGTTCCACTACTCTGCATTTTGATTGGTTGTGGTCTTCTATAATGGTCTCTGTCTATTGCAAAGAGGGGTGTGTGTGTGTGTGTGTGTGTGTGTGTGTGTGTGTGTGTGTGTGTGTTGATGAGGAGTGAGGACTATACTTATCTGTGTGTGTAAGGACAAATACTTAGAATGTAGTAAAGGACTATGGGGGTTCAGTAGAGTGGTAGCTGTAGATTCTCCCCCAAGATCTGTGACTTCAGTAGCCCTGCATAGTTGGCTAGGTTTGTGTTGAAGGAGTCTCAAATCCAATTACAGAGCTGTTGGTTACTACTGAAGTAATTTTATTTTTAACTATGTGAATTTTTCTATGTTTGTTTATACCACATGTACTCAAGTGCCCATGGAGGCCAGAAAGGGTATCAGGTCCTCTGGAGCTGAAGTGACAGGTGATTGTGAGCTGCTTAGTATGGGTGCTGGGAGCTGAACTTGGGTCCTCTGGAAAAGCAGCAATTAGTCCTAACCACTAAGCCATGTCTTCATTCTCTGTCGTTTATTAATATATGCATTCAATAAGAACATATTGATCGCCAATAAGTTACGAGTCCAACAGCACCCACGAGGAACAGTTGTTGTTTTCTGATTCCAATGATTGGCCAACAGGTTTTTTGAATACCCCCTAGTGTGTGTGTGTGTGTGTGTGTGTGTGTGTGTGTGTGTGTGTGTGTGTAATAGATAGACAGATATATAGATGGATGGATGGATGGATGGATAGATAGATAGATAGATAGATAGATAGATAGATAGACAGATAGACAGATAGGTAGATAGAAATTATTGACACTTTTCTATTAGGCATAGAGACACTGTCTGTTTAATATGTGAAGCCCTTCAGTGCCTGTAATGACACACAGTTCAGGGTGGCTTCCCATGGTTGTATATCTCCAGTCCTTGCATTTGCATTCCCTCAGAAGCTGGAAGTGACATTTTAAAAATTACTTGTGCATACAGGTGCACATTTATGTCTGTGCATCTGGAAGCCAGAGGACAAGCTTGGATGGCATTGTCATTACTCAGTATGCTGTTCAGCTTTTTTTTTTTTTTAAACAGCATCTCTCACTGTCCTGGAATAATCCAAGTAGGCTCACCTAGCTGGCCAGTGAGCCTTGGATATGCATCTGTCTCCACCTCCCCAAAACTAGGGTTACAAGCATGTGCCATCATATGGCTTTTTAACATGAGTTCTGGGGATCCAACTCCCAAGGACAACCTTGAACTCCCGATCCTCCTGCTTCCGCTTCCTGAGTGATGGGACCAAAAGCATGGACCCAGTGTATGTGGTGCTGGAGATGGGACCAGAACCTCACAACACCTTAGGCAAGCACTCTACCAGCTCTACCAGCTGAACTGCATCCCTCGAACTCTGCTCTTCCTTCTTTCTCCTTTTTCTTAAAAAAAAAAATTGAGACAGCATCTCTTGCAGTCCAGGCTAGCCTCAAACTTTCTAAGCAGCCCAGGATGACTTTGGATTCTTTATTATTATTATTATTATTATTATTATTATTATTATTATTATTATTATTATTTTATTTTACAACACCATTCAGTTCCACATAATAGCCACAGATTCCCCTGTTCTCCCCCTCTCGCCCCCTCCCCTCCCCCCAGCCCACCCCCAATTCCCACCTCCTCCAGATCAAGGTTTCCCCCGAGGACCGGGATTGACCTGATAGACTCAGTCCAGGCAGGTCCAGTCCCCTCCTCCCAGACCGAGCCAAGTGTCCCTGCATAAGTCCCAGGATTCAAACAGCCAACTCATGCAACGAGCCCAGGACCCGGCACCACCGCACAGCTGCCTCCCAAACAGATCAAGCCAAATGACTGTCTCACCCATTCAGAGGGCCTGGTCCAGCTGGGGGCCCCTCAGCCTTTGGTTCATAGTTCATGTGTTTCCATTCATTTGGTTATTTGTCCCTGTGCTTTATCCAAACTTGGCTTCAACAATTCTCGCTCATATAAACCCTCCTCTTTCTCACTAATTAGACTCCCAGTGCTCCACCAGGGGCCTAGCCGTGGATGTCTGCATCCAGACTTTGGATTCTTGAACCTCTTGCTTCCCCCTCCCCAGTGATGGGACAGCAGGCGTGTGCCACCATGCCCCACTGGACCAGTTCAATTCAAACAGTGGAGGTCGCACGACGTCTTGCTATTACAGCTGCGATGTCGGATTGAGTTCAGGAGGTGGATGTCAGCAGCGGATGGTTTCTATTGTATTCGGCCACATTGTATGAAATTGCTGATACTTGTCCAGAGATGACAATTTCATTCAATACAGTTTACCGCTTCCATCCTTTGGCTTTTGGCCCTGTGGACCACTGAGCTAATGTCATTCATTAATGACGACAGTCAGGTAGCCACATTGTTTCTCTTCATCGTGGGGGAATTATTTGTTTAGCTCCAATTTGTCAGGGTTTTTTGTTTTGTTTTGTTTTAAAGTTCTTATGTCCTGAGGCCAAGTGAATTATTCACACTTAACTGAAAGATCAGTTGTGGTTTTAGCCGTGTCCAAGTGCTTCTTGACTTATGGGGTCACATTTCAATGAGCTACTGTAAGCTGAATATATCAGACATTGCAAATGCATTTAACATTAAAATTCAGGGCAGGGGAAATGGCTCCGTCCTTAAAAGTGCTCGCTTGCTGAGCAGGCATGAGAAACCGGAGTTCAGATTTCTAGAACACTTATCAATGCTGGGTGAGTGTGTCAGCTGCTTGTGATTCCAGTCTTTGAATAGGGGCTCAGGGGATCCTCTGAGCGAGCTGGCTAGCAAGACTAGCTATATCGGTGGGCTCTGGATTTGATTGATAGACCCCATCCCAATGAATAAGGTGGGAGAGTAGTGAAGGTTGATTCTTGATACCAACATTGAACCTCCACATACATGTACATGAGTGCCATACACCTGCAAAAATACGTGTACACACATGCACCACACACACACACACACACACACACACACACACACACAAGTGGAAAAATAAAAAAAATTAAAATGCATAAACCTAGATTCCCAAATACTTAGAAGTTTGAGGCAGGCTTTAGGCTAGCCTTGGCTATATGAGACCCTGCCTCAAAAAATAAATTAAGGGCCATGTGGTGGGTGAGGCACTTGCAAGCATCATGGGTAGATTTTGATCCCCAAAACTGACAAAAAGTTGGATATGATGATGCATATTTGTAATCCCAGCCCTCCTACAGTGAGGTGGGGGAGTGGGCAGAGCCAGAAGAATCCCATGGAACATTTCATGCTAGGCAGTCTGGGGTAGCACACAATACAGTAGGAAAACCAAGAGAGATCATGCCTTCAAATGGAGGAAGGTGAGAGCCAGCTCCCAAAAGGTGTCTTCTGGCCTTCCTCATTTCCACCATGGCGTGTATACATGAAGACCCAGCGCTCACATCAGAAGGCAGAGACAGGGCAGTCCCTGACAGCTTGTGGCCAGCTAGCCTGGCATTTATAATGGTGAACAAACAATAAGAGACCTTGTCTGAAGCCAGGTGGAAAGTGAGGATCCAATGATATGTATGCACCCCCACACATACAGGAGAGCACGCACACACACACACACACACACACACACACACACACACACACACCCATGCATGTACATACAAATACATGCATGCATACACAATCTCTCTCTCTCTCTCTCTCTCTCTCTCTCTCTCTCTCTCTCTCTCTCTCTCTCTCTCTCTCTCTCTCTCTCTTGCACACGCACACACAGACTTTACCCAGGCAGAAGATTGTTTTTGTCTTTGTGTTCACACACTTCCGGGTGAGTGCTTCAGTGTACAAACTTACATTATGCCTGTGAGCACGTGTGTTCATGCTCAAACGATTTGATGACTCCACCTCCCCACCACATTACAGCAAATGTACTTAACAGCAATTAGAATGTTTGTGCCCGCTGCGTACACATCTCCCCAGCACACAAAGCTCTCCTCAACGGCAGCCTAAGTAATTCTAAAGATTAAAGCTGGTGATTTGCAAAGCTCTGTGGTTCATTTGCTTCCTGCAAATATCAAGATTAACAAAGAAATTCACTGCTCCCATTTCACTCCCTGGAAGCTTGTGCGCAGGCTGGAGGAAGCAGGACAGAGCCAGGCATGATTACAGGACCCAGGAAGACTCTTGATTCCTTTTATGGCAAGGAGGTGAATCTACTACCATTTTCTTGGCAAAGGCATCTCAGGAATACATCTATTTATGTATATTTATACAGGAAGTACTCCACGTAGCTTTTTTTTTCCACTAACACGCATATGGCCAATTTGTGTCCATTCAAAGGACAATTTAGGTCTTGAAGACTGCACCATGATTGTCATTGAATGGGTGGTGACCACGTGCAGACTCTTAGCCAACTCTGGAGGTAGGGTCCTGAACTAGATTCTTTCCAATTTTCTCCCTTTCATGTCTATCATAATTATCTTCCTGTTGCTGTGATAAATAAAACACGCTAACCAAAAGCAACTTGAGGGAAACGGTTACTCTGTGTACACTTCCAGGTCACAGTCTATCACTGAGGGAAGTCAGAGCAGTCACTCAATGGAGCAGAACAAAGCAGAAGCTGTGAGAGGAACTCTGCTTGCTGCCTGGCTCTCAGACTCATGGACAGCTAACTACCTTATACAGCCCAGGACTGCTTGCCTACAGAATGGTGCTGCCCACAGTAGGCTGGGCCCTCCAGCATCAATTAATAATCAAGACAGTTAGTTCCCTTACAGATACTCCCAAAGGTCAATCTGATCTGGGTAATCCCTCAATTAAGGCTCTCTTCTCAGAGGATTCTAGCCTGTGTAAGGTTGACAGTTAGTTAAGGCTAACCAGGGTAATGTCTAACATGTTAATTTGCTTAGGGACTAGTGTTTTGGGAGCATGGTTTTGTCCCAAGTTGACCGAGGCATAAGGAGATAAATACTGTGGTGTGTGTGTGTGTGTGTGTGTGTGTGTGTGTGTGTGTGCGCGCGCGCGTGCGCGCGCGTGCGCGTGCATGTGTGTGTGTGTGGGGGGTGTTGGTGTATTCACACATATTCATGTGTAGGAGTGGAGGCCAAAAGTCTATATCAGGTATCTTTCTCAATTGCTTTTTATTTTTTATGTGCATGTTTGTGTGTCTGTATGTGAATATGAAAATGTGAATGCAGGTGCTCAGGGAGGTCAGAAGAGGGTGTTGGATCCCCTAAAACTGGAGTTAACAGGCAGATGGAAGCCACTTGGGAACTAAATTCCAATCTTCTGCAATAGTGGTGAGTGCCTCCAACTACTGAACCATTTCTCCTGGTCTAGAGCTAAGCTAGTCTGGGTGGCAAGGGAGCCTTAGGGAGCTGTCTGTCTTTACCTCCACATTACTGGGACTGTAGGTACAACCATATCTGCCTTTTTACATAGGTTCTAAGGATCGAACTCATAGCCTTATGCTTATAAGGAATCTCTTTATGACTCAATCATTTGTCCAGTCTCTGGACATCATTTTAAATGTTTTTTTTTTTGTTGTTGTTGTTGTTGTTGTTTTCTGGTAGAGTCAAAGCCGACTTCTATTTTGAATGTTGATGGAACCAGGTCAGGCCACTCCTTTAAATGGTTTTGTTTGTTTGTTTTTCTGATCTACCGTCTTCCTCTTATCTTGGATTTTTCTGATTTCTTTCTGTTTCTCTTCCCTCACTGTAGTTAAATAACTTTTCAATGGCTCAGAAGTGACAGACCAGAGATTCAAACTTGGGCTTCAACACAAATTTTCTGGTCTGCCCTCCTTGTTTCCTAACGTTTTGGGTCTTGGTGTTGTTATGTGGTTTAATTCTCTCTTATTCTGAGTAACTCAGATGAAGTATTTGATGGAACCCTCCATTTCAGAAGCTTTATTTCTTCTAGCCAGTGTCTCCACTGGGGCTCTCTCCAGCTCTTCTCCCACAAGACCACAAAGTCTCTGGGTTTGAGAGAGACAGGGTACATGTGTGTGCACATGTATAGGCCAGAGATCAACATGGAGTGTCTTCTTCAATTGCTTTGCATCTTATTTTCTGAGACTATGTTTTTCAGTGAACCTGAGGCTTACAGATTAAGCTGGGCTGGCTGGCCAGTGACCCACCCATCTATCCATCTACCCATCCATCTACCCACCCATCTGCCCATCCATCCATCCACCCATCCATTTACCCACCCATCTGCCCATCCATCCATCCATCCATCCATCCATCCATCCATCCATCCATCCATCCATCCATCCATCCACCCACCCACCTACTCACCCCTCCCTCCCTCCACTCCTCTCTCTCTCCCTCCATCCATCCATGTATGGTATGTATGTATGTATGTATGTATGTATGTATGTATGTATCTATCTATCTATCCACCCATCTATCATTATCTATCTATCTATCTATCTATCCATCCATCCATCCATCCATCTATCTATCTATCATCTATCTATCTATCTATCTATCTATCTATCTATCTATCTATCTATCTATCTATGTATATATCCATCCTTCAAGCCATAGAGTAAATCTTACTCTTCCCAACAAAAGTAAGTACTGTTGACTGTATGTTACTGAGGTTCTCTTATGCTGCGTGCATTGGTTACTTCTGCATTGCTGTGACCTCAGTACCCAATATAACCAATGTAAGAAAGGAAAGTGTTATTTTGGTCAAAGTTTCAGTCCATCATGGCAGGGAAGACCAATGGAGTGTGTGTCAGGGACCATTTCTACTATCACAGACCAGGAAGTAGAAAGAAAATGGCCAGCAGGGATGTGTAACTCTGATCCCCCAGCCCCTAATAACCTACATCCTAGAGTTCAGCTCTGCCTCCCCAAGCTTACCCTGCCTCCTAAAATAGGACCTTCATTTGTGGACCAAGTATTCGAAACTGGCTGTTTATGTCTCTCTGTCTCTGTCTCTGTCTCTGTCTCTGTCTCTCTCTCTCTCTCTCTCTCTGTGTGTGTGTGTGTGTGTGTGTGTGTGTGTGTGTGTTGCATGTATTTACAGGCCTGCATGTGTCATAGAGCACATGCAGAGGTCCAAGGACAACTTATGGGAATCAGTTTTTCCCTTCCAACATTGTGGGTACCAGGGATTGAACTCAAGCTATCAGACTTGGTGGCAAGTGCCTTTACCCACTGAGCCATCTAGCCTGCCTGAGGTGCTGTTTCCTTTCCTTGTCCCCATCAGTCTCTGGAACACCCATTTTTGGTTGAGATTCTGTGTATTTTCCACCCTGTTTTTACACAATGCTGTTCTCGTCGTCTGTGGAGACAAACCCCCGCCTTCTCCCAGCTCTCCCTTTGCAAACCATCCCCTGGAAGTTGCCTACTGGTGCTTCACAGTCCGGATCACATTTTATCTCCTGTGTCAAACTTTCCTGGGTCCCCATCCATCTCTTCGAAACAGAAATTGGCTTCCGGAGCTTCTTGAACAAACCTCTCGCGTGGCATTTATCTTTCGGTGTCGTAATTGTGATTTGCACGTTTCTCCTCTCTTATGGAACTGTAAGCTTTTCTGGGAGTAGACAGTAAAGAAAAAAAAAAGTCCTGAGGCTGGGGAGCTGGCTCAGTGAGCAAAGGACTTGCTGTTGCACAAAGGTGAGGACCTGAGTTCAAATTCCCAGAACCCACAAAAAGTTGGGCATGTCGGTGCATTTTCTGTGATCGCAGATCTCCTATCTGAGATGGGAGATGGAGGCAGGAGAATCCCCCAAAACTTGAGTCCAGCAATGAGCAAGAGACACCGACCTGAAGAAATGGCACAGTATTCAAGAATGCTAGATGCTATTGCAGAGGACCTGTGTTTGGTTACCCGCATCCACATACGGCAGTGTACAACCACCTGAAACCCAAGCTCCAGGTGGTCTAAGATCCTCTTCTGTCCTCTGGGGACACCCACATGCCTAGACCCCACATGCATGCACACATATGTACATAAAATAGGAAAATAAATCTTTTTTGTTTTCAAGAGAGACATTGTCTCAAAGAAGGTGGAAGGCAAAGACTGATTGGTATCCAGGGTGCTGAGGCACTCATGTGCGCCCAGCTACACACAGAGGGTTTTGTTGTTGTTGTTAATTCTGTATCTTCAACATCTTGTAGGTCCACGACAGATGCTTAGCTTTTCAAGTGTCATGGTGACGCTCATGTGTGTGGATGATACAGACATGCTTGTCCTTTGGTCTGTTCAAAATGAAGGAACAGGGAGTCATCTTCCATCTGTGATCAGAATTGAGGCATAGCTGCCCTGTGCAGTTTCCTGAGATTTTTTTTTCCATTGGCAAAGCCAGTGGGATGAAAACTATTTGAAATTAAATAAAATCACCATCCCCGGGAAGAAGCGATTCTTCCCCCAAATGATCTGATGTGGCATCTTCAACCAGGCGTAACAGGTATCCTGGAGGGGATTTAGTTTTCCTACAATTATAGGTCCCTCGTTAAATCTTTGACATCCCCAAACTAAATGTTCTGCAACCCACTGCAGGCACAGACCACCAGAAAAGCGTATTCATCAGTTTTCCATCACTGTAACCAAATACCCAAGGCAAATTGACTTATAAAGAGAAAGGGTTTATTTTAGCTCAAAAGTCTTAGAGCTTTCCATTTTTGATTGATGGGCCTCATGCAATGGTTTGAATTAGAAAACACAAGTCTCACAGGCTTGTGTTTTGAGTATTTGCTCTGCAGTTTGGTGTGGTGCCATTTTAAGAGAGTCTGGAAACTTCAGGAAATGGTGCCACTAGGGGTGGTTTGGTGGTTTAACCTATTAGCCTAGCCATGGTTCCTGACTCACTTTCTGTTTCTTGGTTGGCTTGAGGTGAACAGCCTTGGCCATGTTCTCTTGTCTGATGATCGACCTCTGGGCCTTTGGAGGATGTTTAAGATCCATTCTCGGGCCAGGATGAAGCTCAGTTGAGAGAATGCTTGGCTTACAAGCATGAGGACTTGTGTTCCATGCCTGGAGCCCATCCGAGAAAAAGCCAGGGGTGGCGGAGCATGCTTGTAATCCCAGTGCTGGGGTGGTGGAGCCAGGAGGATCTCAGCAGGTTCCTGGATAGCCAAATGAGCCTACTCGGCTAGCTGCAATCTAGTGAGAGACTGAGCCTTTAAACATTAGAAAAAGTGGACAGCACCCGAGAGAACAGCACTTGAAGCCATCCATTGACCCCACATACACTCATGCACACACACGTGTACACACATAACTACTTAATCTAAAGAGTTTTTAGAAGAGGGGGATTTTTTAGGGCAGAAACGTGCATGGTGACATTTAGTCTTGCCGCCTTGGGAATCCTGCCTTGTGAGTCTATTACAGTTTCTCTACCTCCCTTTCCAGCCAAGACAGGAGAGGTTGAGTTGGCATGGCAAACTCCAAGTCTGTCTGAGGTGTAATCTGTGCATTTTATGAAGGAAGACTCCGAGTCCTGGATTAAACAGAAGAAAGATTGTAATGTGAATGCATCTGAGGGAGGAAGAACTCTTCTCTAGACAGAGAAAAGGAAGCAGAAATTAACTCTGTGTGTGTGTGTGTGTGTGTGTGTGTGTGTGTGTGTGTGTGTGTGTATGTGTGTCCAGAAGAGGCTATCAGATCCTCTAGAACTGGAGTTTGTAACCTGCTCGGCTTGGATGCTGGGACCCTAACTCAGGTCCTCTGCAAAAGCAGCTTGTGTTCTGTACCGCTGAGCCATCTTTCCAGCCCCTCTCCTGAGATTCCATTGACAAACGTGGATTGCCTGTGATGATGGTGTTTACTCAGATTTCTGTGTCTAGCTGTGGCCCCAGAGGGTGATAGGTAGTGGTGACAGAGCATGTCTCTCCATGGTACTTAGTGTCATGCCCTGTGAGCATCTAGACCGTCAGTCAAGCATCTCAGTTCCCTGTAATTGCGCAGCGTGTTTTTATCATACATAAATTCATCTGTCCCGGGTCATTTTTGCTGTGATCTATTGCTCCTTATCACAAAGTAAGGACAGGGGCCTGGGACGTGGCTCAGTTGGTAAAAGCACTTGCTGTACAAGCATGAGGAGCTGAGTTCAGATTCCCCGGCATCCATCTACAATGTTGGATGTGAGCACACAAACTGTTAGCTCTAATGTGTATGTGGTGGGGGGTTGGGGAGAAGACAGGGTTTCTGGTGCACTGGCTGCTAGCCCAGCTCCAGGTTCAATGAGAGACCATGCCTCAACAAGGTGGACAGTCATAGAGTAGGACACCTAACATTTTCCTCTGGCTTCTATGAGTGTGCATCTCCATACACACATGTACACACTACATACACATACATGAGTGCGCATGCACACACAACACACACACACACACACACACACACACACACACACACACACACACATACACACAGACCAGAAAGCCGTAAAGAAATGATGCAAATGACTTACAATCTCCACTTGGAGACAAAATGATATTTGTTTTACAGTGGACATCTTATGACCGTAGAGGTTTGACCTATTATTGTGTTTTTTAGTTATTTGTATTTTCTGCTTCCTCATTTGTTTGCTTTGTTTTAGTCTATTTAGCTAATTATTCTTTTTAAAAAGATTTGTGTGTGTACATGTGTGTATGCATGCATGCATGCATGCGTGCATGTGCGCATGTGTGTGAGTGTGTGTGTGTGTGTGTGTGTGTGTGTGTGTGTGTGTGTGTGTGTGTATGGGCATGTGAGTGCAGTGCCCACAGAGGCAGAAGAAGGCATTGGAGCCCTGGAACTGAAGTCATAGGTGTTTGTGAACTGCCTGATATGGATACTGAGAGCTTTACTTAAGTTTTTTGTTGTTGTTGTTTGGTTGGTTTCGGGTTTTTTTTTTTTTTGTTGTTGTTGTTGTTTTGTTTTTTGCAAGAGCATCAGGTGCTGTTAACCACTGAGCCATTTCTCTGGCTTTAATTATGCTTCTTGACTTTTCATTATGAAATGATACAAGGCAGTTTTTTCTTCGGCTACTGCTGAAAATTATTTTTCATTTGCAGTTTGCTGTATCTTCATTTTCCTTTGAGGAGCGTGAATCTGCGCTATTATTAACCTACTATGTTTCCACTTGGAAATTCTTTGACATCCAGAATCTGTAGATACTCATATTTTCTCTTATATTTGGAATTCTAAACTTAGCTTTTTAAATGGAAAATTAATCTTGGAGTGTGTTCAGAGGGTAGATGCTCTTGATTGTACCGGATAAAGCCCAGAGTCCCAGTACGACTGGCTGAGGAATTCTCTCCTTTGGTTTGTGGTCAGTCCTTGTTGGAGAGTCTCTGAGACCCATCTGTTTCTTACCTCTTGGCTCTGTCTTATCTCTCAGAACCCACAATGTAAATGAAGATGACCTTGAACTCCGACCCTCCCGCCCCTGCCTCCACAGCACTGACTGTGGGTGTGCACCGTCGTCATGCCCGCTTTCTGCAGGGATGGGAGTGGGACCCCGGGTGTGCCAAACAAATAAAACTAAAGCCAAATCAAGCAATAAATAAAACAACAAAACCGTTAGAGCAGTTTGGATTGCTCAGAAGTGGCGGAGAAGGGGCAGATTTTCTTTCGACGAGAAGGGAGAGTTTCATGGTATAGCCTTCGGTTTCTGGGAAGAACCCCGCTGGCCATGTGTGAGGTTGGCTGGGCCTTAAATAAGGCTATTTATTTTTCCCAGATTGCATCATTTCTTAATGCCCCTCCAGCCCTCCTGCAACGGCAGGGCCAACCCGTCTCTTTTCCCTGGGCTTCAAAAGGTACCAGGTTATCTGCCTCCCAGGAATGTTGGGGGCGTCTCTCTTGCCATGAGTGTGTGGAGGTTTTCTTAGCTCTGACCTAAAACTGTCTGCATCAATTTACTCTTAATTATTTTTACAGATTCTGTTCCTGGGCCACTGCTTAATAAAACTCTAGGGGTTTGCTTTTTTTTTCTTTCTTTTGCTTCGATACAATAAAACAAGCTGGATCAGACCTGGGTGGAATCATCTGCTAAACTGAGGGTCTGGAGGGTATCCTACACCCCCTACATGCCTGTGTGTGTCCTCCATTCTCTTTCAGACAAAGAATTTAAGTATAAGAGTGTTAACTATGGTCAGAACCAGGCTAAAGGTAAATCCACACCCTTTCATTAAAAAGAAAGGAAGTGGGGAGGAAGGAAGGGAAGGAAGGAAGGAAGGAAGGAAGGAAAGAAAGAAAGAAAGAAAGAAAGAAAGAAAGAAAGAAAGAAAGAAAGAAAGAAAGAAAGAAAGAAAGAAAGAAAGTCATTGTGCCCACTGAGGGGTGGAAGGTTCTTGCCTGTACCAGGACCTCCCACTCTAGCTTAATATGGCTAAGGAGAGTGGAGCCTCCTGGATTTTTTGGCTAATGGTTGTTTGTCCTGTCTTTGGAATAAGCAGCTCTTTATGACTCAGAGAAAACACTTCCTAGGTAGCCATGGAGCCAGCAAGTGAGCCATCCAAGAATAAAAATACCTTGGGGGAACATTCCAGAATAAATGTTTGGAGGAACCAGGCTGGCAGGGAAGATACGGGGCTTTGTGTAACCTTGACATGGTATTGCACACCAACAGAGATGTTCTTTTGGCCAGGTGGCCCTGCTTCAACCCTTCTCAGCATGCTCCTGTGTTGAGCTTACTAAAGGTACAGATTCCCTCCCCAGGATGGTGAGACTAAATGCATACCCCACAACCTCATGCATTTAATTTCTGGAGTTTCTCTGGGGGTCCCTGGACCCGAAGATAAGCACACTCATGTGATGGAGTGGGCTGAATCTCCATTGCCGAGAAGGGCATCACCAAGATGGATAGGGCAGACCCAGGGAGCTCTAATATCGGAGTAGGCAGTTTGTCAGGAGGCCTAGCTAATGAGGTATGTGGCTCTTCTGATAGGAACCATGGAGCTCAAGAGGAAATTAAACCACCCAGCAAAGTGTGCACCCCCTCCCCCACCCCAATGAGAGCATCAAGAGAGGGACTGCGTGGATCTGTGTTATTCCACCCCACATCTCGTTTTGCAAGGGCTGCTGTTGCTAAAAATGGCACTATTCTCCCAAGATACAGGAAAGGCTTGATGAGGAGGGATCAGCGGAACTGGAGCGCCAGGCTGCGGGATGTACTTGACCCAGGCAGCGTGGAGCATTTGAGCCCTGATTAGTAAATCAAGAGAGACAGGAATGCGCTTGTGCTGGAGATGTCTTTTAAGCATGGAAGAGCTGTCACCTGCATCATAACTGTGGTGGGAAAGAAGTGATACCTTTGATCGAGTGAATAGCAGATGGGGTAAATACAGGAAGGGGTGGGGTGCCGAGTTGCGAGGGGGGGGCAGTTTCTCTCCTGAGTTTCGAATGAAATTCTGGGAAAGCAAAAAGGAAGATGATTGGTGGTTGCCATGGAGAGGGAGCGAACAGGACTGTGGGAAAGGCTAGAAAACAGCAAAGGACAGGCATTGGACATCAGGGTGGAGGTCTAGGAACACCGCTAGGAGCCAGGACTTAAGGGTAGAGGAGTAGGTGGATAAGTGATAGGGTATTTTAGGCAAACAGAAAAGTTTGTGTGCATGGAAGGGTAGCATTTCCAGGTATAGGACATACGCATATTTGTGGGGACTGGGCAGGGAGGAGAGATGGGGTTGGAGAGAAGAGTTGGGGCTCAGCCTAGGTGCTGTGTTGGGTTCCGTCTTCGTACTGTCACCAACATCTAACAGGAAGAACCTAAGAGAGGAAGCATCTATGTGGGCTCCTGGCTTTATCAGTCCATCAACTACAGCTTGCAGGGTGGGTGGAGCAAAGCAGCTCACATCCCAGCAGGCAGGAAGCAGAAAGAGAGAACTCAGGAGGGGGTGGAGATAAAGTCTAGCTCCCTCTGGAGGTCCAGGAACAAACTGCCAAGCAGAGGGAACATGATGAAATCACAACTTTAGCTCTTAGACAGAAAGCCACCATAGGCTTTATCCTGGACACCAACCCCAATCATCTGAGGTGGTACTAGGAAAAACTCACAGCCCATCAGGGGCACAGAGAAAAAGATCCAGGAGCAGCTGAATTCCTCTAAGCTCCACTTCTCACCTTTCTCCACCTCCCCATAAAGCCACTGTGTCATGAACCCATCAAGGGACAAAGCCACATATTAAGTCAGAGCCTTCAGTTGAGTTTCATTTCCATTCCTGTGATAAAAAGAAACTTGGAAAACAAACAAACAAAAAACAAAACAAAAACAAAAACGAAGGAAAAAAAAAACTTCAGGCAGGAGGAGCTCATTTTGGCTCCCAATTCCAGGGCACCACTGCCCATTAAACGTGGGAAAGCCAAGGTGGGAATTTGAAGCCACCTAGTCACATCATATCCACAGTCAAGAACACAGAGAAATGAATTCATGTATACCTACCACTCAGCTCACTCCCTAATTGTTGCTCAAATCTTAAATGGTCTTATAATTAAAAGAAAAAAAAAGCCCAGAGCCAGATATTGGGGTGAAAGCCGAAAGATGAGAGAAGCAGAACAAGCCACAGCCAACCTCACCTCACCAACTCCTCAGCTGATCCTGTTTCCACGATTCCTCAGACTGAAAGCCTCTGAGTCTTCACCTGAAGGGTCTCAGCTGAATTGCCTTAGTCCCTGTTTCCTCAGGCCTTATATACCTTTCTCTGCCCTGCTGTCACTTCCTGAGATTAAAGGCGTGTATGCTTCCCAGTTTGGGGATTAAAGGTGTGTGCCACTGCTGCCTGGCTCTGTTTCCAGTGTGGCCTTGAACTCACAGAGACCCAGATGGCTCCGATCTCTGCCTCCTGTGTGATAGGATTAAAGGTATGTGCCACCACTGTCTGGCCTTTATGTCTTATCTATTGTCTGGCTCTGTCCTCGGATCCTCAGGCAAGCTTTATTAGGGTACACGGTATATCACCACACCTAATTTTATACAGTTCAGGACCCACCCTAGGGAATGATGCTGCCTACAGTGGGCTGAGTACTTCACTGAGTGGGCCAAGTCAAGTAAGGCATTCAAGGCAATCCCCCACAGACATGCCCATAGGCCAGCCTTCTCTGGACAAGACCTCATTGAGACTCTCTTCCCAGGTGCTTCAAGGTTATATCAAGGTGACAGTTAACATGAATCATTAGGCTCCTAAAACACTCCTGCCGCCATGTCTCCCCCACCTCTGAGCCTGACTGTGAGGGAAGTTTTAGGTAGGTTCCTTCAGATGGAAATATCCATCCTGAATAAGAGCTAAGCACCAGCAATCACCTCTCTCTCTCTCTCTCTCTCTCTCTCTCTCTCTCTCTCTCTCTCTCTCTCTCTCTCTCTCTCTCTCTCTCTGACTGTGGATGCAACTGATCAGCTGCCTTCACTCTTCCTACCATGCCTCCGCCATCATGATGGAATATGCCAGCAAAGTGTGACTAAAATAAACCCCCTTTGTCCTGGGCTTGCTTTTGTTTTAGGTATTTTTGGCACAGCAGTGGGAAAAGGTAACTAACACACCAGGGAAGGGCTGCCAGAGAGAGGAAAAAACCAGAGCAGCCCAAGAGTTGGGGGCGTCAGAGGCAGTGCCATAGGAGAAAGGAGAGGAAACTGGTAGGGATGGAGAATGTGATGGTTGAAGCTGGAAGTAGCTGAATACAGCATTTCTGGCATTGCAGAGGAGGCTGGTGAAGGCCAGGGGAATTTGGAGATAATTGCACTACAGCACCAGTATTCCTTAATAAGGTAGTTCTGAGTATTCCTCGGGGGTGGGTCGGAGGCTCCAAGGCTCTGACAGAAAGGAGGGGTTACAGTGACAGTGTTTCATGAGGTAGGACACTCTATCAGTTGCAAACCTTTCTCCCAAAGTAAAGAGCAGTGTGTTAGTCATGGCTTTTCAGAGGAAGGTGAGCAAGTGTGTGTGTGTGTGTGTGTGTGTGTGTGTGTGTGTGTGTGTGTGTGTGTATGGAGAGAGAGAGAAATAGGATATATGTGTATACGACACACAGAGAGGCAATGTGGTGTGTGTGTATGTGTGTGTGTGTGTGTGTGTGTGTGTGAGAGAGAGAGAGAGAGAGAGAGAGAGAGAGAGAGAGAGAGAGAGAGGAGATATGGTATATTGTATATGACATACAGAGAGGAAATGTCATGTGTATGGGGGGGAGAGAGAGAGAGGAGAATGATAGAGAAATGGTGATGGAAAGAGAGGGAGAGAGAGAGAGAAGATAGACTGAGAGACAGACAGCAAGACAGAGGTGGGAAACTGAAAGACTGAGATGGAGAAAAAGGCATAGAGGGATGCAGAGAAAGAGGAAGACATGGGGGAGCAGGGGATAGAGAGATGGGGAAAAATGGGGAGGAAGGTAGAAGGAGATGAGCAGTGGAGAAGACAGATACAGAGAGAGGAAAGGAGAGACCAGGAGATCAGGGATGGAGAGAATTAAGGAAGAGAGAAGGAGAAAGAGTGAGATATGGAGATAGAAAGATGAGGAAAGGAGGGAGAGAGAGAGGGAGGTAAGGAGGGAGGGAGGGAGGGAGGAAGAAAGAAGAGATGAGGAGACAGAGAAACAGAAAGACAAAGAAGGAGAAGGAGAAAGAAGGACACTCCCCACCCCATTTCTTGGCTCTTTTAGCTTTTTAAAATGAGGTCTCATTATGTAGCCCTGGATGAACTTGAATTTACCATGTAGCCCAGACTAGCTTTGAATTTGCAGCAATCCTCCTGCCTCTGCCTCCAAAGTACTGGGTTTGCAGATGCGTGCCACCATATCCACCTTGAATGAGTTTTTTTCTTCTGGTTAAATTACCAACCCGTGCCTAAGTGCACACCCTCATGTTTTAAATCAAGACTGCATTTGTCTCTAGAACTTCTTATATCTTGCAACAAGGAACCCAAAATTCATTAGACAGCTCTGTTTCCTTCCATTTCTCCTCTGGTTCTCTCTGGTAGCCTCTCCAAGGAGATTGCGTCTCTAGGTCACCAGCAGTGAAGTGACTCTGTGGGCATGTTTGGTGTCAGATGAACCAAGTCGGGTGTCTTGGTTGGGAAGAGGGGAGGAGATGGTCATCGTTACCCAGAGTTGATGGTCATATCCCAGGATCACACACAGGATGGGCAGCAACAAGGAGTGTGTACTGGTTCAGGAGCCTCAGTCATGTGGTTCTTCATTGCTACTGTTGTTTCATAGTTCCGTACACGTGTATAATGCCCTCTACCGATTCACTCCATTATCTGTTCTCATTTCACTTCCAATCCCACTGATCCCCTTCTCCCCACAAAGTCCATCTCCTATGTTTATGTCTTGGGTTTTTTGTTTGTTTGTTTGTTTTGCTTTTTCCTGCTCCATGTCCATGGGGGACGGGGTTATCATAGGAGCATCAGAAACCTACCAGTGTCTACACCACCAAAGAAAGTATCTCTCCCTTCAGCAGATTGCCTGTAGATCCTCAGGGAGGGCTGGGACCCTGGAGGGCTAGAACCTCCCCAGTCCATGCTGGCATGTTTCCCACCTTGATCTTGCGCAGGGAACCACAGCTGCCTTGAGTTCATGTTCCATCTAGCAGATGGCATTTCATTACATTCTTCCACATCCTCTGTCTCTTAGATTCTTTCTGTGCCCTTTATTTTTTTCTTTAGTTTTTTTTTATTTCCCTATGGGAACAAGCTCATTGATAATCTGTTTCACCCAGCAGCCCCCCCCCTTTTTGGAGAAGAGAAATCTAGTTTTTAATTTCTCTGGATCCTCCTTTAGGTCTTGGGTATTAATTAAAATTGACCCCGACTTTGGACTCTGTAATGATTTGAATGAGATGTCCTCATGAGTCTCTAACATTTGAATACGTGCTCTCCAGTGGGTGGCTATTTGGGGAGGCTCAGGGGTGTGGCCTTCCTGGAAGCAGTATGTCACTTGGGGGGGCGGGTAGGCTTTGAGGGTTCAAAGGCTCATGCCATCATGCTATTTCCAGCTCTCTCTGCTTACTGCTTTGTGGTTCCAGATGTGAGCTCTCTCAACTTGCTGCCCCAACTACCTTCCGCCTGCTACCTCTGATGTGCCATCACAGACTCTAACCCTCTGGAACCATAAGCCTAAAGTAAACTCTTCTAAAAGTTACCTTGGTCATAATGTTTTACCACAGCAATAGAAAAACAAATGCAGATCCCTTCCCTGCCAACCAACTCCGTTTACATAAAAGACTGTTTATGGATTACTGACTAGTTATCTAAAGGAGATACATTGTTTTGAAGAACAAATCTGAGACTATGTTGTTACAAGGGGCACCTAACACACTCTGTGATGGATTCTGAGGTGTTTGCTATTTGTGTGATGTGTTTTCTGTCCTTGATGCAAGTGTCTTAGATCTAGCATCAACTCTAGTTTCCTTTCTGTTGCTGAAATAAAACACCCTGACCAGAAGCAAACTTAGGGGAGGAAAGGGTTATTTGGTTTACCCTTCCAAGTTGCTTTGCAGAACTTTTCCCAGTCCGTTGCCATAGAGACTTAAGGCATCACATTCACAATCAAGAGCAGTGAGAGTAAACATATGGATCTTGGCTTGCTTGCTCTCTGTTGACTTTCTCTTCTCTTAGACTGTTTGGGACTCCCTACCTAGGAAATGGTAATTGCTCGGACTGTGTAACTCTGTACCCCAATAGCCTGAGTGGTGAAAGCCTGGGAGATTCCTAGAGAGCCACCAGAAGAAGCTGGTGTCAGTGAAAGATGGCTGCTACAACAGTAACACAGCATAGATGCACTCGCTATTGAGGAGTGAGCAAGGGCAAGCAATGACACTTTTCCATTAGAGTTCTCCATACCTGGGCTGCTGTGGAAGGTGAAGCCCACTCTAGGGAAAAGTCTGCCCAGCAGAATGTCTCTTAGTTGATTCCAGATCCGATCAAGTTGACACCCAGATTTAACCATCATGAACTCCATCCTTGAGCACAGCCAGACTCCACTGCTTATGGGTAGAGATGACTGTCAACACAGAGAGTGCTCTGTCTTTCCTTCTTGCCTGAAAGGACTAGAGGCTGCAGCACTGGGAAAGTGGCTCAGTTGGTAGAGTGTTTGTCCATCACGCACAAAGCCCCAGGTCCCATTCCCAGCACTACACAAACTGGGTGTGGCGGTGCACACCTCGAATCATAGCACTTGAGAGGTAGAGGTAGGAAGAGCGGATGTTCAAGGTCAACTTTGGCCAGCCTGAGTGACATGAGGTTGTGTGTCAAAATTAATATAAAATTAAAAATAAATTCAAACAGGACCAAAGAAGTAAGTGTTCAGAGTCACTAGGCATGAGCTACATGTTCTGTCTTCTTCTGTATGGAGAATAATGGGCTGAGATGAAGCAGCTGCCAGACTCCCAGGCTGAGCATACAGGTCCTGGGAGACCTGCTGGTGCACCCTTGTTCCTTGGATCACCACCCAGTCAACGAGATGTCTTCTGCTGGCAGCCCATGGGCCTATCCATGGCCGTTCATAACCCTTCTGCATCCCTCAACAGTGGATTTACAGGGCCATTGCAAAAATAAGGCTGTGTGATCCACGAATCCCCGAACAGTCTCCTCAGGAGGCAGGGATGTATATCGTAACAAAACTTTATTTTCTTCTGCAAATTGCCAGTGTGATTCATGCGGCCTGACACAGCCCAAGCTGTTCAGCATAAAGAAACAGACGTGTCTCCCCTTCCCTCCCCAGCATGTCCCTCCCACTCCGTCCTTTTATCTCATCTCCCTTGTTCAGGTCCTTCACACTTCTTTCTATGTGCTGTGCAATCTCACAGAGGCACGATGAGTTTCGTCTTTGTGCTCCTTTTGTGTATGTGTGTGCGTGCGTGCGTGCATGCGTGTGTGTGTGTGTGTGTGTGTGTGTGTGTGTGTGTGTGTGTGTGTGCAAGTAGAGACCAGAGAACAGCAACCTCAGCTATTATTTCTAGGGTGCTGGCTGACTTGTTTTATTTATTTAACTTTAAAGTTTTATTTTTGTGAGTAGGTGTTTGGTCTGCATGGATGTCTGTGCACCATGGTCTGCATGCGTGCCTGGTGCTCATGAAGACCTGAGAGTGTGTCAGATACCCTAGAACTACAGGTATAGGCAGTTCTAAATTCACATGGGGGTGCTGGGGATTGAACCTGGCTCTTCTGTAAAAGCAGCCAGTGCTTTTATCTACTGAGCCATCTCTCCAGTCCCTTAATTTATACGTGTGTGTGTGTGTGTGTGTGTGTGTGTGTGTGTGTGTGTGTACATGTGTATACATTATTTGGATGTGTGTGAGTTTGTGTGTGTGTGTGTGTGTGTGTGTGTGTGTGTGTGTGTGTGTGTGTGTGTTGCTCATGTGTGTGCATCTATGTGGAGGCCTTTTATTGATGTCAGGAGTTGTCTTCTATCAGTCTTCCATCTGATTCACTGAGGAAGGATCCCTCAATCAAACCCAGAGCTTACCGATACAACTTGTCTCACTAGCCTACTTCCTCTGGGGATTCTCTGTCTTTGCCATCCAAGCCTGGAATTACAGGTGGGCTGCCATGCCCAGCAGGCACCTACATGGATTCTAGCACTCATGCTTGTCCTGCAAATGAGCATCTTTCCAGCTCTTAATTTCTTTTGCTTTTTAAACATGGTTTCTTACCAGGTAGAACTCACCAAGTAGATAGTTTGAATAGCCAGTGAACTCCAGGGATCTGCCTGTCTCTGCCTCCCCAGCACTGGGATAAAAAGCATGTACCACCATACCAAACCTTTTTTTTTTCTTTATGTGGGCTCTGGAGGTTGGAGTCAGGCCCTCATGATTGTATGGCAAGGACTTTATCAATTAAGCCATTCCCTCAGCCGTGGGTTTGTTTTTTAATAAACCTCTCAAGACATTAGACTGTGGGGACATTTCAGATTCCAGCCATAACAGCATGGAAGCAGGGATGTGATGCAGGTGGGTATAGGTGGATGTATGCCCCATACTGGTATTTTCTTTTTCCTTTGGGGTAATATATTTGAGTGACATCGGCTGCATCTTTTAATGCTTTATTGCTTAGGTTTATTTCACAATTGTCAGTAAAGAAGACTAAGGGAAGACTGGATGCATAGCATAGTTGGCAGAGTGCTCCTAACATGCACCAAGCTCTAGTTGCACAATATATAATATGTGCATGGTGGTACCCACCTGTTATCATAGCTCTAAGGAGTGAAGACAGGAGAAGGACCAGGAAGGCAATGTTATCCTCAGCTACGTGGTGAGTTTGAGGTCAGCCTGGGATACTTTGTCTTGAAATAGAAAATGAGAGAGAGAGAGAGAGAGAGAGAGAGAGAGAGAGAGAGAGAGAGAGAGAGAAGAGAAGAGAAGAGAGGATATTTCTCCTTGGCAAAACCTGGTGAGAAATTGGCTAAAATCTTCAGTGTTCAGCCACCTCTTGCATGCATTCTTTTTCTACTAATTTTTAAAAGGTTTATTTCATATGCACGTGTTTGTGTCCCTGAGGGTATGTACGTGAGCCACATGGATGCAGGTGCCTGTCGAAGCTAAGAAATGGTATCAGATCCCCTTGAACTGGAGTTACAGGCCCTTGGGAGCTGTGCCGTGTGGTTCTGGGAACCCAAACCTGGATCCTCAGCGAGAGCAGGGGCCTTGAACCTCTGAGCCATCAACCTCTCCTGTGCAGTCTTGCTTTCTCTGACAGCCTTCCTGTTCTCCCTTCCCCCAGGTGTAAGGAGCTCAAATACTCCAAGGAGTTGCCCCAGATATCCATCATCTTCATCTTCGTGAATGAGGCCCTGTCCGTGATCCTGCGGTCGGTCCACAGTGCCGTCAATCACACACCCACACACCTGCTGAAGGAGATCATCCTGGTGGATGACAACAGTGACGAAGGTACGGGGGAGGACAGTCTGCCTGTAGGACTCCGTGCCAGCAGGGAAGATATGCCACTTCTGTTCCCAAGGGAACCATGCTGGTGTCCATGTCTCCTGCTCCCTGGAGCATATTGGAGGAAGAGGGGGAGTCTTGGCAGACATTGGTACATTACTATTTGGGTCCTCTATGGATCTGTGCTGGTTAGTTTTAACTGTCTGCTGGATACAACCTAGAATTACCTGGGAAGAGAGTCTATTATCTAGATCAGGTTGGCCCATGGGCATGTCTATGGAGGACTGTCTTGACTGTTAATTAGGAGGGTCCAGCCCATTGTGGGTGGCACCATTCCCTAAGAAAGGAATCCTGAACCTTATAAGCCAGGAAAAAAAGGTCCAATGAGAACAATAAAGCAAGGATCCATCTGCTTCCACTCTTGACCACAGGTGGGATGTGACTAGCCCTCTAACCTTGAATTGTGAGCCAAATAAACTCTTCCCTCTCCTAAGCTGCTTTTGGTCAAGGTGCTTTATCACAGCATCAACAACAACCACCACCACAACAGAATCTAGAACAAGTTCTTATGAAATTACTGAGTAGACACGCACTGGGGAGGAAATAGGTAGAGTGCCTTCCCCCCAAGCATGAAGACCTGAATTTGATTTCTCAGAGCCCGTGTTTTTAAAAAGCCAGGTGTGGCCTGTTGACATGTGCTTATAGTCCCGGCATTGGGGAAGCAGAGACAGGAGGACTCCTGGGGCTCATGGTCCACCCAGCCTCACCCAGTCAGTGCACTCCAAGCCAGTGAGAGACGCTGTCTCAAAAAACAAATTGGACAGCTCCCAAGGAATGATACCTGAGATTGTCCTGTGGCCTCCAAATGCATCCACATATATGTGCATGTGGACCTGCACACACACATGCAAAATTAAATAAATGGATAAATAAAATTGCTGGAGTTAATCATGATGGCCCATGATGCCTCTAATCCTAGCACTTGGGAGGCTAAGGGAGGAGGGTCATGTGTTCATGGCTAAGCTGTACTATGTAGTAAGTTCTTCTTAGCCTGGGCTACACAGTGAGACCTTTTCTTAAGAGCAAAAGAAAACCAGAGTAAATCCCTCAGCTTGGATCTGTTCCCTTTTACATCACTAAAAAAGAACACAAAGAGGAAAATCTGAATTCTTCCTCCTCCACCTCCACTACCTTTTCCAAGAAGGGAAAAAAAAATCCTTGGGGCAGATGATGGTTCAGACAGTAGAGTGCTTGCTGTGAATACTTGTAGACCTGAGTTTGATCCCTAGATTTTGCCTACATACCAGGCATATTGGTGTATACCCATAATCCCAGGACTGGAGGTAAGGGGAGGTGGAGACAGGAGAATCCTTGGAGTTTATTGGCCAGCCAATCTAGCTAAATCAGTGAGAGGTACAACCTCAAAATGTAAATGTGGAGATTCAAGACACTCCACCTTAACATCAATCTCCTGCCCAAACACCACACACACACACACACACACACACACACACACACACACACACACCCCTCTGTAAGGAACACATTTGGGTCACTGAGCCCAAAATGGTGGCCTGTGACAATGAGCTGTGCCAGCTGGTCTTTTGAATCCAGCACATCTAGAGACGATGGGTCAGCTAAGAGAGAAAGCAAGTATTGCGGGATGATTACAAAACTCTTAGGATGTCCCGAGACGACATCAGACAGGTGTGTAGAGGTAGACACTGATCATTATGCTCTTATATTTCCTCTCAATGTACAAAATTCCCTATGCTCGCCGCAGGGAGAAATCCCTCTGAGCTCAGGACAGACATGACACCGCAGAGCAAGCCTGCTGAAGGCCCAGGAGGCTAATCTTCCAAGTAGGATTAGGGGTACCTAAGCTTCTTGCTCTGAGCAGGCTGAGTAGAAGGATTACCCCACAAGGTGCTCTCAGGTTGGAAAGAAGATGAGCTCACTTTGGTCTTTTTTGTAGCCTGATCTCCAGGAGATCAGGTCTGGATCAGCCTAGAAGCGGGGTTTCCCTCGAGGACTCTTCAGCACTGCTGAATGATCCCCAAAGCCTTGGTGAACAGTGTTCCTGGGCCCAGTAATCTGTCTTCTCTGGGTCATTGTTTAGTGTATAAGAATTGGTCACCAAATAGATTTTAGTACTGTTATTTTCCTCCCGTTATCCTTTCCTTCTCTCTCTCTCCCCTTTCCTCTCTCCCTCTCTTTCTTTCTTTTTCTTTCTCCCTTCCTTCCTTCCTTCCTTCCTTCCTTCCTTCCTTCCTTCCTTCCTTCCTTCCTTCCTTCCTTCCTTCCTTCCTTCCTTCCTTCCTTCCTTCCTTCCTTCCTTCTTTCTTTCTTTCTTTCTTTCTTTCTTTCTTTCTTTCTTTCTTTCTTTCTTTCTTTCTTGACAAAGGCTCATGTAGCCCAGGCTTGCCTCAAACTTGCTATGTAGTTGAGGATGACCTTAAACTCCTGATGCTGCTGCTTCTGCCTCCTAAGTCTTGGGATGACAGGCACCTGCCAGTCTAACCAGTTTGTGTGTGCTAGGGATGGAACCCAGGGCTGCATGCATGCTAGGCAGGCGCTCTGCCAACTGAACCACATCTAGACCCCCCTGCTCTTCTCCTTTATCATGGACCACTTTGTTGTCTATACCTCCTTCTAAGCCTGACTTTGATGTTCAGAGGAAGGGTTTCCTTCCATTCCTGGGAGTTCAGAATCTTCTAGCAAAGTCTCTCCCTAGTATGGTTCTTCTCCAGAGGCTCCTGTACACTCACTGCAGACCTCATGCTTTAGTAGAACACCTTCCGCCAACAAGGGACCTCTGCTTGTACATCCCCCATTCCATTTACTGATCGATGTCCCAGTTGTTCCCAGTATCCCAACCTGTTACTTCCCTGAAGACTCCTTTGCTTGACTTCTTGCTGTGTGTGAAACAGGCACCTCATTGCCCATGGCAGCATCATTAACATATGGTACCATTGTGTCTTGTATACCTGGACCATGCAGGATTGGGGGTTGGGGTTCACAGGGTGCAGATGGTAGTCATTCCTTAGTGACTCATACCCAGAGTGATGGTTAATTTTAGATGTCAACTTGACACAATCTAGAGTCACCTGAAAAGAGCATCTCAGTGAGGGATTGTCTAGGTGAGGTTGGCCTGGGGGGTATGTGTGTCTTGATGCTTGAATAGATGTGGGAAGACCCTTGCATTGTGAGCAGCAGCATCCTGTGTCTGGACTGTATAATAGAGCAGAGCAGGTGAGCTGAGCACTAGAATGTATACATTCTGCCTGCTCCTGACCATGATGTGATGCTTCAAGCTCCTGCCTTGACTTCTCCACCATGATGAGCTCTATCCTGAAATAGCAAGCTGAAATGAACAATTTCTCAGCTAAGTTGCTTATGTCAGGCAACAGGCAATCAAACTAGGACACCCTGAGAGGAGGTGGGAGCCTGGTAGAGCTCTGGAAGGGTAGACAGATGTCACTTGTAAAGTGGCTATTGATGACACACAGAACTAGATGACCTAGAGCAGAGGTGATTCCCCACAGTTTCATGATGAAGAAGCAATAAAACCCACCTAGAGGAGATGATTGGGAACCCAGAAAAAAAATTCTCAGCTAGAACCATAGCTCCACAGGAGATAGCAAAGACCTCTGATGCAGGCCAGGTACTTAGTGGATTTTCTAGGTATCTTGACTTGGGTTTTGAAGAAACAGACCAGAATCAAAGGTTTGGGAGTTCATGGTGGTGGACAGAACACAGATGGGGCACGGTATGTGTTCCATGTTCATTTTGGTTGCAGTGGTAAAGCTCCCTGATGACAAGGAACATAGAGGAAGGGTTTATAAAGCTTGTAATTCCAGGTCACAGTCCATCATTGAAGGGATGTCACGGAAACAGGAGCTCTAGAGACAGCTAGCTGCTCATAACATATCCATAGTGAAGAGCAGAGAGAATGAATGCACCCATTGCTAACTGTTTGTCCTGTCTATGCTCAGTTAGCTTTCTTCACTCTTACACAGTTTAGCATCCAGCCCAGGAAATGATGCTTCCCACATCCAGGGTGGATCTTTCCACCTCAATTAACAATCAAGATAATCCCCCACAGACACACCCATAGGCCACACTGATCTAAGCAATCTTCCATTCAGGGATTTCTTCCTGCTGAGTCTCAGTTGTATCAAGGTGACATTTAAAACTAACCTCCTCAGCATGTAAGAATGGAGAAAGAATGTACCTGTAAAACAAAACAAAACAAAAATGGCTATTGTGGGCAAACCTCTGTAGAGTTACCCTCAAATGAAACCTGCACCAGAATTGAGAGTATCAAGTGACAAGATTGACAGCAAAGGGTTTCTTGCTGGAATTGTTGGGTTGGGGACACTGGAGGACAGATGGGAGGGGTTTGTGCACCTTTTTTACACAGGTGTTTTAGTATCAGAACCTTCTGGTGTCGTGTGCCTAAGGAAATTCTGCTGTAAGAGGCTCAGCGTGGGAATGTGACACTTTATGTCTCATAGTCACAGTGGTAGTTCTACTGATGAGAGTGTGGGGATCACATTTTAAAATCCCTATGTGAAATAACCAATCCTTGAGCCTGGTTCTGAAGGTGCTGCTTCAGGTGATGTTTGGAACCTAGCTAAAGGTTAGTGGAGGGGCTGGTAGACTGGTTCAGTGGTAAAGAGCACTTGCTGCTCTTCCAGAGGACCTGAGCTCCAGCTGCAGGGGATCTGAGACCCTCTTCTTGCCTCTGTGTACATCTGCACTTACATGCACATACCCACAGGCAGGCATATATACATACACACAATCTAAATAAAACAAAATAAATCTTTGTGTTAACAAATGATAATTAGTGGAGAAGAAAGGAGAAGTGTTTGACAGAGGCAGACCATAAGGTTAAGTACTGTTTATCATCCTTTATTGAGCTCAATGACCCAGGGGACCAGCGTTGACTCTATAAATACCATTTCTTTCTTATCATTTCCGGCCTCTGGTCTCTGTATTTTCTGCAGTCTACAAACACTTTCCCTTTCACAGAATTCAGTGCCCTCTCTGTTGTTTTTGTTTTATTGAGACCTTCTTCCTATCTACTCTTCTGTAGATACCTTCTACTTAATAACCCCACACAGCATAATGGCAGAACTAAATTCCTGAACATCACCTATGTGTATGCTTAGGTAGACTCTGGGCTGAGTATATGTTAAGTCCCTGTGGTAATATTTTCAAATCTCCTACAAAGACTGCTTCTTCTTCATGGCTTTTTAATAGTGTTGGGTGTCTGCTTCTTGTCTGTTTTGAATTGTTTTGTTGCTGTAGATCTGCAACCACAAGCCTTCTCTATTCACCATAGTTTGCACCTTCGCAGAACAGTCTCTTTACCTTAAAAGCATTTTTTTTTCATCTCATTTAGTTCTTCAAGATTCATGGTGTTAATCTCATTGAACTTGTGTTGAAATTTGATAAAATGTTCTCTATTTTTTTTCCAGACTGATAATTGTTTTCTGATATTAAAAGGAATGAATATTCTTTGTGGGAAAATGTGGACCTATCAAGAGCAAATGTAATTGGAAAAACAGACACTAACCAGAGATGAATTCGTTCATATCCTCTTCCTTTTAAGTGCCAACTTTATGTAGTTAAGATCTGATAACGCAAGCAAGTTAATAGTCTCCCTTTTTTCACCTCCTAGCTGAGGTGTAAAGTGTAATCACTTCTGTTTTTATATAAACATGTCTGCAGACATCATTGTAAGGGGGTATTAATGGTCCATCTTGAAGTTACATCATGCCTCAGCTGGTCTCAGGCAGTATGTAAATAAGGGGATATACAGCCCATGTTAGAGTGTTCATTTTTTTTCTTTCAAAATTGCTTTATGTCTATGGGTGTTTCCACTGTATGTATGTCTGTACACCATGTTTGTGCCTGGTGGTTGGACAGAGTCTGGAAGAGGGCGATAGATCCCCTAGGACTGCAGTTAGTTACAGATGGTTGTGAGTCACTGTGTGGGTCCTGGGAATTGAACTCAGGTCCTCCGGAAGAGTGGCCAGTGATTCTTACTGCTGAGCCCTCTCTCCAACCCTGATTTAAAATTTTTAATTTTATTTAATTTTTTTAGGGAGGTGGCACGCACGCATGATAGTGCGTATTTGAAGTCAGAGGAAAAGCTATGGAAACTGGTTCCCTCCTCCCGTCATGTGACTCCCGGGGATGGAACGCAGGTGGTCAGGCCTGCCCGAGGGTGCCTTCACTCGGTGGGCTACCTCTCTAGCCCAGAGTGTTTTACTTTTGTGTGAGGTCGTTCTTCATTCAGGTTGCACATTGACACTGAATATTAACCGTCAGTGACTCTGTTTATCTTTGTGAGAAATTGTCAGACGATGTTACCCTGATCTGTGAGAGGTTAAGTTCGGGTAGTGTGCAATTCTTTCACTTGATACATCACACCAAATCACTCAAGCAAAAACAGCCAATACTTTCTCCTCATCAGATCCGGTTTCCGCTTACTGGCCCCATAGCATTTGGTAGTGAGGACAGCTTCCTCCTGAAAATCGTTCTCTTGATACTTTCATACCAATCTGATTCCACATTAGGCATTTATTAGCCAGGCCAAGGGAAACAGACCTAAGAACAGGCCTAGGGAAGACTCTAGAAACAAGAGAAGCTGAGACAGGAGGATCATAAGTTCAAGACCTGAATACATTATATACTGAGCTGAAGATCAGCCTAGGCAACATAATCTCAATTTTTTTATAAAGTATAAAAGACCTTGGAATATAGATGAGTACTAGAGGCCCTGCCTAGAATCCCCCAGTGAGGGGTTGGGGGTGTGGCTCAGTGGTAGAGCACCTGCCTAGAATCCCCCAGGGAGGGGCTGGGGTGTGGCTCAGTGGTAGAGCACCTGCCTAGAATCCCCCAGTGAGGGGCTGGGGTGTGGCTCAGTGGTAGAGCACCTGCCAAGAATCCCCCAGTGAGGGGCTGGGGTGTGGCTCAGTGGTAGAGCACCTGCTTAGGATCCCCCAGTGAGGGGCTGGGGTGTGGCTCAGTGGTAGAGCACCTGCCTAGAATCCCCCAGTGAGGGGCTGGGGTGTGGCTCAGCGGTAGACAGAAAGAATTGGAGGTGAGTGCTTGAAGAAGTGACACCTGCAAACTCTACCTGGATTCCCAGACGCTCTGCTCCAGAGCTGATCTCTGCACCACTGTCATTTGGAACCCCTTCCCGCATCCTTACAGTAGTTTCCTGCCTCCTCTCCAACGCTTCACCCCTGTGCCTTTCTTTTTATCCATTAGTATACTTACGCAGGTAAAGCAACACATCTAGAAGCTTCGGGAGAAAAAGACTTCGAGGCAGAGAAAACCATTTGAGATGAAGTCTAAAGATGACATTCCCCCTGTCTTCTGTAGGATAGATGGCATGGTAGAGTTAAATGTAACTTGAAGAATGCTGATAGCTTTACTCTGATATTTTTCCTTTTGCTGTTTTTTTTTTAAAGACATTTTGATCCCTGATCTTTTGCATGCACCTCCCCCCCCCTGCTCCTGACCCCCCACCCCTATTCTTCTTCCTCTCTGGAAGCTTACAGAATCATTTTCTCCTAGAGCTTTGAATGTTACAATGATGAACCTGGTACAGGTCAGGTTTCATCCAGAAGACGAACCCCAGTATAACATTAGGTTGCTTTTCCTTGTCCATTTTTCATGTGTACGCGTAAATACACACACACACACACACACACACACACACACACACACACACACACACACACGCTACTTGATTTTTATTAACTTGACACAAACCTGGAAATATCTGGGAAGAAAGTTTCTTCAGTGAGAAAAATGCCTCCACAAGATTGGCCTGTAAGCGAATCTGTAAGACATTTTCTTAAGTAGTGATTGAGGGGGAGGGTCTAGCCCACTGTGGGCAGTGCCACCCATGGGCAGGTGGTCCTGGGTGGTATAAGAAAGCAGATTCAGCAAGAATGAGGAGCAAGATAGTAAGCAGCACCCCTCCAGGTTCCTGCCTCCAAAGTCCCTTCACGAGAGTTGTTAGCTGAAATAAACTCTTTCCTCCCTGTGTTTCTTTTGATCAAACTGTTGTATCACATCAATAGAAACTCTAAGGTGGCATATATGTAGTGTGTGTGTGTGTGTGTGTGTGTGTGTGTGTGTGTGTGTACACATGAGGAGGCTCAAGATTGCTGTCAGGAATCACCCTCCATTACTCTTCCACCATTCACTGAGACAGGATCTCTTAGTCAAACCCAAAGCTGGTCAATGTGACTAGTCTCAGAGATCACCTGCCTCTGTGTTTCAGGTCTGGAATGTAGGTGGGCCACCAGGGCCACCATTTTGAGTTTCTGGGTCATCCCAACTCCGATCTTCATGTGTGTGTGGCAAGCACTTTAACTTTTTAAAAATCAGCCTCCAGATTTTTTTTAAAGAAAAGATCGATTTTATTTTCATTGGTGCGTGTGTGCATGTTGTATGTCCACATTGTAGGTGCCTTTGTTAGGCCTGAGAAAGGCTTCAGATATCCTGGAACTGGAGCTATAGGCAGTACTGAACATTGTGGATGCTGCAAAGCAAACTTAAGTCTTCTGAAAGAGCAGCCAGTGCTCTTAACCACTGAATCAGTCTCCAACCCCTAGATGTTTTTTCAGACAGGGTTTTATCCTGTACTCTAGGAAGCCCTCATACTCATAGTGATCCCCCTGTCTCTCAAGGGCTGGAATTACAGGAATAGTCACTGTGTCTGGGTTGATTTTTTTTGTTTTGTTTTGTTTTGGAGAATTCTATGAAACCCAGTTTGCCCTGGAACACGTGATCTTTTGTCTCTGTCTCCTGAGTGCTGGGACACAGGTGAACATCAGCACACCTAATTAGTTCATTTGTCTGTTTGCTTTCATTGATATATATTAAGTATATGGGGGAATGCATTTAGTTATACCATTTTCATACATGCAAATAATACATTTCGGTGATATTCACTGCTCAGTGACTCTTCTCGTCTCTCTCTCTTCTCTTTTTCCCTCCCAACACCCCTGAGAGTCTCCCTCTACTTAAATGTCTTTCCCCTACCCATCAATTCCATACATGAGCATTTGTACCCTCTCCTCGTTAGCTTTAATTATCAACACAGCCTATGGGCATCTGACGGGAGAGCTTCAAGGAAGAGATAGCCCAGATCAGATTGACCCGTGACCAGATCTGTGGAAGATTTGTTTTGACCGTTAATTGATGCACATTACCTGCTACCAGGCATCAGCTTGTGGGTTTCTGTGACCTGGAAGTATAAGACAAACTCTTTCCTTCTCAGGATTCTTTTTGTTAGAATGTTTTGTCACAGCAACAGATAGCAAACTAGAACACTCTCTCCTCATGTCTTCTTCATTCCCTCATTCTGTGTCTCCCATTGGTCCAGCCTTGGACATCTTAGCTCAGTAGTCCTCAGCCCCGGGGTCATGACCCCTTTGGGGGGTCGCATGTCAGATATCCTGCATATCAGATATTTACATTATGATTCATAACAATAGCAAAATGACAGTTATGAAGTAGCAATGAAAAGAATTTTATGGTCAAGGGTCACCACAACATGAGAAATTATATATATTAAAGAGCTGCAGCATTAGGAAGGTTGAGAACCACTCACTGAGCGTAACTCTCCAATTTCCCCATCTTTTCTTATAAAAATCCTTTTCTTCTGCCTCCTTTCCTTTTTCTTTCATTTTCTTTTTCTTCCACTGTCTTAAACTTCTTCTACCATCGTAGCCTTAGTTCCCAGTGGCCTTTTTTTTTATTCCTTAAGAGTTCCCTTCTATAACATATTGTCTTGACTTAATGGAAGCAATATGTTTTCTTATTCCCTGCAGGATGGTAATAGTGTGTGTGTGTGTGTGTGTGTGTGTGTGTGTGTGTGTGTGTGTGTGTGTGTGATTTTGCTTTTAGTTTTTCTTCCTGGACAGTCCATTTCCACAAATGGCCTTTCTCTCTGATCTTTACGTTTTGTCTTCTGAGCTGGGAGTTTGGTCCAGATGTCTAAAATGTCTGTTGAGCCTCATTTTCTACTCCCAGTGACCCCCTGAACTGGCACTTGTACACTCAGGAGTTGGGAAAGGGTGGAGATTTACCATTTAATGAGCACCAGAGTTCAGTGATAGTGAGTGAAGTCCTGAAGATGATGGTGACGGCTGTACAGCACTCTATGCTGGTGAGCTCAACACCTCAAATGGTTAAAATATGATCTCTTGTGTTCTGTTTGATCCTAATTTTAATTGATATTTGTCCTCTTTCTGTGGTGCTGAGGATGAAACCTAGGACCTTGCTGCCCTATGCCCTCAGCCTCTCACAGGGAAGAGTCTATGCTAGTACTCTGCACTGAGCCATACCCCAGCCCCTCACTGGGGGATTCTAGGCAGGTGGTCTACCACTGAGCCACACCCCAGCCCCTCACTGGGGGATTCTAGGCAGGGGCTCTACCACTGAGCCACACCTCCAGCCCCTCACTGGGGGATTCTAGGCAGGTGCTCTACCACTGAGCCACACCCCCAGCCCCTCACTAGGGGATTCTAGGCAGGTGTTCTGTACTGAACCACACCCCCAGTCCCTCACTGGGGATTCTAGGCAGGTGCTCTATCACTGAGCCACACCCCAGCCCCTCACTGGAGGATTCTAGGCAGGTGCTCTACCACTGAGCCACACCCCCAGCCCCTCACTAGGGGATTCTAGGCAGGTGTTCTGTACTGAACCACACCCCCAGCCCCTCACTGGGGATTCTAGGCAGGTGCTCTATCACTGAGCCACACCTCAGCCCCTCACTGGAGGATTCTAGGCAGGTATTCTACCACTGAGCCACACCCTCAGCCTCTTACTGGGGGATTCTAGGTAGGTGCTCTAGCACTGAGCGAGCCACACCCCCAGCCCCTCACTGGGGGATTGTAGGCAGGTAAGGTGCTCTACCACTGAACCACACCTCAGCCCCTCACTGGAGGATTCTAGGCAGGTGCTCTACCACTGAGCCATACCCTCAGCCCCTTACTGGGAGATTCTAGGTAGGTGCTCTACCACTGAGCCACACCCCCACCCCCTCACTGGGGGATTCTAGGCAGGTGCTCTACCACTGAGCCACACCCCCAACCCCTCACTGGTATACCACCATATCTAGTGATTATCACACACATTTATGAAGTTGAGTAGATAATATCATGGACCAAAACTTCTAAAACTGTGAACCAAAATTGACCTTTTCTTTTCATGTGTATAAAAAAAAGTAGATACTCATTTTTGTATCAGAAATCTGCCTAACACATTACCTGCTACCAGGCATCATCTTGTGGGTTTCTGTAATGCAGTTGGTTATATAACTTATCACTGATACTGTCTTTTGAACAAGTACGCCTGGTGGTGGATATCCTCTCTTGTTCAGTTGTGTTCAAAAGTTGAAGGCAGTATGGCTTGGGTTAGAAAACTTTTCTTTTTCTTTAGAGTGGAAGGTTCTACCCTCTGGCCTTCCAGAAAGGATTTTGGAAAAGCATCCACCTGACATTGTTTGCTTTTCTTCTGGGCCTATAATTGCGGAGATAGAAGAAGTCTTGTGTTTGGGGCAGATAACATTCTCCCTGGGTTGGTGAGGCCCTGATTGACTGGGGTGGGAGATGCTGGGTTATCACACAGCTCCATGTTTGGCCAGGCACTCATCCTGTGAACATCACCTACCTTTCCTCCTGCCCGGAAAGAGCTTCCCTAATCATAAATGATTCCTGTTGTCGCCTCTAACCAGATCGGGGCAGTGTGGCAGCACCTGCTTGGTGGCTCTGTTATCACAGCTTGACGACACATTTGCATTTCCATGCTTGCACTTCTAGGATTTGTGAGGAAGGAAGCAGTAAGGACCATGGATATACATTAGAGAGAGAGAGAGAGAGAGAGAGAGAGAGAGAGAGAGAGAGAGCACACCCCAGGCAAAGCCTTCTATGCCCCCTGGTTTAAAAAGAAGAACCTGAAGAGAAGGTTCAGTGGTTAAGAGCACTTGCTGGCCGGGCAGTGGTGGTGGCGCACCCCTTTAATCCCAGCACTTGGGAGGCAGAGCCAGGCGGATCTCTGTGAGTTCGAGGCCAGCCTGATCTACAGAGCGAGATCCAGGACAGGCACCAAAACTACACAGAGAAATCCTGTCTCAAAAAAACCAAAAAAAAAAAAAAAAAAGCACTTGCTGATCTTGCAGAGGAGCTGAATTTGTTTGAGTGGTTCACAGCTCCCTGTAACTCCAGCTCTAGGGGTTTGACACTTTCTTCTGGTCTTTGTGGACGCCTGCCTCCACTCATGTGCACCCACGGAGACACACACTTACACACAATTAAAAATAAATCTTGCCGGGCAGTGGTGGCGCACGCCTTTAATCCCAGCACTCGGGAGGCAGAGACAGGCGGATCTCTGTGAGTTCGAGGCCAGCCTGGGCTACCAAGTGAGCTCCAGGAAAGGCGCAAAGCTACGCAGAGAAACGCTGTCTCGAAAAACAAACAAACAAACAAAAAAAACAAAAATAAATCTTAAAAAAAAGAAAACAGGACAAATACAGAAGCAACAAAAACCATTTAACCTGAAGCAAATATAAATTTGTAGGAAATGATGAAATGATGCACTAAGTCCTTTGGGTCTCTACCTCAGTTTCCCTTAAAGGTAATGACTTACAGAACTCTGCTCCACCGTTATAATCCGGACACCCATTGACTTGAATTGGATCTGAAGAGCTCACCCTGGCCTTGTAGTTGTTGTGTTTTGTGGTTGTGTTTATATTTAGTTCTACTGTGGTTTTTATTTATTTATATTTCAATTCCTAAAGATTAGTCCTAGGGCCACATAAAGCCCATCACTGGGAGATTCTGTGCAAGTGCTTTACGGCTGAGCGATGTCCCCAGCCCCTCACTGGGGCTTTCTTGGTTATCACTCTTCTGCTGAGCCATACTCAGCCCCTCACTGGGGGATTCTAGGCAGGTGCTCTACCACTGAGTCACACCCCAGCCCCTCACTGGGGGACTCTAGGCAGGTGCTCTACCACTGAGCCACACCCCAGCCCCTCACTGGGGGATTCTAGACAGGTGCTCTATCACTGAGTCACACCCCAGCCCCTCACTGGGGGATTCTGGGCAGGTGCTCTACCACTGAGCCACACCCCAGCCCCTCACTGGGGCATTCTAGGCAGGTGCTCAACCACAGAGCCACACACCAGCCTCTTACTGGGGCATTCTAGGCAGGTGCTCTACCACTGAGCCATACCCCCAGCCCCTCACTGGGGGACTCTAGGCAGGTGCTCTACCACTGAGCCACACCCCAGCCCCTCACTGGGGGACTCTAGGCAGGTGCTCTACCACTGAGCCACACCCCAGCCCCTCACTGGGGGATTCTAGTCAGGTGCTCTACCACTGAGCCACACCCCAGCCCCTCACTGGGGGATTCTAGGCAGGGGCTCTACCAGTGGGACATGCACTCAGCCCCTTACAGAGAGATTCAGCTCCTGATTTGCTGTTCACTTTTGCTATTGTTCGTTTGTTTCTGAGACAGGTCTCTGACTTGTCAGCACCTTGGTAAGACTGGCTGTCCAACACACTCCAGGGATCCACCAGTTCCCACCTTTCCTGGCCTAGGATTGCTAATAAACATCACTATGTCTGGCAATTATTTTTTTATTGTGGATTCTGGGGAGATAGTCCTGATCCTTGTAGAGCAGTGGTTCTCAACCTGTGAGTCATGACCCACCCCTAAAGACCATCAGAAAACACAGATATTTACATTATGATTCATAACAGTAGCAAAATTGCAGTTATGAAATAGCAACAAAGATAATTGGTGGCCACCACATGAGGAACGGTATTAAAGGGTCGAAGTATTAGGGAGGTTGAGAGCTGCTGTTGTAAAGCATTATCATCCTAATAGAGTTGTGCCCCATATCTCTATTACGTATCTTTATATGGTTCCCTTAGGTAGAAGTGATGTGTCCATTTGTACAAGCTGTTTATAGAACACTCATGCAACACTTCAATGTGGGCATTTCCCGAAAACTCACTGAGTGTTTGGCATAGGACTCTCACTGTGTAGAGTCCAGACCCCACAATGCCAGAGATAGGGAACTGGTCACACAATTTGCTTTAGTTATTCCATCCTTGACTGCCACCTGCATAGAAAGAAAACTCAAGGAAGGAGCAGCCTGGTGCTGAGACGCCTCCCTGTGGCCTTGGGAGCTTTTCCTGTCTTCCGGTTTGCTCTGCTTTTCTTTTTCTTTTCTTTTCTTTTCTTTTCTTTCTTTTTTTTTTTTTTTATTCCTTAATGATGGCAACTCCTGCTATTTCAGGGGAAGAGGTTTGCTGGCTTCAGAGCATTCCGAATCAATATCACAGTAAATAAGAAACATAATGAAAGAAAAACACACTCCAGCCTGTAGACAAATTTTATCGCTTAAATTCACATGTTGTTAGGGTCGGCTGCAGATACCAGATTTTTGACTGCTTGTTTCTCTCTCCCCTCCTCCCTCCCTCCCTCCCTCCCTAACTTCTCTCTCTCTCTCTCTCTCTCTCTCTCTCTCTCTCTCTCTCTCTCTCTCTCTCTCTGTATGTGTGTGTGTGTCTGTGTGTGGGAATGTGTAAGTCAGGAAGACTGGTTCAGATACCATTCCTCAGGTGCTACCTACTTTTTTCTTCTCTCTCTCTCTCCTTCCTTCCTTCCTTTTCACTCATCTGGAACTTGCCAAATAGGCTAGGCTTGCTGGCTGGTAAACCCTTGGGATCTGCCTGCCTCTGCCTCCTCAGCACTAGGATTACAAGTTTGTCTTTTTTTTCTTTTCTTTTTTCTTTTTGGTGAGCTAGAGATGGATGCATAAGTAGTCTTTTTCCAAGGGACAGTTGTGAGCTGCCCTGTGGGTGCTGGGAATTGAACCTGGGTCTACCAGAAGAGCACCCACTGTTCCCAAATACCGAGCCATCTCTCCAGCCCTAGGATTACAACTTTGTACTGAGCATTATTTAAAAACAAACAAACAAACAAACAAACAAACAAACAAACAGAGTTCTAGGGGTTGAATTCAGGTCCTTATGATTGCATGGCAAGCACGTTCCCCACCGAGTCATCTTCCCAGGCCTTGACTGCTCTCTGTATGCGTAGGAGCCCGGATGTTATCTTAGCTGGGGAAAACCACTTGTAGTCATCATGAGGCTTCCTTATCAAGTTTCTGTAACTTGTACTTATTTACTATTTTTTAAAGTAGGAATATTTTTATTATTTGGTGTGTGTGTGTGTGTGTGTGTGTGTGTGTGTGTGTGTGTGTGTACGTGTACGTGCATGTCGCGGAACATGTGTGGGGATCAGAGGACCATTGGGTGGGTCAGTTCTCTCACGTGGGTGTCAGGGAGCGAACACAGGTTGTCGAGCGTGGCAGCAAGTGTCTCTAACCACTGAGCCGCCTCGCTGGCCCTCGACGGGGAGCTCTGAATGGAAGAGGCAGAGAGTGGGAATTTTTTGACAATGGAGTTAAAAGCCATAGAGCTTTTCCTCTCTCCAGCGCCCTCTTCACAGATGTACAATTTGGAGCAATGTACTGAGTTCCGCGCTTTGGTATTCTGAGCCTCACGTCGCTTCTGCTTCCAACGTGTTTTTAGCCTTTTTGGTTTTTTTTTTTCCTTTTATCTCACCACAGCGTTGCCTGTAAATGCTTTCAGATACCACAAAAACATCTTTTTTAAACCTTCTCCGATCTTCTCGAAGCCTCTTGCTCTTGCCTCTATTCCCGCCCCTCATTCCAGTCCTTTTCCTCATAGTTCCTCATAGTCAACAAGTACATTATTTAAGCTAGTAAAGCTAGCCTTCTATGTTATTACATTCTGTGTGTGTGTGTTGTCCATGCAGGTATATATATATATATATATATATATATATATATATATATATATATATATGTTCACATGTGTATAGGCACCCTTGTGTGTACGTGTTGATACATACGTGTGTGTGTGTGTGTGTGTGTGTGTGTGTGTGTGTGTGTGTATACACATGTGTAGGCTCATACTATGTGTCTCCCTGGATCATTTTGCCAGTCTGGCAAGCTAGCTTGCCTCAGGGATCCCTTGTCTCTGCCTCCCAAGTGCTGGATTCCAGGCAGCCATCATACTTGCCTGGCTTTTACTTGGGTTCTGAGAATCTGGACTCCAGCCCTCCAGTGTGAACACAGCAAGCACTTGATCTGCTCAGCCATCCCCACAGCCCACTCTCAAGGAGTCCTTCCTGCACATGTCCTCACCTTGGCTCTGCTTTGATCCTAGGATCTCAGAGATGGACATGTCCATGTCTCGGCAATGGGACTATCACAATTGTAACATTATGACACATCCAGCCTGGAGGTTGCAGTGGTTCATTTTCTTTTCTTTCTTCCTTCCTTCCTTCCTTCCTTCCTTCCTTCCTTCCTTCCTTCCTTCCTTCCTTCCTTCCTTTCTTTCTTTCTTTCTTTCTTTCTTTCTTTCTTTTTTGGTTTTTCAAGACAAGGTTTCTCCATGTAGTTTTGGTACCTGTCCTGGATCTCGCTCGGTAGCCCAGGCTGGCCTCGAACTCACAGAGATCCACCTGGCTCTGCCTCCTGAGTGCTGGGATTAAAGGCGTGCGCCACCACCACCCAGTTCGAATATATTTTTATGGACTTATCCACGAAGGAAAAACAAATGAAAAATGAAAAATCCATGACAGAGTTAAAAGTATAAAAACAAATTGTTTTATATCTTCTTTCATGTTTCAATACGTGTGTCTACCACATGTGTTCAGCCCCTTCTTATCACCCAATATTTACCTGTTCTTATTTCCTTTTAGACATGTTATATTGTACATGTGGGGGATTGTCCTGGTTGTTAATTGATTTGGGAATACCCTGTCCACTGTGGGTGGCATCATTCTCTAGGCAGGGAGATTTGAACTGCATAAGAGTAGAGAAATAAAGCTTAGCATAGGCAGGCAGACAAGGGAGCAAGCAAGCGTGCATGCATGCCTTTTTCTCTGCTCTTGACTGTGGATATGATGTGATTAGCTGTTTGAGGCTCCTGCCCTGACTTCTCCGCACTGATAGACTGTAACCTGATTGTGAGTTGAATCTCCCTTCCCCTGAGCTTCTTGCCTCCAGGTGTTTTAATCATAGCAACAGAACTATAACTAGGACAAAGGGCATGTATTTTTCTGGGTCCTTCACACTCAATCACATTTGCTCTTCATATATCCCTAGGTAGGTAGCAAGATGGGACACACTGGTAATTTTTTTCTGCAAGCAGATGTGCTGTAGAGCCTCTGGAAAGAAAGAGCGGATCCTCAAGACAAGTCTATGGCAGGTGTTGGAAGATTCCCATGAACAGACAGATGTCAGCTCTCATAATTTCACAGGAGTAAAATGTAGACAAACACATCACTTACAAATGTCATAAGCCTGGAAAGGTGACTGGCTCTTTCTTAGGCCCCTTTTGCTGCTATGACAAAATGCCTGAGACTAGATGTGTAATGGCAATGTAGAATTTAGTGCTTATGGTTCTGAGACCTAGGAAGTCCCAGGTCAGGGCACCAGCAGACTAGGTGTCTAGTGAAGGCCTGGTCTGCATTTGTGTCTTTACACAGTTAAAGGAACCAGCTAGCTTCCTGGGGTCTTTTATGAGGGCACTGGTCCCATTCATGAGCCCCACCGCCCCCACCCGTTATACCTTCATCTCTCATCAAGGAGGATAGCTGTGGTTGCTACTGTTAGGGCACTGGACCTTGAAACAGAGCCTTGTTCATGATCAGCAATAGCACTACCACTGAGTCACAATCCCAGGCCATCGCTAGGGCAGCGAGGCAGGTGATCAACCACTGAGCCACAACCTCAACCCCTCACTGGAGATTCCAGGCAAGATCTCCACTCCTGAGCCATGGCCCTAGCCCTTCTCTGTGGGGTTCTTGGCAGGTGTTCTACCACTGAGCCACACCCCAACCCCTCACTGGGGGATTCTAGGCAATCATGCTACTTCTGAACTATATCTTTGGTCCCTTTTTAACTTTTATTTTGAGAGGTTTCATTATGTAGCCTAGTCTGGCCTTGAACTCACAATCCTCCTGTCTCAAGCCTCCTATGGGCTGATGTTACAGGTACATCCCACCATGCATGGACAGGGGTTTAGTTTCCATCTTATAAATCCTGGGGTGACACAAACCCTCTCCACACCTCCATTTTCTTATCTATAAACTGACGATCATAACACCCTTTTACTTAAACAGAGCTGCCGAGAAGGCAGAAAGAGTTGAAATAGGTAAAGTCACAATCACCCGTGGCTGCTAATAAAGACTCAATACACATTAAAGAAAGAATCATGGCTTGTTAAAGTCTGCGAGACATCCTCATTAGATTATGAAAGGGGGTCTAATCTCCATGAATGGTATATTCTGGAGCTTTTCCTGATTAGCTGACATTTTTACTCAGCTTCATTAGCAATTTGGGGATATAAATATTTCATTAGTGATACATCCAAGCCAAGTACTTGGGATGTTTAAAAAAGAGCAGTGGTTGTCAGGGTAGGAACTCTGTCTTGCCAAAGCCCATCTCACCAGGCTCACAGTTTATATTCTTCTTGTTTGGGATACCCTTCACAGCCACCCAAGGGGACCTACCTATATATTTATGTATTTTATAAAGAAATTCTCTTTATTTTTAAATTATGTGTATGTCTGTTCATGTGTATGTGTGAATGCAGGTGCCTGTGGAGGCCAGAAGGGGGCGCCAGATCCCCTGGAGCTGGAGTTACAGGTGGTTGAAAGTGTCCTGACATGGACCTAAACTTGGGTTCTCTGGAAGAGCAGTGTTCACTTTTAACCTCTGAGCCATCTCTCCAGCCCATATTTTTGTAAAAGTATAAAAATAAGAGCTTTTATTTCTTGCATAAAGAGGAATCTCCCAAAGTATATACATTTCAGGTCCCACAAAGCTGGATTTATTTGTTTTGAAAAAGCAAATCCCAATTTTTAAATATTCATTTACTTATTTGTGTGTGCGTGTGTAGGTGCACTTGTATGTAAGTATGTACAGGTGTGTAAGCATGCATAGGGAGAATCAAGGACAACCTTAGCTGTTGTTCTTCAGGCATTGTTCACCTTGATTTTTTGTTTGTTTGTTTTTGAGATGTTATGCCCAGATCTCAGGGATTCTCAAAAGACCACCACAGAGACCAAATCCCATATGTAAAAGCAAAAAGCTTGGAGCTTGGACCCTCTGTCCCATGCAGCCACAAGAGCAGAGAGCCCAGAGCCCAGAGCCCAGTCAGGGTGGGGTTTTTATCATAGCAGAAGTTGGGGAGAGGGGATTTCCAGGGTTCAGGACCCTGATTGGCTGACATTTGTCTAGGGGTATAGGGAAGATTTGGAATGTCAGGTATTTCCTCTTAGATGCAGGCCCTCCCTGGGTGGTATCAGTTTATGGCTTTTCCTGGGTCCAGGTATTACCTGCCAGAAACCCTGTGGTCAAGCTGTTTTGGGCTCCCCCACAGAGACAGTATCTCTCACTGGCCTAGAACACACAAGCAAGCCCCAGGAATCCACCAGAGTCTGCGTCCCTCAGGCTATAATTATAAGCCATGATACTATGCACACCTGGCTTAAAAAATACACAAAATCTATTATTTTTAATTAAATGTGTGTGTGTATGTATGTGCATGCACCTGTGTGTGTGTGTGTGCACATGAGGATGTGAGTGCTCATGAAGTCCGGAGGAAGGGGATATATATATATATCTTGTCTTGGCGCTGCAATTACAGGTAGCTGTGAGCTGTCTCATGTGGATTCCGGGAACCACCCCTGGGTCCTCTGTAAGAACAGTGCATGCTCTTAACCTCTGGGTCCTCTCTCCAGCCTCATTCCTGACTTTTAACATGAGTTCTGGGAGTCAAAGTCGGTTCTTCCTGCTTTCACAGGAAGCACCTTGCCCACTAAGCCACCGATCACTCCCAAACCCTAAGTTTGAAGATAATAGATAAAATTTTTGTTACTGGTTTATCGTGGCGGGGATAGTAGGATAGCTGAAGGGGTTTTCAGCTGAGGTGATACACAGTGGCTGCAGGGAAGGTGTCAAGCGAGAAAAAACACAAGATGGTTCACTCTGATCCAGGTGGAACAGGAAGCTGGGAAAACAGAACGCCAGCCTTCAGCTGGCTGCCTCTTTTTTTTTTTTCCCTTCCATTTTTAGCAGTCCATGCATGGTGTGTGGCTTTTTCTAGATAGACACAACACATGTATCTGTTCATTCCAGAATGAGACTACGTGGCAGACCCAAATAATGATTCTACCAAAGTCCGACTGGTGAGTTTTCTTGGTGTTATTAACAGGAGTCTGGGGGATCGGTTAATGTAGCTGCATCACTAACGAGCTGTCCCAATAGGAATGAGGACTCCTGAAAGCCGAAGCCTCAGAGTTCTGCATGACCTGCTGGCAGCTCCATGGGTCTGGAAAACTCCATCCAGCAGCTCAGCTAGCCACTCTCCTCTCCCAGTGCATTTTTATTGCTTCTACAACATTGAAGGGAAAGGGTCTGGTGTATCTTGTAATTTCCAACTTTCTCAGACAAGGTGAAGTTTCTTTAATTCCTGAGTCTCATGCCCCCCACACCTCCTTCCTGGAGGAAATGGCTGCACAACCAGGGTAGGGGGCCATTGTCATTAAAGATGGGCTCCCCACCCCCCATCCCCCAATCTGTTCATCACCTCTGGAAACATTTCTACAAACATAACCCAAAAATGTGCCTCAGTAATTCTTAATCCAATCAAGGCGACTGTGAAGATTAGCTTGGCATTGGTCTTGGTTCGGCTGCATTTTATATAGTTAGTGGGCTGGTTATTTTAGGCATAAAGATCTTTTCATGCACACCTGGGAATCTAGGAATTTTAAGTCTATTTTTTTTGTAGCTGATTTGCACATACATAAAATATGAAAATATCTCGGGGCAAAAATGATGCTTGGGAAATGTGAAGTATCTCAATGAATGTCTGTGATAAAACCGTGTCTTCTGAGCTGAATGTCATTGAACCCCAGTCTCAGTGAACTGGGAGCCCTCATTACGGGTGCAACCAAAGGCTGGTACTGGGAAGATTATGGGATGCTAATGCAAGGATTCAGGACCCCCACCCCACCCCCTGAGGATACTGCAATCCACTCATCCAGCCTGAAGAAATTTTGTCTTGAGGCCAAGTCTCACATAGCTGAGGATGTCCCCAAAGTCCCAGTTCTTCTGGTTCTACCACCAGGAGCACTGAGATTACAGGTATGGACCATAATGAACAGTTTCCATTGGAAGGTCCCAGTCTACGTGCCATGTTAGATCCTTCCAGACAGGCGGTGGCTTTGGTGACCCAGGAGAGTACAGAGAACTGGCCAGGACCAACCATGGAGAAATTGATTGGTGGTGTCCTACTCAGCTGTAACTGTCAACTTGACATTGCTTAGAGTCACTTTAATTAAGGGATTGTCCAGGTCAGAACGGCAGTGGGCATGTTACGGGGAGGAATACCTTCTTGATTTTTAGTGATAAAGGAGAGTCCAGCCCACTGTGGGCGGCACCATTCCCTGGGTAGGTGGTCCCGCGCTGTATAAGAAAGCTAGATGAGCATGAGCCTATCAGAGTCCCAGCAAGGAGCATTCCTGGTGATTCCTATTGCACTTCCTGGGCTGTGCGTGAGTTCTCTGGTCAGAGGTGATGCCGCATGGAGCTGTAAGCAGTTCTGCTTTCAGGCTTCTGCTGAAGTTCCTGCCCTGACTTGCCTCAGTGATGATAGTCTATGACCTGGGAGTGTCAGTCAAATGAACTCTTGTCTCTCCTACATTGCTTTTGGTCAGAGTGGTTTACTACTGCAGCAGAATGAAACTAGAACAAATTGGAACACACACACACACACACACACACACACACACACACACACACCTTCAAAATAATAAATACATACCTTTTTAAAAGTGACTAAGATGGCAAGACAGCTAAGCAAGTAAAGTCACTTGTTACACGAGCCCAATGACCCGAGTTCAACCCTGGATCTCACATAAAGGTAGAACAGACCACCTCCACACGGTTGCCCGCTGACCTCCCCACACACGTGCCACGGCACACATGCACCTTCTTCCTCCTTCCACAGCACGGGTAGACACAATGTTTTGAAAACAGTTTGTGAGCAAGACCAGCAGACACAAGGGATTCTAATTTTATGAACTTTAGAGACGAGGCAAACTCATAGACACAGGAAATGTTACCACTGCTCACCAGGGGCTGGGGTAAGTCCTCAGAGCAGCAGTTCTCGACCTTCCGAATACTGCAACCCTTTAATACAGTTCCCCACGTTGTAGTGACATCCCCTCCCCCCGAGCCATACAGTTATCCTCATTGCTACTTCATAACTGTAATTTGCTAGTGTTAAAAATCATAATGTAACCGAAAAAAAAAAAAAAAGCCGGGCGGTGGTGGTGCATGCCTTTAATCCCAACACTCGGGAGGCAGAGGCAGGCAGATCTCTGTGAGTTTGAGGCCAGCCTGGGCTACCAAGTGAGTCCCAGGAAAGGCGCAAAGCTACACAGAGAAACCCTGTCTCAAAAAACCAAAAACAAACAAACAAAAAAAAAACCCATAATGTAAATATCTGATATTTTCAGTGGTCTGAGGCAACCCCTGTGAAAGGGTCGTTCAACTGCCCCCGGAAGGGGCGTGACCCACAGGTTGAGAACCACTGCTTTAGCGGGCTCAGAGTTTATGATCAACATGATAGAACATTCCTAGGACACTTCAGATGTACTTATTTATACTACCGACCTGAGTATTTTTTTTTTCAGATGTTTCAAGTGGTACCTTTTTGTTAGGTGTGCTTTCTGAGACTTCCTGGGTTGACCTAAGACTCCTCCTCCCGGCTGCTGGCCAACCCCGCTGAGGCTGGCTGTAGCAGGCCAGCTTCGAGACAAAAGCCAGGGAACTTGCATTTTCACGGGCTCCAGGGCTCCCGAGTGACTCGGACTCTGAGACCGCCTGGCTCGGAGGCAGGCCCTGTTGTTCTGTTTTCTAATTGGAACACGCCATATGTGCTCTTCACTCATCCCCAGCTGCCACAACCCACACGTTCCCAGGGAGCAGCAGGTCCCTTATCTCAGCAGCTGCGGGCGGGGAGTGGTGTCAGTAATCAGAGAGGCAGTGGGGGCCGGGGGTGGGCAGCTGAGGATAGCAACAATAATAAAATCCTGGTTTGGGCAGTATGGCCATCACCCACCACTTTACGTGAATTTTTGCATTCTATAGTTTTGGTTACCTTCAGTCAATTACAGTGTAAATCATTTCAAAATTAAATGGAAAGTTCCAGAAACAAATAGTTTGTAGGTTTTAAAGATGTGTTTTATTATTATGTGCCCATACACTCACACAGACACAGGCAAGCATACACACACACACACACACACACACACACACACAAACTTCTTAGGCTATAACTCAGACCTACCAGTGACTGCAATGCAAATTAACATTCTAGAACCCTCTCAAGCACAGACCAATTCTTCATGCATCCACCAGTCTTTGATTATTCTCAGCCTGGAGTCCTAATGACTGTGAGGCTGGAAGGTGAGGTTATTCACTGTGGGGGAATCCACGCACTCCACCCAGTCCCTGGCTGAATGGTCACCCTCCAAGCCCATGTCCATGTGGCCCAGGGCTTCTCATACTGATTTTGGAAGTAGGTGGAGAGAGTCTCCTGGGTTAGCCCTTTGAGACAGGGCTTTGAGGCAAGGGAATACTAAGGGAGTATTTGGTAACACTGACGAGCGTGAGGAGTCCGGATAGAATTCTGTAATAACAACCTCCTCCATTAGTTTGTACTGTTTGAACCCTTCTCACTGCCAGTTTACACGCTCTAAGCCTGGATGACAGTTGTTGCTTTTATTGCTAAGGAGCAGACGCGCCTCCCTTGCTAGTCCCTTCTGATCTGGGGCGGCATTTGCTTCCCCCCTTGCCCTCCCCAACTCCCCCAAATACTGTTTATCAAAACCCGCAGCCACACAAGGATTCCCAAATGGCACCTGGCCAATTTAGTATTGGATTTCCTCTAGTCCTGGAAGGTAAACATTTATCTCTGCAGAAATAGGTTTTTGTTTTCTTATTTGAGTTTGTCTTGAGGAGAAAAGAAACTTACACAAAGTGTTATTCTTACTGACTTTATTTTTTTTCCCCAGTGTTGGAGATTGAACCTAAAAATGCTCTACCACTGAGCAACACCCCCCCAATCCTTTTTATTTTTGTGTGTGTGTGTGTGTGTGTGTGTGTGTGTGTGTTACACATGCATATGCACACATGTGCTCCTGTGGAGGCCAGGGGTTAACATTGGGTATCTTCTTCCTTAATCCCTCTCCACCTTAATCCCTTGAAAACAGTTCTCTCACTAAACTTGAAGTTAGGCTGGTAGTCAAAGAATCTTCCAGTCTCTGCCCTCCCCACCTAGTATTGGGATTACAGGCTCATGCCACCATGCCCGGCTTTGTAAGAGGTGCTGGGGAGCCAATCTCGAGTCTTCGTGCTTGTACAGTGAGTGATTTTCCCCGGGGCCATCTCCCCAGGACCATTTCTTTCTCAGAAGCTATTTTCAAATGAATAGTATTTAATCCATTGCCACTGGCAGCATTTCCTGTTGGCCACCTTATTAACTGTTTTCTAGTCGGCTTATCATTCTTTGCTCAGGTGCAAGAGTTCACCAGCCCTGTGGCGATATGGTTTTCTGTGTAAATGTGTGGTGGAATAGTGAGTGCCCATCCCCTCTCCCCGTGCCTAACTTTGCGATATCTCCCTTAATTCTCCGGATCCAAATAGTTTCTTTCTGTGGCTAGCTGAAGCACTTTCATCTGTGGCCTTTTTCTGTCACCTCTGACATGGCTTCCTCGGGGCTATCTGCACAGTTCTGAGATCCCCATTCAGATTCCTTAAAACCATGTGGAGGAAAAGAGGAGAAATAAGAATCATTGTGGGAGGCGGGGAGATGGCTCACAGGTAAAGGAGCTTGCCAGCAAGTGTGACAACTTGAGGTTCCCCCTTGGACCCAAACCCTGGGAAGCAAGAAGTCTCTCCTGCAACTTGCCCTCTGACTTCTACATACACACCACGGCCGGTACTGGGGTGGGGAAGGGTTCGCATTTGAGCAGGTGAGTTTGGTGTTGGGGTGGCAGGACCATGCACGACCTTCTTCTCTGCCCAGCATCCCAGCCCTTGACTGACATGAATTTCTGTGATCCTCTACCTTTTCTTACTCACTCCTCCCTGTTTGTCAGAACACCCCATCTTCTCTTCTTCCAGGCACCACATGACTGTGTCTTTAAAGAACAAAACCTGTGACACAGCGAGGCCAGCCCCTTCATCTACTGAAAGCGCAGGCCTTTCAATTTGCAAAAGCTGCTGGGCATCCTTAAGGTGTGAAGGGTCTGCATGGTTTCTGTTAAAGGAACATTTGGAGGTCTCTACAGCAAAGCCACATAAAAGAGCTTTGTACAGTGGTGGGGGTCTCTAGCCCTGGCACTGAAGGGGCAGAGGCAGGAGGATCCCTGGGGCCCCTTGGTCAGCTTGTCTAGATGAATCAGCAAGATCCAGGTTTGGTGAGAAATTCTGTCTCAAAAACAAACAAACAAACAAAAAACAGGGATGGTAGTGCACACCTTTCATCTCAGCACTAGGGAGGCAGAGGCTGGCTTCTTGCCGATGATGGTGTTGCGTTCTCCATGGAATAGCTTTTCTTCCCCTTCCTTTCCACGCTATCTTAGTTACTTTCCTCATGGCTATGGCAGAAATACCTGGCAAAAACAACTTATGGGACCAGGTGGCAGTAGTCCATGCATTTAATCCCAGCATTTGGCGGGATCTCTGTGAGTTGGAGGCTAGCCTGGTCTACAGAGCGAGATCCAGGACAGGCACCAAAACTACACCCTGTCTTGAAAAACAAACAAAACAAACAAACAAACAAAAACTTATGGAAGAAAGGGTTTGTTCTGGCTCACAGTTTGAAGGTGCACAGTCCATCCTTGTGAGGAAGGCATGGCAGGGTGAGAGAGTGAGGCATATGGTCCCATTGCACCTGCAGTCAGGAAGTCGAGAGAGAGAGATGAATGCTGTTCCTCAGTTCACCTTCTCGTTTTAATTTAGTCCAGGACTCCAGCCCATATGCAGTGCCATCCACATTCAGTATAAGTCTTCCCACCTCATTCACCCTAATCCAGAGACTGCCTCACAGATTTACCCAGATGTGTGTCTTCCCAGATGAGTCTAGATTCTGCCAAATTGACAGTCAATGTTAACTATTCACATGTGTCACAGCACAGCTGTCTTAGATGAGGGCATGGAGATATATTCCAATTTCCTAAATGCCAGGGAGTTAAAATTTCTCACATGCTTACTTTTTTGCAATCAAGGGACTTTGTTAGGACATATAGGTATCCTGAAGTTTATACTGTTTATTTTCAATACTTTTAAGCTGTGCATATTTGTATCTTTGCATGTAAATATGTGTGCATGTATGCAGATGTCCACAAAGGTCAAAAGAGAGAGTCAGGTCCCCTAGAGCTGGAGTTACTGGTGGTTTTGAGCAGCCAGTATGGGTGCTAAGAACTGAACTCTGATGCTCTCTATGAGGTGTTAGTATTCTTAGGTGTAAGTACTCTTAACTATCGAACATCTACCCAGCCCCATCACAGTGTTTGGGATGCAGATCTAAGGTGATTCATGTCTTGCATTTTGTCATTTCTAGAGGAGCTGAAGGCTCCCTTGGAAGAGTATGTCCACAAACGCTACCCTGGGCTGGTGAAGGTGGTACGCAATCAAAAGAGAGAAGGCCTGATCCGAGCACGCATCGAGGGCTGGAAGGCGGCCACTGGCCAGGTCACTGGCTTTTTCGATGCCCATGTGGAATTCACTGCTGGCTGGTAGGTCATGAGCCAAAACTTATCACTTAGTAAAGGGCTGAATCTGGGAGGTGGGACCTTTTGCCTGTTTCTATTGGAGCCACTGGAAGAATGGAGAAGGGATGCTTGGTGGGAAGGCCATTGGGGTAAAGTTGGAAAGCAAGAAAAGTAAATCACTGGCTGGCTTTCTAGACACTGTTATTGTTATCATCAATCTATGAGTTGCTTTTCTCATTGCTGTGACCTAAAGTACCTAGCAAAAAGCAGCTTACAAAAGAAAGAAACCAACTTTAACTCATGGCTTGAAGGTATGGTCCATCTTGGTAGGGAGTCATGGCAGAAATGTGAGGCAATTGGTTACATTGTATCCAGAAATGAGAGGCGTTTGGTTACATTGTATCCGCAGTCAGGAAGCAGAGAGAGATGGACGCTGGTGCTCAGCTCACTTTCTCCTTTCCATTCAATCCAGGACCCCAGCTCACAGGATCGTGCCACCTATATTCAGGGTGGGTCTCCCCACTTCAATTAGCCAATGTAAGAAGCTACTTCACAGGCATGCCCTCACAGACATTTATTTGATTCTAGGTCCTGTCAAGTTGACAGTCACGATGAACTGTCACAGTCACGGTTGTGGTCAGTAAATCCAAAGCCAGTCTGGGACACATGAGTCCTTGTCTCCAAAATAAGTCATTTCTCTAAAACAGTAGCAACAGATAGGGACTGGAGAAATGGCTTGGTGGTTAAGAGTACTAACTTATCTTGCAGAGGACCCAACTGTGCATGGGTACATATGAGGTAGGGGAGGTGTGTGTATGTGTGTGTGTGTGTGTGTGTGTGTGTGTGTGTGTGTGTGTGTGTGTGTGTGTGAGAGAGAGAGAGAGCGCGCACGTGTGCATGCACATGCTTGTTGAGGCCAGAGGACAACTTCAGGTGTCATTCTTTAGGTGACATCTACCCTTTTCTTCGAAACAGGGTCTCCCTGACATAGAACTCACCAAGTCAGCTAACTGGCTGACCAGTGCGTCTCAGGGATCCTCCTATCTCTGCCTTCCGTGTGCTGGGATTACAAGTGGGTGCCGCTGTGTCTGGGTTTTTTTCACATGTGTTCCAAGGATGGAACTTGGGTTCTCATGCTTGCATAGCAAGTACTTCATCAAATCACCTATCTCCCCAACCCTTCTATCCACTAGGTTCTGGCCTTGACCTCCTGCCTACCATTCAGTCACCTCATCTCCATCAGTTTCCCTCCTAACCACTTCTCCCACCTCCCACCTACTCTGCTGGGACCACCCTCTCCCCACCTTGGTGCTTTCTCACTCACCCTCAGGAATGCAATGGCTTTCTGAATTCATTCTTTGGTGTGTTTGGCTCTGTAGTCCCTGTGTAGTTCTAGCTGGCCTAGAATTCAATATGTAGTCCAGGCTAGCCTTGAATTTAAAGTGGCCTTTACCTCCTGCCTCCATCTCCTGAAAGCAGGGATTACAGATGTGCACCACCACACCCAGCCACTTGCTGTATCGATGACAATGGTCTAGGCTGGGGATGTGCCTGGTTCAGATGGGTCCCCCCTCAGAATTTTCCACTGTCACTCTGAAACGGTCCCATCAGTCAACACAATGGGCATTCCAAATTGGCAATATTTGGCATCTTCCCTGAAAGGTATCATCTAATATATAATATATAATAGCCAGTAGAGCCTAAATACTCTATGGTCTAATTCTAACTAGGCTCTGTGATGTCAGCCTTAGCTATACAGACTTATTTTCTATACTTCAGTCAAAATATCCCATGCCTCTTTCTGAATTAAAACCCCTGTGTGTTTCCTCATTACAGGGAGAAAGCATGTCTCACCATTTACTGGGTAAAAATCTCCACAGTGACCCAGTATGTTGTTGTTTTTCTCTCTTTTTTGGGGGGGCCACCACCCAGCTCCCAAATACATCACACATGGAGGCTTATTCTTAATTATAAATGCCCAGCCTTAGCTTGGCTTGTCTCTTGCCAGCTTTTCTTATCTTTAAATGAACCCATCTGTCTTTTGCCTCTGGGCTTTTCCCTTTCTCTATGTCTGTACACCTCTCTTTCTTACTCCCTTGCTGGCTGTGTAGCTGGGTGGCTGGCCCCTGATGTCCTCCTCCTTCTCTTGCTCCTAGATGTCCTTCATTCCCAGACTTCTCCTATATATTCTCTCTGCCTGCCAGCCCTGCCCATCCTTTCTCCTTCCTGCCTTGCTATCGGTCAGTCAGTTTTTTATTAGACCATCAGGTGCTTTAAGCAGGCACAGTAATACAGCTTCATGGAGTTAAACAAATGCAACATAAACAAAGGTAACACACCTTAAAATACTATTCTGTAACACCAGTACACTAAGGATGCCTCTATTCTCCCTGTGGCATTTGAACTGGGTGTTTTTGTGGCTCAGCTTGAATGTCTTCTGTGTCCTGGGATCCAGGGAGGACTTTGGCCTGGGTCTGGAGAAAGAGATCTGTCAGTAATGTGTGTGAGCAGCTGAGTTAGATCCTCAGAACCCAGTGAAAAAGCCAGGCTGGTGGTGCAGGCTGGGGGTGGAGAGCAGAGGAAGGAGGCTCCCTGGGGCTCACTGGCCAGCTAGCCTAGCCTTGTTGATGAGATCCAGTCCTAGGAGAGACCCTGCTTCAATAACAATAGGGATGGGGATGCAAGAATGACTGTTGAGGCTGTTAACTGGTACCCATGAACATTTATATGTGTGTGCATGTGCATACTGTGCCAATTAGTTTTTATCAATTTGACACAAATTAGAGTTAGCAGAGAAGAAGGCATCAGACTGGCCTATGGGTATGTCTGTGGGGCCATCCCTGGGCAGATGAGAGTAGACAGTATCAGAAAGGTAGCTGAGCAAGCCAGGGTAAGTAAGCCAGTAAGCAGATAGACCAAGATAATTTGGCTCTGGACCTTCAACATTTCAAGTCTCCACAATCACATGTCATGGAGCATGTGCGGAGATCAGAGGGCACCTTGCAGGAAGTGGTTCTCTCCTCCCATCATCTGGGTCCCAGAGATTGAACTCAGGTAGTTAGGCCCAGTGGCAGGTGCCTTCACCCACTGAGCCCCCCCACCAGCTTAATCATCGAAGTTCTAAACAACCAATCAGACTTCCAGCATCTCTGACACAGGTGAGAACTTCAGTCCACACTTGAGATGGCTATCCAGGTTGCTTCCCAGCTGTGACACTGTTACATACATCCACATCCCTTTGGTAAAGCGATTCACATGTGGAAGCCCCACCATGAGGGGGCTCCAGATTTGTTAGGCGAATAGAGGAAGCACAGTAGGTCCCATGACCACAGGACACCCCAGGGTGGAATGGGGAGGGGAGGAACAGGAAATGAGAAAATGTCATGGAGAGGGAGACCAATCTTCTGCGCTGTGGAAACATTCTTGAAGGTGATGGGGAGGTGGTTCAGTTGATAAGAATTCCTTACTGTGTAGGCATGAGGATGTGTGTCCAGATCCCCACCATCGATGTTTAAAAAAAAAAAAAAAGCCAGGGATAGCCCTGTGTGTGCCTGGAACTCCAGAGCTGTCACAGGTGGAGATAAGAGGCTCATTGAGGCTCATTGGCTACCAGCCTCACTCCAGGTTCACTGGAGACCCTGTCTTGAGTTAATAAGGTGGGAAATGATAGAGCAGGACACCCAACATCCTCCTCTAGTCTCTACTTTTGTGCACAGGTAGGCACATCTGCAAACACATGTGTACATACACCACACACATGGAGAAAGAAGGAAGTGTAATGCTGTGCACGTATGGAAATACCATGATGAAACCCCATTCCTTTGAAGACTGACTTAAAATATTAATTTTGTTTTCCAGTTCAAAGAGCAAAAGAGGGACTCCGGGAATGTTTAGTCAGTTGGGTTCTTGTGATACAAGCATGAAAATCTGAGGTCTGATCCCCAGCACCCACATAACATCATGTTGGGTACTGTGGTGAATACCTGTAACCCCAACACGGGGGAAGGTAGAGGCAGGAGGATCTTTGCGGCTCACTGGCTATCCAGTCTAGTGGAATCTGTGAGCTCTGAGTTGAGTGAAAAATCCTGTCTCAAAAAAAAAAAAAAAAGAAAAGAAAAGAAAAAAGAAAAAAAGAAAGGAAGGAAGAAAAAGAAAAGAAAGAAAAGAAAAGAAAAAGATGGAGGGCCTAAAGAGATGGCTTGATGGTTAAGAGTGCTTGCTGTTCTTCCAAAGGACCTGAGTTTAGTTTTCAGCACAAACATCAGGCGGCTGACATCAACTTCCTATAAGGCCAGTGGAACACAATCCCACACACAAACATACACACATATACATAAACAAAAATAAATCTTAGAAAAAAATAATAAAAAGGTGGATAGGCATCAAGGATGAATCCTGACAGTGACCTCTGGCTTCTGCATATGTGAGCACACCCATGTGCACTCATACACATATGCACTTATACACATATACCCTCACACACATGAATATGCACACACAAAAATCACTGCACACATACAATACCAAAAAAATTTTTTTAATTCAAAAGTAAAAACGTATTTTAAAGGAGCAGAAAAAGTGAACCTCCTTACTGGAAAAAAGTAGGCATGGCTTCTCTGGATAGGTGACATCAGAGCTAAGCGACTTAGTGGCTCTGCTTTCTGCTGGCTGCCAAGGGCATTCCCCCCACCCCACCCCCACCACCCCTAAAGAGAATCTCTCCAGTGAAGATGTGAGGGAGAAAGCTGCAGATGCTGACGAAAATAATTCCCCTCTGGCTTCCACCTCCACCATGTGTGTAAAACGTATCGAAGGCAGTCAACGGCCCAGGGTATATTTTATTGCTCATTTTAAATAGAAAGATGAGCTGAGCCAACAGGTAATTCAATAGCTGCAAATGAAAAGAGATTGTTGCAGGCTGTAAGTTCTCATTATTCTTCCAAAGAGCACAAAGAAATGGGATTTTTCCACTTGACTCTTTTCCAAAGTCTACGCTCTGGTCCAAGCTGCAAGATTAATGTCTCGGCTTCCATGAGCCATCTTTAGCTTCTAGAACGTGCAAAGTGATTCCTTCCTGTGAGGGGCCTCACAGACACACGGTCGGCTTGACCATCTGCTCTGAACTAAGCCAACCAGCTAACACCTTGAAACCAGTTCATGCCGGCTGCAGCCTTGAGGGAGGAGGCACAGCTGGGAGTCAAGATTTGCCTGACTTTGGGCTTAATTAGTTCCAAGGCTTCCGCCTGCAGACCAATCAGATCTTTTTGAGCAATCAATTAGATAATCAATTAAAACAACAAAAATAGTCGAACTCACACAAAGAAACTAATGAAACTGCTTATTAAACCCAGCGCAGAAATGACCTATTTGAGGATAGGAAATTTAGTTCCAGCAGAAAGAAAAAGAAAAAAGAAAAAAAACAAAACCATCAGCAACAAAAGGTGGCAGACAGTGCTCTGAGGGGAAATCATATAGAACTGCCAATCGTACAGAGATGGGGACAGTGTTTGGGACAAAAGGGCTTGGGGCTGGAGAGATGGCACAACACATACTACTCTTACAGAGGACCTGAGTTTGGTTCCCAGGATCCACACCAGGTGACTTAAAACCACCAGGAGCTCCAGCTCTGGGGGATTTGGCGCCCTCTTCTGCCCTCCAATGGCACTGTACTTACATGCACATATCTACACATACATAAATAAAAATAAATTCTGAGAGAGAGAGAGAGAGAGAGAGAGAGAGAGAGAGAGAGAGAGAGAGAGAGAGAGAGAGAGAGATGGGGGAAGGAACTCGAAGGTTTGGAGCTTTCTGAGGATAAGACTCCACATTAATTCTCTTGCAAGGCTTCTCCTGTCCACACAGGCATCGCTACAGTGATTTTGTTATGAGTGAAGGTATGAGAGGCATACTGCACACTTGAAAACACATACAGAGTGTCCATGGATGCAGATCCATTGGTAGAGTGCTTTCCTTGCATACACAAAGTCCTAGATTCCATCCCCGGCACCATATAAACCTAGCATTTAGGTTAGAGGCTGATGCGTGCTTCTAAGTCCAGCACTTAGTAGGCAAAGGCAGAAAGATTGGCAGTTCTAGGACAGCCTGGGCTACATGGGAGTTCAGGGCTAGCCTGGGCAACTTTAACAGAACAGTCTTAAATTTAAAACACAATCAGGGTAGGGATGTAGTTTGATTGGTAGAGTGCTTGCCTAACACGCAGGAGGCCCTGGGTTAGATTGCCGGGCTCACATAAACTGAGTGTGGTGTGGTAGTGCATGCTTATCATCCCAGCATGAGCAGAGTGGAGGCAGGAGAATGAGGAATTCAGGCTTCACTTCTTCTACACAGTCTTTGAGACCAGGCTGAGATACGTGAAAGCCTGTCTCAAAACAAAATGGAAACGAAACCATAGAAACCTACATGGCGGTCGCATGCTCCGACTTGGATAGGTCATGTGCCTTTGAGTACCTCAGTTTCCTTCTGAGTTCCGGCCTTTGAATCTTCTTCATTTTGGGCAGTTTTAGAAGCCAGCTGGCTGATGCATGCCCCAGGAGAGAGAGATTTGATTGTGACTTCTCTGTTCTGCAGGGCCGAGCCGGTTCTGTCCCGCATCCAGGAAAACCGGAAGCGGGTCATCCTCCCCTCCATCGACAACATCAAGCAGGACAACTTCGAGGTGCAGCGCTATGAGAACTCAGCCCACGGGTACAGCTGGGAGCTGTGGTGCATGTACATCAGCCCCCCAAAGGACTGGTGGGACGCCGGAGACCCCTCTCTCCCCATCAGGTCTGTGACAAGTAAGCTCTGGCGGGGCTGGTAAAAAAAAAAAAAATCTGCACAGTGAGGCCCCAGGCCCAAGGGTCAACTTGCGCCATGGAGAAGGGCTGGGAGAGACTGGCGGCCAAGGCTGGTGCCGCGGTGTGCAAGCAGCTCCCTGAGGAATGGTCGTGCCTTAGGATCATAATTCCTTGCTGAGAGAGACAATTGTATTTTATAGCAGCAGCGACAGCTCTTGGGCGCCTCTTTTCATATGGCTGCAATGAAAGTTTAAAATTGGCAATAATACAGTTTTTTCATTCTTCCTCGGGTGTTCCGTAGCTTCACTTTCTATGATCTTACCCACCCTTGGTTAGCCTGTGTGAAAACACTAAATTATCTCAACCTCTCAGCTCGACGTCGGTAATTTAATCACATCGGCCAAGATTTTTCCTGTAATGTCACATTCACAGGTTCTAGGGATTGGGGTATGCCATGGGGGAGGGGCGACATCATTCTACCTAGTGTCAAACTGACTTTTTGTTTTCATTTTCATTTATTATCATTGGGGGGAGGTGTGTGCTTGTGCCACGGCACACATGTGGAGGTCAGAGGACATCTTTGTGGAGACAGTCCTCTCCTTTCACCTTTATGTGGGTTCTGGGATTCAAGCTGGGCCATCGGACTTACATGGCAAGCACCATCATTTGCTGAACCATCTTGTCAGTCCCAAACGGATACACATGCGAGGTGAGCGTGCGTGTACACACACACACACACACACACACACACACACACACACACACACACACCAGAGGATGTCCGGCATCATTCCTCAGGTACCTTCATTTGAAATAGTGGCTCTCATTGGCATGGGTATTTGCCACAAATGCCAGGCTAGCCGGTCAGTGAGCTTCCAGGAGTGCACCTGTATGTGTCTCCCATCTCATCATTCCTGCGATCACAAATACATGATATGGTACCTGGCTTTTGTGGGGGCCCTTGGCATCAAACTGGGAACATCACTTTGGTGAGACAAGCACTTTACCAACTGAGCCATCTTCCCGGTCCCCAGACTCCTAAAATGGGGTTCATTCCATCTTCAGTCATTAGAGGTGGGAATCCCAGCCTGGACTTAGTGCAAGTTTTTTCTTCCCCATATCAAGCAGGAAAGCAAGAAGGAAATAAGGAACAGGAGCAAGGACTTTCTATAGGGTGGGTGTGGGTTCTGTCTTGGTTTGCAAATTTGTGATAATAAAAATATGTTAGTTTTTTTTTAATTCCTATGACAAGTATCTGAGAAAAGCAACTTAAGGAAAACAAGATGTGCTTTTTTTTTTTTTTTTTTTTTTTTTTTTGAGACAGGGTCTCACTATGTAGATCTGATTGTTCTGGAACTCACTATGTAGACCAGGCTGACCTCGAGCTGACAGAGATCCCTCTGCCTCTGCTGTCCAAATGCTGGGATCAAAGGTGTGTGCCACCACACCTGGCTGGAAAGCAAGACTGGTTTGTTTGGGTTTTTTTTTTTTTTTTTTTTTTTTTGGTTTTTTGAGACAGGGTTTCTCTGTATAGCTTTGCGCCTTTCCTGGAGCTCACTTGGTAGCCCAGGCTGGCCTCGAACTCACAGAGATCCGCCTGCCTCTGCCTCCCGAGTGCTGGGATTAAAGGCGCAAGACTGGTTTTAACTCCTCACTTCGGAGATGAGTCTACGATGGCAGGAGGGGTACAGTAGAAAAGAGCAGCCCCATTCTAGAGCCAGGAAACAGAAAGAGAGGGTGTCCATTCCAGACGCCTTTTCCCCTTCCCCCTTTTTATTCCAACCAGGTACCCAGATTTGTGGAATGGGTGCTGCTCACAGTCAGGATGGCTCCTCCCCCTCTGTCAATTTTTCTCTGGAATGCCTTTGCAGACACATCCAGAGATGTGCTTTAATAACCTCCCAGGTGTCTCCCAATCCAATCAAGTTGACAACCAAGATTAACCATTTATTCTAGTGAGCTTTAACTGTTAGCTTGACACAGCCTGGAGTCATCTGAGAAGAGAGTCTCAGTTGAAAGATGGCCCAGATCAGATTGGCCTGTGGACATATCTGTGGGAGACTGTCTTGATAGTTAATTTGTGTGGTAGGGCTCTGCCCACTGTGGGTGGCACCATTCCCTGAGCAAGTGGTCCTGGACTACATTAGTAAGCTCACCGAGCATGGGCCAGGGAGCAAGCCAGTAAGCAGCATCCTCTAAGGTTTCTGCTTCCAGGTTCCTTGTTGAGTATCTGCCCTGACTTCCCTCAGTGATGGACTGTGACTGGGAAGTAAAAGCCAAATAAACCCTTTCCTTCCCTACATTGCTTTTGATTCAAATATTTTATCAGAGCCACAAAAAGCAAACAGGAACACCATCACACAGGAGAAAGGTTGTGAGAAGGCTTCTGACTTCCTTCTCAAACTAAAAGCTGAAAAGTTGCCTGAGAGGGGAGCAACCAAGAAGCAGATTCCCAAACCCAGGGAGGTGGACTCTGAGTGCCATCTCAAAGGAAGTGATGTTGTAGCCCTGTTCAGCTGTTCCTGTTGTATTCCAGAATGGCTCCTCAGCTGTCTGCTAGTCACAGTGTAGGACTCATCATTGAGGCGTTACCTGAGAGTCAAGGCATAACCCACAGAGAGATTTCAACTTTCATAGTGAGCATGTGAAAAACCAATGACCTTTAGAACTTAAAGACATTAAATTTCATATTATAGTCAAATGATCCTCCCTCCCTTAGTGTCCTGACACAGGGACAAGCTGGTCCCCAGCTTTGCCTGAAAGAATGAGGTTGACAACAAGGGGGGTTGGTCACAGTGAGGAATGTTGATGTTGATGACCAAGCACCTTCGTGTGTGTGTGTGTGTGTGTGTGTGTGTGTGTGTGTGTGTGTGTGTGTGTATGCGCGTGCATGCTAATGGAGCTAGAACAAAGGCCTTGAATAAGAGCTCTACCGCTAGCCCTTCCCTGGGGTATTCCAGGCAAGTGTTCTCCCTCTCTGCCATACCCCCAGCCCCTCACTGTAGGAGTCTAGGCAAGTGCTTCTCCTTAGTCATGGCCTCGGCCCCTCAGTGGGGAATTCTCAGAAGAGCTCTGCTGTTGGTCCATACCCCAGCTATTCACTGGAGGAGTCTAGGCAGGCATTCATACACTGAGGCGTTCTGACTCTTGCCTCTCAATGGACACTTGCTCTACCTCTGAGCCACACCATCATTCCCTCACTGAAGGATACTAAGCAAAAGTGCTACCACTAAGCTACACCCTTAAGCTGGCCAATATCCACCCAAGTGGAATGGCCATCAGATATTGGCCAGTCTGAGCAGGAAGGCTCTGTGTGAAGCAGTAACTTGTATCTCTCAAATGACTGTCATATTACCAGATGATTAATATGCACTTTAAAGACTCAAGAACATAGAGTTGCGATCCTGAGCCATTAATATTACATGAATCTCTGATGTACAAAATGGAAGCACGCACCAGTGGTCTCCTCTTTGTGCGTCTTTACTTACCAGACACTTAATTTGTTAATGGTTGATAGGGAGATTTAATTGTCGGAAAGGAGTTTTATGGGCCTTCTGATATTATTAAGCTGATATAATGTGCTTTCTTAATCATGAGGACATGGTAATTTCTCCTCCATCCAGTGATGCCAAGATGTTAGTGGTTATGACTATACTCCATTGAGGGGTACAGGGAGCCTGTCATATTCCAAATAGCCTAGACTAAATAAAGATTTGGAATCTAGATTTCCTGGTAGGGGAGGTAATATAAGAAGTTTCACCCTGGGGGCTGGAGAGACGATGCAGAGTTTAAGAGTGCTTGCTGCTCTGGCAGGGGACCCAGACACACTTCCCAGAATCCACGCTGGGCAGCAAGCAACCACTTGTAATTCTAGCTCCATGAAATTCAGTGCCCTCTTTGGGCCTCCATGGACACCGTACTCACGTGTGTAAACCCACACAGACACACATACATACATGTAAATACAAACAAAACATTTAAGGATGTTTTTGCTTTAAGGGAACACCATCCATTTCTTTTGTTCTAGTGTTGATCACTGAAACAAGGGCTTCATGGACACCAGGTAAAGGCTCCACCACTCAGCTACCTCACAGCCCTTCCCATTTATCTATCTATCTATCTATCTATCTATCTATCTATCTATCTATCTATCTATCTATCTATCTATCTATCATCTATCTATCTATCTATCTATCTATCTATCTATTTTACTTTTTATTTGGGGACAGAGTCTTTCTAAGTTGCGTGTGCAGGACTTGAACTTATTCTTTAGGACCAGTGAGGAACCTGTGATCCTCCTGCCTCAGCCTCCAGAACAGCTAAGATAACAGCCCTGCACCGCCATGTCCAGCATATATTGCGCCCCCCCTCTTTGGACCTAACGAGTTATTTCCTAAGGTCTCCTGTTGGTTCTCTGCCCTTCATTGTCTATAGCTGAGATTAAGGTGAGAGTGGGCAGGTGACTCAGAGAGGACAAAGGCCCCATGTAAAGGTTGTAGTCACGGATGGTTAGAAAACACATCCTACCCAAAGAGGCACCTGCTCCCAGCCCCATGAGATACTATACAGAAGACCAAAATGACTGGCTCCCAGCCTATTAAAAAGTCTTCTTTTTGTGTGCATGTACAAGTATCTGTATGAGTTCATGTCACATGTGTGTAGGTGCCCGTGAAGTTCAGAAAGGGGCATCAGATCTGCTAGAGCCGGAGTTACAGTTGGTTGTGAGCCACCCCACCCAGATGCTAGGGATGAAATACAGGCCCACTGAAAGAGCAGCAAGCTCTCTTAACCACAGAGCCTTTTGAAACAGGATCCAATGGAGACCTGATCTTGAACTTGCTTTGTAGCTGAGGAGGTTCTTACATTCTTATCATCCTACCTTCACTTCCAGAGTGCTGGGTTTATGTGGGACTGAGGATAGAACCCAGGGTGTTATGTCCACCTGGCACTTGTTATATGAGTTGACCTATATTCCCACCTCTAAGTTCCTAGACTTACCAGAACTTTCATGAAGACTTCTGACTTCAAATGTCAAGGACTGCATTGTCTTGTCAGGGTTTCTTTTGCTGTGAAGAGACACCATAACCATGGCAACTCTTACAAAGAAAACCACTTAATTGGAGTGGCTTGCTTACAGTTTAGAGGTTCAGTTCATGGTCATCATGGTGGGACATGACGATGTGCAGTCAGACATGGTGCTGGAGAAGTAGCTGAGAGCCCTACATCTTGCAGGTAACAAGAGTAGACTGTCACACTGAGCAAAGCTTGAGCAAAAGAGACCTCAAAGCCCGCCCCCACAGTGACACACTTCCTCCAAAAGGCCACACACACCTACTTCAACAAGACCACACCTCCTAATAGTGCCACTCCCTTTGGGGGCCATTTTCTTTCAAACCACCACATGCTTCACGGTGGCATGACAGAGCTGGGGAGATGGTTCAGTGGAGAATCACTTGCTGAGGACCTGGGTTTCATTATCCAGAATCCCCATAAGCTGGACACAGTAGCATATGTCTGTCATCTCAGCACTTTAAGGAAAGATTTATACATGTATTGATTATTTTTATGCTTATGCGAGCATGCCTGTATGTTTGTGTGCACTATGTGTATGCAGGAGCCTTTGGTGGCCAGAAGGGGGCATCAGATCCCCTGGAGCTGGAATAACTGACAGCTGTGAGTGCCTGATGTGGGTGCTGAGACCTGAACCTGAGTCTCCTGCAAAAGCAGTAAGCATTCTTAACCTCTGAGCCATGCCAGTACTTGTATAGTAAGGGAGAGGCGATGATAGGAAAATCCCTGGATCTCGTTGTGGTGGTTTGGATGAAAATGGTCTGCGTAGGCTCATAGGGAGTGACATTATTTGAAAGGATTAGGACACGTGGATTGTTGGAGTAGGTGTGGCCTTAGTGGAGAAAGTGTGTCACTGGGGGTGGCCCTTGAGGTTTCAGAAGCTCAAGCCAGACCCAGTGGCTCTCTTTCTCTTCTTGCTGCCTGTGGATCCAGATGTAGAACTCCCAGCTATCTCTCTAACAATATCCTGCCTGCATAATGCCATGCTTCCCATCATCGTGATAATGGCTAAACCTCTGAACTGTAAGCCAGCCCCAATGAAATGAAACTCTTTCCTTTATAAGAGTTGCCATGGTCATAGTGTCTCTTCGCAGCAATAGAAACCCTGACTAAAACACTCGTGGATCATCTAGTATGGTGTATGCAGTGGCACACGACAACGAAGATGCCTTGTCTCAAACAAAGCAGAAAGTGAGGATTGACACTCCAGGTCATCCTCTGACCTGCACCCCCCCCCACACACACACACAGAGAGAGAGAGAGAGAGAGAGAGAGAGAGAGAGAGAGAGAGAGAGAGAGAGAGAGAGAGAAACAGAGACAGAGACAGAGAGACAGAGACAGAGAGAGACAGAGAGAGAGAGATTAAAAACAACAGATGGCATTTGACTAGTCTCTAGACTAGAGTATGGTCTTTGCTCTGTTCTTGCTCCATGAATACTATCACCATTCCCAGGATGGCTTTGACTTGTGCTCCTCAGATGGGAGTTGTGGGCTTCTGTGATAATTGGGTATATTGTGGGGTTGGGAGGCTTGGGAGAAATGATACAGAAAGTTATAGGAGAAGCATAGTTGTGGTGGTATTGTGTTCCCCAAAATATCGTGTACCTTAATAAACTTATCTGGGGTCAGAGAACAGAAAAGCCACTAGTTAGGCAGTGATAGTACACACCTTTAATCCTAGCATTCCAGAGATAGAAATTCCTCTGGATCTCTGTGAGTTCAAGGCCACATTGGAAAAAGCCAAGCATGGTGACACACGCCTTTAATCCCAGAAAGCCAGCCTTTAATCCTAGGGAGTGGTGGTAGAAAGCAGAAAGATATATAAGGCGTGAGGACCAGAAACTAGAAGCATTTGGCTGGTTCAGCATTTGGCTGGTTAAGCATTCAGGCTTTTAAGCAACAGTTCAGCTGAGAGCCATTGGGATGAGGACACAGAAGCTTCCAGTCTGAGGAAACAGGACCAGCTGAGGAATTGGCGAGGTGAGATAGCTGTGGCTTGTTCTGTCTCTCTGACCTTCCAGTATTCACCCCAATAACTGGCCTCGGATTTGATTTTATCAATAAGAACTTTTAAGATTCCTGCTACACATAGTGAGACTTCTTGGAGGCTCTAGGACCCAATCCTATGTACATGTCCATAGTCTTTTCTCCTGAGCTTCCTTGGTAACAGCATTTGTAATGCCCTGACGTAGCTCTTGCATCTATGTAGGGAAGTCCCAGAATCTCTGTTTTAGGCCCCAGTCATTTCCCAGAGAGATGGCACTTCCATCCATGTCCACAGCACCAGTAGGTGTGATAAGTGGAGAGGCTCTTTGGTAGCTTGATGAAAGCCACAGCTCACTTTGCCCAGAAGCTGTGTAAGTGGCTAGGACATTGCATATAAATTCCCTTTAGTTTATAAATTCCATGGAGCCAGTCCAGAGAAGCTTTGGGACTTAGGTGGTGGACCACCATTCAGTCTATCCATCCGGCTTTCCTAGTGAGATAGCCTTTCCTTATCTACTTATCAGTATTGGATGAGTTACAAAGCCAGACCGATGGCTAACTGTTCTGTAGCTGGTCCTCTGGTGTCTAATGAACACCCAGCACTTAAGAGGTGATGCTAAAAACATTTATGAACATGTGGGTAAGTGGTATACGAGATTCAGGAGAGAGGTTGGGTCTCATAAATAGTTAGGAAAAGAAGGAGACCTGGGAAATGCCTCCATCCATAAAGTACCTGCCATGCAAGTAATCCCAATGCTGGGAGGGAGGAAGCAGGTGGATTCCTGGGGGCTCAGTGGCCAGCCAGCCTAGCCAAATTTACGAACTCCATATTCAGTGAGAGACCTTGTCTCAAAAAACAAGGAGGATGGTGCCATGAAGGACATTTGAGGTTGACCTCTGACCTCTGCATGCATGAGTACACACATACATATGCACACCACACACACACACACACACACACACACACACACACACACACACACACGAATGCAATCCTTTTGCATGAACTAAGTTCTATTAGTCTTAACATGATGTGCATGTGTGTGGAAAATCAGCCCAGATGACAGTGAAGGGAGCATGCGTCTAGCCTTGAGGGCACCGTGTATTTACAAACACCTGGCTCCATTCAGCAGCTGCGTGGTGGAGCTCTCAGCTTTACACCTGCTGATCCGAGGGTCTCTTTCCAGCTGTGAGACCCCAAGCCTCTCACCAGGAAAGGACCGGGGGACAGGAGGTGTTGTGACATCTGAAGGGAGTCTTTCACTGCACCTTGCTTCTGGAGCCTAGCCTGAACACCGCGCCCAGACATTCTTCTGGGAATTGACAGGGGGACCTCCCCATTCTGTGTTAGGTGACCTTGTAATTAGTGACACTGCTCGTTAATAACCAATTCAAGATGATGAGTAACAATTAGCCATCCTTAATCCAACATATAATTTGATGATAAATTATAAGGTACCGGAGTGTCAGAGCCTGTGAGAGTCATTTAGTTGAAAGAATTGCCCTGGGCGTGCATAGCTGCTGAGATTTCACATTCTGTGCTGAGATATACGTAAGGGGAGAAGGCTACTTTTCCCTCCCTGGGGGAACGTGACAAGCTTCCACAAGAGGAAAGCTTTAAGTGACAAAACACACTTTTTTTAAGGCTTTAAAATAGACATCTTTTTCTATGTATCAGCATATATATTTTGGGCATTAACTGTGTGCGGCTTTATGGTAGGTACTTCCACGGGGACAGCCCTGGTTAAATGATAAGACTCTTATCCAGAAAGAATCTGTAGACTGAGCTGGGGAGATGGCTCAGCAGGAAAAGGACTTGTTGGGCAGGCATGAGGACCTGAGTCGCGTCCTCAGAATCCATGGCCGGATGGCGTGGGCTTACAACCCCAGAGCTGGTGAAGATGAGACAGGAGGATCCTTAAGGTTTGCTAGTGGGCCAGCCTAGCCATATCAGGGGACTGTAGGTCAGTGAGAGAGCCTGTCTCATGAAAGCCAGGTAGACAGCACCTGAGGAATGAAATGTGAAGTTGACCTTTGGTCCACCACATGGACATGCACACACATGCACCTGTGCATACCTGCATACCCACTTCCCTCCTCTTCTCCCCTCACCCCTACCCCACACTCATAGCTTGATTGGAGACACAGACCCAAGTTTATGTGATAATCCCATTTGGGTCCATGGGGATTCGTAGAAGGAGGGTGGGTTTTGTGTTTTGGAGGGAAATCTCATATGAACCTTAACTAACATTGCAATTTTCCGTGTGCAGTGTTACCCTTTAGATATCAAGTATCTCTAACATCTCATGGGTTGAAGGTTCAGCCCCCAGATGGTGGCATCATTTGAGAGGTGGTTTCATTAGTGTCATAGATAGGTTAACCTGTTGGTGAGTGTGTTGATGGCAGGGGTCACTAGGGGCATATTGTATACCTGGTTCATGTTCTCCTTCTCTTCTCTTCTCTTCTCTTCTCTTCTCTTCTCTTCTCTTCTCTTCTCTTCTCTTCTCTTCTCTTCTCTTCTCTTCTCTCTTTCTCTCTCTCTCTCTCTCTCTCTCTCTCTTTCTCTCTCTCTCTCTCTTTCTCTTTCTCTTTCCCTTTCTGTCTCTCTCCTTCCTTCTTGCATGGACCATAATGTTTTTCCTCACCACAGCCTAAAACTATCAGGGCCAGCCCGCTATGGACCAAAAGCTCTAAAACTGCAACAGAATAAATCTCCCCTCCTTTAAATGATTGTTCTCAGTTAGTTTATTAGAATAAAATTAAAAAAAAAAAAAAAAAACCTAACCAACACAGTCAGGCCCTTCTTCTGCTTGACACGATGCAAATCCATGAATCCCCCAGAGCAGCCATGGAAGTATTGGTGTTTTCCCTGGTTGCTTGTTTGTTTGTTTGCTTGTCTTGGAGACTGGGTCTTATGTATTCTAGGCTGGCTCTCTCGTAGCCAAGAATGACCTTACACTCCCGATTTTCCTGTCTCCACCTCCCAAGTGCTGGGATTGGAAGTTATGCACCACCCAGCTGCTTTACGCAGTGTGATGACAGAACCCAAGGCTTCGTGCACATCAGCACAATGCTCCACCCACTGAGCCCAACCCTAGTCCTTTTCCTTGTTTCACAAACAAATCCTCCCAGTTCCTTGCCCATGGTCACTCACTGAGTAAGACGTACAGCTGGGACTCGTGGAGGAGAGGGCAGAGCAAAGGATGAGGGAAGGATTCCCGGCTGGATTTGAGTATCATGTAGAGCCATACCACACACCAGCAGGGGCTGTTGGCATTCCTGGTGTTTTAGTATGAGACTGGCCGATTGCTGTGTGGTGATGAGTTGGGACAGGAAAGGTGATTGGTAAGATGATCTGACCAAATGAAGCCTGTCATGGTTCTCCAGATACCTGGACACCTCTTAGCCATTGGCCTACCCTGCACAGCATATTCCACAACCATCCACTCACAGTGCTCAGGGTGTGGGGCTTATCCGATGACAGGGAGTGTCCTCCAAATGCTTTCCAAGTGCCAGCTGCAGGATGCGGTAGGAAGAACAGAGCCTCAGGTACAACAACACATGTTTTAGATTTTATGTTTTTCACGGGGTGGCCTGGGCTGACTTTCAGCTCATAATCCCCCTGCCTCAGCCTCCTGATAGCTGGGATTACAGGCATGACAAAGGAGAGGCTTTTTTTTTTCTAACGCTTACTTGTGTGTGCATGAGTGTGTGCATGTGTGAATGCTTGGGTGTCATAGCACAGGTGTAGATGTCTGAGGGCCATTTGTAAGAGACAGCTCTCTCCTACCAAGTGGGTCTTTAGAATCGAGCTCATGTCCTCAGGCTTGGAAGCAAGCACCTTTACCACTGAGCCATCTTGCCTGTCCAAAGGAGAGATGGTTTTTAATGTCAAGGGATTATTTGTGCAGGAAACAAAGGGATGCCCCCTCCTCAAGCCGGTCTCTCCAGAAACTCTGACAGAATGGAAGCATGTCTGTAGTCGTGGTGAACACACTTCTTTGGGGGTGAGGTCAATTCAACCCCTTGACATTGTCTGGCCCCCTGAACACTATCCTGGTTAGCTCAGTGTTCCTTTTTGGACTGAACTTTCGAGCTGCAACCACACAGCTTTCTAGTGGAAGCAAAATTCCCAGGCAGTGCCCTGAGGCTACCAGCAGCATTTGCAAGGTAATCACTCTTCCATTTGACAAGAGGAGAGGGACCTGTCTCCATCAGCCGGCATGGACCCTGACAGCTCACGGTTGCAGCTACATTCATCTTAACTGTGTAGCAAAGATGGTCCTTTACCTCAGCAAAGGGCTCCGATGCGGTGGGCTGCCTCAGAGCAGACAAGGCTTTATTTAAAACTGAGTGATTTTTTAAAATGGGAGGCACTTTACCCCTTGAGTTAAAAGTGAGATTTGTGAGATATAGCCAGATATAAGTTGGGAAAACAGGGTGCCATTAATTTTATCAATTTGGTTTGACAGAAGGGGGAACAATCGGGTTTAGATCCCTCTGTTGCAGCAGATTGAGGAATGGAGGCTTCAGTCCATTGGCTTTGATGTGTGTGTGTGTGTGTGTGTGTGTGTGTGTGTGTGTGTGTGTGTCCACGAGAGCACATAAGGTATCCCACCCTATCACTCTCTACTTTGCTTGAGACAAGATCTTTCACTGAACCTGGAGCTAGGCTGGTGGCCATCCAGTCCCAGGGATCCTCTTGTCTCTGTCTCCCATGGTACCAGGGTAACAGGCTTGGATGTGTGCAGCTGCCATACCCAACTTTCTCTGTAGGTGCTGAGGATTCGAACTCAGATCCTCATGCTTGTGAAACGAGCACTCTTACCCCATTTGGCTGTCTCCTCAGCCCCTGGAGCCTTTATTTTGTTGGCGTTTCGTTTTTCTGTAGAGTACTGGGGATTGGACCCAGGGCCTTGTCCCACCAAGCTATGCCGGTCTCTAGCCCTTTATTTTTATTTGGAGATGGGGTCCTACTAAGTTTTTGCACTGAACATTCGAGCTGCCTGGGGTCAAACTCAATGTGAAGTCCAGGATGACTTCAAATCCTCCATCCTCCTGCCTCAGCTCCCCAAGTGGCTGGGATGACAAGCCTGCATCCCATACCTGAGCTTTAATGCCCTTTCTGGATTATTCCAGAATGTATTATGTTACTGGCCTTCCCACCTGGTTTCCTTTTCCTGTCTTTTCTTCCCATTCCTCATTTTCTCCTCCAAACTCAAAGCCCAAAGGGTACATTTGGGAGACTCTCAACTTGAATTCCGAGTAGAACGTCACTTTGGCTTGCTTCTTTCCACTCCCTCACTTGAATGAATGTTCCTTACCGGTTTGCTCACAGGCTCATGCCTTGCTAGCTTTCTTGCATAGCCCCACATCACCTGCTTAGGGAATGGTGCTGCCGGTGGTGGGCTGAACCCTCTTGCATCAGTTAACAACCAAGACAATACCCTGCAGACATGCTCATAGGTCAATCTGATATGCACAATTCCTCATCTGAGGCTCTCCTCTCAGATGACTCTGAGGCTTTGTCAAGTTGACAATTAAATCTAACTAGGACATTAGGTATTTGGTCACAGTAACCCAGGAAGTAGCTAAAAGACCTCCCATGGTTCTTACTAAATCTTACAGTTGAAAGACAGGTTGTTATAGACACAAAGCTGGGTTTGGAGCCAGCCCTCAGCTACTTTTCTGTTTATTGAAATGTAAGAAGGTATGGCCATTTTACTTCTGTTGGGTTAACAAGAAAGTAAATAGACCTGGGAACAGTAGCACACACCTGTCATGCCAGCTCCTTGGAAGGCTGAGGCAGAAGATTGCAAGTTAGAGAACAGTGTGGGCTATTGAATGACTTCAAAGACAGGCTACATAACTTAACAAAAACAGTGGATGTAGCTTTGTAGTAGAGCCTCTGCCTAGGATCCCCCAGTGAGGGGCTGGGGGTGTGGCTCAGTGGTAGAGCCCCTGCCTAGAATCCCCCAGTGAGGGGCTGGGGTGTGGCTCAGTGGTAGAGCACCTGCCTAGGATCCCCCAGTGAGGGGCTGGGGTATGGCTCAGTGGTAGAGCACCTGCCTAGAATCCCCAGTGAGGGGCTGGAGTGTGGCTCAGAAATAGATTATCTGCTGAACATGGGCAAAGCCCATGGTTCTATCATTAGTATTGCAAAAGGGGGGAAATGGAGAAGAAAGGAAATAGAATTGTACTTTCGTACTTGGGAAGGTGGTAAATTCTGATAGCAGATCTCCCAACATCTTTCCTAATAACACAGGCTATTTTCATCTTATTGTCCCAAGTGAGTTATTAAGGCCCCAGAAGTGTCCAGCAGACTTTCCCAAGCTAGGAAAATGTGGGCTGATGCCTGGCAACATCTAGTTGGAATTTTAGGTTATCACCTTCGTTCTTTCTTGTTGCCAAATTGACTCTAAAAATAATGGCTGCTACCAGGCACATGGGTGGTTGGGAGCCATCTTCCTCGTTCCTCGTGAGAACCCTAGGCTCCTCTAACATCAAGTCATTCTTCTGGCATGTTCTCGGGCTGGAAAGAGGTTGTGACAGGCTTGTTTAACTGTTAAGAACCTCATAACCACCACACGTACCTGCTCGTGCAGTGGGCCCTTCAAAGGGCCTTGAGAAGAGGCAGCCTGTGAGGCCAGGTGAAACTCATCCTCATGGGAGGCCCTTCAGAGACTTGGTTGGGTGCCCCGGGGCAGCATTTTGGAGTCTGACTTCAGTGCAAAAAGTTCAATGGGCTCAGATATGCCTAAGAAGTTCCCCCTTAAAGGAAGAAGAGGAGAAATGTTCCCTTCCATGTCTTTCATTAACTGGACTTCCTACCGCGGTGGCTGCAGTGAGTGTGTGAGGGCTGGGCTTGCCGGTGAGCTGTTCCCAGGTGTGAGCAACACTGAAATCTCTCTTGCATGGATGAGTTCTGAGAGAGCTTTTCCTCTGGAAGTCAACTTCGCCTCCAGTCTGAATTCAACTTCGTGAGTTCTCTTTTTTCTTTCTTTCCTTTATTTTAGTGTGTGTATGTGTGTGAGTGTGTGTGTGTGTGTGTGTGTGTGTGTGTGTGTGTGTGTGTGTTTGGTTTTTTGTACCGGGTATTGGACCGAGAGCCTTGCACCACTAGGCAAACACTTTACAACTGAGCTACACCCCCAGCTCCTCAAAGATCGGGTCTACTTAAGTGCTCTACTGCTGAGCCACACCCCCCCCAGCTCCCCACATTCCTAGCCCCTCACTGGGGGATTCTAGGCAAGTACTCTACCAGTGAGCCATGCTCCCAGCCCCAAGTTTGTAAACCCACACAATGCCTTCGAAATGCCAAGCCTGACTCACAGAGATTCTTGGACTCTGCCTGCTGCCTTTCTCAGCTTCCCTAGAAAGCCTTCCTTGGGTGTCAGGATGAGAGTGTATTACACCAGTGACCAAGGTGAAATCTCAGGGCCTTTGCTGGTAGCATCCTTCCTTCTCTGGGTCATTGTCCCTAGCCAGGCTGATTACGCCTCACGCTACAGTGTTCCTGGCAGACATCCACAGTTGGCCTCCTATGCGACCGCATTCCAGTTCGATGAGGAATCCTCTCACTCAGTCCCCCCATAGCTGCTCCTGTCTGCAGACCCCCCCCCCCCCGAGCCTCAGCCCTGGTCCCTCTGCCACTGCAGCCTCAGCTGCAACCTCATTTTCCTCTCATGGAAGAGCCATCAGCTGCTCCCGTGGCTTCCTGCTCCACCTCCGCCTTCCCTCCCACAGGAACAGAACAGAAGGACTAAAGCGCTTGGCCTCCTGCCTCATGGCTTCATGGAGCATCATGTTCCCCTTCGTGAGGATGCCCCAGATGGAGGCTGTGAGGCCATCTGTGGGGTGCACTCCATCCACAGCCCGCACAGAGAACAGCACAATAGCCCACTTCTGCTCTGTGCATGGATGCCGCTGGGATGCTCCGGCGTTTCTTTGGGTGGAAACATGTCGCTGCTCCCCCCTTCCCATCTGCTTCCTTCTTCCTCGATTCCTCCTGCACGACATAAAAACTGCTCCTGCTGAAGCGCTGACCCCTCGATCAGTCCCTAAAAGGTGACGAAAAGCAGCAGGAAAACCTGGCATCTCCATCTTCATCCTGTGTCCTTCCTCCTTTCCTCTGGCTCAGATTCCTGATTCTGTACGGGTATGTTAATAACCAAGGACTGAGTCTTCCCTCACCTGCCTCATCTCCCTTCAAGGCTGAAGACGTATAAGTCATTGTCCTACTACTGTGGTTACTCTAGGTTCCTCCTCACACAGAATCCTCCTGGGTCAGAACACCTCCAGGTGAAGACAGTTGCCCACTGTATTGACGCTGCATCTGGAGCAGGAGTGCTTGTCCCCCGAGGACTGGCTCACCCTCAAGCTATAACAAGTTTTTGGAATCACCTTGCAGGACCAGAGCTGAGACAATGATGATCATTCACTTTAACCAGGACTGCTTAATTATGCATACCTCCATATCCTCCCTCAACTCTTCCTCTATTTTTATTTATCTATTATGTATATAGTGTTCTGCCTGCATGTATGCCTGCAGGCCAAAAGAGGGCACCAGATCTCATTATAGATGATTGTGAGCCACCTGGTTGCTGGGAATTGAACTCAAGACCCCTGGAAGAGCAGCCAGCGATCTTAACTTCTTGAGCTAGCTCTCCAGCCCCATCTTCCTCTATTTTAATCTAAAGCTCAGTCAGTACCCCCAGAATGAACCTAGGCTCTCCAGGCTCCTGTATCTGCTTCTCTTCCCAATGGCTTGATTCAGTCTCCTTTCTGTGTTTCGCACTGTTACTCCTGTGTTTAGTTGGCCCACGGGGGAGCTGAGGATTTGGCTCGGTTAGTAGAGTGTTTGCCTAGCATGCAGGAAGCCTTGGGTTTCAAACCTCACATCATAAAAAAAAAAACTGAGCAGAGTGGAGCATTCCTGTAATCCTGATGCTTAGGAGGTGGAGGCAGGAGGATTGGGAGGTCAAGGTCAACCTCAGCAACATAGTGACTTTGAGACAAGCTTGGGCTACATAACGCCTTGTCCGAAAAACAAGCAAAAAAAATAGTAAGGGTGGGCTGGAGAGATGGCCCAGAGGTTAAGAGCTCTGGCAGCTCTTCCAGAGGTCCTGAGTTCAATTCCCAGCAACCCCATGGTGGCTCATAATCATCTGTAATGAGATCTGCTGCCCTCTTCTGGTGTGTACGAATATATGCAGACAGAACACAGTATACATAACAAATAAATCTTCAACAACAACAACAACAACAGTAATGGCCTCTTGGGGATGCCAGGGTCCTAGCTTTTGTCTGTCTCACAACTGTGATGACAAAGAATGTTGGTGGAAAACTGTGGGCTTTAGCTTTCTCTCCCGAGTCTCAGCTGTACTTCACCCATTCTCTCTATGTAGACAGGGGCCCTACGCTCCATCCGGCTCCTCTATTATTTCCATCATCTCTTTTTTTTGGGGGGGGGGGAGCGTGTGTTCGAGACAGGGTTTCTCTTTGTAGTTTTGGTGCCTGTCCTGGATCTCACTCTGTAGACCAGGCTGGCCTCGAACTCCCAGAGATCTGCCTGGATCTGCCTCCCGAGGGCTGGGATTAAAGGCGTGCGCCACCACCGCCGGGCTCCATCATCTCTTAAAAGAAGACGCAAAGGAGACTGGAGAGGTGGCTCCGGCCGTGACATGCTTTCCATGCAAGTATGGGAACCTGAGTTCCATCCTCCAGACTCACATAAAAGCTGAGCAGTGCACAGTGTTTGTAACCCCAGAGCTGGAGAGGGAGGGGGCAGGTTCCGTACCCAGCTAGTGATGCTGAACCAGTGACCTCCAAGTTCGGTGAGAAACCTGGTTTCAGAAAGAGAGGAAGGCATCCGATACTGACCTCTGGCCTCTCCACTTACACACACACACACACACACACACACACACACACACACACACACTCACAAGGACAGGTAAAAGACTCGAGAAACACGTTAATGAGCCAGCGGCATCTTAGAACAGAGGTCACCCCGCCCCAACAGAAAAAGTCACACGAACAGCGTCCCAACTGTGGCCTCATTTCCAGACCAAAGAGCAGGATATCCCCGAAGACAGTAACTCCCCCCAGGCTCCTCTCCAGTTCCAGGGATCAGAGGTAGAGAGGCACAGCTGTGAGACCTCGTTCATCAATGTGCCCTCATTCTTTGCCCTGATTCTCAGAGACCACCTCCTTTCTGCCCCCACTCGCCCATCCACATCCTGTAGCTCAGCCGGGATCCCAGTTAAGTATCTCTGCCCCCAATGTTGTGAGCTGGGAAGTTGACGCTCATTACTTCATGTAAAATTGGGTGCAGTGGAGTACAACTCGAATCCTATCATGTAGCCAGTGGAGACAGGAGGGTTGTAAGTTCAAGGTCACTCTCAGGTGCATAGTGAGTGTGAGGCCAATCTGAGCCGTAGGATACTTTGTCCCCAAAATAAAAGCAACAGTCAGTACAATCAGGATAAGTGATCCTCAAGCCTAGCCGGTTGGGGCAGCCGGAGTCTGCCTGGCTTTCGACACCAGACTACTTACAAATGAACCGTAAGGGTGGAAATGAAGTCAGGGACTGGGTTTAGGGGCTCACTTCAGGACTTCAAAGCATTTTCTACACCAGCATTTTTTTGATCCTCAGTGGGTCTTGAGTGCAGCGCCCTGCTTCCCTTGAAGCATGGTTTCACTTCCTGGCGTCTATCAGGTTGCCCACACTGCACCCCAGATTATTAGAAATGGATGCATATCCTAAAATCCACAGTTCTGAGCCCTGTTTCTTTATCAGTCTGGCTGAGCTGCTTTTAGTCATGCTTGGGGTATTAATAGAAGCTTTAAAGGTTTGATTTTTTTTTCAGACAATTGTTTGACGGCTTCATACATTTATATAATGAACTTTTGCCATATTTACCCCTTCCTTCCTTCCTCTTTCTCTGCCGCTGGAACACTTCTACCCAGAAACCTAGGGCTCAAACACATGGGCCTATGAGAGATCGGTCACACTCAAACCACCACACTAAATATTATTAAAGTTAAATATGGAATGCTACTTCCATGCCCAAGGCCCACCTCACCCCATGAGGAAAATGACCTTGCACCCCTGTCAACAAAGAACACAAAGAAAAAAGACCCTGGGAATCCAGATCTTTCCATTTTTCCCCCATATTGCTCACTTCACCTTCCATGATTCTCTTTAACTTACGTTTTGAGGAAAGTATGGATGCAGCTTGATGGGTAGTATCCACCAGCATACGTGACGATGCGGGTTCCATCCCCAGCTCTGCAAAAACATGATAGCACACCCCTACAATCCTAGCACTCAGGATGTGGAAGAAAGAGGAACAGAAGTTAAAGATCATCCTTGGCAGCCGGGTGGCGATGGTGCACGCCTTTAATCCCAGCACCCAGGAGACAGAGCCAGGTGGATCTCTGTGAGTTTGAGGTCAGCCTGGTCTACAGAGTGAGATCCAGGACAGGCACCAAAGCTACACAGAGAAACCCTGTCTAAAAAAACAAAAAACAAACAAACAAACAAAAGATCGTCCTTGGCTGCCTAGCAAGTTGGTGGCCAGCCTAGGCTATACAAAACCCTGTCTCTCTCTTGTCTCCTTCCCCTAGCTAACTCTGATGCTCTGGGCATTTGCTCTCCTGTATCAGTAAGATGACCTATAAACCTCTTCTTAGCCCACTCCTTACATTCTTTCTTCACAAAGACCAAGAACTTGCCAAAGGAACTCAGTGTGACAGCAGGATTGATTATCAAGCTTCGTGTGAAGTAGGATGTCCGTACCCTTGCTCATCAAACCCTGCAGTATTTTCTTAAGAGTTACTATGCACGAGAAATCAAATTTCTCTACAGTCTGTCATCTCTAAGAGACAGGGATACTTGTTTGAAGAAACTTCAAACTGCAGAGACTTCAAAACTAAAGAATATGAGGAGGGCGGAGAAGAGGTTGACAGCCATGGAATTCGAGCTCCCTAAATTGTCTGTAGAGATTCAGAAAGGGGAGGCATTTTTTTTTTTTCCAGATGCTATCTTCCAGGCCAGCTAAAAGGAACAAGGGTAGAGACCAGGAGCCCAGAGACTTTTAAAACCATATTGTAAAAGCTGCTTGTAATGATGTATTCGTTGTAAAATTTATACTGCGTTCATTGTAAATTTAGTATTCGCTGTAAAAATTAAAAATACAACAGAGGATTAGATAATCAGTCACCATGCAGTCCAGTGATAACCACTGTTAATATTTTATGAAGTTGGCACACATTTTACATTTTGTACTTTTATAAAAAATTCATGCACGTGCATCTCAAAAGTCAAGTGTATGTTCTATGAGGCTCTCCCTGCTTTCCAGAGGTATAGCTATGGCTCTTTTTTTTAATTTTTTTATTTTTATTTTTATTTTTATTTTTATTTTTATTTTTTTGAGATGAAGTTTCTCTGTGTAACAGTCCTGGCTGTCCTGAAACTCACTTTGTAGACCAGGCTGGCCTCGAACTCACAGAGATCTGCTTGCCTTTGCCTATGCAGTGCTGAGATTAAAGGTGTGTGCCACCACTGCCTGGCTGGTTTCTTTCATTTTTCTTTGTGTTTGTGTTCCCATATGTACGGGTATGTGCTGTGTGTGTGTGTGTGTGTGTGTGTGTGTGTGTGTGTGTGCATGTGCACGTGTGTATAGGCCACTGTCAACCGTGAGTGTCATTCCTTAGGTACTGTCTACCTTGTTTGATGAGGCAGTGTCTCTCACTGGACTGGAACTCACCTAGTAGGCTAGGTTGTCTGTCTAGCCAGCCCCAGGGAACCCCCGTCTCTCCCTCCCCAGTGCTGGGATTAGAAGCATGCATAGCTAGATCTGGCCTTTTCCCTCGGGTTCCGCTGAACCCGGGCCCTCGTTCTTCCAAGGCAAACACTTAACTGACCGAGCTCTCTCCCCAATCTTTTATTTATTTTTCCTTAGATTCCAGAAGCAAGAATTCGCTATGTGGCCCAAACTGGCTTTGAACTCAAAGCAATCACCCTGCCTCACCACCTGAGTGTGGGGATGAAAGGCCTGGGCCACTGGGCCTGGCTTTTTTATGGTGTTTTCGTTTACTTCTGTATCTCTAACATAGCTCTAGCTGTGCATTGTGGGTTTTTTTGGTTTTTTTTTTTTTTTTTTTTTGAGAGTTAGAAATTGCTTCTGAACTTTCTTCTGCAGTGGATAAGGAATTAACTCTGGCTCTCTGATTGTCTGACACTAATTGGGCCCCCTACGATTCTATCCAATTCTGACACTAACTACACAGACTTGGCTTCACACTCCAAAGGTTTAAAGATTCATTCTCAAAAGGAATGGCTTCCTTTCAACACCCCTGATAAGTGTCAGGTCTCTAGAGATTTATCCATGCCTCAGTGTCCAACTTGCCTAGGAATTCAAGAGTCACCCCCCCCCCTTTCCACCCCCCATCCCCTGCCCCGGCACGCATGCACTGGCGCGCGCGCATGCGCGTGCACACACACACACCCTTCAGGCTTCATACATTGCTAGAATAATGCAGGGCTCCAGAAATCATTTCCATGGTCATCACTAGTTATTATAAAATGCAGAATGCAAGAAGTCAATGGGAGAGGTGCTGTTGTGTTTGGGATGAGAGATGGCCGCTGTAAGCTCACACGTTTGAACGTTCATTCACAGTGGCACAGTTTAAGGTTGTAGGAAACTTAAAGGGGAGGTAGGTCCTTCCTGGAGGAAGTACGTCATTGGGAGCTGGGAGCAGACGTCGAGGGTTTGGAGCCTGGCCTTACTTCCTGCTTTTATCCCTGCCACACACACACATCCTCCCTCCCCTTCCTGTACATGGACAGAATGTAACCTCTACTCCCTGTAGCTAGAGTTTTCCTGCCTTTCCCACAGTCAGGACAAATCTTTGTCACCCACCAGTCTCACAGCCGCTCAGACCCAACCAAGTAAACACAGAGACTTATATTGCTTACAAACTGTATGGCTGTGGCAGACTTCTTGCTAACTGTTCTTATAGCTTAAATTAATCCATTTCCATAAATCTATACCTTGCCACATGGCTAGTGGCTTACCGGCGTCTTCACATGCAGCTTGTCCTGGCGGCAGCTGGCAGTGACTCCTTCTGCCTTCCTGTTCTTTCTTTTCTCCTCTCTGTTAGTCCTGCCTATACTTCCTGCCTGGCCACGGGCCAATCAGTGTTTTATTTATTGACCAATCAGAGCAACACATTTGCCATACAGACCATCCCACAGCAACTCCCTGTCAGGCACAGCTCATTCTCCTGTTACCCTGCTGAGGACTGTATCCCTCTGAAACTGTGAGCCAAAATGAACCCTTTTTACTTTAGGTTGCTCTTATCACAGCAAGACAGAAGCAACTAAGATGCCTAGAGCAAGATAGAAGATACAAGGTGGATGGAACTTCCATGAGTTCTGAACCTTATCTCAGGGCATTTTTAAATAGAGGTTTCATTAAGCATGCTGGGCTCAATCTGTGACTAATGTAATAGAATTACAATGTCTAGCTCCTGTCCTCACTCTGGAGGCTGGGGAAGGGGTAGAGGATTCCAACTCTGTAATCATGGCTTAAGCTTTTCTGCCTACCCTCATGTTATCTAGGGGCCCCTTAACCCAGAGTCATCTATACCTATGAAAGACAGTCTCCCCATGCAGGAGAATCCAAGAAGTACTATGACTGTGTCTTAGTCAAGGTTCCTATTGCTGTGATGAAACACCAAGACCAAAAGCAACTCAAGGAGGAAAGGGTTTATTAGGCTTACACTTCCACGTCACTGTTCATCAGTGAAGGAAGTCAGGACAGAAACTCAAGCAGGGTAGGAACCTGGAGGCAGGAGCTGATACAGAGGCCATGGAGGGGTGCTGCTTACTGGCTTGCACCCCTGGCTTGCTTAGCCTGCTTTCTTATAGAACCCAGGACCACCAGCCTAGGATGGCACCACCCACAGTGGGTTGGGCCCTGCCCCACCAATCACTAATGAAGACAATGCCCTACAAGTCTGCCTATAGCCAGATTTAATGGGGGCATTTTCTTAACTGAGGTTCCTTCCTTTCACATGACTATAGCTTGTGTCAAGTTGACAAGCCCAGGCATCAGTTGGGACAAAGACCAACTATTGAGTGTCATATCACACCTCCATCTCCCATTATCACTCCATTGTAATTTTTACATCTTTTAAAATACTTAACAATTATAGCCCATCTACATGACATACTCTGGTTATTTCCTTTTTATTCACATACCACCACCACCACCATCACCACCCCCACCACCACCACCTCCACCACCATCATCACCATCACCACCACCACCATCACCACCCCAGACTTACCTCTGTGTTTGTTTGCTTAATTTGTTCCCTGTATAGTTTTCTTCAGCTCATTATCCCTAGGCTTTTTGCCACATGAATGTGCTGCTTCTCGGTTCTCTTAACTGCCTTGGGTATTTTGACTGGTTATCACCACAAGAAAGTCCCAGGTGTGCTGGCCCTGCACGAGAACTTGCTGTCCTCTCGCAGCAATCTGGCATTCTCTGCATCTCTCTCTTCTGATGCATTTCCTGTACCCTATATTCTCTTATTTCCTTTTCTCCTCCTTCCCTACCCCACTTCCTCCCTCCCTTTCCTTATCTTTCTTTTCTTTCTATTTTCTCACCTTACTAATGCATATCTTTATATAATTTAGTCTGTGCATGTCTAAAATTTTTGAATGACATATTCCAAATTCGAGTGATTTTGCCTCCATTCTATTGTGTTCTGACAGTACTACCATTGACATTTCCAGAGCCACCCTGTTTCCCAGTTATCTGAATGCGCCCTGCCCCTTCCTCTTTTGAAATCCTCTCATTCCAGGTATTCTGAGATGCTCAGTTTTCACGATCGTGGATTCTGGAGTAGTTTGCGTTTATACATTGTGCTGGGCATCCAATAGAACCATTCCAATGAGAATTTCTATACATTTTTTATCTTGCTCTGTATGCGTGTGTGTGTGTGTGTGTGTGTGTGTGTGTGTGTGTGTGTGTGTGTGTGTGTGTGTGAGAGAGAGAGAGAGAGAGAGAGAGAGAGAGAGAGAGAGAGAGAGAGAGAGAGAGAGATCCACTTTTGGAATTGAAATTTGAGTGTTGAATCTTCTTTATGAACTGATTGTTTATTGGGTTTTCGGGTGTCCTGGCCAGTGTGATCTTCAGCAGAGACCCTAGAAGGGGGAATGGCGAATGAAAGGGAGAAGAGACACAAAGAATTGACAGCAAGACAGTATTCTGTTCAAGCTGCAAAATTTTATTTTTCTCAGGTGTGTTTTATAGAAGCAGACCAGAAAACTTTCTTTGGGAAAAGATCAGGGGACTGTTGAGTTGCCAAGCAACCCAACCAAGCAACCTAACCACAAAACACTGTTACTAGTGGTCACTGTAGCAGAAAGATAAGGAAATGTTAAGTTATTTTCTAATAACTCAGGACTTGTCCACGCATGTCAAAAGTTTCTGGTTAGTGGCTCACTACTGGACAACAGAAACTTAACTCAAAAACTTATAAACATTCTATTTCTGCTTTTGTGTTTTTGTTCTCAGGAGTCCTTTAGATCTCTACTAGTTTTCAGCTGAGGTGCCTAGTTTTTGCTTCATGAATGCAGTATTTTACAAAGTTATCTGAGGATATGAATGCCAGTTTTCAAAATGAAAACTATATTACATACACACACATACACATATATACATACATACACACACACACACACACACACACACACACACACAATCTAATCAGGCAATCCAAATAGACTTGGGTACAAATGAGAACATAGCATCATTTGATTCTTCTTATATTTCATTTCCAAACTCATGTGTCTGCAACTATTTATAAGTCAGTCACACTTCAATAATGTGCTTTTAAAAATGAGTAATTTTCAAATATAAGACAAAATAATCTGCAGTGTTGGAAGTCAGTAACCAAGAGAAATGCCCAGGAGAGCACACGAGAGGCATTCTGGGAGAGTCATCGTCTTCCCTTTCTTGCTTTGCATATTGGTTTAAATCGATGAGTTCAGCTTAAATGGTGAGTAAAGCATGTGAGACATGTGTTCATTCCCATATTCCTGCTCCACTTCAGTAAAAAATCCATAAGACACTTCCCACTCAAGCACCAGGACCTGAGTTCGGATCCCCAGAATCTACATCATACCTGCTCTTCCACAGCTAGATGGGAACCAGACAGAAGAATCCTCAGACATTTGAGGGCCAGCCAGTCTGATGTATGCTGTAGTAAACAACCTGCAACCCTGTCTCAAACAAGGTAGAAGGTGAGGACGGACATTGAAGGTTGTCCCCTGACCTCCACATGCATGCTGTGGCACATGTGTGCCTACACAAACACAGGAATGAGCATACATATATACACACATGCATTACACACACACACACACACACACACACACACACACACACACACACACACACACACCTTTTTTTTTTTAAAGGAGAAAGAAATAAGAACCGGAGAGATGGCTCCATAGTTAGGAGTATTTGCTGCTATTGCAGAGGTTCGGTTCCCAGCACCCACATCTGGCAGCTCATAACCACTTATAACTCCAGCTCCAGGGGAGTTAACAACTCTGGCTTCAGCTGACACTGGTCACACAGATAGACCACAAAGATACACACGCATCACATGTGTTAAAAGAAAATAGTAATAATATAAAAGAAAATGTCCGTTTCCCAGACTCTGTGATACAGTCTAGTCATTCTTGTTGTCTTTCTTGTTTCCTGTTTTTCCCAAGAAGATAACCACATTATGTGCGAATAAGTGTGATTGTCTCCCTCTGTTTCCTATCATTACATTTTAACGGGTTTTCTCTTAACTGCAGTCTGAAGACCAATATTGAGTATTAATGACATCCTCACATCTTCAGCTCATTCTTGACTTAATGAGGTGCCTTGAGTGTGTCGCCATTACCACTCACCCTGGTTGTTTGTTTTAAATAGACATCAGGTTAGGGAAATTGTCTTTCTAATTTACTATAAGATGTTCTTGAGAACAAAAAATCATGGAACGGTTTGCATGTTTGGGGTGTTTATTTAAGAGATTATATTTCTCCCTTTTATGAAAAGTTTGGATTATATTAATAGATCATCTAAAATATATTGTGAGTGGAGGGATGGCCCTGTGGTTAAGACTAGTGGTTGCGGAACCATCTCTCCAGCCACCTGGGTTCAGTCCCTAAGTTCCAAGCACTCAAATCGGATGGCCTGTAACTCCAGCTCTAGAGGGTCTAATAGCCTCTTCTGACTCACAAGCCACCTCCCCAACTCCCCCATGCTCATATATACACACATACACACCCCTACCTCCCCAACACAATGTACATACACACCCCTTCTATACAAACACACACACATACATACACACACACACACACACACACACACACACACACACACACAGTCATGCCCATAACCCACCATACACATAAACATTAAAAATTAAATTGTTTTAAAAGAGAATGTTTCCACTTTCTCTTCTTACTCATTGTCTGTGTGTGCAGATGTGTGCAGATGTGTGTATGTTGGGGGCAGAGGTGAACACTGGGCATTTTCCTCAGTTGCTCTCTACCATTTTTTTTTTTGAGACAGGGTCTCTCACTGAACCTAGAGCTCGACAATTCCCCAAAGCTGGCTGGCTATAGAGCCCCAGCACTCTTCCTGCCTCTGTCTCTCCAGTGCTGGATTACAGGTGTACACAACCACCTGGGGATTTATTTTAACCTGTGTTCCAGAGATCAAATACAGGGCTTCAGGTCTGCAAAGCAAGAGCTTTAACCACTGAGCCATCTCCTCACTCCCTGGCCTTCCTCGTGTGTGTGTGTGTGTGTGTGTGTGTGTGTGTGTGCGTGTGTGTGTGTGTGTGTGTGTGTGTGTGTGTGTGTGTGCCTGTTTTATTTTTCAAAGGTACCCCATGACTTTAAACTGTGTCACATTTTTCTCTTATAAAAATGGACCTATTTTATTCCTGGTCCCATCTGGATCCAGGGGCTGTGTGCATTGGGATGCTTGACAGCCTCCCTTGGAGTTTAATGCTTCCCTCCATGCCAGTTTTCTGCAGTCTCAGAATGTTCTCTGTTTTGACATTTCTTCCCTTATTAAAATATTTGCCTCTTTATGCATGGCCAAAGCCCTCCTCTCCATCCCAGTGTGTGTGTGTGTGTGTGTGTGTGTGTGTGTGTGTGTGTGTGTGTGTGTGTGCAATTTACCTCTCTCCTTTTAAAATGAGATTGAATTTTTAAATCTTTTCAAGGGAGTAACTCTGAATTTATTCATTCCCTCCTACTCTGTATTTGAGTTCTACAAATTTGTTTTGTCTCCATCCCACCCCACCCCACCCCCATCTTTCCAGCTTGCTTGCTCACTTTCCACCCTTTTGAATTGAATTCCTGTTTTATTTATTTTCTTTTGTTTTGTTTAATAGCTAAAGCATTTAATGCTTTGTATTTTCCTTCAAGTGCCGATCCGCCACAGCTCGTAGGTTCCTACATGGAATGTTAGACTTGTCACTATTTTCTAAATAGTGTATGACTCCAGGTTTTATTTTTTTACTTTGAGCTAAGAGACATTTAAATGTATTTTTATAACCAAATGATCTGGTTTTAAATGTAAATCCCTTATTTTTTTTTAATTCCTTGCTACCCTTGAGTTATGATGATTTTCTTTTTAGTGTTAACATCTTTGTGGGGTGTCTAACATTTTTGATCGATTATTATAATATTCTTTAGGGGGAAAATAACGTGTTTGATTTTTATCCATTGGGTAGAGAAAATGGGTTTGCATTTAACTAAGTCATTTGTGTTTACTGCCGTGGTTTGTCTCCAAGGAGTGAAGAACTGAGCAGGGTACAGTGTTCTTTCTGTCATAGTGTCCTGTGGAAGGAGCATGGATAGAGGGTGCCGCCCAGGAACCCTAAGGAAAGAGTGAAACTCCTTACTCTCTCTTTTCTTCATTTTATTTCCTTTGGTGAGCTAGGTGAGCACTTTACCACTGAGCCACACCCCAGCCCTCACTGGGGGATTCTAGGCAGGTGCTCTACCACTGAGCCACACCCCAGCCCCTCACTGGGGGATTCTAGGCAGGGGCTCTACCACTGAGCCACACCCCAGCCCCTCACTGGGGGATTCTAGGCAGGGGCTCTACCACTGAGCCACACCCCAGCCCCTCACTGGGGGATTCTAGGCAGGTGCTCTACCACTGAACCACACCTCCAGCCCCTCACTGGGGGATTCTAGGCAGGAGCTCTACCACTGAGCCACACCCCAGTCCCTCACTGGGGGATTCTAGGCAGGTGCTCTACCACTGAGCCACACCCCCAGCCCCTCACTGGGGGATTCTAGGCAGGGGCTCTACCACTGAGCCACACCCCAGCCCCTCACTGGGGGATTGTAGGCAGGGGCTCTATCATTGAGCTACATCCCTAGACATCTTTCTCAATTTTTTTATTTTGAGACAGTTTCTCACTATGTAGCCCAGGGTGGTCTCAAATTCACTGTGTAGACCAGGCTAACCTCAGTGTCATGTCATGCCTCAGCTTCCTAAGTGTTGGGACTATAGGCCTGCCCTACTAGGCCTATTCTGGTTCTCTTCCTTCCTTCCTTCCTTCCTTTTTTCTTTCCTACCTTCCTTTTTCCCCATTCCCTTCATTGTTCCTTCTTTTCGTTTTCTCTGGCAAGCCCTTGCAGGATAGCCTTGTCTTTCTCTGTGTTGATACCTGGTAGCTTTGTTCATGTTTCACCCAGACTTAAACTACCAGTCCTACTGGAATCTGGACCATACTGGTTTTAAGATGGTTCTGTCTTGTCCTTCTACGTCCCCACCAACACGTGGAGGTATTAATCCCAAATCACTTACGTGAATGCAGTTGAGAGGACATCAACTCAATTCCACGGTGGCTTCTAAAGCTGTCGCCTTTGCGTGTGATTAGATTGTATTGGGTAATTGGGTGCATCTCTCTCTGGTTGAATATAGGTGACTTGAAAAAAAGAGGAAGATGTCACACAGTGATGTATTTCTGTGTTTCCACTGTTCTGTGGTAATTTGGTCTTCCAACCTCCAACTATAGGGTAAGCAGGATGGTTGGCATTGTCAACTTGTCAGAAACTAGAATTACCCAACAGAAGGACCTCTAGGCATACCTGTTGGCAATATCTTGATATAATAATTGAGGTGTAGAGGCCTGCCCATTGTGGGTGGCACCACGTTTTGGCTGGTGTTATGAACACATGGAGAAAGGGTGCTAAGAGGCAGCATGCATTCATCATTCTTTGTTATTTAAGTGTTGGTTCAATGTGACCAGCTACTTCTAACTCCTACTCCATTAACTTGGCCACCATTATTGACTCTACCCTGGAACTGTGACCTAGAATAAATCATTTCTCCCTTAATTTGCCTTTGTCAGGTTACTTGATCATAGCAACACACACACACACAAAAAAAAAAAAAAAAAAAAAAAAAACTAAGACACTAAGTGAAATATCCTGCCTCAGGTATCATGTATTCATCATAAAGAACTGATTACCACATTGGTCCTGGATTCTTCATCAATTTTAATATTTTGCATTGCAATATCCATCATAATCTTTGTTCTCATCTAGAGATCTGTGAACCCCAGACTGGAAAGCCCAGGAAGATAAGGGTCATGCTTACCTTATTCATGATTGTATATCTACATTGTCCCATACCTTGGTCATAATAAGTACAGTGTTTTGAATTAATTGAAATGGACAGAGGATCCCTGGGCTATGGCGAATACAAGCTAGATTTTGTTCTGATTGTCATTCATAATTATATTCCAGCTATTTTTTTTGCCTAGCATAATAACTGAGTTGAAGGGGAAACTTGATTCCAAAATACTTGTGATTGACATTCTTCAACATGTAACCTTTGTACTTAAGATAGCAAGGCGGGGGCAGATGTGAAGGAGGCTGTGCAGTCACCTGCGCATGTACCTTGTTCTTCTCTGCTCCTCTTCTTGGCTGTTTCTTCCCTTTCAGCTGCACCTTCTTCTCCCTTTGCATAAGTCGTTAGAGAAGATTAACTACTGTCCTACTTTAATTTCTGTTACTGTGATAAAATATCCCAACAGAAATCAAGTTAGAGAACCAAAGGTTTGTTGTAGCCCATCATTCTACATCATGGTTCATCACTGTAAGCCACAGCAGCAGAAGGTTCAAACAGCTAGACATATCGTGTCCATAGTCAAGAGCAGAGAAAGAACAAATCTATGAATGCTCTCTTGCTTGCTTGTGGTCCACTTGATATCTCCATTCTTTAATAGATCAGAATGTTATGCCTAGAGAATGGTACTACTCACAGTGGGCTGGGTTTTCTCACCTTAATCAATAATCAAGACCATCCCCCAGACATGCCCACAGATCAGCCTGATCTAGGAAATCCTTCATGAAGGGATTTCTGCCTGGTGATTCCAAATCATGTCAAGTTGATAATTAAAGCCCACTTTAACAAGTACCTCATCAGGTCCCTCTGTTGATGTCTTGAGGCACCCAAGTTAGCTCCTCTCAGTTCTGCACTCCAATTCTGTCCAACCAAAATACAATTCTTTTATTTTTTCTGAGACATGATTTTTCTGTATAGCCTTGACTGTCTGGGAACTTGGTCTGTAGATCAGGCTGGCCTCAAACTCATAGAGATCTTCCTGCCTCTGCCTCCCAAGTGCTGAGATTAAAGGCGTATACCACCACTGCCCAGCCAAAATATAATTTTTACTCCAAAGAGAAACAGAGAACATTTGTTTGAACCAAATAGGAGTTAATATGGCCCACAAATATTGAGTCAATGTCCTGACTGACATGATGTGCCATGGAGGAAGTTACCCAAACTCATATAGCCAGAGAACAAAAATTGTGGTCTTTCAAATGAGATGTCATCCACAGTCTTGGACATTTGAGTATTAGATCCCCACCTGGTAGTGCTGCTTGGGGAGGCCTAGGAAGAATGGCCTTTCTTGAAGAAGGATGTCACTGGGGGTGGGCTTTGAGTATGTAAAGACTTGCATCCTTTGTAAGTTCTCTCTCTCTCTCTCTCTCTCTCTCTCTCTCTCTCTCTCTCTCTCTCTCTCTTTCTCTCTCTCTCTCCTGACTTCATGTCTTCACTGCATCACTATGGACTCTCATCCATCTAGAAACATTAGGCCAAATACAATTTCTTCTGTAAATTGTCTTAATCATCACATCACGGCAGGAGAAAAGTAACGATACAGAAGTCTAGGCACTTACCAAATACATTGGTGGGAACATCAGATAGGTGGGTCACAGCAAAGTGTGGAAATCTCTCCTATAGGTCTCAGATGCTGTATGATGACATTCTTAGCTTTTTTTTCATTTATTTATTTTTATTTTATGAGCATTGGTGTTTTGTCTGAATATATGTCTCTGTGAGGGTGTTGAATCCTCTGGAACTGGAGTTACAGACAGGTGTGAGCTGCCACGTGGGTGCTGGGAATTGAACCCCGGGACCTCTGGAAGAGCACTCACTGCTCTTAACTGCTGAGCCATCTCTCTAGCCCCAACATTCTTAGCTTTGAGACTAATGGAAGCTAGTGGTCTGCGAAGGTTGCTATGTCCTAAGAGGTTCACAAGGATATTAGGTCAGACACAGAGGGAGTCAATGAGTGGACTCAAAGTACCCCATTGTGATTATGGCTCTGACTCTGGAGCATGCCAACTCTCCACGATCACATAGTTCTAACCAGTCAATCACCCTTGTAGAATCTTTAGTACAGGTGTGACTTTTTTCCTTGGGAACTTTGGTTTACAAGCCCCCGGTGGCCTGTCCACACTCCCTTATGACAGATCTCTTCATGTCTAGGCTCTGCTCTGTGACTGACATGTACCCATCTCTTAAACCCATTCATGGTATAATTTAGAAAGTTCACATAACAACTTAATGTGTCCCAGGGTATGAATAATTTCCAGGTGTCAAAAGATAAAATTACAATAATTCCATTTTAGAGATCTTAATTGACTTTACCTGAAATCCTAGATCCAGCCAACACTTGTTCCCAGAATGGCAGACTAGCAGAGGGGCTTGGTTTTACATACACAACAGAGCCAGCAGAGACAACGGGAAGCAGCTGGGTTCTTATAAAGTGGAGGGGGTGGAGAGAAATAATAGATTGGTTACAATCAGGCTGCATCAGGTTATTTTTCTATGCAGATTAAAATAAAAGGGACTTTATTAACCTCTCATTTGATACTGGCTTGTTGAGAGAAAGTTGGATATCAACTCATTCTTGATTTCTCCACAGATCAGGCAACAACTTAGTTGGTCATGTATGAATTTATCATGAATGATTCCCACCTTGAAATGTTTTGTCTATCAGGGGATTGTGCTGATCAGTTTTAATTGTCAACTTGACACATCTGGAATCATCTGGAAGAGAGTTTCAATGAGAAAGTGTCTAGATCAGGCTGGCCTGTGGCACCTCTGTGGGGGATTGTCTTGATTGTCTTTATTGATGTGAGAGACCCTGCCTGAAAGTGGGCAGCACCATTCCTTAGGCAAGGCGTCCTGGACTGTATGCCCATGGAGAAAGTAAACTGAGCATGAGTATGCTCATACATTCTTTAATATCTAGTCCCAGTGTTGGATGGGATAGGACCAGCGACCTCAAGCCTCTAACTGCTGTGACTCCCTGGATGTGATGGATTGTAACTTGGACTATGAGCCAAAGTAAGCCCTTTCTCCTCTAAGTTATTTATGTTGGAGTCTTTTATCATAGCAGCAGGAAAAGAAGCTAACATGGGACCCAGTGTAAGAGTCTACTTTCTAGCAGTGGACTCCTGTAATCTTTTTAACATCGAATCCCCTCCCGCCACCCTCTCTTTCCAGAGTCTCCTTACATAATTGGCCTCAAACTCTCTATGTAGCTCAGGCTGGCTTCAAAATCAATGTATTGACCAGGCTGACCCAAAACTCACAATCTTTCTTCTTCAACCTAATGAATGTAGGGATTATAGGCATATACCACCTATAATCTCTTCTCAGACAATAGACCTTCAGTTGACACAGAGAAAACTTTGGTGGATGATGTTTTTATGGGGAATTAGACCAAGCAGAGTCTAGGACTGGAGCTAAATGGCGGAATATGCTGAGCCCTATATTTGAATCACCCTCACAAAATAGATGGATGGATGGGTGGGTGGTTGGATGGGTGGATGGGTGGATAGATGGATGGATGGATAGATGATGGATGGATGGATGGATGGATGGATGGATGATAGATGGATGGATGGATAGATAGATAGATAGATAGATAGATAGATAGATAGATAGATAGTACAAAAGCCAATCAGACTTGCTTTCATCTTCAATTCAATCCCCATACTTGTTTCATGTTTGACCTGGTTAGATCAGTGAACCATTGATCTGCATGGAAATCTCAGGAGAGATCTCCAGCTCTTGTGATTCCTGTGAAAGTTCAGTTAAGAACTATGTCTAAAACCATTTCTCTGTGTTGTGGACTGTTAGCTCTGTCTTACACTTCTGAAAATCCAGTGTGAGGGCTGGAAGGAAAACACGTGAGTGCTAATGCTGTTGCCTTTACACTTTAAAACAAGTCTCTTTGTGGAAAGAGCACACTATCCAAAGTGGCAGGCATCTGCCAGACTAGTCTTATTTCTGTCTCTATGATAAAACACTCCAACCAAAAGCAACTTTAAGGAGAGAGACAGTTTACTTGGCATACACTTTCAGGTCACAGTCCACCATGGAGGGACATCAAGGCAGGAACTGAAGCCTGGAACCTGATGATAGGACTGCTTGCTCTTCCACACAGTATGACCTGTGACCAAGGAACTTGCTTCACAACCAAATAAATAGGGCAGAAACAATGAAGGGTGCCATTTGCTGGCTCATTCAAAGGCTCGTACTCAGCTGGATTTCTTATACAGTTCACGATCACCTGCCCAGGGGATGGTGCTGCCCACAGTGGGCTGGACCTTCCTATATCAACTGATAATCAAGACAGATCAACCTGATACAGACAATTCCTCAGTTGTGTCAGGTTGACAGTTAAAATTGATTATTACGGTCCTCACCCAAGACTGCTCATAATTATGACAAATACACAAAAGAATACCTGAAAAGGGGGAGGATTTCTTTGGGCTTATTTTTTTTTTCAGCTGCAATCTTCTTGGTGTATTGGATGTGGCTTGTGCTATGACACAGCACAATAGCAGCACAAGAGTGTAATAGAATAGAGCTCCCCACTTCATGATGTTCAGGTACCAGGGGTCAAGACTTTCCCTCCAAAGGGACCTCAGTGACTTTCTCTAAGCATACTGCACCACCCACAATCCTACCACTTTCCAGAGTCTGTTTAAAGTTTGAATCCATCAGTGGATTGAGCTATTGATTAGTTCAGAGCCCTCATGATTTAATCACCTCTGGTCACACTCTCAAAGACACTTACAGGCTTCATGCTTCTAAGTTCACTTGTCTTCAAGAAATTTAAGAGTTTTGTAAAACCATACAGGCTCTAAAAGGAGATCTAGCTCAAGGGCTAGTATGTGATGAAGTTACCATGTGTCTGCTTCATTGGCTTTTCTAAGAGTCCCTAAGAGTGCTATAGACTGATTCAAGAGTTGGGCAAGCATCTTCCATAATAACTTGTTTATGGAATGGATATGTGTGTCCCCAAAGATCAATAGATAGAAATCCTAACCTTCAGTGTAATGATATGAGGGGGCAGGTCCCAGCCACCATGAATGAAATTAATTTCTTCACTATGATGAAAGGAGGGGGTCCCAGCCACCATGGATAAGATTAATGCTCTTCTGAGACAACCCAGACAGTTCCTTCATCCATTCTGTCAGGGGAGGACAGAAAGAAGGTGAGATCAGTGAACAAGGATGAAGGCTTTTGCTAGACATCAAACCCATCAGAGACTTAATTGATCCTCAGATTTCTAGTCTTTCTATTTTCAAGCCACACAGTCTGTTGTGGTAGAGCTTCCCACAGTCACAAAGATAACCATCTACATTAAAAATGAAGAGATAGCTCAGCAGCTAAAAAGGAGCACTTGTTGCTCTTGCAGAGGATTGGCATTCAGTTCCCATCACTACCATGGTGGTCTAAAACCTGTAACTCCAGATGTAGGGTGATCCAATATCTGGCCTCTGTGGGCTCCCAAATACATATTGTGCACCTAAACTCAAGCAGACACACATACACAGACATTTAAATGAAACAAAAAATAAATATTTCAAATGAGCCATAAGGGACTGGGGATATAGGTCAGTAGGTAAAGTGGTTGCCACATAAGTGTGAGGAACTGAGTTCAATCCCCAGCACTCACATTAAAAAAAAAAGACTGTACACAATAATGTGTACTTGCAAATCCCAGCCTCAAGGGCAGGCAAAGGTAAGGAGGTGTCTGGGGGCTTGCTGACCAAGGAGTCTGGCTGTAATTGATAATCTCCAGGTCAATGAAAGACCCTGCCTCAGACACACATGGTGGCCAACACCTAAGAAACCACACCTGAATCTGGCTTCTGGCTTCTGTATGTGCACACACATATCCATAAGAAACATAGATCAGGCCCCATGAGTATAGACCTGAAAGGCACCTGGTGGGAGAAATGTAGGCTTTTCTCTCCTCCTTCAGAATCTAATCATAGAATGTAAATATTAGGATAGAATCAACACACACATGCAAACTGAAAAATAAATATCTATGATTGGAAAAATAAAATGCTATTTGTTGTCTGTAATCCCTGACTGTGGAAAATGGACCACTTAAAGGGTCTTTTGTTTGCTAAATAGGATGCTGAGCTTGAAAAATAAGATTGGACCATCCAAGGAAGTAACCTGCTTAACATAAGGAGTTTTAAGGGAAATAGAGGGGGGGATGAGGCAGGGCTAGTATGGTGGTTAATTCTGAACTGTCAATTTGATACAACTTTGAACCACCTGGGAAGAGAATCTTAATTGAAGAATTATCTAAATCAAGTTGGCCTGTGAGCATGTCTGCAGAGGACTGTCATGATTGTTAATTGATATGGGAAGACCCAGCCCACTGTGGGTGGTACCATTTCCTGGCCAGGACTGGGAGTTGGTGGTGTTGTTGGTGGTCCTGAACTACATCAGAGAGGAGAAAATAACCAAGCATCTCTGCATCCATTTATTTCTCACTGCTCCCGACTGTGGGTATGATGTGATCAGCTGTCTCAAGCTCCCTGCCAATGTGACTTCTCCAGATGCTAACCTAGGCTTGTAAGCCAGATTATCCCTTCTTCCCCTATCACAGCACCAGGAAGAAAGCCAAAAGAGCCAGTGAGGAACTGAGAGTAGAATTTAGTAGTTAAGAGCAGCTGTATTCTCTTTTTACTGTTTCCTGTAGGCGGAGTTTTCCTGTCCCACAGCAGGTCTCAAACACACTGAGGCTTATATTAATTACAAATGCTCAGCCAATAGCTTAGGCTTGTTACTAACTAGCTCTTACATCTTAACCCATTTCTATTAATCTATGTGCTGCCCCAAGGCTTGTGGGTTGTTGTTTTGTTGTTGTTGTTGTTTTTACCTCAAACCCAATCTATGCATCCAACTCTGGCTGGCTGGGGACTCCTCTGACTCTATCCTTCTCCTTCCCAACCTAACCTTATTCTGTTCAGCTATTGGCCAGTCATCTTGTTTATTAAACCAATCACAGTGACAAATCTTCACAGTGTATAAAGGGATTACTCCACAGAAGTTTCCTGCTCAGCCCTATTTCTCTACCAGAATCTTATGCTAAATGCTTCAGTTTTTTCTGTCTTAAAAACAGCGAAGTCTCTTTCTTTATTACTCTTGTTTACCAGTTAGTAATAATTGTTTATTTTCATTAAAAAATAAGCCAGGTGTTTTAATTTCCTTTCTTTTGCTGTGATTAAAAAAAACAAACTTAGAGGAAGTAAGGGTTTATTTGGCTTATACTCCCAAGCCACGGTCTATCATTGAGGGAAGTCAGAGAGAAACTCAAACAGGAACCTGGAGGTAGAAAAACCATTGAAGAAAGCTGCTGGTCACTTTCTGGCTCATTCTCTGGCCCATGCTCAGCTAGCTTTTTTTTTTTTTTTTTTTTTTTTTTTTTTTTTTTTTTACAGTCCAGGATCATTTGCTCAGGGAATGGTGCTGCCCGCCCACAGTGTACTGGGCCTTCCTTCATCAATTAACAACTAAGACAACCTCCCCATAGACCAGTCTGATCCAGGAAATTCCTTAGTTGAGACTCCCTTTCTCCAGTAAATCTAGACCATTGTCAAGTTAACAAAGCTAGCTATGATACCAGTTACGGTGGGATGTGGCGGCAATCCTAGTACTCAGGAGGCTAAGGCAGGAGGATTGTGGGTATTATGTCTCCGTGTGCACATACATACACACACACACACACATGAAACACGGAGACCCAATGATCTCAGTGTGCAAATACATGATATGAACCTGAGTGTTATTTTCTGTGGGATATCTTTCTTTATGCTATGAATATATGTGGCTCCCATTGGATAATAAATAAAGTTGTGTTGGCCTATGGCAAGAAAACTTATAGCCAGGTGGGAAATCCAAACAGAGATACAGAGAGAAGAAGGGCGGAGTCAGGAGAGATGCCAGCTTGCTGCCAAAGGAGCAACAAGATGTCAGCAGACCCATAACGCCATGGCCATGTGGCAACATACAGATTTATAAAAAAAAAAAAAAAAAAAAAAGGGTTAATTTAAGATGAAAGCGCTAGCTAGCAAGAAGCCTGAGCCATAGGCTATACAGTTTGTAATTAATATTAAGCTTCTCTGTGTTTACTTGAGACTGAGTAGCAGCAGGACCCGGCGGGACACAGAGAAACTTCTGTCAACAGTTATTTAATGTGTAAATCGCTCACTCTTGCTCTACATGTCCAGAATCAGACGCTAGAGTTGGTTCCCAGTTCTGGCTTTCAGGACTATAGAAACCCTTGGGTGTCTGGTGTCTGTTCCTTTTTTTTTTTTTTTTTTTTTTTTTTTTTCCAAGACAGGGTTTCTCTGTGTAGTTTTGGTGCCCGTCCTGGATCTCACTCTGTAGCCCAAGCTGGCCTCAAACTCACAGAGATCCCCCTGGCTCTGCCTCCCAAGTGCTGGGATTAAAGGTGTGTGCCACCACCCGTCGCCTGTGTCTTAAGAGTTTTCCAGCCTGCTCATTTTCTCATTCCTTTGTCCTACACCTCACCACCACAGCGAGAGAGGTGCAGTGTCTTCCGCGCCTGCTTCGGCCCACCTGTTGCAAGTGTACAAACACCATGTTAGCCAGAGCACCATTTTTCTAGGTATAATAGTTGGCTTTGAACACCTTTGGAGAGAAGCCAAAGCCACACTCCCCGTGAGCCCTGGCAGTTCTACCTCGTGGGTGTTAGGCAGACACTTTCCCGAACCATCTGAGCAGGGAAGGGAAGGAGAAGGTCACAACAGGGACCTTCCATCTTTCTTAAGCAAAAAGTGTTGAAATAAATAGTTGACCTCCTGTCCTCTTTTCTCATTAAGAAACCAAGTATTTAATGACTTCTCTGGTAAGTACTCAAAAAGGGGGAGAGGATAATAGGAGAGTTTCTCAGAAGCTGAACAGAGCCGTCCTTCATCCAAAGTGACTCCGAAGACCATTTGAAGAGTGACAGCTGAAGGCTATGGCTCTCTTTCATGTGTACATTAATTCAGTGTCCCTTTTCCTCAGTGGGGCATAAACATACATCATTTAAACTGATATGGGAAGTCAGAAATAAGACCCCCATTAACATATCCACGGGGGAGGAATGAGTAAGTCCCACATGGCCGCTTGATCATGCTGTTTCCTGGGAGCTGAGCTGGCCCTCCTGCTGACTGCCTCCTGCCCCCCTGCCTTCTGCCTTGCCGCTCTGAAGGGTCATTCCCAGCAGGCCCCTCTATCTCAGCCTCTCTTTTACACATGTCTTAACAAGTCTAAGTTATTTCTTATGTAAAGATTATACGCTAGCTGGAGACCCTCTGGGGTAGGACATGAAGGGTGTCTTTAGTTTGGGATGCAGTTAAAAGTGGCTTGATTGCTAGATGATCTGTGTTCTTCAAGGAGGCAGAGGGCTGAGGAGGCAGAGCAGACCCTGGCACATCATCCTGGTGGGTGTGGTTGCCCCTACAGGCTACAGACACATCTTTCTAATGTCCACTAGGTCTAGCAGCACCAATTGGAGCAGAAGACACAGCCCTGTAGCGCTGTAGCAACCTAAGGCCTTCTCCTGACTTAGGGACCTCCATCCAAGTAAAGATACATCCTGGACAACAGTGCAGAAAAAAAAAAATATTCAGGACATGTGAGAGTGAAGCAAAGTTAAAGTTAGCAAATTTATTAAGGGAAGATAAGTGTTCTGTCCAAAAGAAACTTGGGACAAATGGCTAACTGTGGTGCCTATTAACACACCAAAGCATATGGCATCCTCTAGCCTCTCTCAGCATCCTAAGTACCTGTCAAAGAGTCTATGCTAGCATCCTGGTTTTTCTCACCCGTCCTGCTACCCTGAACTTCTCCTGTTCATGGGACATTAAGTGTATATTATGTGTGTGTGTGTTTATATATGTTTTCATATGTATATGAAATATGTACACATATACTAATATATATATTAATGAGAGAGTACCATAGGCTCACTGGGGGCTGAAGGAATAGGGCTGAGCATTGGTCCTCAAGTTGATGAAGGTGGCGGTTGTATTCCTCAGGCATATTTGGCTGCGATGAGGACATTCTCTTTGTTCATCACAACTGGAGTCGCCACTCCCATCAAGTTGGCTGTTTCCAGCACTTTTCTTACTGTTAGGACAAAGACAGCTTAAGGGAGGAAAGACTCACAGTTCAAGGTCGCCATCCAACACGGTGAGGGAGACACGGGAGCACACGTGATGTGGCTGGTCACATGGCGTCTGCAGCTGGGAAGCAGAGAGAGGAGAATGCTGGTGCTCAGTTTCCCACCCATCTCACATTTTGAGACAGCTTCACTATGTATCTCCAGCTGGCCTGGAACTTGCTAGGTTGGCCTCAAACTCATGGAGATCCACCTGCCTCTGCCTCCCAAATGCTGGGATTAATGGCGTGCACCACTCTACTTGGCTTGCTTTCTCTTTTATTCAGTCCAGGACCCCAGATTATGGGATGATGCTGCCCACATGCAGGACAGGCCTTCTTCTCTTAATTAACCCAATCTAGAAACTCTCTCACAGGCAGGCCTTGAGATTTATCTCCTGATGATTCTAGATCTCATCAAGCTGACAATCAACGTTAGCCATCACACCAACATTGGGCAGAGATGTTGTAAACACCTCTCAAGGCATAACTTGGCTCCCCACCGTAAGCTAGCACCTGGTCTCCAACATCCATAGTGCCAAAGATAAGGAACTTGGCTCTCAGCTCAAAGTTCTGAAAGGGCTTATTGAGATGGTTAAGTTCAGAGAACTTGTAATGGAATCTCCATATCTCTCAGGGTCAGATAGGGAGTCCCAGGAGCTATGGGATCCCAGGGGTTATGGGTGTGAGTCTATAGTAGCTCGTCTTGTATTATTATATACTTATTATTTTAGTATCCTGAGTGTCTCTGCTTTCTTTAGTGCATGTAGGTAAAGTGCTGAGTATGTCACCAGGGCAACTTTATCTGGAAACTGGCCTATTAAAAAAAGCGTGAAAATTATCATTGGCTTTTTATCCCTCTTTGTGTATTTGAAAAATGAAGATCTAACCATGGGCCTTAGATCATTGATGGTGCTAGATAGGAGAATGACATCCTGGCTGCCCCTATCTAGCATCCATTTAAAGCATGCTAGAAAACCACTGATTTGTAAAACTTCATTGTCTGGAAATCTTTCTGACTCAAACTGGTTTGATTTCTAGTCACAGCACATGCATTGAAATAGGTATGATAAAGGATTTCTTTATTTATTAAGAATGTTACTGTTGACCTCAGAAGCTCACTCGGCAGCTTATAGTGAATAGCTAGCTCTTACAGAGGACCATAGCTGGGTTCCCAACACCCACACCAGACAGCTCACTAGTGCTCATAACTACATCTCTAGGGGATATGGTGCCCTCTTCTGGCATTTGTGGGCAACTGCACCCACATGCACAAACCCACACATAGGCGTACATCTCATTTAAAAATAACAAGAAAAGGAAAGTATTATTGAGAATACTTACTTTGATATTTTCTGTTTAGCCTTTACTCAGCTCTGACTATTTAAAGGATATAGGACTTCAGGCTCAAATTATGCTAAGTCCAGTACCTAACTTCTGGAAGTTGCAGTTTTAAATAAATAACAACTATCTTACTTATAAACACAATTTTCTTGTGTTTAAGGGAATTTCTACCTTGTGAGAATGGAAACCAGCCTTTCTGCCTCCCTTACACCTAAGACCTTCCCTCTGAATGAGTCTTCCCTAACCAAACCCACATAGATAGAGAGTATTAATGGGTTTTTTGTTTGTTTTTTGTTTTGTTTTTGTTTTGTTTTGTTTTGTTTTTGGTACAATCATTGATTACCTGAGGCCAGATAGCATCATGGTGGGAATGTCTGGGAAAGAGAATAAAAAAAATCACACGGTGATAATAGTAGTGAGAGTATGTGAAGAGGTCAGTCTTGTGACCTTCTTCCAAGTCCCAATCCAGATGTCATCACCTATCATTTTTGCCACCATGGAGCACCAAGTTCCCAATATATGAGTCCTTGGGGGGTACACTGGGTATGGCCACATCCCAACTATAGCCAGAGAGGGTATGGGGGAGAGATGTCTAACTTCATTCATTCATTTAGAGACAATATCTCATAGATCTGAGGCTGACCTCATACTCTCTATGTGTCTAAGGAATGACCTTGAACTTCTGATGCTCCCGTTTCTACCTCTGAGTGCTGATGACAGCCATGCACCACTATGCCTATTTGTGCCATGTCGGGCATTGAACTCAGGGCTTCCTGAATGCTAGACAGTTCATCTACCAACTGAGCTACAGCCCCAGTTTGAAAGGCAAGAGAAACTTTACCTTAGTGATGTTTGGTTTGGGCCCTCCTTCAGCAAACTTGTTTGTTAACTTGCTAATGTTGGTTCTGGAGACTGCAAATGGAAACAATGCTTGATGAAGAAGGAGAGACGTTACCATAGAGACATCTCACAGATCACTTTTCAGTTTTGTGACACCCTTACTGTAGCCACCAGACATGCCATTCCCACCTCCTCTATATTGTCTGTGCGAACTAATAGGTTTGGAAAGATCCCACTAATAGCCGTGACTTAAAATAGATGAGATGTTGTCCTTTGTAGTTGGGTTCAATCAGTTGCTTTACACAAAAGGCTTGTGCCCAGATCATAGTGGCCATGTCTGTATTGGAGCCCATTACTACACATGGATGTTTTTAAATGGGCCTATGATGGAGAGACAAAGACAACCAGATCTCTGGAGCTCACTGGCCAGCCTGTCTATACTTGGCAAGCTCCAGGCTGCTGAGAGACCTGGTTTCAGTAATGGATTCTTTTTCTCCACCAATTTAAAGAATAAAATGCCAGGAAAAGCAAGGTCCTGTCACACAGCCAAGTTTTATTGAAAGCAGAATCATGTGTGTATACACACACACACACACACACACACACACACACACACACACACACACTGGGGGGTGGGTAAGCACATAAAGAGACAGGCTACCCAAGTATGGATGGGAATAGGGGTGGGGTGGGGTGGGAATCTAAACCCAGAATCTGAGTTGTCTGGAAAAAAAGAAGAAGAACTTGCCTGTATTTTGGGGTAGGATGGCTTCCCCTTCTCTCAGAATTGGCTGTTTCAGGTTATTGTGGGGGACTGAATAGTTTGAAGGAAAGGAAGCTGGTTGATTCTGGCCACTGAATCCCACCACCCACCCCATAGGGGGTTGGAAAGTCCCACTGAATAATAACCCTGGCCTTAAAAATCCCACCAAATGTCTTCAAAAAGGAAAAGAATCTGGAAGTTAGCCATCTTAAATGTTTAATTGGAAACACACTTATCTGCCTAGAGCCTCTCTGCATGGCTCTCTGCTGCCATTGATCTGCTTGTCTGAGTCCTGGGCTCTCACTTACACACACATACACACACATGAACATACACACACACACAACAACCACATATATACAACAACCACACATACACACACACAACAACCACACATACACAACAACCACGCCCACAAGCATACCAACCACATACACACACACACACCAACTACACATATACATACACCAACCACACACACACACAACAATCATGCATTACACACACCACACACACAAGTATACACCATACACACAAGCACATACCACACACACACAAACACACATACACACACACACACACACACGCATGCACGCACGTGTGCACACATGTATATCTCAGTGTTAGAGAACATATTTGGTATCAGTGAGGCTCTGAGCTCAATCCTTACTATCTCCCTGCAAAAGTTCCAAGTAAGTTAAAAACAAAAGCTAATCCCCCAACCCAGCATATCACCTTGTCACCCTGTATCTACCCATGATACTTAGTTTTTAAACTGTCCACCTGTCACAACCTAGAGTCACCTGGGAAGATGTTTTTTTCTAGATCAGGTTGGCCTGAGGGCATGTCTGTGAGTAGCTGTCTGGATTGTTCATTGATGTAGGAAGACCCAGCCCACCGTGGGTAGCACCATCCCCTCTGTTGGGCTCTGAACGATAAAGGACAAGAGAAAGCTGGGTAGAAGCAAGCAGGCATCCTGGGTGCAGTTTGCTCTGCTCTTGACTATGGATGTGATGTGACTAATGGCTTGGGTCCCTGCTTTGACTTCCCTGAAACGATGGACTGTGACCTGGAGGTATAAGCGAAAATAAATCCCTTTTTTCCCTTAAGTTGCTTTTGTTGAAGGTATTTTATCACAGCATCAGAAATGCAACTAGACCACTTCAGCAGAGGCTATGTCCTAAAAGATTCTTGGGCAAGACCACAGAGCAGAGGTGATGGAAGGAGAGATGGCTTCCTTGATGATAGCTTAGCATGGCCTCCAGCATCTCTCAGGAAAGCGATGAACAGCCTAGCCCTGCCGTTTTCATCCGGTCCTTCAGTAAGAAACCTCTGTAATTCTGTTTCAGTGAATGGCTTTTCTTTTTCTCACTTGAACCCATTCATTTGCAAAGAGAAGCGTAGACAGAAGTTTCCTGTGTCCCGCCCAGGCCCACAGCTGCTCAGTCCCAAGTAAACACACAGAGGCTTATATTAATTACAAATTGTGTGGCCTATGGCTCAGGCTTCTTGATAGCTAGCTCTTTCAAATTAAATTAACCCATTTCTATTCATCTATGTGTTGCCACATGGCCATGGCATTACCAGTCTGTTGGCATCTTGTTGCTGCTTGGGCAGTGGGCTGGCATCTCCCTGCCTGTCTCTTTCCTATATCTCTGCCTGGATTTCCTGCTTGCCTCTGAGCTGCCTTGCCATAGGACAAAGCAGCTTATTTATTAACCAATGGGAACATCATATATTCACATAGTAGAGAAGGATGGGTGCACCTGTGGTGATATATTGTGTACCCTAATAAAGCTTTCCTGTGGATCAGAGAACAGAATAGCCACTAGATTAGACATAGAGGCCATACAGTGGTGGCACACACCTTTAATCCTATCATTCAGGAGGCAGAGATCCATCTGGATCTCTGTGAGTTCAAGACCACACTGGGAACAGAGCCTAGTGTGGTGGCACACACCTTTAATCCCAGTACTAGGAAGCACACACACCTTTTATCTCAGGAAGTAATATGACAGGACACAGAAAGGTATATGAGGCATGAGGACCAGGAACCAGAGGTGTTTAAGTAGTTCAACTAAGACCCTTTCGGGTGAGGATTCAGAGGCTTTCGGTCTGAAGATTTGTGGAAAGAATCGGCTGAGAAGTTGGAGAGGTGTGGTTGGCTTCGGCTTGTTCTGTCTCTCTGGTCTTTCAGCTTTTACCCCAATATCTGGATGAGGCCTTTTTTTTTTTTTATTAATAAGACCACTTAGCAATTCATGTTACACACACCCCTGTCAAAATGCACAAACTGACAGGAAGACTCTAGGATGTTTACAGAGATGGTGCCAAGTTCAGGCTCACATGAATAAGAAAATCACACTCAAATGAGCCTAATTTTAAAAGGCTGCTGATAGCCTTCAAGTCCAGGGTGTTCTGGTGCTCCACATCATGGCCACTGTGGAGCCGCTATTCTAGGAAGTGTTATAAGGGAAACACCATGCCAACACTACTTTCCTGGCCTAATACCACATTCTCTTTGGGTGACCCTGATTGAACCATCATCTTTTTTCCTTCTCCTCTGGAATTGTTGCAAACAGTTTTGCTCAGTCTATGGAATAAACTCTTGATCAACTGAAGAGCTCTAACCTTTGGGAAGATGTCTCTGCCGTGGTGTGTACTTTCTGTCACCTGATTATTTTATTCATGATTTCCAGGCCATGGTAATACCAGTTGAACTGCCAGGTAAAACAGTGTCTCCAGGAACAGTCACAGTCACAGATCTAGGATTCTTAGGAATCTCGTCTGAGGACTCTACATCTAGTTCTAGTGATATCTCTCTTGGGCACATATGTTAGTTATGGTTCTCAATGAAGTGACCACAACACTTGAAACATTGATTCACATCATGGCAGGCAAGAAGCATATCAGCTCACATCATGGTGGTGTCTAAGTCAGGGTTTCTATTGCTGTAAAGAGACACATGACCATGGCAACTCTTATAAAGGAAAACATTTAATTGGGGCTGACTTACAGGTTCAGAGGTTTGGTCCATTATTGCCATGGTGGGAAGCATGGTGGCGCATAGTTAGGCATGGTGCTGGAGAAGGAGCAGAGAGTTCTACAGCTGGATCTGCAAGCAGCAGGAAAAGAAGGATGCTTGGCCTGGCTTGAGCTTTTGAAACCTCAAAGACCACCTCCAACAAGGCCACATCTACTCCAGCAAGGCTACATCTAATGGTACCACTCCCTGGTAACCAAGCATTCAAATCTATGAGCCTGTGGGGCCATCCCTATTCAAACCACCACAGGTAGACAGGAAGCAGATCAATTCACATCATGGTAGGCAGGATGTAGGTCAGCTCACATCATGGTGGAGAAAACCAAGATAGTCCACATCATGGCAGACAGGAAGCAGCTTATGATGGTGGCCAGGAATCTCCTCTAGCTTTCTTCTGCTTCCTTTTTTTTTTTTTTTATTCCTTCCTGGTTCCTGGCCTATGGTATGATGCCACCCACCTTCAGGATAGGTCTTTCTATATCAGTCAGTCCTCTCTAGAATCTCCCTCGCAGACATGCCCAGGAATATTCATCCCAAGGTGATTCTAATCCAGTCATGTTGGCAGTGGAGAGGAACCATCCCGGCAGGTCTCTGGAGTTGTTCCTCCTGGCCTCCAGCATGATACTTTTTTTTTTTTCTAATTTTCTGTTTTTTCTCTCTGGCTCCTCATGTGAAGTTCCTGGTTGCTACTGATGCCATAAATAGCCAATGTCATAAGTGGCACAGTGCCCACAGCATTCACATCTGTCCATGGCCCCTAAAGATGCTTTGGTGACAGCATGTTGGCTGCTATTAAAAGTCCTTAGTGTCTCAAGTCAAGAACTGGTCTCATCTTACTGTCTGGTGCCTGAAAAACCCCTGAAAGAACAGCAACTTGGGCTAGCACAGAACTCCAGGGAGAAAAAGTCATGGAAGTTCCCCCCCACACCGCCCCCAGGACAATAATGGGACACACAGACCTCATCTTGAGCTGGCCATCACTCTGCATGAGTCCTCCTGCTTTGTGCTAAACCTTTGCTATGTCTCAGCAAGGAGCTTGGAATTCCAGGAAAGACCACTGGAGGAAGTTTTTTAAAAGATTCATCTGGGCAGGTTGGCTTGGGCAACTACACTTCCCAGAATTGCCTCCCTTAAGTGTTTGCCACTAGAGGGGGCCACGGGAGAGAGATGCTATGGGAGATGTAGAGGATGGAAGTGAAGGGCGGCTGCTTTGGAACTCACACAGTTGACATTCATCTGTCCCTAAGCCTGGGTAGTGTGTTTGGCTCTATGATGAAAAGCTCAGGCTACTACAAGACACCTAAAGCCATCAAGGTCCGAGGCAAAAAGACATAAAGAAGATTCATCCATCTTCCTAGGCTCCAGCCCAATTTTGTTGAGTTCCAGTTTGTCACTGCTTCTTATTGTATATAGTGTCCCCTTCCTGAACGTTTTCCATGAGGACCGCTAGTGGCAGCATCAGGTGCAAAGCCTTCAAGCAATTGCTGAGGTCAGATCCTTGCAGCAGGTGATAGACATAAGCAGGTATCTGGATATAAGCACCTGTGCTGCGTGGTTATTTGTATACCTGTTTTTCTTGTTGGTGCTTTTTGTTCTATATAAAATAGGCATGGCTTGCCTACTCTCTTAGTCACCATTCTATTGCTGTGAAGAGACACCATGACCAAGGCAACTCTAATGAAAGAAATCATTTCCCTGGGACTTCCTTACAGTCTCAGAGGTTTAGTGCATTGCCATCATGGTGGGGAGCATGACGGCATGCAGGCAGACACCAGAGCAGTAGCTGAAAGCTACATCTTGATCCACAGTCTCAGAGAGAGAGAGAGAGAGAGAGACAGACAGACAGACAGACAGACAGACAGACTCTGGGCTTGGTGTGGGCTTTTGTGACCTCAATTTTCATCTCCAGTGACACGAGGCCAACACCTCCTAATCCTTCTAATCCTTTCAAATTGTGCCACTCCCTGGTGACTGAGCATTCAAATATTATATGGTCCTATTGGGGTGGGCATTTTTATTCAAACCACCATACCTACCGACCCTCAATAGGCCAATTAAACAGACAAGTAAGAGTGAAACCTAGAGCAAGGAGACTGACAAAGAGATTCAATGATCCTCCCCCCACCACACACACGCCCCCAAGTCCATCTTCAATGGACTTCAATCTTCATGTGGTTTAGGTTTAAGTAATCGGGCAAGCAGTGGTATGCAGAGCTAAGCAGTCCTGGTCAAGTTGTGGACCTTCCCATCACCGACTCGTCATTGTCTCAGCTCCAGCCTCTCCTGCAAGGTGGTCTGACAAGTTGTCAGCACTGTGTGAAATCTCCTTCCAGGAGACAAGCTCCCCCCTCTGTCTGGCTCCAGGCTTCAGCCTCTTCCTTCTCCCCTCATGCCTCTCCTGTCAAATATCCACTTTCTTGGGGTCCGTTGTTCCAGTGGTCTGATAGGCAGAGGGAAGGGCACTGGTCTCTTTAGGGTATCTCCTCTCCCACCGGGGCTTTGGTTTAGGGTCAGGGTCACAGGGTTATAGGACCTGACGCTCCTAAATTAAGGAGCGGCTGGCTAGGTGAGTAGCTGTAGGTGAAAGAAGCTGTGGAGATGTGGTTGTCTTGGGCAGGGTTGTAAGATGCTCACGGGGCGGCTTCTTGCAGCTAGCTGCCTTTCCCAGCTAATGATTTGTAGTGATCTCTGTCCTGGCCAGAAAGCTCACACCATTACTTATGTTTGTGCGCTGCCTTGTTCCCCAGAAGATTTAAGGCAATTGCACACCCCAGAAAATCAATCCATTCTCTGAGCTCTGGGGAGAGCAGGGCTCTGTTGTCAGCACAGGCAGGTCAGCTTGGTTAAGTGGTTGTGGTGGTCTGAGCCTACCAGGGTAACGGGAAAAAGATTGGCAGGTGGTTGAAGAATTCATGTTAGAACAAAATAGGAGTGGTAGTTTTGGGGGTTTTTTGTTGTTGTTGTTGTTGTTGCTATTTTAGTGAGATGTACACACACACACACACACACACACACACACACACACACACACACACACACGGGGGGGGGGGGGCAGGAGTGGATTTGTGCACACGAGTACTGCACCTACAGGGGCCAGAAACCAAACTCAGCTCCATGCCCTTAAACAATGAGCCATCTTTCCAGATCTAAAAAACAACAGCATACTGGATACACTGCAAGAGAGCATCGAGCTGGGGAGGCACTTGAGTACCATCTACACAGCACGGGGTAGTGGGCTGTGAGGGTCTCCATGTGAGAATGACTCGGGGTTAGGGTGAGTTTTCTTCCTGTGCTTTGTGTTCGATTTCCTGGTATGTAAATTCACATCACGAGGAGGAGGGCAGCCCGGATGAGCAGGGGCACAGTTCCGGGAGGTTGGTGTGAGCCCCTCCCTGTGCAGGAAATTACCAGGTGGGCCATCTCTGCCATTCAAATGTGGGGTCATGGAAATGAGGACCATGCCAATAAGGGCAGTGCTGGTCAGAGTCAAAGGACTGGTCACAAGTGACCAACGGTGTTCCATGGATAGCAGTTTGGGATGCTTAGATCATGCTTGTGAAATTTTCCTAGTGGGACCAGTTCTATTACCTGGCCTCTTATTTTCTCAACCCTTGGTGACTTATCCCCCACACCGCCCCACACCGTGTGTGTGTGTGTGTGTGTGTGTGTGTGTGTGTGTGTGTGTGTATGCACAAGAGCATGTGTGTAGAAGTCACAGGGCAACCTGTGAAGCTTTTTCTCTCCTTTCACCTTGTGGATCGCAGGGATGGAACTCAGGAGCTCACAGTTTGCAGCTTCAATCCACCTGGTGCCGCTGGGGCTCTCATGGGCTTGGCCGATGGGGAGCAAGTACAGAGGTCATCTCTTAGCCCAGCGTGGCTATCAGGTGAAGTAGGTCGTTGCCCAAATTGTATGGATGTTTTCTATTTTATTTTGTTTTATGTGTATGCAGGTGGATGTGTGTACTCATGTTTGTGTGTGTGCATGTGAGTGTAGGTATGTGTGCACTGGTGTGTAGAGGTCAAATATCAACCTATGATGATGCTCCTTTTTGAGGCAGGGTCTCTCCCTGGCCTGAGGATGACTGATTAGGCTAGGCTGGCTAGCCAATGAGGTCCAGAGATCTGTCTGTCTGTCTCCACCTAACCAGTGCTGGGCTTACAGACACATCCTATCATGCTCAGCTTGTTATGTGGGTGCTGGGAATTGAACTCAGGTCTTCATGCTTATAAGATAAACAATCTACTGACTTAGCCTTCTTCCCAGCCCTGTCCCCACCTTTTTTTTAAACCAGAAGTGTTAATCCCACAGACGTGAGGAGCAAGACCACTGGTCCAAATCAGCATGCCCAAATTAATTAAAGCAAACTTTTTCATTTGTGTACATGGGCTATCTCTCCCTAAAGACAAAGTTCAAGAGATTAGCCTTGGACATGGGTAAGATAAAAGTTTTTATAGTTTAGGGGTAGGGGGTTCCCAAATGGTAGATCTGGCAGGCAAATAGGTTACAGAAGCAGGACATAAGCATAACAAGTTGGTCATAACAACCTTCTGAAACAAAGACATCGTTTTTCAATAGATAGTCTCAATGAGGTAGTCATAACTAGGTGGTATAACAACTTTTTAAAATGAAGGCATGGTTGCTGTTTCCTGGAACAGGCAGTACAGAACCATTTGTAGTTAAGGTTACAGGTGGGGCACATCCCAATCCTTGAGAAATAGATCTATCATAAACATGAATGAGTCTAGTTTGTTTTTATTTATAAAATCACTTTCAAGCCCAATATGGAGGCAGGCTGATTTATCAGAAGAAGTAAAATTCTGTTTGCTGATGGCTTGCTCTTGTGGGTAGAGATTCTTAAAGAATGCATACAAAGAGATGATGATGATGATGATGATGATGATGATGATGATGATGATGATGATTTGATTTTTTGAGACAGGGTTTCTCTGTGTAGTTTTGGTGCTTGTCTTAGACCGCTGTAGACCAGGCTATCCTCAAACTCACAGAGATCCGCCTGGCTCTGCCTCCCGAGTGCTGGGATTAAAGGCATGTGCCACCACAAGCCCTGCCAAAGAGATCATTACTAACAAACAATGTCACAACACTGTGAGGTAAAGATTGTCTTAGTCACTGTTCTGTTGCTATGAAGAGACACTATGACCAAGGCAACTCTTGTAAAGAAAAACACTTGGGCACTTGCTTACCATTTCAGAGGTTTAGTTCATTCTCATCGTAGCAGGGAGCATGGAGGCACACAAGCGGGCATGGTGCTGGAGTGGTAGCTAGAGCTACACCCTGATTCACAAACAGAGAAAAAAAAGTCTGGGCTTGTCATGAGCTTTTGAAACCTCTAAGCCCACGCCTAGTGACACACTGCCTTCAACAAAGCTACACCTCCTAATCCTTCTAATCCTTCCAAATAGTCCCCTTCTCCATTGACTAAAGCATTCAAATATATGAGCCTGTGGAATTCTTATTCAAACTACCACAAAGATCAACACAGACATCAGATATAAAGGTAGATGGATAGATGGATAGATAGATAGATAGATAGATAGATAGATAGATAGATAGATAGATAGAAAGAAGGATACATAGATAGATAGATAGATAGATAGATAGATAGATAGATAGATAGATAGATAGATAGATAGATAGATAGATAGATAAGAAAAAACAGTGACAACTCAAACCTAAATTAGGAACAAATTTTGCCCCAATACTCTTTTAAGTTTACTATTACTATAATTTGTGTGTGTGTGCGCGCACAAAGGAGTGTGTGCCATGGCACAGGTGTTGAGGTCAGTGTACAACATTATGAAGTAAGCCCCCCGCTCCTCTTCTTCTTCTGTGTGGGTCCCTGGGATCCAGCTCAGGTCCTCAGGCTTGGGCAGCAAATACCTTTGCCCACTGAGCTGTCCACTGACCCTCCTTTGGATAGTCTTGACTTCACCTGGATTCACTTCCTATTGGTGGACTCTGCTCATGTGATGAGGAGGAAGTACTCAGGCCTCCTTGATCTCCTTCCTCTCCCCTTTCCCGCCCTTCTTCACACCATCCATGCCCACCCCCACCCTTTCTTTGCCTTTTCTCTGTGAATAATGTAGTCATTTCTATTTAAATCTACCAGGGTCCCCACCCCCTCTCTCTTTCTCTAACAAATGAACGCTCTGACCCTGATCCCCACCCCCACCGATATATATGTCAGGTTGTTTACTTCCAGGGAAGAATGAAGCCTGTTGATGTGTTGTTAAAGGGGAGAGGGGAGGCCAAGGACAGATTGTTCTCTGTGCCCTGTGTCAAACAATAATAATGACAGGCAAAAAAAAAAACCCTGCCTTCCTTGAGCACCTACTGTATACCAGGCACTTTGCTAACCTCTATGGTTCATAACTTCGTTATCTGTCTGCCTTCTGTCCATCTTATCTATCCACCCACTAATTAGCAAGGTAGCTAATTAATTAACTAACTTACCGAGACAAGGTTTTACTACATAGCCCAGACTAGTAGTAATCTCCCTACCTTGCCCCCCCCCCCCATTACTGGGATTAGTAGTATGCAGGATCACGGGCCTAACTTCTGTAACTTATTCTCATTAAACTAGCGAGGAGTCCCCACCCCCGGCTGAGGAGCTGTTCACAGCGGATGGCTACTAGGGAAGGAGAATCACTTTTCACTAAAGGTGTAGCCCCTGAGAGGTCAATACTCCCGAGGGTAGGCCACCCCACACCCGTGAGTATCCAGTCAGGACAAACTGGCCTCAGTGGGTTATTAGTTTTAAAAGAAGAGGAAGATGTGACATTTAGAAAGGAATGGGAAAGGAGGGATAGACCCAGGAGGAGTTGGGGGGAGAATGGGGGCGGTGGTGAATATGATCAAAATATATTCATGTGTGAAACTCTCCAAGAATTAATTTAAAAAAATAACCCAATATATTAAAAAGTAAGCTGGTGATGGGAGCATGGTCCGTGATTTCTATTGTTGTGACTTTATAGACGGGGCTGGCACATGGCAGAGCAGGAGAGCAGCAACTGGGTCTGAGCCCCAGAGCCTGGGGCTCTGACTAGGTCTGGAAAGAGAATATTTTTATCTTGGCTTCCCCTTAGCTGTTGTGCATGCTTGTAGGTCAGCGAGGCTGCTCACCCCTCGGCTTGCATTTAAAGCTAGTAATAGTGGAGGCTGGAGAGATGGCTCAGTTGGTAAGAAGAGCCCTTGCTGCCCAAGCATGGAGACCTAGGTTCATATCCCCAGAACTCATGCAAATAGCTGGGTATAGGAGCACACAACTCCAACAGTGGGGTTGTTGGAGACAGAGACAGAGGATCCCTGGGGCCTGCTGCCTGTTGGTCTAGCCCAGGCTTCAAGTGTGAGACCCTGTCTTAGGAGAATAATGTGGAGACTGATGGAGCAGAATGCCAGACATCCTCTGGCCAATCCCCCCCCCACACACACACACTTTCTGTCTGGTGTAGCCCCCTTCCCAACCTCTCATGAGCTGTGTGGGGCTTATCACGATAGCAAGGAAAAAGTTCTCGGGTGGGTGTGTTTTCTTATAGAGACTGATAAAAACCGGAAGCCAGGGGACCACTGAGTGCTGTGTGGGCAAAAAGGATTCTAAGAAGCAAAGGAGCAACCTGCCCCCATATTTCCATGTTTCCATGTTTTTGGTGCATGACGACAAGATTTCAACACAACCTCGAATGTCCCTGTGAAGGGTCTTACAGAGGGAAGGGTTGGGTCTCACTGGAATGGGCAGGTGGCTACAGGGACCAGCAACAGGACACTTTGCCCAGGGCTGTGCAACAGGAAGCATTGATGGGGCCAGAGAAGATACCACTGGGTTGTCTCTCATTAGTATGATGGAGAGCCTACAGCAGGAGAGGCTAGCTTTCTAAGAAAGGCTTCAGGCCATATGACTTGGGTGGCCACACCGAGGTGAGGGCACATGACATGGGTTGAACCAACAGGAGCCTCAATGAGTACAGGGTTTCTGCCCAGCACCAACATTATCCAGTGATACAAGGTCACCTCTACCTCTTCTCCAGCATCTTCAGCCTCCTTTCCTGCCGTCTGTCCCTGAGGACCAGCCTCCAGTGGTAGATGAATTAGGCTGGATGTGTAAGTGAGGAGGAAGAGGATGTTTAGAGTCAAGCAGCCTTATCTTTCTTGGTCCAGAAGAAGACAGTGCCATGAGGGTTCTCATGTAGAACATCTCACTTCAGTCATCAAACAGGACTGGAGAGCTGGGAAATGCTTTGTTGAAGATGACATGGCTATTTACCATCTGTGCTAGTTATTTTCATTCTTGCGGAGGTAATATACTTAACAAAAGCAACTTACAGAAGGAAGGATTTATTTGGGCTCCCATGAAGTCCATCACGGCAGGGTAGGCATGGCAACAGGAAAATGAGGCCGCTGGTCCCATCGCACCCACAGTGGGGGAGTGGAGAGAAATGGGTGCTGGTGCTCAGCTCCCTTTCTCCTTTGTATTCAGTCTGGACCCCATGGGGTGGGGGCTGCCCATATTCAAGAAGGGTCTTCTCAATTAGACACTTCCTCACAGATAGTTGGCAATCAAGTCATCATCCATTCTATTTAGAAGGAAAGGCTGAATAAACAGTCCCTTTGTGTGGGGACCAGCCTTTCCTTCACTAACTGGTGTGTGCGGACATGCATGGCACCAGTGGATGTTCCTTTTTTTTTTTTTTTTTTTTTTTTTTTTTCCGAGACAGGGTTTCTCTGTGTAGCTTTGTGCCTTTCCTAGATCTCACTCTGTAGCCCAGGCTAGCCTCGAACTCACAGAGATCCACCTGGCTCTGCCTCAGTGGATGTTCTAAACAGTGCATCTACTACTTCTGGACCCTGGAGGCTGGAAGTTCAAAATCAATGAATGAGGGTGCTGGTTTCTTCCAATGCCTGCCTCTCTCCATCACTTGAAGATGGCTGGATTCGCTGTTTTATATCATCTTCAACGTGTGTGTGTGTGTGTGTGTGTGTGTGTGTGTGTGTGTGTGTGTGTGGTGTGTACACATCCTAATCTTCTCTTTGTACAGGGACACTCGTCATATTGGGTTAGTTTATTAGTCATCCTTCTGTCACTGTGACAAAATACCTGAGACAAACAACCTTTAAATTACAGAAAGGTTTATTTTGCCTCCCAGCTTCAGAGATTGCAGTGTGTGGCCATCTGAGTGCATTGCTTCAAGCCTGGGGTGAATGGAAATTATCACCTTGGGGGATGAGGGAGCGGGCATCATTTCCTGGGAGGAGAAAGAGGGTTGGGGGAGAAGAAGAAGGAAGAGGAGGAAGGGAAAAAAGAGGAAAGAGATAAGATGAGAAAGAGACAGAGAAAGAAGAGTCAGGGAGAGTAAGGGACAAAATAAAACCCCAAGAACATGCCCCAAGGACCCCCTCACCTTCAATTTGTCCACTTCCTACATTTCCATCACCTTCCAATAGTCCATCAAATTACAAAGCAATGAATGGGTGAATCTTTCATAACAGCCCAACCTTTGTGGTCCACTCCATCACTTCCCAAAGCCCTGCCTCTGACATCATTTCATTGAGGATTAGATCTCCCATATATGCGTCTTTGGGGGATGGTTCCCATGCAGATTTAACAGATAGGATCCGCTTGAATGACCTTCTTTTCATTAATTTTCATCTTCGCAGGCACTCTCTAAATCTAGTTCCTCTCTAAGGTGCAAGGGCCTAAGGTTCCAGCATGCATGTGTTCAGAAGATACGATGTAGCCCATAATAACAGGGAGATAGATACAGGATGAGTCACAGCGGCCCATTGGGAACTGTGCTGTTTTTCTAGAACACAGGCCACAGACAGCCTGCCAAGGGTGGTGATGTCTGTTGCTGCAGCCCACACCCATTACAATTTCTGATTCTGAACAACAAAGTCAGGAGGGACAGGCACACCATCTCAGGGGCTCCCACAAGAACAGGCAGCTGGAGGAGGCCAAGTGTTCTCTGTATTCATCCTGCAGAGGGCTGAACATGGGGGGGGGGGGGCGGGGCATTCACACCGTACTGTTATTCTCCGGAAAGGACAATTTGCAAAACAGAAAGTTCAGCACAAATCTATTTGAAAAGCTCTGTGTGTGTGTGTGTGTGTGTGTGTGAGAGTGTGTGTGTGTGTGTGTGTGTTCATGTATCCTCTCTTGTCAAGCAAAGAACTGTGAGTAATAGAGGAAGAAAAGGTGGCAGCCAGGATCTCAGTATGGGAGAAGACAAGGAACCACCATTTAAAAAAATTACCTGTTGTGTGTGCGTGTGTGTGTGTGTGTGTGTGTGTGTGTGTGTCACATGTGCATGCATATGTATGTATGTATGTATGTGGAGGCTAGAGGCTGGCACTGGGTGTCTTCCTTAATCACCCTTCTCCTTATATTTTGAGACAGGGTCTCTCACTGAATCTAGAACTTGTCTATTACCTTAGGCTAATTGGCCAAAGCCCCAGGGATCCCCCTGTCTCTGCCTCCTCAGTGATAGGATTACAAGAATGCACCACCACATCTGGATTTTCACATCATGGGTGCTGGGGATCTGAAGGCAAGTCCTCATGCTTACCAAGTAAGCCATCCCTAGCCCTACCTATTTTTGTTTTTGTGTTTAGCGGGGTGTTTTAGTCAAGACATGGTCTCATTTTGTGACCCAGGATAGCCTCTATTCTACCAGTGCTGACATTACAGGCATAGGCTCTCAAGCCTTCCTCTTAGTTGTTTATTTTGTTTGTTTGTTTGTTTGGTTTGTCAAAGTTTCTCCAACATGTTTATACTTACTTTGTGATATGTGTGTGTGTGTATATATTATATATATATATATATATATATATATATATATATATATATATATATATATATATATATATATATGGCTATGCTGGAGGTATGGCTGTGTGGTACAGTACTTGCCTAGTTCCCAGCTCAGTACCCAGCACCACAGGGAGGGAAAGGGTATAGAACAAAGAAAAGGCAAGAATGTAGAGGAAGTGGAGGCTTAGCCTTGTATTGGACTAATAGAATTTGGATTTCTGAACCAAGACTTAGATGTTAAGAATTGTGAGGTCTGAGTGTAGAAGAGAATGTCCCGCCTAGGGCACAGGTGAACATTCTTTCAGGGCCAAGATGGACAGCATTGGGGTGTGGCAGTATCTCGCAGATGCTGAGCTGGAGGGGACCCTATGGTATATCTGAGAAACAACCCAGAAAGAAATATTGGGCGGCATAAGAAACCCCCAGAGATGGATGTTCTAGACGGAGCGAGAGGACTGCATCAAAGAAAAGAATAGTATTGAAACAGATGACATTTAAGGTCCCTGCTCACCCTGAGATGCTGCGGTCCTGTAAAAATGCAGACGCTCCGAGTTAAGCTATCTTTGAGGACATGGTGACATTTGATGCTAAGAGCGTCTGTTGATATTTTCTTTGAAATCTACACTGTGCCGTCTCTACCTGTAAGGGTGACCCGCAGGACAGTGGGATGCTTTGTGAAGTCTCCATGGCAACCCTTTCAGCAGCAGTCCATGTGTCTGGAGGGTCTGGAGACAGAAAAACAGCAAAGCATTACTTTTTCATCTCCAAAGCTCACGTAACTACCGTTTGATCAGGCGGCATCATTCTCTCGAATCTCTCTATTACCTGCAGAGAGAGGCACCCGTTCTGGCAGGGTCTGTGCATGTGGTCGCAATGCACTGGCATTTTGCATAAGCCAATAACATTTCCAGTCTCAGACAATTTATAGACTACATTGGCAGTGGGGATAATTAGTGCAACCTGTGCCCAATGCATACAGAATGTAGACTCAGATCCCTGCCAGGAAAACCATGACAAAATCCTTGCACAGTGAGCGCTCAGAGCATTCCAGGAAAGAGCATCATAATGCTCTGCTAGCAACAGAGTGTGGGCAAGACCCTCTTGCCCTTAGCCTTTGCTTGCTGGGAAAGAACTCCTAATGCCACCCTCCCTAAGCCCCCAGAGTAGTTTCCAATCCATATCTTTTATAAGCCAAGCCCGGCTCACTCATTCCTCCCCGCTGACTGCTTTCCCTAGGGAACTTCCAGAAAGATTCTGCGCAATTGCTTGCACTCTTTTTTTTTTTTTAATGGTTTCTTATTTTTTGGATGTGGATTTGTTGCTTTATGATGCTTCATAGTGTTTCACGGAGTGCTCTGTCCATCTGTCCAAAGCAGCAGCTCAGGGACACTCTGGTTTGCTCCAAAGGGCCTTGGTCTTACTCGATGATTTTAAACTTGGAGACATCCTTTCATCTTGGTTTTCTCTGATGCCACCACATTGTCATAGTTAATATTGCCAGCTGCACAGAACTGAGAATCTAGGATTCAAGTCTCTTGGACACGTCTATGAGGGAGCTTCTGGAGTGTGTTAACTGAAGTAAGAAAACCCAGCCTGAACTCAGGCAGCAGCATCCACAGACTGCAGTCCGGGTCTGAATAGAAAGGAGACAGCGAGCTGAGCACCAGCATCCATCTCTCTCTGATTCCCAACTATGGATACAACATGACCAGCTGCCTCATGCTCCTGCCGCCATGCCTTCCCCACCATGATGGGATGTACCCTCTAAACCGTGACCCCCAATAAATACTTCCTTTCTGCTGTTTCTGTCCAATTGCAGCAATATAAATATAACCCAGAGCTCTTTAAATCTACAAGGCTATATAGGTCCCTTTGGAGAAGTGGGAGTCTCAGATACATTGAGAAGGAGCCGGTAATGGATAAGGAGAAGGAAGAGCCTGTGGGCAAGGAAGCCCAAAAAGTGAGCATTTTGAGCCAAAAGAGAAAATGAGTATTCCTTTCCCTCAGCCAACCAGAAAGGATAGCCATCCTCAATGCCTCCTTGTCCCTCACCCTCTGTCTTAGTTAGGGTTTCTATTGCTGTGAAGAAATGCCATGATGGCAACTCTTATAAAGGAAAACATTTAATGAGGTGGCTTGCAGTTCAGAGGTTCAGTCCATTATCCTCATGGTGGGACATGGCAGCATGCAGGTAGACATGGTGCTGGAGAGGTAGCGGAGAGTCCTACATCTTGCACAGGCAACAGGAAGTGAAGTGAGACACTAGGTGTGATCTGAGCATCTGTGAGACCTCAAAGCCCCACCCCCACAGTGACACACTTCCTCCAACAGGGCCGCGCCTACTCCAACAAGCCCACACTTCCTAATAGTGCCATTCCCTATGAGCTTATGGGGGGAGGGGGAGCGATGGCATTCAAACTACCACACCCTCAGTGCCCCATGTCTTGGGTATCTCAGTGCCTCTCTGCCCTTCTGTCCCTCTGCCGCTCCCACTTGAGGTGGTGCCCATGGCCCATCTCCCTCTAGCGGTCTCCACTGTAGCCTGAAGACTGGCTTTACCTCCATCCCTTCTTGGCACAGTCTAATTTGCATCCCAGATGGGAATCCCAGGGTTTTGTGTGAATGCAAATTGGATCAACTCCCACCCTCAAGCTTGAGCGCGCTCACACTGAATCCTACAGTGGCTTCCCTTGGCTTTGGGGATTACAGATCTAATCCTTGATTTGGCCCACCAATCTCTGTGTGCTCTGGTCTAATCCGGTGGCTTCAGGCCCACCTGAGTATTCTCACCCTTCCTTTTGTCTTTTACCTGGAGGCCTTCCTCTTCTTCTCTCGGCTGCATATCTCCCCACCCCACCCACTCCTGCCACAGGGCATTTGCACACATAGCTCCACTGCCAGGATGACCTCTGTCCCACCTGATTAATTTCTTCTAATCACTCTGAATGAAGACTGTTCTAGAATCGAGGCATTAGAGGCCAGATTCCTCTAGTGTGTGCAGCTGGTGGTAAAATTCGTGACCAGAGCAGCCTAAGGAAGGGGTTAGTGTGGCTCACAGTTTGAGGGTGCACAGTCCGTCATGGTAGGAACATGTGGGCATTGGGCCAGCTGATCACGCCGCATCCACAGTCAGGAAGAAGAGAGACAGATGAATTCTGGGGCGAGGCTCACTTTCTCCTTCTTATTCAGTCCAGGCGTGGTGACACCCACATTTGGGGAGGAGGGGTCTTCCCAAGTCAGCTAACCCATTCTAGAAATGCCCTTGAAGACATGACCAGAGATTTATTTCCATGATGATTCTAAGTACCGTCAAGGTGACTATCAATATTAACTGTCATACTTTCTCCCCCTGAATACAACTCCCTTGGAGCCTTTCCCTAAGTGTCGAACTTCAGAGGGCTTCATTAAAAGAAAAAAAAAAAAAAGGAAGCAGTGAGGAGGGAAATGATTCACTGTGCATTTGCAGCTCCAAGCACACGTTTCTGAACCCTGGGCTGGCATGTCTTCCTACTCTGCATTAAGCCTTCTAGACACTTGAAATGCCAAAGCCCCAGGCTCCAGTGCTCTGTCCTCCCTTTTTTTGTTTTTGTCTAAAGAAAAGCAAAGACTCAAAGCAAAACTGGCAGACACCAGCTGGACATAGGAAGGTCATCAAGTGGACCCCACCAGGGCTAAGGTTAGGTCTTGTGGTTTGAATATGAACCATTTCCCTCCCACAGAGGCTCAACACTCGGTGATGTCCAGTAGGTGGTGCTGTTTGGGGAGGTTACAGAACCTTTGGGAGGTAGAGCCTTGTTGGAAGGAGTGCATCGCCACAGGTGGGCTTGGAAGGTTTATGGTCTTGCTCAACTTCCTGTTCTTTCTCTCTCTGTCTCTCTCTGTCTCTCTGTCTCTCTCTGGTCTTGCTCAACTTCCTGTTCTCTCTCTCTCTCTCTCTCTCTCTCTCTCTCTCTCTCTCTCTCTCTCTCTCTCTCTCTCTCCAAGGTCTCATTATGTAGCCCTGGCTAGCCTGGATATTGCCATGTAGACCAGGCTGGCCTGGAGCTCACAGAAATCTACCTGCTTCTGCCTCCCAAGTGCTGGGATTAAAGGCATGGACTACCATGGCTAGCAAATCTCTCTCTCTCTCTCTCTCTCTCTCTCTCTCTCTCTCTCTCTCTCTCTCTCTCTCTCTCTCTCTCTTTCTTCTTGATGACTACATTTGAGCTAGCCTCACACTCCTGTCACAGCACCCTCCACACCTGACAGGCTGTATCTCCTCTGGAACTGTAAGTAAGAATAAGCCCTTTCTTCCACCCACCATTGCGCACATGCGCGAGCACGCACTCTCTCTCCCAGAGTGGTCTGGCCTCTGAGTCCTTTTTGTTTCTGTTGTTTTATTTGCAGCTCACTAAGAAAATGAAACTGGCTTGTACTGGTGGATATAGTGGGTCCTGAGCCAGTCGGCTGTCCCCTTGGAGAGCTGTGTCCTTTTAATGCCAGGCATTTATATCTCCTGATTACCTATTTATCACCTGTCAGATAAAAGAATGATCTAGAACACAGCCCCCTCTTCTCCCCGCCCCCAGAGAAAAAGCTGCATGGCTGGGAAGCTGTTTGGGAAGGAGGGGAGGTGTCTCCCCAAGGATAAGCCTAATTGTTTTAAGCAGGGGGAGCCAGGTCCCCCACACCTTGGATCAGCATTCAGCTGGCGGGCTTCAGTTAAGCTCCTGTGACAGGATAATCTCTTTTGTTCTGTGCCCAGGGAGGATATTCTCTGCGTTATTAGACAAGTCAATGAAGATAAAACAAAATATTAACTATTTTAAGCCGGGCCAGTCCACCCCAAAGAAATGAAGCCGCTTCACTCTGTGCCAGGTTTCTTCTCCTAACGAGCTGGAGGGTGAGATGGAGGCAGTCCCGTTTGCTGATGGCTGCAGTGTCCCTGGAGACCTAACGCTTCCTGTCCCGAGTTTCCTGGAGCCCAGGCTGGGGACTATAAAAACCAGAGCTGGCCTGTGGTGGTGCACACCTTGAATCCCAGCACTCAGGAGTCGGAGGCAGGCAGATCCCCGTGAGTTTGAGGCCAGCCTGGTCTACAAAGCAAGTTCCAGGACAGCCAGGGCTGTTACACAGAGAAACCGTGGCTGGCAGAGACCGGATGCTTCTTGCAGGGGATCTATTACCCTGGGTGTTTGGCTGAGGTCATTATTTCAGCTTTCTGCCTACAGTAGTCCCAGAGAACAGAATCCCCACAGGGACTCGGCCCCCTGCACCAGCAGACAGTGGCTACACAGGGGTTTAAAACCCACCTCGTTCCCGTCTCTTCTCCTCCTCTTCCCCCTCCTCCCCTGAGAACCGAGATGACTACTTCCCATGTCACACCCAGAAGTCACACCCAGGGACATATGTCACACCTGGAAGGCTCACCCAGGTGCAAGGTGTCACTCTTCTCTCTTCCACTGTGTCCTCAAGGGTCTGAGATCTATAGCAGAGGCTTTCCCAGTCTTTTCGGCCACCACCTTCCTGATGTCCCCACTGGTATGTCTGGAAAATGTCTTGATTTATGGCTTTCTTTCATTCTGTGACTATAAAAAGCTCGGGTGACTACTCCCGTGATGGTACATGGTATTTGGGTCACCCCAAGTCTGCATTTCCCACGCCATGGTCCCTCATCTTTGGCCCTAAATAAACTTGTATTCTCATTGAGGTGGTGGCTGTTTTGTTGTGAGGTTTTTGGTTTCAGAATTTCAGAAGTTTCTAGTAAAAGACTGAGTGCCCCTTCCTGTGTGTGCAAGCATACTTCCTGGTACTCATATAAGCACACGTGGGTATCTGTGTGGCTATTTGCGCCTCAGTATGTATATACACAGATCGTGCCATGTGTGTGTACATGTCCGAGTGTGTCTGTGTGTTTCTGAGCCCTGTGTGTGCACACAGCCCTTCTCCAGCTTCATTTCCCAGTGCTCCTGTGTACTGGAGCTCACCTTCCCTTTTGCCAGCCCCAGCATTCAGCCCCACGGGTGGCATTTATATTTGTTATCTTACTTAATCTGCAATCAGATGTTTACAAAGTGGTGTTATTATCCTGTTTGTGGCTGAGGGAACTCGGGAGCTTCCCTGAGCCTTCCACATACCCAGAGTCACGGGGCTTGCAAGCTAGGAGCTGAAGCTGGCGTGCAGGCTTAGAGCCTATGTCCTGGCTGCCACTGTCCCCGACAGAGCCCCAGGCCTGGGGATTTGGGGCCAAAGAAGCAGCTCCATGAACAGTGCGTGAGGGCGGGAAAGGGAGATTAGGCCATGGCAATTTCAAAGAGGGGGGAGGGGTTGGATTATAGCCACAAGTCACCAGGACTCACCTGCCAGGGACTCTGAAGAACTGTGTGTGGCACCTGCTTCAGCATCTCCCTGGGAGAAGAGAGGACGCAGTGGGTCCTTTGTGAGGACTCCTATTGTTTGTGAGGGTTTGTTTGCTGGTTTGAGGTGAGGTCTGTTGCTCTGTCCTTGAGGGAAGGAGGTCTGTCATGTAACCCCAGCTAGACCAGACCTCACTACAGGTCGAGAACCACTGTTCTAAGTGGTGGTGGGCAGTGTACTCTCAGGGTGCTCATTTATCTGTCCTAGCTTCTTCCAGGCGGGCGGGAGGATAATGTAGACTTGGACCACAGGCCTCTCTGAGCCGAGACGAGAACAAGGAGATTGCACCCCTTCCTCCTGGCAGTTTCTGGAAGCTCCCTAAGCTAGGGGAACCAAATGCGTGGACAGCGAGTAGGAGCTAGCAAGGGTCAGAGAGGGAGCCGGAGCCTGGAGTGTGGGGCATGAGGGGAAGGAAGTGAGCAGATCCTCTGCCCAGGCCAGGAGGCTGGGTGGGTAGTTTGGGTTTTACCCAGCCTCACGGTGTAAGCCTATAATCCTAGCACTCGGGAGGTATGAGGATCAGTTCAAGGGCATCCTTGGCTACATAGTCAGTTCCAGGCTAGCTTGTACGACCTGAGACCCTGTCTCAAAACAAAACAAAACAAAAAATGAAACAAGCTGGGCGATGGTGGGTGGAACACGCCTTTAATCCCAGCACTCCGGAGGCAGAGCCAGGCGGATCTCTGTGAGTTTGAGGCCAGCCTGGGCTACAGAGTGAGTTCCAGGACAGGCGCCAAAGCTACACAGAGAACCCCTGTCTCGAAAAACAAAAAACAAACAAACAAACAAAACAAAGAAAAAAACAGAACAAAACAAAACAAAGCCCTGAGACAGGAAACTTAGATATTAACAATTAAGAGAATTCCCCACAAATAACAGGCCAATCTCATCTGTGTAAACCCGCAATGGAGACTCCCTTCTCAGGTGAGTCTAGGCTGTGTCAAGCTGACCATTAAAGCTAACTAGGACAGGTTCCATCTCCCTAACATTGATGGGGTCACCCTTTCTTGTCCAGCTGGGCCATGCCGTGTGATAAAGACAGTAGCTCATTCCGAGTGACAGTTTCTCCCCCCGACTCCTAACACCTTTCACCAGCCTCAATGTCCATGTGTCACAAAAGGGCTGCTGGTTCTCCTACCATCTCACCTAGAGAGGTACTTGTGTCAAATGGAGCGGAGGTGGCGTAGGAGAGTGGGAGGACTTGCATCTTTTTTTTTTTTCTTTTTTGTCAGCCAAAATATCCAGAAGGGCTAGTGTTATTTCTCAGCTGCCTCAGTTTCCCAGCCTGGTGTAAGGGAGAGATGATTTTGATGTTCTTCTGCTATGCCCCTTGGGACATGACCTGGGTGGACTGTTCCCAATTTGTTTGTTTGTTTGTTTTTTGTTTTTTTGAGACAGGGTTTCTCTGTGTAGTTTTGGTGCTTGTCCTGGATCACGCTCTGTAGCCCAGGTTGGCCTCAAACTCACAGAGATCTGCCTGGCTCTGCCTCCCGAGTACTGGGATTAAAGGTGTGTGCCACCACCACCCAGCAGACTGTTCCCCATTTATCTGTTGCTTCCAGGCAGATGCATCCCTGGTCCTTCCTCTCCTCTTGACACTCTTGACTCGCGGCCTGTGGGGCGGTTGGTGGTGGAGAGGGATAAGGTGGTGACCAAGTGGAGAATCCAGCCTGGGGCCCAGGTCTGCTCCTGGGGGAATATGTCACCCTCATCCAGCGACTCCAGACCCCTCTAGTGACAGCCTACCTCCTTTTCTGACGCTCTGCCGTTTCCCCAAGACAGCAAATGGGAAGTGAAACACTACATTAAATAGCATTTCTATGCAATTAAAACACATTAAAATGGCAATTAAGTTCCGCAAACAGCCTTCTCTATGTTCTGGGTTGATTAAGCTGTTTGGGTTGTTTCCCAAGCGTGCTTGTTGTAACTAAAGGCTGAGCTGTCTAGTTTTTTTGTTTTGTTTTTTAATGGATGGACCCCTTCCATGGGAGACAAGGGACTCTGAGTTTCAAATCTTTTCCTTTCTCCCTTGGAAATGATACTTCGTTTTTATTTCCAGTTCTTTATTGTGGAAGATTTCGAGTATGTTCCAAAGTGCAGAGAGCGATCTGTTTTACACACACACACACCACCACCACCACTCATCCGTGTGGACAGAATGGGCATTTCTTTTTTTTCTTTTCTTTTCTTTTTTTTTTTAAATTTTTTATTTTATGTGCATTGGTGTGAAGGTGTCAGATGTCCTGGAACTGGAATGACAGACAGTTGTGAGCTGCCACGTGGGTGCTGGGAATTGAACCTGAGTCCTCTGGAAGAGCAGCCAGTGCTCTTAACCGCTGGGCCATCTTTCCAGCCCTTAAAGATTTTTTTTTTTAATGTTATGTGCATTCCTGTTTTGCTCTTGTGTATGTCTGTGTGAGGGTGTCAGAGCCCCTGGAACAGGAGTTACAGACAGTTGTGAGCCGCCATGTGGTTGCTGAGAATTGAACCCAGGTCTTCTGGAAGAACAGCCAGTGCTCTTAACCACTGAGCAGAATGGGTATTTCTAACTCTTGGATTTTCCTGAAGTGAGCAAAGACTAACCTGAGCCTGGGGTTCCTCACAGGTGACCTCACAGGTATCTAGTACAGGAAGGAATGAGAGGTTCTCATCACAGGACAGCTTTCAGTGGCTCTGTGGAAGATGGTGTTGGACCTCTTTCTGGGAGCTACAAGACAACCAGGAAGGTCAAGGCAGGGAGGGTGATGTGGAGCATTATCTTCCCAGCATGCATTGCTGGTGTACTCTTGACCGCTCAGCTGCTGGGATGGCCCACAGGAGACCTGCCGAAGACTGGGCCCTTTAAAGCTCTGTTATCGATGGCATGAGCCAACCCTCCCGAGGATCTATAAGCAGTTAACTGTTGCTGGGAGAGAGATTTTTCTTTTTATCCTTAGCGGGGTGTAGCGGCCCACAAGTTACTGCTGCTCCTATCTGTAACCTCTCACCCTCGATGCCCTAACAACCCCAGCTGAACTCTATGGCTTTGCCAAACCATCCCTGGATGGGATCTTTTCCTCACCTCAGCCACTGGGTATCCTATCTGACGTGAGGAGATGTTGGTTTATGTCTCCCAGGTAAAATTCTTTCACCGGGGGGAAGCCGGAGGAAGCCGGAGCAGGGAGGGAGCCCGAGCAGGTCATCTGGGTTTTCCTGAAAGGATGAGGCGATGGCGCTTTATTCTTAGCTCAAGAGCGAAGCTCCGCAAAGGCCTCAGGCGGCGATGACATGAGGCAATTGAGTTTACAAAAACAGAATGCCTTCTGAGGCTGCCCTGCCCCGCCCTCGCCTCTTTCTGTGTCCTTCTCATTTTCTACAGATTCTGCTGATTTTCAATTTCCCCTGATTTCTGGAGGAGATAATTATCTGATCTCATCAGCGTTCTTCTAGGGAGTCCTTCCTGGGAATCCCAGTTCTAGCCAGAAATTGCCTCCCCAGGGAGCCCTTGGTGGTGGCTCACCCCACTTAACAGATGTTCCGACCTGCTGATGTCTGTAATATCATGTTTCCTCCAGTCCTGGGTAAAGTGTCCACGAATAAGTCCTGTGGACACCATTAGTCACTCTGGAGTCACAAGCCTGGCAGGTGTTACTCCAGTCAGGATGATTTGAGACCGAGTTCGGGAACATTAGTTACATAGTGAGTCACCAAGATGCTTTTGTAGACTTTCTTTTCCTTCCTTTCTTTCTTTCTTCCTTCCTTCCTTCCTTCCTTCCTTCCTTCCTTCCTTCTTTCTTTCTTTTCTTTTTTTCTTTTGAAACAGGGTTTTTTGTTGTTGTTGTTGGTGGTGGTGGTGGTTTGTTTTGTTTTTTGTTTTTTCTGAAACAGGATTTCTCTGTGTAGCCCTGGCTGTCCTGGAACTCACTCTGTAGACCAGGCTGGCCTCAAACTCATAGAGATCCTCCTGCCTCTGCCCACTGAGCACTGGGATTAAAGGCATGGGTTACCACTGCTGGACTTTTATTTATTTATTTATTTATTTTTTGGATTTTTAGATTTTCTTTTTAAATCAGCTTTCTTGTGGACACACAATCACCTTTCTCTTTGGGTGAAAGTTCAAAGGATGATATCTAAAACACTGTATAAATTCATTTTAGATTTATTTATTTGGGGTGTGTGTGTGTGTGCATACACACACGTGTGCATGCACATCTAATGCACATGTGCATGAATGTGTAAGCACCACACCTTCAGAATCCAAAAGAGGGTGCCAAATTCCCTGGAGCTGGAATTACAGGTGGTTATGAGCCATCTGAAACGTGTGATAGAAATTAAACTCTGATTCTGTGGAAGAACAAAAAGTACTCCTAGCCACTGAGTCATCTCTCTAGACCCCAATATTTAAAACTTTTATTAGTGTATGTCTTAATTGGGTTTACTATTGCTGTGATGAAACACCATAACCAAAAGCAACCTGGAGAGGAAAAGGCTTATTTGGCTTACACATCCTAAGTCACAGTTCATTGAAGGAAGCCAAGACAGGAACTCAAGCAGGGCAGGAACCTGGAGGGAGCAGGAGTTGATGCAGAGGCCATGGAGGGGTGCTGCTTACTGGCTTGGTCCTCATGGCTTGCTCAGCCTGCTTTCTTATAGAACCCAGGACCACCAGCCCAGGGATGGCACCGCCCACAATGGACTGGGCCCTCTCCTATCAATTACTAATTAAGAAAATACTCTACAGGCTTTCCTGCCTATAGCCTGGTCTTATGGATACAGTTTCTCAATTGAGGTTCCTTCCTCTCAGATGACTCTAGCTTGTACCAAGTTGACTTAAAACTAGGTAACACAGCATCTATTCATTGTATAAAATAATGGGTTTCACTTTGATTTCGTGTATATCGTGGAGTTGTTTGTATTCACCCGCCCATTACCATGTTTCTTCCCACCCACTCTCCCAGTGGTTCCAAAGAGTCTCTCTATCTGTCTGTCTGTCTGTCTGTCTACCTACCTATCATATATATAAAAGTCTTGAGGTTCTGTATATGAGAGAAAACATGGCCTCTGTCTTTCTGAGCCTGGCTCATTTTGCATAACAAAATGATTGACAGTTCCATCCATTTCCTGCAAATGTCCTGGTCTCATTTCCCCTTAGGGCTAAATAAAACTCCGCTGTGTACACACATCACATTTACTTTACCTGTCCTTCTGTTGACGGCATCTTGGCTGGCTCATGAATGTCTTGGCTACAGTGGGTAGTGCAAGAAGGAATGTGGATATGCAGGCATCTCTGTTGTCTGCTGACTTAGGAGTCTTTGGGTGTATACCCAGAAGTAGTGTGGCTGCATCACATGGTGGTTTCATTTTACTTTAGGTCATAGTTCAAGGTTCAGTCCATCATGCCAAGGAAGGCAAGGCAGCAAGAGCTTGAAACAGCTTGAAACAAGAGCTTTAAATATCACACTCACAACCGGGAAGCAGAGTGGGATGAGGGCACTATTATTGGCTCCTCCAATTTAGTTTTCTGAGCAAACTTTATACCGATTCTCATAGCGGTGACACTAATACATTGTCATCGTCTCCCACCCCCACCCCCGCCTCTTCATCAGCATTTGTTTAAACATCATTTATTTTTAAAATGGTTAAAAACCTTTGCCTGGAAGGAAGCTGGAGGATGCTCTGGGTACCAGTAAATAGGCCTATTTCTTGACTGGATTCAGTAAGTGGTTTCATCAGCGAGAGTTGCCAGGTCCTGCCTCTGTTCTCCAGTTCGTTCTGCCTGATGGCTGGGCTGGGAAGGAAAAGAGATCATTTTTATCTTCGGGAATCATGGGAATCTTCAAAGTATTGGCTAAGGTGCATCAATGGGTATTTTTGTTTATTTTGTGTGTAGGTGTGCATGTGCCTGTATGTACTGCTGTTGCTGTTGCTGTTGCTGCTGCTGGTGGTGGTGGTGGTGGTGGTGGTGGTGGTGGTGGTGGTGGTGGTGGTGGTGTGTGTGTGTACAATAAGTTTTGGAGCTGGAGAGATGGCTTAGTGGTTGAAAGCACTTGTTGCTCTTCCAGAGGACCCAGCTTCAGTTCCCAGCACCCACATGGCAGCTCACAACCATCTGTAATTCCAGTTTCAGGGGGTCCAGGCCCCTCTTTTGGCTTCTGTGGACACTAAGCAAACAAGTGGTACACAGACATACATACAGGCAAACCACTCATACCTGGAAAATAGGGTGTGTTTTTTGTTTTGTTTTCATTTAAAATATATAAATAAAAGGCATTAAATTACTTGTGTGTAGGTGAACATGTGTTGGTGGAACATGTGGAGACCCAAGGTCAATGTTGGGAATCCTCCTACCTTATTCATCGAGGTGGGGCCTCTCAGTCAAACCCAGAGCTCACCAGTCTGGCTAGTCTCACTAGCCAGCTCTCTCTGCAGATTCTCTCTTTGCCATGCACGTCTAGAATAACAGGTGGGCTGCTATGCCTACCCAGGGTTTTATGTGGATTTCTGGGGAAACTCTGCTTCTCACCTTTGTGGGTCACATGCTTATTAACCTCTGAGCCATCTCCCCTGCTCCTGTTCTTTATTTTCGAAACCGTTTTGTTTTTGTTTCTTTCGTTTCCAAACTGTGTGCTAGCCCATGTGGTACATTCAGAATATTGTCCCCATACCCCACCCTTCATTTTCTCACCCTACCCCACTCCCTGTAGCTCCCTTTGTTCCCCTAGATAGCTTCAGGTCTTTCATGGTATGTAAACATCTGTGATTTTATGTAGCTAATAAGATCTAGGAGCTACAAGTGATTTACTCAAAGGACCCCAAGCCGACACTTCACAGAGACTCATACATCCATCTTCATGGCTGCACTATTCATAATAGCCAAGTTAAGGAATGAATCTTACTGTCCAGCAGCAGGCATATATGCCTGTGCAGTACCTACAGCTACCTATAACTCCAACTCTAGGGGAGTCTGACACCCTTCTCTGGCTCTGTGGGCACCCTCACACATATTGTATATACTCACATAACACGTTGTATATACTCACACAACACATTGTATATACTCACATAACACATTGTATATACTCACATAACACATTGTATATACTCACATAACACATTGTATATACTCACATGTCACAGAATTTTTTTTTTAAACAATGAAAATAGAATGAAGTTTTATCACTTGTGGGAAAATGGATGCAACCAAAGAGACTCCTATTAGGTGAATTAAGTCTCAGAAAGAGCCATTCTGATCCTGCACTCTCCACACCTCCTCTGTCGAAACCACAGTAACATTGTGCCCGCCGAGTGCTCACATAGCAGCTTTCCTGTTTCCCTTGCATGAGGACCATGGTAACATCGGATCTCCCCCTGCTGAACCCAGCTCTGGGCCAGCTGCCCACTCTCACTCCCTGCTCCATTTGTTCTTCCTCGACTTCTACCCAGGCTCAGAGCCCAGCACTTGCCCCACGCTGGCTTGCTTGGATGATTGTTTCTTGCTGGTACATTGGATGGCACATTGGATGCCATCCATCACTCTGTAAGGAAAGGACAGAGATTCCCAGCTGATGCCACCGTGTTGACGATACCGCGGAAATAGTGACAGATGGTCTGCATTAAGAATGTGACTGTGGGGGTTGGAGAGATGGCACATTGGCTAAGAGCATTTGCTTCTCGAGAGGACATGAGGTTGGTTCCCAGAACCCACCTTGAGCAGATCATAACTGTCTGTAACTACAGCTCTAGGGGATCTGACTCCTCTTTCTGGTCCCTACTGGCACCAATACTCACATTCACATACCACCACCACTACCACCACCTGCCCGACTCTAACTCACATTTCCATACCACCCTCCAATTGCACCTCCCTTGTATTCACATACCGCTCCCCACCCCAACACACACACACACACACACACACATATACACAGAGAGAGAGAGGGGGCGGGGAGAGAGAGAGAGAGAGAGAGAGAGAGAGAGAGAGAGAGAGAGAGAGAGAGAGAGAGAGAGAAGCACATAAATCAGTGGTTCTCAACCTTCCTAATGCTGCTGTGACCCTTTAATACAGTTCTTCATGTTATGGTGACCCCCCCCCCCCGACCATAAAATTATTTTCATTGCTACTTCATACCTGTAATTTTGCTACTGTTATAAATCGTAAATATCTGTGTTTTCTGATGGTCTTGGGTGACCCCTGTGAAGGGGTCACGACCCACAGGTTGAGAATTACTGACATAAATAAAAAGAAAAAAATCTTTAAAAAAAAAAAAAAGTGTACCGTGGAGGGAAAACTCTCATCACAAGGGTTGTTTACCTCACCTAAGGTCTGAGTTCTAGAAGAAGTCACAGAACATTAGTTCATGAAGGTCCCTGAAAAGCCTCCTGTCTAAATGTTTCATTTCACAAACAAACCCCAACGCACACCGAGACTGACGGGCTTGCCAAGGCCTCGTGTCTAATTAGCGGCGTCAGGGAGAATACAATCGGTGCTCTTTGCATGGAGCCACAGAGCCTTCTGGTCTGCCTTTTTTTTCCCTCTTGGAAGAAAGAATATGCCAGAAGTCCCCCAAGTTGGCCAGTGCTCCTTGGCACACAGCTGATTCTAGGCTCCAAATAGCCCTCCAGCCTCCCTGAACATCTGAGGATTGCTAGCTTTTCCCCGCTCTGTCGGTGAGTTACCCATTCCAGTGTGTGTGTGTGTGTGTGTGTGTGTGTGTGTGTGTGTGTGTGTGTGTGTGTGCATGTTTGCATACGCTTATGGAAGCCAAGGACAACCTTGGGTGTCATTTCTAAGGTCAGCCTACCTTGTTATTGTTCTAAAATTTCTTTGTACTTATGTGTATGTGTGAGTGTTTGTGTGTGTGCGTGTGTGTATGTGTGAGTGTGTATGCGTGAGTGTTTATGTGTGTATGTGCCTGTGTGTCAGTGTCTGCAGAAGCCAAAAGAGGGCACTGGATTTCTTGGAACTGGTGATTTTGAGCCACCCAAAATGGGTGCTAGAACCAAACTCTGGTCCTCTGCAAGAGCAGTCTGCACTCTTAACCACTGAGCCATCTCTCCAGCCCTCACATCCACCTTTTCTTCTTGAGACAGGATCTCTCACTGTTCAGCAGCTCACTAGAAAGCCTAGACTGCCTGGCTTGCAATCCTCAGGGATCCTTCTGTCACCCCCACCCCGCCCCCTCCACCTCTGGGATTATAAGCATGTGCCACCATGCCCAGCTTTTTTTTTTTTCACATGAGTTCTGAGGCTAAGCCTGAGAACTCTAGCTGAGCTTCCTCCCAGTCCCAGCCCTTGATTTTTTTTTTCTTTGAGACAGACTCTCAGTATGTAGACTAAGCTGGCCTCACACTAAAGAGCCTCCCCCTCTATCACCTGATCACTAGGATGTTAAGGATGTGTCACCAAGCCTTGCCTCCTTGGTCATTTCTTGATTCATTCAGGGATGTTGGGGTCACTGAGAGTCAGTCATGGAGACCAGCAGTTCTCTAAATTCATGCCCTAGACCATGAGCATCCAGCATGGAGCTAAATAATCAAACTCTAAATGCCACCCTATGAAACTCCGGGGCTACAGCCCAGCATCCTTTGTTTTATCCTGGTGATTCTGACATCACCTCTATTAAAAGGTCACTAATGGAGGCTCTCCCCCAGTGGGTAGGACTCTTCCCACATTCCATACATGGCTCTGAGCCCCCAGTATATCAGATACCCCTTTCAAGCATTTGGTCCTCGTCCCTGTTAAAAGATGTCTAAGAGAGTAAGTCTGCTTGATTTGTGAGAGGATAACACTTCTGTTTTGAGCCTAGGGAAAATGATGGGAGAGGGACTTGTCTGTGTGCATCTGATTTATATGGAGGTGATGAGGAGTGTATTTCATCTCAATACTGCCTGGCTCTCTTGTTTGTTTTTACCCATTTTTTAAGAAAACCCTTCTATGTCATTTTGATTTGTGTCTGCATTGGTTACTTTTTCCATTGCTATGACAATGATACTTGAGAAAAGCAACCCAATGAAAGAAGAGTGTCTTGGCTTCAAGTTTGAGGGGATGCAGTCCATCATGGCGGGGAAGCCATGGTGGTGGGAGACTGAGGCAGCAGATCACATAGCCCCCACAGTCAGGAAGCAGAGAGAGATGAATGCTGGTTGGTTCTCAGCTCACTTTCTCCTTTTTATTCAGCCCAGGATGCCAGCCCGTGGGCAACATGTATGGAATATGCTCCCTTCTCCATTAACCTAATTGGAAAGCTATCTCACAAAACACGCCCAGATTTCCAGGGTGATTTTAGGTCCTGTCAAGTTAAGCATTAGCACTGACCATCATGGTGCATGTTGTCTGTAAGAAGTACACAGATTTTATTTGAGAACTCAGGGTCTTGTGGGTTACAAGCCTACATGGCATAGGTTTATGGACAAAAGTGATAACATTGTCTGATTCGGCATTCTGCTTTGTCTTTCTTTTTTTAATTTAAATTCTATTAATTTCTGAGAATTTGATACAATCGATTTTGATCATGTTCACTCCCCAGCCCCTCCCAGATCTAACCCCCTTCCCTACCCACCCAACTTTGTGTCCTCATTTAAAACAAAACCCAAAAACATGGAGTCAGATTTGTGCTGCCAATATACTCTGGAATGTGTAGCCATCACTAAGATGTGGACCTACTAGGAATTATTATCCTTGTATTTATGCATGTGTGTATTGGTGCCCACTTGTCCATATGTGCACCACATGCATGTGGGTGGCCATGTAGAGGCCAGAAGAGGGTGTCCGATCCCCTAGAGCTGGACTCACAGGCAGTTGTGTGCTGCTCAAAGTTGGTGCCAGGAACCAAACTCACTTCCACTGACAGAGCAGCAAGCAGTCTTAACCACTGAGCCATCCAGACTCATCCCTGTGCCTCTTTCTTACACACGTCTTGACTTGCATTTTCTTTCATCTCTCCTACTTTGGTTTCTGTTGCTGTGATAGAACAAAAGGAATTTTTTGGCAGGGAGAAATGGTTTATTTGGCTAATAGGTTACAAGTCTGTCATCTAGGGGAGCCAGAGCAGGAACTGGAGCAGAGGCCATGGGGGAGCACTGAGTACTGGCTTGCTCACAGGCTCACACTTAGCTCCCTTTCTAATACAGCCCAGGCCCACCTCCCTACATAGGGATGGTGCCGCCCACAGTGGGCTGGGCCCTCCTACGTCAGCCAGCAATCAGAAAATGCTGCGCAGACACAGTCCCATCAGCCAATTTCTTCAGTTGAGCTTTCCTCTTCCCAGATGTCTCTAACTTTGTGTCAAATGACAGCAGAAGCTGACTATGGTGTTTTGTCTATTACCTCTGTAGCTTTGGAAAATACTCATCTACTTACAATGAATTTATTTATTTGGAGAAAGAGTATATCATGTAGTTCAGGATGTACAGAAAATCACTATGTAGTTGAGGATGACTTTGAACTCCTGTCCACAACGTCATGTGTGCAATGGGGAGGTGTGCACAGTACTGGGGATGGAACCCAAGGCTTGGTGCATTCTGGGTAAGCATTCTACCCACTGAGCCACCTTCACACTTCTTGTTTTATTTTCTGGCACAAGGTCTCACTGAGAAGCCCAGGTTATCTACCACAGCTGTCTGTGTAGATCTGGCTAGCCTCAAATTTATAATCCTCCTGCCTCAGCCTTTCAGGTACTTTTTTTTTCTGTCAGTCCTGTTGCTTTATATTTGCAACCACATTGTAAAGTGTCTGTATCTTCCAATATATCTTCAGTGTCAAGGATTCTCTATTGCCTGTCTTCTCACTAAATAAAAGTAGTGAACTGCTGTAAATTCATAGAGCTGTCTCATCTCCCCCTTCTTCCCCTTTTAACAAAATCTAAGACTTGAGGCTTCCATGACTCTGTTTGTTTTTAAAATTTACACCCTGTGAAAATGGCATTGACTTCCAAAACGGAGCTGATAATGATTATTAGATCATGTAGAGGTAGATGTTTTTAGTGCCAAACAGAAATGTTTTCACTATGACTCATCAGTGTGTGTGTGTGTGTGTGTGTGTGTGTGTGTGTGTGTGTGTGTGTTCACATGTGTAGGTGTGACTATGGACCTGAAGACAGTCTTGGGTCTCATTTCTCAGGCATTCTCAGGTGTTTTCTTTGTTTGATTGTCTTTAGATGCATTTATTTTATTGTATGTATATGAATGTTTTGCCTTCATGTATACAATATTTGTGCCAGGTGCCCACAAAGGCTGAAGAGGATATTGAATCCCCTGGAACTGGAGTCATAGATGGTTGTGATCCATCATGAAGGTTCTGGGAATCAAATCTGGGTCTTCTGCAAGACCAGCAAGTGTTCTTAACCACTAAGCCGTCTGTCTGGGCCCCCACCTTGTTTTGGGGGACAGGGTCACTTCCTAGCCTGGAGGTCACCAAGTAGGCTAAGATGGTTGGCCAGTGAGTGCAAGAGATCTTCCTGTCTCTGCCTTCCCAGCCCTGGGTTTACAAGTGCTTTCTACCATACCTGGCATTTTATATGGGTTATGGGGATTAGACCCAGGCCCTTATGCTTACATGCCAAGCAATTTACTGACTGTTCTGGTTAATATAAACATCAACTTTCATGACCTAAAGTCATCTGGATAGAAAGCCTCACCTGAGAAATTTTCTAGATGATGTTGTTGTCTATATCTGGCATATCTATGAGAGACAGTCTAGTTTCTTAATTGAAGTAGGGAGCCCACTGTAGGTGGTACCATTCCCTGGGCTGTGGTTCCTGAATAGAATAGCAGAGGAGAAAGCTAATTGAGAACAAGAAAAAGCAGGCAAGGGTATGTTTCTTCTCTCTCTGCTCTTGACTGTGGCTATGATGCTTTGAGTTCCAAGTTACCTTCAAGGACAAGTTATAACCTGGAATTATAAGCCAAACAAACCCTTCCGCTCTCCTAAGTTGTTTTGGGTCACGGTGGTTTTTATCACAGCAACATAAATGAAACTAGAACACTGGCTGAGCCCCTTCCCAGCCCCTCTATCTTCGTTTGATTCTTCCTTCAGGAGGATGTCAGCCGCTTTCCCCAGAAGAACATTTTCCCAACTGCTGCCTAGCCACAGGAATAGAAACAAGGACCAGGTTTCAATTTCTTTTTCTCTTTCAAAAAATTGACTTCGTTTTTCAAAATCTGAAGCACATTCCTCCCGGAGAGGTCAAGCCCACTCATAAGCTTGGGAAAGCCTTCTCAGGTTGAATGCAAATCGCAGCATCCTTTTATGCTCTTCACATGTCCAGATAGCCTCATGCTGCCTGGCTCTCCTGCCACAATCACATAGGATTCAAGTCATCCTGCTGGGGCCAGTAAGATGGCTCAGTGGGTAAAGGGGCTTGCCACCAAGCCTGATGACTGAGTTCAATTCCCAGAACCCACATTGTGGAAATGAAAACCAAATCTTACAGGTTGTCTTCTGATCTCTACATACATATACATACTTGCACACACACACACACACACACACACACACACACACACACTACATAAGTGTAACAATTTTAAATAAAACCCCATTCTCATACATAATTAATACATGTGAATAAAATGTTTTTAAGATTCCTGGGAAAAAATTTACACTGGCCGTTAGGGAATGCTAATTGACAGAGGAGGACCATTTAAGCAAATGTGTGAAGAAGTGCCCCCCTTTTAACTGAGAGGAGCTGCTATATGGCCAGGATAGCGTGAACTCAGCTCTCTGAGCATGTCATTGGGTTTCCAGGGACCTCAGGAAAAGCCTTCTGGCCTGGATTTCAGAGCTGTGTGGGCACATTATCCAGTTCTCCCTCCTCTCCAGCCTGATTCCCACCCAGCTCCCCATGGGCTTGCAGCGAAGGCTTACTTTACTCTTGACTTCCCAGACTCTTGTCAACTTCTAGCTGTCTTTTCCAGCTGTGCTCATTTCGGAGCCGGTTTGTTAATAAATATTTGCCGTCTTAGCCAATCTTAAAATGCAGCAAAATCTTACAGCGTCTACAGTCAAAGTGACAGAGGGGGAGTTTGGCTTTTATTCAGAGATCTCAATTTTATCTCGAAATGCACATGTGTGTACCTGTACTCACACAAGCACACATAAGCACATGCTTTCATGGGACACTTCACAAGTATCATACACACCTGTGTATGATATTCTTTTTAAAAAATATTTATTTTTATTATTATTTTTGGTGTGTGTGTGTGTGTGTGTGTGTGTGTGTGTGTGTGTGTGTGTGTATGTATGTATGTATGTGTGTATGCAGAGCCCAAGATAAGGCATTGGGTCCTCTGAGCTGGAGTTGTAGGTGGTTGTGAGTTACCTGATGTGGATGCTAGAAACTGTCCTTTGTAAGAACAGTGTGTGTTCTTAACCACTGAGCCATCTGCCAGCCCCACACAGGGATTTTCTTCCACAATCCTCTTTCCGTATTTATTTTTTTCTTCAGCTTGGAATAGGGGTTGTGCGACTGAGGTTTTGTTTGTTTTCTTGTTGTTTAAACAAATCATTCTTAGTTCCAGGCAAGAGAGTCAAATCTAGCACCGAATGCAAAGGATCCCCCTATGCCTCACCATCTCTGGTGTAGGATTTCATGCTACTATCTTTCTGTGTATGTGTCTGTGTGCTTGCATGTGTCCATACATGTGCAGAGATTGCATGCATGTGCAGAGGCTGGAGGTCAGTGTTGCGTGTAATTGCTTTCCCCTTTGTTTTTATTTTTATTTTATTTATGTGACTGTGTGTGTGTATATGCAAGAGTATATTTCAGGGTACTGATCCCCACAGTGGCCAGAAAAAGTGTCATGACCTTTGGAGCTGGAATTACAGGAAGCTGTGAGCCTCTTGTAGACACTGGGAGCTAAACTCGGGTCTTCACTGCTGAGGCATCCCTTCTGCCTCTTCACCTTATTTTTTATTTTTTTTTTTTTGAGGCAGGTACTCTCACTGAATCCGGGGCTCAACAACTTAGCTTTTCTAACTGGTGAGCAAACCCCAAGGATCCTCCTGTCTCCCCCTCCCCAATACAGGATTATAGGCACAGGCCACCATGCCTAATTCTTTTACATGGGTGCTCAAGATCTACACTTGAGTTCTCACGCTTGCCTACTGGCATTTTGCCAACCGAACCATTGCCTCAATCTTCATGCTGCTATTTTTTTTTTAAATTTCTTATTGCACTACTATCTGAAAAGCAGATTGAAATGGGCCGGGAGTTCTTGCTATTATGTATTTTTAAAAATATCTGTTTTCTTTCATAGACGGTCTCAGTCCTCTGTCACACCCCAGTTTCTCTGACTTCGTTTTCAGATGTGGTGTTTCATGGGTCTATCTCATCTGGAAGGGAGTGCTCCATTAGAAACATTGCTCACGTGGTCTCTTTTCATCAGCCATAGCAAAGCCACAAAGAGTACTTTACTCTATTCTGTAGTCTCATTGTGATCTCATGGCCTGGTGGCTCCAAGGAAGTGCCACTGTTGCTCTTGTTACCTGTCCCCCACAGGTTGGAGGTGATGCTTTAGCTCTGGTTGACTGGCCCGCTGTCTGTCCTCTGTGGCTGTTCATTGCTCGCTTACTGTTGCAAGGATTCAGGTAGCGTTCCAATGGCTCCCCTGCCCTCTCCTTCCGGGAGGGAGTATAAAGAACCTGCCAGCCCAATTGTCCTGGAGTGTCAGCAGGCAGGGCTGATCTCGGCTTGCTCAGCATAGAAGACCACATTCTACAATACTTAATAAACCGGGGAGCAAACCCAAAGACCGCAAAGATGGCTGACGTCAAATTCGGGGAAACAACAGCTCTTCACATAAGTAGACAGGAACAAATTAGAACCAACCACAGGGGTGCATCTGAAAGTCTCACCTAAGTACAGTCCGCATCACCATCCTTCAAATCCCGTGGGACCACCCTGACTCAAGAACGCATGTCAGAGCGGCTGAGGGCGAACAGCTCCGCTCAGTAAATACCAGCTAGCTCCACTTACAACTCCAGACTATTGCAAGGGGTTCCAGCTTCGTTCTGTGGCCGTGACAAATGCAGCTTAGGGAAGGAGAGGGTTTAGGTCTGCTCACAACAGCAGTTCTCAACCTGTGGGTCGTGACCCGACAGGGATCACATATCAGATATCTGGTATGTCAGATATTTATATTACAATTCATAACACTGGCAAAATGACAGTTATGAAGTAGCAACGGAATGATTTTATGGCTGGGTGTCACCACCACATGAGGAACCGTACTAAAGGGGCGACACATTAGGAAGAGCCCTTCATTGAGGGAAGTCAGGGGAGGAAGTTGAAGCAGAAATCACTGCTTGCTGGTTTGCTCCCTGGCTCATGATTAGCAAGCTCTCTTCTAAGTCCCAGGACTACCTGTCTATGCATGTCTTCAAGCCACAGTGGGCCAGGCACCCCTATATCAATTTAAAATCAAGACAGTCTCTCACAAGTGTGTGTCCACGGGTCATTCTGGTCTGGGAAATTCCTCAATTGAGACTCCTTTCTCAGGTGACCCTCGACTCCAGATATGGGGTGAACCTAACAAGGACAGAGAGGGTGTTGGAAGTCCTGGTGAAAGTTAATTACCAAGCAATAGCCTCACACACGGCAAGGAAAGATCTTTGGCTGAATGGGTAGATGAATTCATCATTTTCAGGGGGAAAAATGACAATGCTCTGTACAGTAAATGCATAGCGATGTAAAAGTTAAGCCATGCAATATCAGATTAAATGGGAACTAAAACGTAGGTTCACATATAAAGTAGATGTATAAGGCTCCGGTGAGGGAGATGGCGCACTTAGCAGCCAGAGCAAAGAGGGAGACGAAATGCCTAGCCTTCATTCGGTGCTACTGAGATGTGCAAAAGTACATTACGAGGGACAACTTTTGCCTGCTCTGAGCTTCGGGAAGCATTCATTATCAGGTTCCTCACCCACAGGGATCCCGCAGTGTCTTAAGCAATACCTTCTGGAGGAGATTGTGTATGCTGCGTGTGTCTCCTCCGCAGCTGAAGGTTGAGTGCAGAGTGTTGCCGTGTAGCTTGGTAATTAATAATCCGTGAATTGTAGTTCTGTTCACTTCAGTATTTGTAAAGATAATTACTTAATCAAGAATTCATTGTTACCAATGTGTTAAGTTTGACTCCTGGGGGCTCTCTAGGGAAAGCTTTTGAAGTATAAATACCTATAAAATGCAGATATATTTTTGTTTTAAACTAAAGATTAATTATGATAATTATCGTAGAAGCCTTTTACTAAACAAATGAGCTTTATGATTAGAAAGATAAACAAAAACACACAATTAATTAGTTGGTGAGTGCTCCATTTATGCTAACCAGTGTTAGGTGACTGGTGGTTCCTCCCACTCACCTGGCTGGTTGTTGCCTAAGGATAGGGTTTCAATGAGAAGGTGGCAAATCCTGGGTCCCTGGTGTTCCTTGGCACAATTATTGTCACCAAGATTTCAGCTATGAAAGTTGGTTTTTAGTTGGGATTGTCTGTAGTCTTTTTGGTTTCTAGCATGTTGCTCGACATTGAGTAAATTGTATTTGTGTCTGCCTTTGGATCTCTCTCTCTCTCTCTCTCCCTCTCCCTCTCTCCCCCCCTCTTTCTCTCTCCCTCCCTCCCTCTCTCTCTCTCCCCATTCTCCAGATTCATTTACCATTCTCTTGTTACTCCCATGTAGGGAAAAAAGAAAGGATTGAAAAATGCTGTTCAGATTTCGCTTTCTGGCACTGTGATAAAATACTCTGACCCAAACCAACATGGAGAGGGAAGGGGTTGTCTCATCCCTTGCATGGCCCCAAGGACAGACCTGACTAACGCAGCAAGGAAATGAAGAAAAGACAAACACAGACAGACAGACAGACAGTCAAGTTGGGAATCAGGAGGTCTGGGCTCTTTGCTGGAAACACACACACACACACACACACACACACACACACACACACACACACACACACACACACACACCATGAAGCTCAGAGTGTTTTTTTGATAGCGTTCAACAGGAAAGCAGGGATATTGTATACAGCTGACCTAGGAGGCAGGGTTATTACATACAGATAAAGAGGCAGAGTTTATGGCACACAGCTAAAGAAGAGGTTCTCAACCTTCCTAATGCTGCAACCCTTTAATGCAGTCCCTCATGTTGTGGAGACCTCCCCCCCCCAACAACCATAAAATTCTTTCCATTGCTACTCCATCACTGTTATTTTGCTACTGTTATGAATCCTATCTGATATGCACGATATCTGATATGTGGCCTTTGTGAAAGGGTCATCCCACCCCAAAAGGATCATGGCCCACAGAATGAGAACTGCTTAGCTTGATTAAGGAAACAGATTTAGCTAATCTTTGTAAAGACCAGTAAATATCTGTGGGGAGAGAGCTATGGTGGACATTTTCTGCACACTACCAACACCTGTACAAGGACCAGAGGAAGGGGTTGACATTTCTTCATGGGTCAGAGGCTTTAGAGCCCTTGACATGTCCTTGCCTGTGTCAATGATACACATTTACACAGGTTTTCACTCTCTCTGCTTCCAGGTCAGTCTGTCATTGAGAGAAGTCAGGTGGGAATTCAAGGGGGAGCAAGAAGCAGAAACCATAGGAATGCTACTCACTGCCTTGCTAGGCCCCTCTGCATCAATTAGCAATTTAAGATTTATTTATTTATTTTTTTTAGGTGTATGGTGCTCTATCTGCACATACACCTGCATGCCAGAAGAGGGCATCAGATCACATCTATACCATGTGGTTGCTGGGAATTGAACTCAGGACCTCTGGAAGAGCTGCCAATGCTCTTAACCACTGAGCCATCTCTCCAGGCCCCTAATTAGCAATTTAAAAAAAAATGGCCCGCAGGCCACTCTGATTGAGACAGTCCCTCAGTTGAGATTCTTAACTGAGCAAAATATGCCCATTACCTCCGTCCACAACCCATATGAGGGGGGGCGCGGAGTAGGACACCCTCAAATTCCTTTTCCTCAGCACTCAGGATATTTAGAATTATATCTCTCGATGACAATTTAAATGAGCTCAAACAATTTGAGATTGTCACTTGACTTCAAAGAGCTCCTGTAGAGGACAAGCTTAGGAATACAGAGAAGAGCACACACAAGTTAGTAATACGATAGCCTAACTCATGAATTTATTAAACTGTAAAGGAATGCATCTGCCTTCCCTGATAGAAGCCATAAAAATCAACACGAAGCATAATGTATTAGGAAATTGATTTGAGAGGTCGTCACACAATGGATTCTTGCATCTTGTACAAATGATGATACACTTTTTTTTTCCTATTGCGTTTCTGGTTGCTCTAACAATTTCAGAGTCGCACCCTTCCCCTGAGACATCCAGAGGAAATTCTCTTTCTCCAGCAATTACAGTCTCTTTTCACAGATCCTCCTCCTCAGGAGAGGTTCTGGGCAACCTAAGGTCAGTTATGTTAGTCTTGGCTTGCTGGTTGGAACTGGCTGTTTTTCTCCCGCTCTGGGAGCCAAGAGGCTGAACCATGTGTGTAGATCACAGGAGTGCTTCTCGATATTTCCTTCATGGGCTGCGTGATGTCATCATCTGCTTACCTAGTTTCAGAGGTCTCTAAGACTCTGCAGGTTTACTTTGCGTGCTTATTTGGGGTTTCTAGAGGCTTTCTTCCTTTGTGTGTGTGTTGTATGTGTGCATCCATGTGGAGGCCAGAGGTCAACATCCAATGTGTTCCTCAATTGTTCTCCACATTTATTTTTTTTCTCAGACAGGCTCTCACTGACCCTGAAGCTAATGGATGAAGTTATCTGGCTAGTGGATCAAGGATCCACTCCCATTCTCTGCTCTTCAACTCCCCAGGATTGGGGTTGCCATCAGACACCTCCACACCTGCCTTTTGACATGACAACTTAGTGAACTTTGACTCTCAACTTGACACACCCTAGAATGACCTGAGAAGAAAGTCTCAGTTGAGGGGTTTTCCACAGCAGAGTGGCCTGTAGACCTGTCTGTGGGGGAAATACCTTGATTGTTCATTATACAGGAAGATCCAGCCCACTGTGGGCAACACCATTCCCTGGGGAAGTGATGCTGGGCTGTATAAGAAAGCTAGTTCAGCATGAACCTCCAAGCAAGAGGATGAACCAACAAGCACTGTTCTTTCATGGTCCCTGCTATACTTCTTTGACTGTGGTTAATTTCTTGGTCAGAGGTAATGCTGTGTGAAATAGCAAGTAGGCCTGACTTCAGCATCCTGTCTTGAGTTTTCTTCCCTCAGTGATGGACTGTGACCTCCAAGTGGAAGCCAGATTATGTTTCGTCTCCAAGGTGCTTTTGGCCAGTGTTTTACCATGGTAACAGAAATAAAACTCAAATGCTATATTCAAAGGGTCTATTCCAGGTCCTCATACTTGCCTGCCAGGTACTGTGTTCACTGAGCACCATCCCCCCATCTCCTGGTGGAGTTCTTCACATGCATGTCTTTGTTGTTGTTGTTGTTGTTTTGTTTGTTTGTTGTTGTTGCTTTGTATTGAGTCTCTGTCTCAGACATGGACTAAATGGGACCTTCTCCCTCTCCTCTCATTGGTTGAAACCACTTCTGGGACTTGGTGCACCACTGTCCCCTCTGCTATATTTCCAAACTATTGTGATTTTTTTGAAGTTTTATGTTTCTATTTTTTTTAAAGATTTATTTGTTTATTATGTATACAGCATGTATGACTGCAGGCCGGAAGAGGGCACCAGCTCTCATTACAGATGGCTGTGAGCCACCATGTGGTTGCTGGGAATTGAACTCAGGACCTCTGGAAGAACAGTCAATGCTCTTATCCTCTGAGCCACCTCTCCAGCCCGTTTCTATTTTTTGTAATTAGAAGGAAAAGTAAACACAACTCAGGGTCTTGTTTCCCAAAATAATATGAGTCAAGATGTCCTGGCTGTTGATTTATTTCTCTCCTTAGCCTCAGAGCCAAGAGAAGGTAGTGAGGAAGGACCATAGAGAATTCATGTCATCCCCCAAGAGGGTGAGGGATGCTGTGGTCCAAGAGGGCAGCCATAGTTGTGTTTCTCCATCCATCCCCACAGATCTGACAATACCAGATATTGCCACCAGAACCTGAGCCCACACTTTAGAATGACTGGAAAACTGTGTTTCTTCTGCATTTTTACCACTTGAAGAGATGTGAGGGGATGCTGGCCAGATGTGACTTAACATCTGCATCTAGTGCCTATTATCCTCTGTCCCTTTGTCTGAAATGTTATGCAGGCTTGCATTTTCTGGGAAGTCAAGGGCACTCTAGTACATTTCCTTCTATGCTCTGTGTCTGTGTTTGTACATGTTCGTGTATTTGAAGGTGTGTGTTGGTACATATGCACATGTGTGCTCCTGAATGTAGAATACAGAGGCTAACCTTAGCTCTTTGCCTCAGGTGCCTGCCACCTTGTTCTCCCTGGGACTTAGGACTTGCTGCTATGACTAGACTAGATGGACAGGGAGCCCCAGGGATCCACCTGTCTCCTCCTCCCCAGTACTGGGATTACAACCATACATCACCCAGCCGTTTTTTGTTGTTGTTGTTTGAAAGCGTGGGTTCTAGGTATGTGTGGGGTGAGATTAGGTCCTTCTACTTGCAAAAAATGTCCTAGTTTTCTTTCTGTTGCTATGATAAAACACTTTGACCAAAAACAACTTTGGGGGAAGATGGTTTATTTCTAGGCTACAGTTCATCATTGAAGGAAGTCAAGACAGGAACTCAAGAACTTGAAGAGAAACCATGAATTGCTTTCTTGCCTGTTCTTGGGCTCACACATAGCTAGCTTTCTTATACATGCCAGCAGCCCAGTAAATGTTGCTGTCTACAGTGGGCTGGGTCCTCCTATATCCGTTAATAGTCAAGACAGTTCCCCACATGTAGCAGGAATCTTAGAAGGTCTTATTAATAAAATCAAACCTGAGGCCAATTATTGGGGTGAACTCTGGAAGACCAGAGAAGCAGAACAAGCCACAGCTACCTCACCTCGCCAGTCCCTCAGCTGGTCCTATTTCCTCAGACTGGAAGCCTCTGAGTCCTCATCCAAATGGATCTCAGCTGAACTGCTGCTAGAAGCCTAAAAGCTTAACCAGCCAAATGCTTCTAGTTCCTGGTCTTCATGCCTTATATACATTTCTGCTATCTGTCATCACTCCCTGGGATTAAAGGCTCACTTCTTGGGATTAAAGGCATGTGTCACCATGCCTGGCTGTTTCCAATGTGGCCTTGAACTCACAGAGATCCAGAGGGATTTCTACCTCTGGAATGCTAGAATTAAATGTGTGAGTGCCACCATTTTCTAGCCTTTGTATCTAGTGGCTGTTCTGTCTCTGACCCCAAATAAGTTTAGTAGGGTGCACAATATTTTGGGGAACACAATACCACCACACCCACAGGCCAATCTAGCTCTAGGCCGTTAAATTGACAGTTAATACTAACTAGGATATACAACAGCACTTTATCAGGGCCATCTCTTCAACCCCATTTCCCCCATTTATGCGTATTCACACCTGCAGAGTGAGACACACACACACACACACACACACACACACACACACACACACACAAATTATGCTTGAAGACCACTGAGTTCTTTCACCAGCATGATTGGTCAAACAAAGTCTACCCATGCGGTCATGGTCATGGTCCTTTCTGACATATGGCCTGGACATGGGATTGCTGTCTTTATCTCTAGAATTCACATCAAGCATCTGTGTTGGGAAGCAAGGCAGCATGAAATCTCAGTCCTGTGGTCATGATTTCATTTTATCTGTTCATTAGGAAGACAGATGTCATTTCTGGGACAAGCGTTGAGACCCAACAGGGCCACTTAGCATTTTGATGGCAAGTTGGTAAATATTGAATATTTCAGCACCTGAGGCTGATCTCCCCCAAGGTAATCTAATTTGTAGAAATAGATGCATTTAATTTTCAGTGGTTGGAAGTTTTTACTCCATGTACTGCCACATCATAGCTGTGTCTCTTTAACACCCAAGTCAGGCCATTATCAGAGCTTGTTTAGCAATAAAAATCAATGAATTCAGTGTAGCAACTCATTTTATGACTCAACTGGTTGTGTTAACAATTGGTCTATTTGGGCATTTAGCTCTCAAAGATAAAAGACCAAACATCGATGAGTGTTCATAGCCAAGGAGAGTGTTTATCAGTTTTAGTGACTGTTATTCTCTTTAAGCTCTTTTTCACAGAGATAACGCTGGAAGCTAATCACCACTAATAGCAGTGTTTACCTGGGTTTCTGATGGCCTCCTATTCTGGAGCGGTTTCTATCTCAGGTTCCCATCCCTTTCCCAGGCACAGCTTGAGTAGAGCTCCAGGCTCTAAACACAGCAAAGACCTGAGCATCATCCAGGGTCTTAAGTGGGAACAGAGAAGGTTTTAGCATTGAGGTGCTCCTCATTTAATGGGGAGTAGAAAGATAGAAAATTTGCACTAGGAACCAGAAAGATGTTGAGGGAGTAAAGATGCCTGCCACCACACTTGACAACCTGATCACAATCCCCAGACCCATCTGGTAGAAGGAGAGAACCGATTCCCATGTTCTTTGGCACACGTATCTGTGATGATATATTGTGCATCCCAATAAAACTTACCTGGGGATCAGAGGACAGAGCCAGCCACTAGATTAGACATAGAGGCTAGACAGTGATGGTACACACCCTTACTCTTATCACTCAGGAGACAGAGATCCGTCTGGATCTCTGTGAGTTCAAGGCCACACTGGGAACAGAACCAGGCATGGTGGCACATGACTTTAATCCCAACACTTGAGATCTCATGCCTTTGCTTGGGAAGCACACTTGCCTTTAATCCCAGGAAGTAAGATGGCAGGGCAGAAAAAGGTATATAAGGCGTGAGGAAGCAGGAACTCACGCCCTTGAGGCTGAGGATTTTGTAGAGGTAAGAACATGGCTGGCTTGTTCTGTTTCTCTGACCTTTCAGCTTTCATCCCAGTATCTGGCTCTGGGTTTTTTCTATTAATAAGACAGTTTAACAATTCATGTTGCACATATTCTCTCACAAATATATATGCTCGCATATACAAAATAAATAAAAATATAATATGTAATAAGAATAAGAAAGTTTGCAATGATTAGGAGATGACAAGTGGTTAGTTAGACTAGTACATGGTAACACAAGATCTTTCATATACTGATGCTATATGTTCAATCCTATCTTCTCCCTCTCCTTAAAACAAGGACCCTGTGCTCTTGTCATCACTGATTATTCTATATGCTCTGGACACACCCTGTCCCCTGGGTTGCTCCATAAGATCTAATGACACCATATCTACTTAGGCTGCTATTCTGTATGCTCTAGACACACTATCTCCTCTTGGATTATTTTATACACTCGAGACACACCATGATCCCTTGGGTTACTTGGCATATTCTGAACATGCCATGTCTTCTTGAGTTACTCTGTATGCTTTGGGCATGTATAGACTAACCCCTTGGGTTGCTCCTGACTCCATCTTTCCCTGCTTAATGATGCCCTAGGCACTCTTTAAGGTTCAGCCCACCCACTACCTCTAGTTACAAGCTATATAATCAATCTCTCAGAATCAGGAGTCTGACTCCCATGAAACTTTTATATTCTACATTGCATCACACCACCATTCTTTGTCTACATCGTCTGTTAGTTACTTTGATGTAGCTGTGACAAAACATGACAGACGCAACTTATTGGGGGAAGAATTTATTCTGGATCATGGTTTCAAAGGTCTCAGTCCATTGTGCTAGGGAGGCATGGTAGCTGGAATAACAGCATGGCACATTCATGGCAGTTCAGAACAGTTCACAACAGCTGGAGTGTATGGTGGGGCCTGCTTATATCATGGTAGATGGGAAGTAGAGGGTATGACAGAAACCAGGGTTCAGGTATAAATTTCAGTTCTCACCCTTAGTGACGGACTGTTAAGCCCTAATGTCTTAATGCTTCCTCAGCCTCCCTAAACAGTGTCACCAGATGAGAACTAAGTACTTGAACACAGGAGCCTATGGGGAACTTTTCAAATTCAAAACACAAGACATTGAATAACAAATTATGAATTCTCCAGTGAGGGGAATCTCTGTGCATGTATCTCTGTATAGTGTGGTGGGTTACATGGTCGCTCTTGGAAGGATTTGCCTGTACTCTAATCCACAGAACCCATGAATATGATTTTGTTTGGATAGGATTTTTTTAAGTGATTGGATTGAGGGATTAGGAATAAGAACATTCTGTATTTTCCAATTGGATCCCGAGTCAGATCATAACTATCCTGATAGTGGCATATGAGAAAAAGACTCAAATTTAGAAGAGGATCAGGGCTAGGATGGAGGTATTCCATCCTAAGCCAAAAGAACAACTGAAATAACTAGAGGCGGAGAAGGCACAGACAGATACTGCTGTGGACCTGCAAAGGTAGTATAGTTTGTTTATGTACTCACTTTGGGTTTCCCATCTACTTTGAGAGTACATTTTCCCTTGAGGCGAGGTTTCTTACTGGCCTGGAACTTGCATAGTAGTTTGGCTGCCTAGCCAGTAAGCCCCAGAGGTCTGCCTGTCTCTGCTTCCCCAATGCAGGGATGACAAGAGTGAACCACCATGCCTGGATTATTCACCTGAGTTCTTGGAATCAAATGCAGTTCCTCATGCACAGGACCGCACCATCTACCCATCCCACCCCCAGGACAAAACATTTTAATGTAAGGAGACACATTGTGGGAAGGGATTAATGTGACTCTAGGAAATTATTATATTAATATATATTAATATAATATAAATTAATATATAATATATTAAATTATAATCCCTCAGTCACTATAGATGATTGGTCCCACGATCCCCCAAAAGTACTCAGATAGATGGATGGATGGTCATGACCACTGTGTGAAATGGTCAGTTCTGCATAGACCCTCAGCACAGATAGATGTGGTGGAACATGTCTGTCATTCCCAACACTCAGGGAAGCTCAGACAACAGGACTGTGAGCCCAAGTCTAACTTGGGCTATGAAGCAAGACCCTATCTGATTAAAAAAAATAAAGGAAGATGGAAGAATATCTGCATATTTTCCTATCTACTTTAGATTATCTCTAGGTTAATTATACTTCCATATGAATGCTGTGTAAATAATTGGTACCCTGTGTTGTTTGTAGGGGGATAACAACAGGAAATACCATATCTATATATGATGTTCACTATAACACAGTATTTTCTTTTTCCAAAGTTTTGTTCTTTGCTGCTTGAGACAGAGGCTTAAATTCGTGACTTTCCTACCTGATCTACCCAACAGCTGGGTAGACAGATGTGCACCACCATGTTGGTTCTTTTTCTATTGCTGTAACTAGACATCTTAGAAGAAGTGATTTGAGGTAGGAGCATTGATTCAGACTCCCAGTTTGAGAAACTGTAATATGAGGCTGTTTAATCGCATCTCAGTGGACTTAGAGACAGAAACAAGAATAGAGTATTCCATTAGCTTTCTCATTTCCCCCTTTTTTTTTCAGTCCTGATACCCCATCCATAGGGCGATGCTTCTGCCATTCAGGGTGAATCTTCCTTCCTCAGTTCATCTTCTCTAGAAATGCCCTTAACAATGGAGGTTAACCATCATAGCTCTATCATGCCTGGCTCTTTTGTTCGGAATGTTTCTTGGCCCACGGTTGGTTGAATCTATGGGTGTTGAATCTTGTCTTAGTTACGGTTTCTATTGCTGAGATGAAACACCATGACTAAACAGCAAGTTTGAGGGGGGGGCAGGGAAGGGTTTGTTCATCTTATGTTCCCACATCACATTTCATCATCAAAGGAAGTCAGACAGGAACCCAAGCAGGGAAAGAACCTGGAGCCAGTAGCTGATGCAGAAGCCATGGAGGGGAGCTGCCTACTGGCTTGCTCAGCCTGTTTTCTTATAGAACCCAGGACCACAATCCCAGGGTTAGCACACCAATAACAAACTGGGACCTCCTCACAAATCACTGATTAAGAAAATGCCCTATAGGCTTACCTACAGCCCAATCTTATGGAGGCATTTCCTCACTGAGGCCCCCTCCTCTCTGATGGCTCTAGCTTGTGTCAAGTTGACATGAAACTAGCCAGTACAAAGCTCCATGCTGGGTGGAGCGACTCTGTACTGCAATTGGCACCAAGTAGGGACTCAGCTCCAACGCGATTGAACGTTGAGCATCTCATGCTTGCCACATGCGGAGTGCGTAATGACAGCCAAGAGCAAAGAGAAATTCTAAACATACCTTCTGCTCTGATCACGTTTTTATGATGTTCTGGAAAGCAGTTTAGAGATTCTATTTCAAGCATACTGCTCCTACACGAGGGGATCCAACAGCTTGCGATTCCCTCAGCCCCTAAGCCAGGAACAGGCAGCTGCAAGTGCGGGCCCTCTCTGCTTCCAGGTCTCAGCAGGGGTGAGGAAACCCAGAATTCAACTTCATGCATCTTCCTCTGACAGGACACAGCAGATCGCAGAGCAGAAGAGCACAGAGATATCATCAATTAACCTAATAAAACTGATTTAAAAGCCTTTAAACTTGAGAGTGAGCTTGGTGGCTGGAAAAGCTCTCCCTGCTGACTTGAAGTGATGGAATCAAATGATCAATTGTCCTTCATAACCTCCCATTTTTGGCAAGGCCTTAACGAGAATAGCCCTTCCACTGACAAATTAACCTTCATTTGGCAGAAGGATTTCCGAGGCTTTCTCTTTCCCCAAGTTCCTTCCTCCTGCATCCCTGGCCTCAAGTTATATCACCAGGAAGTGGGATAGTTCCGGCTCAGCGGTGACTTCTGACTATACTTTATACAAGCTCGGGCCCTTTGTATAAGAAGGCTTTCCTGGAGACAGTGTCTCTCTATGTCAATGGTTCTCATCCTTCCTAATGCTGTGACCCTTTAATACAGTTCCCCATGCTGTGGTGACCCCCCACCCCCACCATAAAATTATTTTTCTTCCTACTTCGTAACTGTAATTTTGCCACTGGTATGAATAGTAATGTTGGCTATCTGATATGTGACCCCTGTGAAAGGGTCATTCAGTCCCACAGGTGGGTTCTGACCCAAAGTTGAGAACCACTGCTCTATGTTGTCCAGGCTGGTCTGGAACTCATTATAAAACCCAGGGTGGCCTAGAACCCTTGTCATTCCCTTGCCTCCACCACCTGACTGCTGAGATGATAGGCATGTGCCACCACAACTAGTCTAGGCTGAGAGTTTTTTTTAAAAAAAATAAAGATTTCTTTTGTTTATTTATGTGTATATAAATGTGTGTGTGTGTGTGTGTGTGTGTGTAAGTGCAGGTACCCATGGAGGCCAGAAGAGGGTGCTAGATCCCCTGGAGCTGAAGTCCTAGGCAGCGAGCAACACAGTGTGGGTATTAGGAACTGAACTTCAGCAAGAGAAGTATATATACTCTTAACCTCTGATCCACCTCTCCATCTCCATAGGCAGAGTTCATTTAAACATTTTTTTTTAAATAAGAAATGGATTTGTTTGGATGATAATTTTTTTTTTAGTACTTGGACTATTTTGGTTGGTATTTCTGTCCACGTCAAATTTTCACAGCTCATCAAAGATCATTAGGTTTTGGGTTTGTGTGTGTGTGTGTGTGTGTGTGTGTGTGTGTGTGTGTGTGTGTGACAGGGTTTCTCTGTGTAGCTTTGCTCCGTTTCTGGAACTTACTCTGTAGACCAGGCTGGCCTCCAACTCACAGAGATCCGCCTGCTTCTGCCTCCCAAGTGCTGGTATTAGAGGTGTGTGCCACCACCGCCCGGCCCATTTAAACATCTTTTAAGTTATAAAAATGAAAAATGTGTACTGTAAAAAGAATTCAACCTCTTGAGAATTATATAATCTCAAAATGTCCCTAGTCTCATTCTCTTCTTTTGAACAGTTTGAGCCATAGCTTCTCAAACCCTGTTCTTTATGTGTTTATAGGTATGTATGTGCACATGTACAGGCATACACTTAAGAACATGCATGGTGCCTTTCATGGATATTTAACCCATGTTGTTTCCAACAGATATCTTTTAAATTTTTGTTACATCTATTCATTTATTTTGCATAGGTGAGTGTGTGCATGCATGCATACAACTGCACATTTGTACAGGTCAGAGGACAAATTGCAGGGGTCAGTTCTCTCCTCCGACCCTTCAGATCCTGTGGGGATTAAACTAGGGCCATCTCTGACACTGTTCCTTGGGCCCCATTCAATTTGGCCTCTGTTGCTGACTGAAGACCTGGGAGAGTCTTAGGGAGCCAGCAGCCACTGGTCCTCAATCTACACTGGAATCCTGAAGAAGCCAGGTTCTGATGTCAGAGAAGATGGTGGCAGCAGCAACCAAGTAGATGCACTTACCAGCAAGAGGAAAAGGCAGGCAGGCAACACTGCTTCCTCTCAGCCCTCTTTATATCTGGGCTGCTGCGGAAGGTGATACCCACTCTGGGAGATAGTCTTCTCCTCTTTCCTGGAAATGCCCTCATAAACCAGAGGTGTGTCTCTTAGTTGATTCCAGATCCAATCAAGTTGACAATCAAGATTAACCATCACCCGCTGAGTGGCCTTTAATCCCAGCACTCAGGAGGAAGAGCCAGGCGGATCTCTGAGTTTGAGGCCAGCTTGGTACACAGAGCAAGATCCAGGACAGGCACCAAAATGACACAGAGAAACAATGTCTCAAAAAACAAAAACAAACAAAACAGAACAAACAAAAAAGATCAACCATCACACATAGAAGCCTTTTCCAGAGAAGACTGTAAGAAGCATTGCTGGAGAATGTGTCCTAATGAGAATCACTCCTTCATTCACCATTCCAGAAATACCTGCAAAGCACCTTCTAAGTGAAAGCCATTGTGTGGAAGGTGGCCACGGCCCACAAGGGAACTAAAAAGAGAAGATAGATGGTGTCATGAACAGCTACAGTATAAGACAGGAAGCAAGGAATTCTGAGAGGCAGGAAGTGATGTAGCTAGAGTTTTCCTGCCTTGCCCACAGTCAGGACAAATCTTTGTCACCTGCCAGTCCCACAGCTGCTCAGACCCAACCAAGTAAACACAGAGACTTATATTGCTTACAAACTGTATGGCCATGGCAGGCTTCTTGCTAACTGTTCTTATAGCTTAAATTAATCCATTTCCATAAATCTATACCTTTCCACATGGCTCGTGGCTTATCGGCATCTTCATATGCTGCTTGTCCTGGCAGTGGCTGGCAGTGACCCCTTCTGCCTTCCTGTTCTTTCTTTTCTCCTCTCTGTTAGTCCCACCTATACTTCCTGCCTAGCCACTGGCCAATCAGTGTTTTATTTATTGACCAATCAGAGCAACACATTTGCCATACAGAACATCCCACAGCAAAGTGAAGCTTGCTGGAACCCAGGGAGGGGCACAATACTTGTCACCACATCATTTCTCTGCAGCAAGTCTGTAGGGTAAGACATCTCTGCAGCAAGACCATGACCGTCCTGAGAAGTCATTCAAATGGCCAAGAATGGAGCAGGGGCAGGATTTAGAGATCTGTGTTAGACATTCTTCCTTTCCCTGTGTGTGTGTGTGTGTGTGTGTGTGTGTGTGTGTGTGTGTGTGTGTGTGTGAGAGAGAGAGAGAGAGAGAGAGAGAGAGAGAGAGAGAGAGAGAGAGAGAGAAAGAGAGATGCTGGGTAGGGGTATGAGTGTGCTCTAATGCACTTGTGGAGATAACACGGTGACTTCACGAAGCCGATTCTCTCTTCCCATCTTTACATAGGTTCTGGGATTGAACTCAGATCATCAGGCTTGTGTGGAAAGCACCTTTACCTGATGAGCCATCTTGATGGTCCTCCAGCACCACTTTCTTCTTCTTCTTCTTCTTCTTCTTCTTCTTCTTCTTCTTCTTCTTCTTCTTCTTCTTCTTCTTCTTCTTCTTTTTCTTCTTCTTCCTCCTCCGCCTCCGCCTCCGCCTCCTGGAAAGAGTCTGCCATTGAGCCTGGAAACCACCAATTTGGCTAGACTAGTCCCAGGGATCCACCCATCTCCACCTCCCTAGTGCTAGGATGAGAGGCATGCACCTTTGTGCCCAACTTATTATGTAGGTTCTCGGCCTCGGGACCCTGGTCCTCACGCTTGCATAGCAAGCCCTTTACCCACCGAGTCATCTTCCCGGCCCCACCTCACCCCTTTGAAGATTACAATGTACAACAGGCATTTTGCAGACAGACTCGCCCAGATTTGTTCTGCCGTGGTTAATAAATCCAGATCTGTATTAGACTTAAGACCCCAGCTGGCAGATATGTTGAATCTCAACAACTTAGGCACTTCAGCTGTTGTGTTGTAGGAACTGAGCCTTTTAGGGCCAAGGTTTCTCAGGAATGGGCTACTTGAGCAGTTTGTCTCCATGTTTAGAGGGAGAAGATGCTTGGTTCTCTATAACTGGGGTTTTCAGTGTCTCCAAGACACTCATATATTGAGGGCTCGATTGCCAGCTTGTGGTAGTGTTGTGGTGGAACACCTAAGAGGTAAGATGTAGTGGAAGGAAGTTCACTGGGGGCATGCCCTACCTGTCCTTTTCTTCTCAGCCACCATCAAATAAACAGATGTCCACCACAACGGACTGAAACTCTGAGCAAACATCAGTCTTTCCTCAAGTTGATCATCTCAGGTGTTTTGTTCCAGTAACGGGACCCTCACATAGTCTTTTCAAAAAGAGAGCCCACAGTTTGAACGAATTTCATTTGCTTTTTATTTTAACTCAGTGTGGTGGTTTGGATGAGAAATGTCCCCTCCCTGACAGGCTAATGTGTTTGAACACTGGGTTCCCAGTTGGTGGCGCTGTTGGGGAAGGTGATGGAATTTGCAGGAGGCGGAGCCTTTCTGGAGGAAGTACGTCACTGGGGCAGGCTCACTCTACTTCCTTTTCCCTCTCTCTCTCTGTTTCCTGTCTGTGGAGGAACTGTAGTCAGCCAGTTTCCTGCTCCTGCCACCCGTTTCCCGCCTTCGCTGCCGTCCCTTTGTAACTGTAAGCCGGAATACATCCTTTCTTCCTTTTGGTTGGTTATTTTATCACAGCTACAGAAAAGTAGCTAGTCCACACAGGGTTTCAGTCGCTCATGTTTGAGTTTTGGTTTCAGTACTCAGTCATGAACGTGGTTATCTGTGTGCTGCCTATGCGCTTGACCCATGCAATCTACTGGGGGAAATGAACTGTACATGGTATCCCCTTCCCGCCCAAAGTGATGAAAGACCGGTAGGAACTCATTCTGAGACACTCAACTTTCTGCAAGGGAATCCAGTCTTGTCTCCTACCCTTGTAACTGCAGGCTCCCTGCGATCAGAAAAAGGAGGTACTCAAAACGGAGCAAGGAGAGTCACTTTCTGCTCCGGGCTAATTTTGACCTGACAAAGTAGAGAATCCGTTAGCATCTAGAAGTTTCCTCCATTCCTGCGACAGCGTCCACACTCCTTTTTATCCCGGTGAATACCTATCAGGAAGGCATGTAGGAGAGGGAAGGTATTTCCGCTGCAAAGTTTCCTTTTGATTTTCAGTTTCACCCTTGTCAAGTGATCCGCTTTTGTGAAATCTGTCTGAGCTCCGTGTCTTCTTCCACAAGACGTCTAATTTAATACCCACCACCATGAATGATGTCTGTGAGGAGCCAGTGAATCAAAGGGATTAACCTCACAGTCGTCCCTTATAAATTACAAAGCTTTGTTTGAAGGCACCGCATTAGGTAATTTCCATTCCTGTTGACAAGGGGGAGAGTTTGACAAGCTACTGGTGGCTTACGGATGGTAGTTCCATGAAAGGATCCAACCTCGCCATGTCTTCATCTCCTTTTCATATTTCCCCCATCTCTTTATGTGCACTAAGGGTAATTTCATTGCATCTTTTCTTCTATTTCATTTATTTATTCTCTTCAGCGGTGTGCAATCTGCTTGGCTTCCCTGCTGGGTTTCAGATTCCAAAGACCGCATTTTTTTTTCACTTCCAGGAATTTTGTTTGTTTTGTTTTGTTTTAATTTATGCCTTTGACCCAAAATATCAGAAGAAATGTTGGCGTGAAGCTGAGTCTCATCTTCATGCTGCATCAAAGAAAATGGTGTTAAGATTCTGGTCCTGGGCCAGTGAGATGACTCAGTGGGTAAAGGCACCTGCTGCCAAGCCTGATGGCCTGGGTTGATCCCCAGAACCCAGTTGGTAGAAAGAGAAGCCCTCTGGCTTCTCCATGTGACTTGTGGCTTGTGCTCACTCACACTGCTCCCTGATAAGCACACAAAATACATTAAATAATTGTAAAAGACAAAAATAAAAATTCTGGTGCATTCATAATATTGTCATGCTGGGTGCTATTTTTTTTAAAACCATTTAAAAAGATTATTTGGGAAGGGTATGTGCATGTGAGTGCAGTGCCCACAGAGGCCAGAAGTTGGAGTTGGATCCTCTCCCACTGAAGTTATAGGCAGTTGTGAGCTGCCCCATGTGAGTGCTGGACCCATACTTGGGTCCTCTGGAAGATCAGCCAGTGCTCTTAACCACTAAGCCATCTCTGCAGCCCCTTGACTGCTTGTTCTGGGAGAGATAATACAATAATGAAATTACAGCTATAATTAATACTGGCCAAATAATGATGTTTGATATTGAGACATGGGTGGTGATTTTATGATTATAGTTACTGTGATCAAATTAATAGGCCCTAAAATTGAGGAAACACCTGCTCTCAGTAATAAAAATATATTATGTTGTTATATAGGAGCTCTGTTATGCTCTTTTTTATTATTTACTTATTTACTTTTGTTTGTTTTTCAAGACAGGGTCTCACTATGTAGCTCTAGTTATCCTGGAATCCAGTATGTAGACCAGGCTGACCTTGAACTCACAAGTACAGGGATTAAAGGTGTGCACCACCATGCCTGGTCCTCATTATTTTCTATAAGCTCTTGTCCTCGTGTTTTTAACCCCACTGTAATATTTAAAGATTATTTGTATTATGAGTAGGTGTGTCCTTGTGTGCTTATGTGCACAGGAGCACAGTGAGTACAAAGGTCAAAAGGGGGGCTGTAGATTCCCCTGAAGCTGGAGTTACAGGGAGTTGTCGGCCACCATGTGAGTGCTGGAAACCCAACTCAGCTCCTGTGCAAGAGCAAGAAGTGTTCTTCCTGCCTTAGCCATCTCTCCAGTCCCAAGGCTCCTTTGTCTTCATCATCCTTGTTCTTTTACTTTGAAACCCATTTTAATGTTTTTAATCATCTGGACATGACTGTTTTGAAGTCTGTATGTGAGAGTTGCATTGTTATCTTGAGTTCTTGGGCATCGTAGCCCTGTGGTGTCTGCTGATTCTTACTCAATGGAGGATCGTTCCCTTGTGTGTTAATTTATAATTTTCAGTGAAGTCTCAGCTATGGGTTCTGGACTGTTGGACTCTAGGTTAAATATGAATTTTCTTTTCTTTCTTTCTTTTTTTTTTTTTTTACATTTTAGTCTCTCTGTGTGTGTACGTGTGCGCACATGCATTTTTGTGTGTGTGTGTGTGTGTGTGTGTGTGTGTGTGTGTGTGTGTGTGTGTGTCTGAGCATATGCCATAGCACGAATACGAAAATCTGAGAACTGCTTGTGGGAGTCAGTTCTCTTCCACCGGGTGGGTTCTGAGGATCAAACTCAGGTTAGCTGTCTCTTGGTGGTGAGCCCCTTTACCCACAAAGCCCTCTTGCTGGCTCCTTGAATGTGCATTTCTTCTGTGCAGTTTTATATTTTCTTTCATTGGTCACTCTTAGGTGTCACTAACTGGACCTAGAATTTCTGGGTATGGTGTTTCCTGGCTCTGTAGCTATTGTAAATGGAAACCTCCAACTGCCCAGGAGCCAGTCATGAGGAATTCCCAGAGTATGCTTTATGCAATGCCCAGAACTCAAGAAAAGACAGGCACGTCTCTTTCTTGCTGCTTCCTTGTGACTTGTGTCTGGGAGAGACTTTCTGAATATGGGCGGGGGGGGGGGTGTTGGAAGGGGGCAAGGGTTCTTCTTAGCTGTGTGACAGTGACTGCTGACTCAACTCCTCTGAACTTTGATGTTCTCCATTGTCAGAAGCCTCCCAATACTGAAGGTGTAGATGTGGACACCAGATGGGATGGTTAGCCTGTGTGATGCTCACAGCCCTGCACCCCCATTGAGGAGGTTGTCCACATGCGGGAGCTGTGCTTAGGCCCCTTACTTGGGGCTCTGTAAGCTCTCTGGTGGTCCCAGTGTGTAAGCGTCTGGCCTCCTCTGGGACTCTCTCAGGAGTCCACTACTCCAGGACTTCTTAAGCTCCCCCGGCTCATGGCCCCCGTGCTGGCTGGTTTTATGTTAACTTGGTACAAGCTAGAGTCATCAGAGATGAAGGAGCCTCAATTGAGAAAATGCCCCCATGAGGTCGGACTGTAGACAAGTCTGTATGACAATTTTCTTTCTTTTCTTTTCTTTCTTTTCTTTTCCTTTTTCTTTTTCTTTTCTTTTCTTTTTTTTTTTTTTTTTTTTTTTTTTTTTTTTGGTTTTTCGAGACAAGGTTTCTCTGTGTAGTTTTGCGCCTTTCCTGGAGCTCACTTGGTAGCCCAGGCTGGCCTCGAACTCACAGAGATCCGCCTGGCTCTGCCTCCCGAGTGCTGGGATTAAAGGCGTGCGCCACCACTGCCCGGCCTTTTTTTTTTTTTTTTTTTTTTTTTGAGACAGGGTTTCTCTAGTATTATGTTAACTTGACACAAGCTAGAGTCATGAGAGACAATGGGTCTCAATTGAGAAAATGCTTCCATGAGGTCAGATTGTAGGCAAGTCTGTATGTATGGCATTGTCTCTCTTTTTCTGTTTTTGTTTTTGTTTTTTTGAGACAGGGTTTCCTCTGTGTTACAGTCCTGCTTGTCCTAGAACTCACTTTGTAGACCAGGTTGGCCTCAAACTCACAAAGATCCACCTGCCTCTACCTAGCACTCATGGCATTTTCCTAATTAGCGATTTATTGGGGGGCAGGGAAGGCCCAGCCCATTATGAGTGGGACCATCCCTGGGCTGGTAGTCCTGGGTTCTCTAAGAAAGCAGGCTGAGCAAGCCATGAGCAGCAAGCCAGTAAGCAGAACTCGTCTATGTCTCTGCTTCAGTTCCTGCCTCCAGGTTCCTGCCTTGCTTGAGTTCCTGTCCCGACTTCCTTTCATGATGCACTGTGATGTGGAAGCATAAGCTGGACAAACCCTTTCCTCCCCAAGTTGCATTGGTCATGGTGTTTCCTCACAGCAATACTAACCCTAACTAACATAACATGGAGAATTTCCATACAGCTCTAGATATGTAGCTTTGTAAGATTGGTATGCAAATTAAGCATTTACTGATAATCATTTATAACCTGGAGTACTTTGGAGAGATAGCTCAGCAATTAAGAGCGCTTGTGGAACTTCCAAGAGAACCTGAGTTTGGTTTTCAGTACTCCCAGGGACAGCTCACAACTAACTGAGCACTGGGAATCAAACTCAGACCCCCTGAAGGGTAGCAAGCACATTTAAGCACTGAGCCATCTCTCCAGTCCACACACATCTGATGAGGTCTATACATGCTTGGGAATCCTTCACTGTTATAAACTGTTTGGTCTCCCCACATTTAGTTACCCAGCCCAATATGAGATCATGACCCACAATTTAAGAAGACTGGTACACACTTGGGTGAATCTGCATGTGTTTTCATTTTTTTTTCATTGTGTGCATGTGTGTGGCAGTGTGTGGACATGGTATGTGCATGGAGGTATGTGTCCCGTGGCATGTGTGTGGAGGTCAGAAGACAACTTTATGGATTTGGCCTCTGAGCCTTCAACCTTTATGTGGGTTCTCATGTCACTAGGCTTGTTCAGCAAACGCTTCACCCAAGGAGCCATCCACCAGCACAGGATTCACCTGCCTTTAAAGAGCAGAAATGCTGAGAGCTTAATTATTCCATTCCAGAACCAGCTGCATGCTTGGCAGGAACTCTACCACTGGACCACAGCCATGGTCTCTGAAAATTTAATCTCGCCCCCCTTTTTACTTTTTCTTAAATTCGGTCACAAACATAGTGCTAGACTCCTGGCATCAACCTGAAGTAGAAGATAAAGGCGAGTGGAGAGGGAAAGGACTGCCATTGTGTTTTTATTGGTAGTGGAAGCAATTTTCTAATGATGAAGAAAACAATAAGTGCTATCGCACATAATGGAGTTCATTATCCAATTTCTAGTCTTTTCTCAACAATAGGTTATTAGCCATTTACAATGGTGGGGGGATGTTAATTGTTTTCCCTATTTTTCAAGTAAAGAATTAAGTTGTACACAATGGCTTAAGGATTTTTTTTTTCTGATAGTCTGAATTGAGTTAGTTGGGAGAAGTGCAGAGAAGGTCAAAGCTACTATGGACTGTCAACATGCAAACTTCACCTTGGAGGTGATAAGAGGAGGCTCCTGCTGGAGCCAACTATAGGTGATCACAGTCGGGGAACACAGACTTAGGCTACCTCTTATTCTGTGTTCCAATGTGGTGGTAGTTTGATGATTTTATATATATTATACATAATATATATATATGTATATATATTATATATATGTATATATATAATATATATATATACACACACAGTTTTCCTTTGTGTGTGTGTGTGTGTGTGTGTGTGTGTGTGTGTGTGTGTGTGTGTGTTTATATTTAATTGGGGCTGGTACAGTTTCAGAGGCTTAGTCCATTATCATCATGGTGGAAAGCAAGGTGGCATGCAGGCAGACATGGTGCTGTAAACGGAGCTGAGAGTCCTACAACTTTACTGGCAGGCAACAGCAAGTGGTCTGTCGTGATGTTTTAATAGTAGAAAAACAAAGTCATTAATTAAGACACTTTTCTCTTAAGCATTTCATTACTTATGTATTTGGATATTTTGTTTGCATGTTCCTCTGCAAATCAGAAGAAGGCATCAGATCCCCTGAGGCTTCAGATACAGACAGTTGTGAGCCACCATGTGGGTGCTGGGAATTGAACTCAGGACCTCTGGAAAATCGGCCAGTGCTCTTAACTGCTGAGCCATCTCTCCAGAAGCCCCAATTAAGGCATTTTTCAAATACATTGCTAGAAACATCTGATAGACAAAGCAAGGAAATCTATGTTTTTGGTGTCACATTTAACCTTTTAGTTGGTAGAAGCTAGTGCTCTGTTAGTACATTTCAGAATGTTTTGCCTGAGATTTAAAAGGATGTTAGGACAGACACTGATGAGGGCAAGGAATGGCTACTTAGAGGGCTAAAGAAAGCCCAAGGTAAATTGTATCTAGCCTTTGCACCTGCAACATCCCAACCTTTTCACAATTGTTGATGTTCTAAAGTACTGGTTCTCGACCTTCTTAATGCTGCCACCCTTTAATACAGTTCCTCATTTGTGGTGACCCCAACCATAAAATTGTTTTTGTTACTACTTCATAACAGCAATTTTGCTACTGTTATGAATTGTAAATATCTGTATTTTCTGGTGGTCTTAGGTGACCCCTATGAAAGGGTCATGTGACCTCCTCCCCCTAAAGCGGTGGCAACCCACAGATTCAGAACTACTGTTCTAAGGCATTAATTGGCCATGTAGAAGGCTCACCAGAAGGTCCGGTTCTTTCTGGGAACTTCTGTTCACAAGATTGAGAGCATCCTTCATCATTGGTTCTTGAGTGGTTGAGAGGCATCACTGCCTTCCTCCACCTAAAAATGGAAATAACCATAACCTTATTTGGGTTCTCTTGCACAGGGTTCCATAGGCTTTGCCCTGTGGCCATGGGCCCTGACATGACCTGCTGGTCTGTGGTCCAGCTTTCCCCATGATTTTTTTCAGTAGCTTAGAACCAAGTATCTTCTCAGCCTTCTATTGGTCATGTACTTTTTAAAGGGTTTATTTTATTTGTTATTGTGTGGTGTGTGTGTGTGTGTGTGTGTGTGTGTGTGTGTGTGTCTGTCTGTCTGTCTGTCTGTCTGTCTGAATGTGTCTTTTATGTGTATATGGGTGCAGTGCCCATGGGGGCCAGCAGAGAGCATCAGGTACCTTGGAGCTGGAGTTACAGGCAGTTGTGAGCTGCACAACGCGGATACTGCAAGAGCAGTGTGCACTCTTAAATGCTGAGCCATCTCTCCAGCCCCGTCTATTGCACGTCTTTAAAGGGGTTAACTTTGCTGTCTTCTGCACAAAGCAATATATAGAATAGGTGAGCTTTGGAAGCATGGAGTTCACTACAAATGGCAAGAAAATTCATCATTTGGGGTATTTTATATCATCAATATCAGAAAGTGCGTAGTAAATGTAAGACAGTAAACTTAACTGCTTTCTTTAAAACAGTCATCTTTATTGAGGTATGGCCCACTTACCTTCAGCGATCAACTTGACACAGCCTACAGTCTCCTGAAAAGAATCTCAGCTGAACAATTGCCCAGATCAAATTGGCCTTTGGGCATGTCTTGGAGGGAATCTTTATTCTTAACTGATGCAGGAGGGCCCAGCCCACTGTAGGCAGCAACATTCCCTAGGTAGGTGGTCCTAGTCTTTATAAGGAAGCTAGCTAAGCAGGAGCCTGAGAAGGAGTCAACAAACAGAATTCCTCCATGGTCTCTGCTTCAAGAAACTGCTTCAGTTCCTGCCCTGACTTCCCTCAGTGATGGACTGTGACTTGGAAGTATAAATCAAATAGCTTTTCTTCCCCTAAGTTGCTTTTTTAGTCTGTTTTTATCCCAGCAGTAGAAAGGAAAATAGAACAAGGTATTAGTTGATGTACAGTGAATGCCACAGTTGATCTGTATAATTTACTGATCTTGACATACATGCATCTAATGAATACATCAGCACGCCACAGTCAGGTCAATGAACATAATCATCTTTTCCAGAAGGCCTCTGGAATCCCTTTGGTACTTTTTGACAGGACCATGGTTTGATTGGCTTTGTTCTTCTTGTAGTAGACCTTTACAAGGTGGGGCTGAGTCGGTAGAAGTAGGTCAGTAGGATCAGCCTGTGCAGGTTACACCTGCCCTTCTGTTCTGCTTAGCTCCGCTTTCTGTCCACCACCATGTCAACAAGCTTGCACCACCTGTTCCCACCACCGTGGCTGGAGCACCTCCTGCCACCACACCTTGCCCAACATGGTGGACTGAAATATTTCAGAAACTGGGAGGTCAGAGGCCAGTGTTACCCAGACTGGCCAGCAAACTCCAGAAATCTGTTTCTCTTCAATACTTCAACACCAGGGCTGCAGGAGCACAGTGCCGCACCTGGCTCCTTCTGTGAGTGCAGGGGAGCCAAACTCCGGTTCTCAGGTTGATACAATGGGCTCTTTGCTATTGTGCCCTCTTATAGCACTAGGCTTTATAGTCCTAAAGCCTGAATATTACTCAGAGTCACACACCTCATTGCTAAGTTATTTTCCAGAAAGATGTGTGGGGCCCAAACTCACTATCTAGCCTTGAGCTTCTATACCTCCAGCCTTCACCTCCCAATGATGCTGAGATTCCAGGCATCTGCCACTACACCCTTTCAGTGTGATGCTGGGGGTGGACCCAGGGCTGTGAACATGCCAAACAAGCAGTCTACTGACTCACCTAAAGTCTGAGCCCCCCAGACTTGATTTTATTTTTCTTTTATCCATCTTCCCTCCCTCTTTTCTCTCTTCCTCTCTTTCTTCCCTATTTCCCTCCTTCTCCCCCTCTTCCCTTCCCTCTCCCCTCCCCTCCCTTTTGCTCTAGTAATAAAACTCAGGGCTTTGAGCATACTAAGCAAGCAGGTCGCCCACCCCCTGAGCTGTACCCCCTCCCTCGTGACTCCTGTGTCCTTGTCTCCTTGCTTTCTGGGAGTGCAACAATCCATTATTCTGTCTCCGAAGCCCAAAACACAATTTCAGTTTCAATCCCAAGTCAGATGTATATTTTTTACAACAGCAATGACTTTGTTTCTCCACATCTGGATGCGGCTGGCTCTCCAGCCCCCGTTTTCACTCCTGATGGAGAAGAAGACTCATCCTGTTGTTTCAAGGAAGCCCCCGTTTCTTCCGCTTGGAAACATGAGGACTTTCGGGAGAACTGCTCTGTTAAATCGGGGTTTCAGCATCCTATTCTCTATTAGCACCCTTCTTCCCCATCAGAGCTCCTCCCTCTCCTCCCTCCCATCTTCAGTAAAGATTACAGAAGAGCAAGGGGTGCTGCTCCCCCCTCATGCCCATGGTCACGACGTCTTCCTGCAAGGATCGTCCTGGCTTCTGCTGATTGACCTCACGCCTTGCACTTCTGGTTTCTTTTCCTTTAAAGATTTGTTTCATTAATTATGTGTTTGCGTCTGCATGGAGGGTGTGTGCCAAGCTCATCGAGGGCATCAGATCACCTGAAGTTGGAGTGACAGGTGGTTGTGAGTCTCTTGATGTGAGGTGGGTACTGGGAACAGAACCTCCAAAGAGCAATGCACACTCGTCAGTGCTGAACCATCTCTCCAGCCCCATGACTGCAGTTACTGAGACTGCCCCCCCCACAGCTGATCCCTTGTCATGAACCCTGATGTTGATATTCTCCCATCTTTCCCTCCAGTTTCCTAATTCTTCTTGTGGCCTCGTTGGGTTCGTCATTTCCCCTTACCCCAAGGCGATGCAGAAACTTCAGGTTTCCTTGCACATCCAGAACACTGTTCTGCCTTTGAGCACTATGAACATTATTTAAGATCCACTTTCTGCCTGAACATCAGTCCCTCTACCATTTCTGCTCCCCTGCCTGGACTAAGACATCCATCCTCTCCCAGACGGCATAGCGCAGAGCATCCTGTCTCTCACTTTCCTTTCTGTCCTTTAGTCCATTTGCTGGACTCCTCTCCCCTGTCTGAATTCTGGTTTGAGCAACATAGCTGAGTGATCTTTCTTCTTTCTTCCCACTTCAAGAAGAAAACTCAAGTTGGGTCTAGAAATATGCCATTTAAGCCCCTCAGCCATGGTTGTGTTTCAGATCAGTTCTGAATGTGGAGTCATCAGATCAGCGTGTTTTGGGTGGTCCTGGGTACAGGTGACTTTTGAAGCTTTCCCCGGCTGGGGAGATGGTTCAGTTGATAAAGTGCTTGCTGTGTGTTCTGGTTTCATTCTGTTGCTGCAATAAGACGTCTCGAACAAAAGCAATACGGAGGAGGGAAGAGTTTATCTCAGCTTACAATTCCAAGTCAACAGTCCATCCTTGAGGGAAATTGGGGCAGGTTCTCAAGCAGGAACTTGAAGGTAGGATTGATTGTTATCCTGTGCATCATTACCTCAGAATAAGGAACTCTAGCTAGAGAAGTACAGCAGAAAGCCTAGAGGAATGGTGCTTGCTGACTTGCTCTCGGGCTCATGCTTAGCTAGATTCTTATACAGCTCAGGACCACCTGTCTAGGGAATGGTGCTACCCACAGTGGACTCTGCCTTCCTACATCAATTAATAATCAAGACAATCTCCTACTGACATGGCTACAGGCCAATCTGGTCTTGGCAAAACCTCGGTTGAAGCTCTCTTCTCCAATGACTCTAGACTGTGTCAAGTTGACATTTAAAACTAACCAGGACATTGTACAAGCATAGGGCCCAAGTTCAATCCCCAGAACCCACATAAATAGCCAGGCAAGGTGGGGCATACTTGTAATCCCAGCTCTGGGGAGGTAGAGATGGGTGGATCCCTGGGGCTTACTGGCCAGTCAGCCTGGCTACTTGCTGAGTTCCAGACAAATCAATGACCTTGTCTCAAGGAGGTAGATAGCATTTCTGAGAGATGACACTAAAGAATATTGTTCTCTAGTTTCCAAACGCATGCACACGTGTATGTGCACCTGTGTCTATACATGCATCTGAACACAGGAATACATATACATTGAAACAATAGTATAAACTAAACTTCCCCAGGTTATCCTAAGTTAATCCAGTATTGACACCCACTACGGGGTTAAAGCCCCCCTTCCTGTGACTTCACGTGGTAGCCATCTTTGATCTGTAAAGAGGATTTGGAGGATTTATAAAATACGTCTCTCTTCTGGTGCCTGGCTCATGCACTTGAGACCCTATTGAGACTGCCATTTTAAAAATTAGCCTCAAATATTGGCTTTGCAGTCATAACAGACAAGCTCCTTCAATTCCTTCCATCCCAGCTTTGACGTCTTTATCATCTCGAGGTTGTGGCTGCCTCCAGATGGCAAGGCGAATGCAGGAAACACCCCCCCCCACACACACACACCTTTCAAAATAATTGTTGTATCATTCTACTCAAGCCACTTTCTTAAAAACGGCATGAACAAGCCCATCTGTGCCAGGGTCTAACATAGGACTTATTCAGATTCTGAATACAATTGCTCTCATCGTATTCTTGGGCACACAGTGAGCTGAGGCTGGTGAATATCTAAAGGTTGGTAAAGTTCGTGCTATTTGCTGAAGACTTCACCCAGTCATTATTATCTCTTAGGCCTTAGTGGTTGAATAATTGCAACTGTGTGTGTGTGCACGCATGCTCGGGTGTGGTACCTGGGAGGTGCACATGTGTGTGGAGGGCAGAGGTAAACTTTAGTTGTCATTGCTCAGATGCTATCCATATTGTTTTTTGAGACACGGTCTCTCACGGGTTGCAAACTCATCACTTAAACGAGGCGGGGTGGACACTGTGGCCCAGGGATCCACCTGTTTCTTCCTCCTAGATGCTGGAATTATAAGCACATGTCACCATGTACTTTTTCTTTTCATCTGAACTCTGAGGATCAAATTCAAGTTCTTGGGCTTGAAAGACGAGCATTTCACTGACTGCACCTTCTCCTCAGTGTGGTGGTATTTGCTCCGCCCATGACTTGGGCCATACAGCCTGAAGGAGGCTGCTTCTTGGCGTTTTATGTGACCTCTTAAAATGAGAGGAGAGAGGGGTCATGTGTTTTCTTCCTCTTTTTTTTTTTTTGTTGTTGTTGTTTTGTTTTGTTTGTTTTAACCTGGCGTGATCAGACACCAGACAGCCTGGGAATTGAACCTGGGTCCCCTGGAACATCAGTCAGTGCTCTTAAACACTGAAGCTACCTGTGGAGCAAATACTACTACACCTCAGTCCCAATGGTACCACTCTTAGGAACAAACATCTTCTAGATGCTATAGACGAGTCCAGGAATGCTTCTTATAGCAGATATGAGGAAGCTTAGAGCTGAATTTATGGTTGAGTCAGGTGCTTTTTGTCACCGTGACAGAACACCCAAGAAAAACAACTTCAAGGAGGACAGGCTTATTTGGGCTCCCTGTTTCATAAAGTTGGCTGGCTCCCTTTGATATGGGCCAGTGGTCAGGCCAAATATCCTGGTCACCTGACCTTGTAGCAGTCAAAAAGGAGGGGAGGGCAGGGAGAAAGGTGCACTTTTCATAGACACCTCAAATGAGACCTGGTTCCTGTCATAGGGCCTACTATGGTTTGAATGTAAAATATCCCCTATAGGGTTATGTTGAATGTATGGTTCTCAGCTGGTGGGCATATTTTAGAAAGTTCTAGAAACTATGGGAAGGTGGAGCCTAGCATGAGGAAGTAGGTCACTAGAGGTGTGTCCTAAGAGTCTATATGTTGTCTCAGGGCCCTTCTTTTTCACTCCCTGTGCTTCCTGTTCACCATGGTGGGAACATTGTTCTCTTCAGTACGCTCCCGGCATCGTGCTGGTCTTCCTAAGCACACGGGACAAGTAGCCATGGAGTGACCCCTCTAAAACCGTGAATCAAAATAAAAATGTCCTCCTTTATGTCTCTCGGGTATTGGAACTCAGTTAAGGTAAAACTGGTGACCACAAGGAATGCATTTTTGCTCCATTACGGTTCAGTTTTTTCTGTTCCCATCAAGAAATCAGTGATGAATATTCACCTATAAAAGTATTCAGCCCGTGAATGGGTAGATGGCTCAGCTACTAAAAGGGCTTGCTACTTAAGGGCCTAAGTTCAAACCTTGCCTAGTTTGCTTTCTACTGCAGTGGTAAACACCATGACCAAAAGCAACCTGGAGAGGAAAGGGTTATTTCAGCTCCCAGCCCCCAGGCGACACTATAACTGTGGAAAATCAGGACAGGAACTGAAGGCAGGAACTATGAGGGAACACTGCTCACTCTCTTGCTCTCCATGACTTGCTCAGGTGCTGCTGCTCCTGTTCCCTCCTCTCTCCTCCCCCCTCCCTCCACCTCCCTCCTCCCCCATCCTTTGGTTCTGATTCTGATTCTTCTTTCTTTACTTTTATGTGTATGATTGTTTTGCCTGCACGTATATTTTACACCACATGCGTGCCTGGTACTTGCAGAGGTCAGAAGAGGGTATCAGAGGATACCCTGGAATTGGAGCCATGGATGGCTGAGAGCTATCATGTGGGTTCTGGGACCCAAACCTGGGTCCTCTGTAGGAGCAACACATGATCTCAACTGCTGAGCCATCTCTCCAGCCCCTCAGCTTGCTTTCTTATGAAACCCAGGTCCACCTGCCCAGGAGTGCCACTGCCCTCAGTGGGTTGGGCCCTCCCAAGTCAATTATTAATCAAGAAAATGCCCCCCCTCCGACTTGTCCACAAGTCAGTCTGATGGAGAAGCATTTTCTCAGTTGAGGTTCTCTCTTTCTGCATGCCGCCCTACCCCCAGCCTGTGTTTAGTTGACAAAAAAACTAACCGGCATCCTACCCTACCCTATGACCTACAGAAAACAGCCAGGTGTGGTGACATGATGAAGGAGACAGAGACAAATGAGTCCCTGAACCTCACTGTCCAGCCAGCCTAGTCAATGTGGAAACTCTAGGTTCTGTAGAGACTCTGCCTCAAAGTTAGGTAGAGAGTAACTGAGAAAACAACCAACATCTACGTCTGGCCTCTACATGTATACACACACACACACACACACACACACACACACACACACACACACCCCTCATAGCTCTCTAGCCAGACAAAAACAGACAATATGTTTTACTGATATCTATCATAAACTTGTTTTTTTTTTTTTCCAAAATATTTACCCAGCCTTGTCTCATCTCACAAGTTGGTTAACCACACACTTAAAAAAAAATTTATCTCAGACTGGAGAGATAGTGCTGAAATTAAAATGTACTGTTTGGCCAGAGGACCCAAGTGCAGTTCCCAGTACCCACATGGGGGAGCTCCTAACCACCTGTAACTCCAGCTCCATGGGATATGATGCCCTCTGCTGGACTCTGCAGTCAACTGCACACACACACACACACACACACACACACACACACACACACACAGCTATAAGAAGTTCCGATGGCTGATAATGGCTTAACAGATCACTTCTTAGAACACACCATGTTTTTACAAAACTACTCTTCAAAGACTTATCAGCAAATCAGTTCCTCAAAGACTAAATCAAATGTGATTAGCAAAGAACAAATGTGTTATGGTGAGAAAGTGGCTCCTAGGAAACAGCTCACTGGAGAGGCTGGAGATGGTCTTTGTTTCAGTGAAACAAGCCTGAGCAGAAATCGGTCAGCCAAGGAAACAGGCATTGGAAACTGACAACTTCAATCCCCACTGGCAGGGTGTTTTTTTTTTTTTCTTCTAATCTGTGAAAAATCACACTCAAGGAGAGAGGAGATGAGCCTTTCCTTTATCCCCCCACAAACAAAGGCTCTTAACACCCAGGCAGCCTGATTCCCCCGTTGTTTGGGAGGAAGTTATTCCAGGGTGAATTATCTCCCCAGCAACAAACGCGAAAAATGATCCCTCCATTGAACCGCAAAGCTCTGGCCTTTGGGTCTGATCTGTGAGATATGTGTGTGCTGGATACGGAGTTTGATTTTTTTTAAAAGGCAGGGGCACTAACCCTTCCGGTATTTATATGTCTAGCACAGACAAATGGAACTCTGAGTATTAAATTACTCTCCTGTGCAAGCTAAGACTCCCCAAGCCTGCCAGTTCCTTCCTCCAAATTATATTTTTAGTGTTTAGCAGCCGCAAGTTCCCAAAAAAGCTTCGGAACGAGACCTCTTGGTCCATGCAGTGGGAGAGCTCTTTGCTGCTGTTGGTTTTAGCTTATCCGGTTGGCGAGGCAGCCATGCACCAAGGAGTGGAGGGAAGTCTGCCATCACCGGGTAGCTCCGGGATCCTCACGGCTTTCAGGAACCGAACTGTGCTTGACCAACTCTTATTATTACCTCTCCTGAAGTTTGGGTCTGAAATATTCCCTGAGAGCCTAGTGTTAAAGGCCTGTTCCCCAGGGCCGTGGTAATGGGAGGTAGTGGGACCTTTAAGAAGTGGACTCTGGGGGCTGGAGAGAGAGATGGCCCAGCGGTCATGGCAGTTGACATTTAGAATTAACCTGAGCTGTTAGTAAATTGCTTGCCGTGTAGGCATAAGGGCCTGAGTTCAATCCCCGTAGCCCATATAAAATGCCAGGAGTGTAGGGTAGAATGCACTTGTAATCCCAGCGCTGGGAAGGTAGAGGCAGGAAGAGCCCCGGGGCTCACTGACCAGCCAGCTTAGCCTGCTTCGGTGAGCTCCAGACTAGGGAGAGACCTTGTCTCAAAAAAGCAAGGTAAAGGACTGGAGAGCTAGCTCCTCAGTTAAGAGCACTTGCTGTTCTTGCAGAAGACCTGGGTTCACTTCCCAGCACCCACGTGGCAGGTTGAAACCATCCATAATTTCAGTTTCAGGGGATCCAGTGCTCTCTGCTGGCTTCTACAGGCACAAGGCACACACCTGGTGGACAAATACACAAGTGGACAAAACACTTTTATACATAAAAGTAAACGAATAAAAATGTTTTTTAAAAAGAGAAAAGAAATGGACTCCGAGAAGATGGATTGCTTGATAAATACTTATCCTTTAAGCATGAGCACATGAGGGCCTGGATCTCCCTGAGAACAGACATAAAAATGCCATACCTTGGGGCTGGAGAGATGTCATTAGTTAAGAGCACATATTGCTCTTACAGAGGACTGCGATTCTGTTCCCAGCACCCACATGGTAGCTCGCAACCATCGGTAATTACGTTTCCAGAGAATCTGAGTCCCTCGTCTGCAAGCACCAGGTATGCATGTGGTGGTGCACAGACATATATGTAAACAGAACACTGACGCATTTAAAAAATCTTTTTAAGTGCCAGCTGTGGTGGTGCGCACTTAGGATCCCAGCCAACACTGGGCAGCCAAGCCAAGTGGATGCCTGGGCCTCACGAGTCAAGCTAGCCCTACTGGTCCAGTTCCAAGTCAGTGAGAGACTCTGGCTCAAAAAGAAGGTGGGCAGCACCTGAGGAATGACACCTGAGGTCATCCTTTGGCCTCCACATTGATGTACACCTGTACGTGTACGTACACATACACACACACACACACACACACACACACACACACACACACACACACACACGGGGGTCGGGGGAGAGGAAGAGAAGACATAGAGTTGCTGAGAGAATCTTAGATTGTTGGGAATGTCCTTGAAGAGGGAGAAGGATAGTCTCTTTTCCTCTCTTTCTGCCCTCTGGCCAGGAGGCAGTTTGTCCCTGCCGTGTGTACCCTGCCCTTGTTGTACAGCGCCCCCTGCTGAAGCTGGCCAGCCAGGTGGCTCAGTAGGCAAAGGCGCTTTACAGCAAAGCTGACAACCTGAGCTCAGTCCAGAGGACTCACATGGTGGAAGGAGAGAACCGGCTCCTGAAAGTTGTCCTCTGACCCTAATAGTAATAATGCTAAGAGAACAATGGAACTACTTTGTATGGATTGGACTCTTTCAAGCCAAAATAAACCTTTTTTCTTTATAAGTGAATGATCTCGGGTGTTTTGCTATAGCAATGGAAAGTTAGCTAAGCATAGTCTCTGAGTGTCAGTTCCCTCTAACAGGAAATGGGCTTATTGACATCTCTAAAGTAGTGACACTTTGAGGATTATGAATCTCCCAGAAGTAGTGAGATTCCCAATAAAGGGCTTTGCTGGACTGAGCAACTTGTGTAGACAGTTCTCCCCTCTCCTCTGTTTTATCTACTGGTGTCCTTAGCATCTAACTTCTGGGACTGAAGGGCAACATCCCTAATGTGCTTCCCATAAACACAGTGAGGTCCACATTAGGAGTCAATGGAACATGACATCATCACAATGTGCCCTGTAATAAGTGGGATGTTAACAAGCAAGGTGCCTATTACCAAGGTAGTTGACAGAGTTGTCCTCGGTTCTGTGCATGGAGGATTGGTCCTAGGACCCTGCCACAGTTACCCAAATCCAATATGTTCAAGTCTCTTATGTGTGGTGTTCTCACAAAACTTACATCATCCTGGGCCATTAATCACCTCAACACTGAAAACCTCGGCACGATGTCAATGTGCAAGTTTGCATTATAATGTTAGTGAATAAGAGTGAGAGGAAATATCTGTACATATATTCAATACAGTTGCAATTTTGTTTTCAAGTATTTCCAGTTGCTGGTTGGTTGAATCCATGGGTATAAAACCTATGAGCAGAGGGCTAACAGCACTAGCCACAGAAAGAACCGGGGCTGACTATACTCTGAGAAGAGTTGCTGAAGCTAATGCTGAGATATCTTTGAGGATGCTATAGATTGAAACCAGGGCCTTGCATATGCTAAATAATGGTGCCACCACTTGGCCATGCTACCAGCCCTTCACTGGGGGATTCTAAACTGGAGCTCTACTGCTGAGACATTTCTATAACTCCACACTGGGGGGTTCTAAGCAGGTGATCTGCCACTAAGCTGAATCTCCAGCACCTTAGTTAGAGATTTGAGGTAGGAACTCTGCCAAGAGGTCTCTTTCAGATATGTGTGTACTAGTTACTTATCTCATACCTGTAACAAAATACCAGACAAAGGCAACTAAAGGAAGAAGGGTTTGTTTTTGTCTCACAGTTTCAATGGATACAGTCTATCACAGTAATAGAAGTCAAAGCAGCAGAAATTGGAGGTTACATTGTATTCATAGTTAGTCCAGGACCCCAGCCTATTGGATGATGACACCTAGGTTGAGGGTGAGTCTTCCCACCTGCAGTTTGAATGTAATTGGACCCATAAGTTAATAGGGAGTAGCACTAATAGGAAGTGTGGCCTTGTTGGAGGAAGTGTGTCACTGTGGGGGTGAGCTTTGAGGTCTCCTATGCTCAAGTTATTCCTAGTTCAGTTCACTTCCTGTTGCCTGTGGGTTAAGATGTAGCTTGTTCCCCACTCTCAGCTCCTTCTCTAGCACCATGTCTGCCTGCATGCTGCCATGTTCCACCATGATAATCATGGACTAAGCCTCTGAAACTGTAAGCAAGCCCCAGTTAAACATTTTCATTTATAAGAATTGCTGTGGTCATGGTGTCTCATCACGGCAATAGAGACCCTAAGACAACACCTCAAAGAACCTAATCTAGAAAGTCCCTCACAGACATGCCCAGAGGTTTGTCTCCTCTATGATTCCAGATCCCTTCAAGTTAATAATCAACATTATTCATCTTGGGTTAAAGATGACCTTTTAGCCTATGTCTTAGAAGGGTTTTTTTTTTTTTCCTTCTATCATGGTTGGGAAAACATGGAAGAGTTCATGGTGGGAGTTTGTGATGGAGACTACTTATATTATAGTGGACCAAGATTCTGAGGCTGGAAGTAGGGTCTGAGGTATGGACCTTCAATACCCCACCCCTTTAGTGGCCTACTTCCTTCAACTAGGCCCTGCCCCCTAAAGGTCCTCCCAGATAGCCCGTGGGGGATATTTTAGATTCAAACCATAGAAGATGTGGAAGCAAACAGTGGCAGGCTCTGAAAAGGGCCAGCATGGAAACCCAGAAACCTCTGAATGGGAGTTCTCGTGGCTGCCACCCATTCCTGGCTGCCTCTCTCTTCCTTCCCTCCTCTCTCTTTGTCAGCTGGACTGGTTGTGTGTGATGCATATATTTTGTGTAATAGCAACAATAAAAGTGATTGTTTTTAATTTCCGTTCTTCTTCTCTGTAATGGAGCTATTAGGGCACTGGCAGATTCCCTTAATATGATTATCACTTTTGAATGATTTTTTTGAGTTGGAATGTTGGTGTTAATGGTAGTAATTGCGGTTGAGTTTGAAAAATGAGGCTCTAAGCACCCATTGAAGAATCTCATCATCCCCCGTGTGTTATTGACTACAGCTCACGTGCCTGAACAGGTGGCATGGATGCCTGCAGGGGAAGTGAGGCCACACTTTGTTCTCTGCTCACCAATGGCGAGGGTGAGGGTGAGGCTCCATCACCTGCCCCCAGGCACAGCAGGTGTCATTGTGTCAAGCAGCAGCTTCTTGCCAGGGAACTCTTTCTCCCAGGCAAAGGACAGCTGATCCTTTTAAGTCCAGTCAGATGGTCCCAGAATAGCAAGCAGTTATGGCCTGAACTCACTGGCAGTGCTGACTGGCCTAGCCTCACCTCATTCAAGTAGCTTAGGCTGGATGTGAATTTACTATGTAGCAGAGGCTAAACTCAGTACCTTAGATAGGCCTTGTACATATGACGCGCCCTAGCCTGGCCTTAAGTTCACCATGTAGTCCAAACTATCCTTGAACTCACTATGTGGCCCAGGTTGGCCTTGAACTCATGTAGCTTAAGCTGGCCTTGAATTTGAGACATGGTGAAGGCTTCCCTTGAACTCACTGAATGGCCTAGGCTTGCCTTGAACTCATTCTGTAGCCCAGGCTAACCTTGAATTCACAAACCCTTCTGCCTCTACCTCCATCCTGCTGGGATTATAGGTATATACCACTATGATCAGCTTGACTGTGTGTCTTTTAACTACCAAGTCTCCATGGTTTTACCAGTTAGTCACTGTGTTTGGCCAGGAATCTCGCTTGTTCCTAGCATTGTGAGGTACCCCCGGATCCCCGTGTTGACATTTGTTTCAAAGTGATCCTGCATCCTGGGGCCTCATCCTAGGGCTCCTTTCAGCTTCTCCTTCCCACAGTCTCTATCAGACTCCTTGACACTGTGGCAGATTTCAACCACAACCTCTTCACAAGGTACCATCAGCAATATCACACAGCTCTTTGTTCTCCATCAGGATCAGTGTCCCAGCCCTTGTCTCCACGTTATGATGAAGTACCCAGGATGCAGACAGAGGCCAGGCTTCCTGTGGTCTCCTGAGGACTCACACCTGTCCAGAGAGCTGTCTTTCCTTAGTCTTGCTCCAGTGAGGAGGCATCCAGAGTATATAACAGCTTTCCTGGGACAATGTCTCAGATACCCATAGACACAAATACTTTTCTCTGAGTCTTCTCCCTTCTTACGACACCAGCTTCCAGGTCTAGTGTCTCCAGAGAGAATATGGATACTGGATCCTTTGGGTTTCGGACTCTATGCTGGTTACTTTCCCCATTGCTATGACCTGACACAAGCGACTTACAACAGGAAGGGTTTATTTTGGCTCACAGTTTGAAGACACATCGTGGCATTGGAAGCATGAGGCTCCTGGTCACACAGTCAGGAAGCAGATAGAGATGAACGCTGCTGCTCAATTTGCTCTCTCCTTTTTATTCAGTAAAACACCAGCCCGTGGGATAGTGCCACCCTCTACTTGTGGAGGACGGGTCCTTTCCTCCTCAATTAAACCTCTCTGGAAATAACCCTCAGAAGCACAGTTATAGGTGTGTCTCCAAGGTGATTCCAAGCCCAGCAAGTTAACACTGAAGATTAACCATCACATAGTCTCTGATTTGCCTTCATGCTTCAAGTTCAATCAGTCCCTTCTGCTTCCTGGGGTAGAGCAGATTAAAGCTGCTGCTCACACTGAAATTTATTGAGACAGCCTCTGGACTTCCTTAGAGTCACTCTGCTGTTCCAGGAATGCAGTGAGAACTGCTCTCTACGTGGTAGACCCACATCATGCATGAGAGCAGCCTTTACCCTGTTTATCAGGGACCTGGGATATCCCCTGATGCTTATACTCCCTGTTCTCCTGCAGCTAAAAGTCAACCTTATGAAGAGATGGGGAGTGGGAAAATTGAGGACTCAAAGAGGACTAGAGCAGAAATCCCTGCACACCTTATAAGTGTCTGAAAAAAAAAAGACTACTACGTGTTGACAGTCTTGCTTCTTTCTTTCTCCCATAGGACACCAGCCATGATTGGCTGCTCATTTGTGGTCAACAGGAAATTCTTTGGTGAAATTGGTCTGCTGGACCCTGGGATGGATGTGTATGGAGGAGAGAATATTGAACTTGGAATCAAGGTGGGTAATTTGGCATCCCTTCCTCCTGATTTGTCATGTGAACTTCATTCTTGAGGTATGGTCAAAGCTTCTTATACCTATCAAGTGAGATTGGTTTATCCCAGCCCATTCCAGTGGAGATTTGTAAGCAGAGACATCACTACTTCTTGGGTGCAGATGATGTGGGCTTTTCTTCTCTAAAGACTGACCAGTGTGTCTCATGCTTTAGTGACCTGCGCTGGGTGTTAAGTAGAGAGTCTGGTGCTTTGTTTTGCATTTAATTTCTTCTCAAAACTCAAGTAGTCTCTTGAATTATAATTTCTGCCCTAGGTATTTTTGATGGTGTTGTGGTTAATTTTAACTGTCAACTTTAACACAACCTAGAATCACCTGGGGAGAGTCTTCATGAGGAGTTTTCTAGATGAGGTTGACCTGTGGGCTTGTCTGTAGAGGATTGTCACCAATTGTTAAGTGATGAAGGAAAACCCAGTCCATTGTGGGAAGCACTATTCCTTAGGCAAGGGATCCTGGACAGTATAAGAGAGCTGAAAGCAAGCAAAGAAGAAAGGTTGTATTTGCCCTCTCTCTGCTCTTGATCGTGGATACCTTGTGACTGGCTGCTTAAGTTCTTGACTTGACTACTTCCTTCTCAGTACTGATTTTGGTCAAGGTATTTGTCATAGCAACAGAAATGAAACTAAGACAACTCTCTACCTTACTCCCTTGAGACAGGGTCCCTCACTGAGCAGACGGCTAGACTAGGCCAGCAAGCCCCAGCAGTTCTCTGTCTTCCTACAGTGCTGGGGTTACAGCAAGGGCCAGCTTTATACACAGGTGCTAGGGATTTGAACTCAGGTCTTCATGCTTAGACAAGTGATCTTACCACTTACTGATCCATGTCTCCAGCGCCTCTTCATTTTTCCTTGAAGACAAGAGTGATTTGAACATTCCTACATACTCTGATCAGACAGTGGCAGTGAAGGGTAAGGGGGTGGGGTTGGGGGTGAAGCACTGTCCTTGCAGAAATAGATGCATAGCTGGAGGGGTCACCAGGGACAAGAGGGGCCCACCATATTTGAGGCCAATTCAGGCTGTTCTCAGGGACAGCAAAGCTTGTTGCTAAAGTTTATTAGAGTGATGCTCCTCTGCCCGCCCTTACAGACACATTTCCTTTCTCTTTTCGCCTTTTCTTTTGGCTCATAGATTTATCAAACAGTTTTGCTGGGCTATCCTGGATGTATAAAAGCTGTATATTTTAAAGCTGTTCTGTTTGTGGATGTTTTGATAGATGTACAGTGTGAAATGATCAGTACCATCAAGCTAATTAACATACCTGCATCTAAGGAGTTGCTGCTAGGGAGAGATGAATTTAAGAGCTAGTCTCTTAGATGAGTGATTTTCAACCTTCCTGATGCTGTGACCCTGTAGTACAGTTCCTCATGCTGTGGTGACCCCCCTCCCAACCATAACATTATTTTCATTGCTACCTCATAACTGTCATTTTGCTACTGTTATAAAACATAATGTAAATATCCGTGTTTCTGGTGGTCTTAGGCAACCCCTGTGAAAGGGTCATTTGGCCCCCACAGAACACTGTCTTAGAAAATTAAGAGAGTTTTGCTTGTTTGTGGAACCATACATGGAACTCAGGGCCTTTGCATGCCAGGCAAATTTGCTGCCAACCATTAAACTTTTTTAGTGTGTGTATAATGGACACATTATAACTATACATAAATAAGCAAATAAACCTTCCCTTTCTTAAATTATACACTCAGGGGTTTTTTCCATTGTTCATGCATGTGCATGTGTGTAGCATACATGTTTTTGTATGTGTGTGCACATGGAAGTCCCAGGTTCACGTATAGAGTCATCTTCTATCACTCTTCCACCTTATTCATAGAGGCAGGATCTCCGCAAACCTAGAGCTCACCAATATGACTAGTATTGCTAGCTAGCTTGCTCCGTGGATCCTCTGCTGCCTCCAACCAAGGCTGGAATTACAGATAGTCCTCCATGCCCACCTGGCATTTACATGGGTTTCTGGGGATCTAGACTCCAATCCTCAATCTTGTGAGCCAGGTATATCGGGTATTTTCACCACAGCAACAAAAAGTACCTGATACACCAGGGCTTCCTTTTAAGTGAAAGAAATGTATGTATACTGCTTTGTTTTTTGTTTTTTGGGTTTTTGTTTTTTTGGAGCTTTGTTTTTGTTTTTGTTTTTTTAGGTTATATTCGGGGTTTATACAGCAAAGCTTGTTGCTAAACTAGCTAAATAATAAATGTAATACTGAGAAATCGATTCCCATTCAACCAGGTCTGGTGGTACATGCCTGTCATTCTGGCACTTGGAAGGCTGAGCTGGGAAGGTTATGAGTTCAAGGCCAGCCTAGGCTCCAGGAAGAGCTTATGTTGGAAAGAAGAAAGGGCAAGACATAGAAAGGAAGTGAAGAAAGGAGGAAATAAGGAAAGGAGGGAGAAAGGAAGGAAGAAAAAAGAGGCAGAGAGAGGCAAGTAAGGGGAGAGAAAGTAGTGGAGAACTTTATACACACATGCAGTTTTCACTCATTATAAACATTCACTTATGTATATGACTTCACCTATAAAATGACACAGAGAGCTGGCAGGATGGCACAGTGGGTGAAGGTGTGGTCCCCTGAACCTGACAGCCCAAGTGTGACCTCCAGAATCCACACAGGAGAATCCACCCAGAACATTTTCCCCAAGTTGTCCTCTGGCCATCACACATGTGCCGTGGCATGTGCATACCTCCAAAATAAATAAATTAAGAAGAAAAGAAATAGCTTTGAATCCCCAGGCCAGTGGGGGGGTTTGCTATCTGACTTGGTATGCCTTCTACACTTTATAGAAATGTTTGGTATGTAAACACTCTTTTCTTCAAAGTTTTTTTTTTTTCCCCCACCAGGAGAGACAAGTCCTTTTGAGATCTTTCTAAGCATCCCATGAAATCTTCTGCTCCCTCTTAATCCCATCCTCAGTGTGTAAGAGGCCTCAGCACAGGACGTTTCTCTGTGGTTCAGAAAGCTAAAGAAGCAGGGCTGTCTCCTGAGCGGGCGCTTCCATGCAAAGCAGCCCGCTGCCTAGGACCAGAACAATCCATGGAGGGACAAGGTCAGAGGCAACCGAAACCACAAACCACTCAGGACTGGGAAAGGAAATGAGATCAGAACTCGAAAGTTTGGGGGTTTTCTGGGTAATGCTAATCAGAAACTGCCGTCAAAGCATATGACAATAGCATCTAAATCCTTTCCTTATTATATTTGTGTGTGTGTACATGTGTATATATGTGTGTAGATGTATATTTCTTGTATGTATGTGGGGGGCATCTATGCATATATGTGTCTTTGTGTGGATGTGTGCGTGTGTGCGTGCGTGCGTGTGTAGATTAGAGGGCAACTTACAGAAATTGGTTCTCTCCTTCCATCCCGTGGAGTTCTGGGAATGGAACTCAGGCTGTCAGGCGTGGAGGCAAGCCTTTACCTACTGAATGAACCATCTCACCAGCCCAAATGTCCAAATCTTAAGAGAGAAAAGATCTCCAAGGAAAGAAGAGATATATTACTTTTAAATAAGGTGAAACCAGATGTTATTCAGTTTTCCCACTGTATTAGTTAGTTTCCAGAGAAAAGGTGTAATGATATACTGATTTCCTACAATACAATAATATCACTGAGGTTTGTCTTGCAGCTGTCCCCAAAGGGAGACAGAGAGAAAAGTCACTTTCCGACTACCAGAAAATGAATACTTTACTGTCTCATTTTCCTCTTTTCATGAACCCCAAGAACCCTCTCAAACACCACCTCCAGCTGGGGACTCAGTGTTCAGTCTCATGGGCCTCGGCAGAGAATTCATATTCAAGCCACCATATATGTGTTCGTGTGTATGTGTGTGTGTGTGTGTGTGTGTGTGTGTGTGTACTTGTATGCCTGCTGTGTACTTGTAATACACACCCATACACACCAACCACCCTGCCTCAAGAGAACTTCCAGAAGACAAATCGAAATGGAGCTCACTTGTAGAATAAAATGGATTCTCTTAGAGTAGAGTGTCTCCACTTGTGTAGAGGTAGAGTTTATTATTTATTGTCATGTGTGTGTGTGTGAGTTGTGACGTGCGGGGAGGTCAGAAGACAACTTGCAGAGGTTGCTTCTCTCCTTCCATCACATGGGTCCCAGAGGTCAAACTCAGGTCCGCAGCCTTGGCAGCAAGCACCTCTATCTGATGAGCCATCACGCCGGCCCCTACAGTTAAATTCTATAACAGTTGGGTATTCTATCTACCCTGGCTGAATAAGTGGATCTAGATTGCTTTGTTTCTTAATTTTCTCTTACCCCTTCAAGATAAATTTTGAAATGAAGAATTTATATTTGAGTTTATTTTCTTTTTTTTTGTAAATCTTTTTTTTTTTTTGTTGGTTTTTTTTTTTTCAAGACAAGGTTTCTCAGTGTAGTCCTGGCTGTCCTGGAACTCACTCTGTAGCCCAGGCTGGCCTCAAACTCACAGAGATCTGCCTGTCTCTGCCTCCTGAGTGCTGGGGTTAAAGGTGTGCCACCGCCACTTGGCCATTTCCCTCTTTCCTTGTCTCCTTCCTTTCCTTTCCATTTTGTAATTTTTATTTATTTATTTATTCATATAATTTCTATATGTGTTAGTATTTGGCTTGCATATATGTCTGTGTGATGGAGTCAGATCCACTGGAACTTGAGTTACAGGCAGTTTGTGAGCGGCCATGTGGGTGCTGGGAATTGAACCCAGGTCCTTTGGAAGAACTCTTATCCACTGAGCCATCACTCCAGTCCCCATTTCCTTTCTTGTAATTTAACACTATCTTAGGGAAATTTGAAACGCACTAAAAACAATAGAACAATATAATGAATCCAAATGCATGAATTACTCAACTTAAATGAATGTCAACATTTTGCTATGTGTTTGGGATCTTTTTTCTAGTAACTTCCTTGTGTTTTAAAAGCAAATTCCAATACATTAGCCTAAAACTACTTCTGGCTCTCTGCTAACATATAAAGACTTCATTAAAACATAATAGACTTGATGTAACATGACATTTAACAAAATTTAATATTCATATTTTCACAAAAATATTTCTCAAAATGCTGTCACATTTTCTCAAAAGGCACATTGTTTTAACACTTGGTTTGTTCAAATAAGACTTCAAACAAGGCCTGCCTACACATCACACTTTCTTGATGTCTCTTAAGTATCTTTTAATCTCTTCCCCACATGATTATATATTGTTCATCTTTTTTGAAGATTTATTTTGTTGTTTTTAATCACATGTTTGTGTAGGGGTACATGCATGTGATTGCAGGTGCCTGTGGATGCCAGGAGAGGGCGTTTGGCCCCCTGGAGCTGGAGTTACAGGTGGTTGTGAGATACCAACATGCATGCTGGAAACCAGTCTTGGGTCCTCTGTATAACTACTGAGTCATCTCTCCAGCTCCACTTATCTTTCCTATGTTTAAAGAAGCAGTCATTTGTCTTACAAAGTTTTGCACAGTCTGGATATGGAAAAATCGATTCCCCTTGGCACTTTTAACTTGAGACTCTACTCTCTACTGAAGATGTAGAAGGGTTTTTGCTTGGTGCTTCTGTTTCTGCGTCTCCATCTTCCTTATATGCCAGAAGTCAATCATAAAAACGCTACCCCTGAGCCATGTCCCCAGTACTTAGATACAGAAAGTTGATTCTAGTCATTCTTTCCATCTCTCCCTCCCTCTTTTTTTCTCTACTTCCTTCCTTCACTTCCATTCTGCATCCCTGTCTCCTTTCCTCTCCCCCTTCTCACTTTGCTCTTGTCTTAGTCTCTGTTCTGTTGCTGTGAAGAGACATCATGACTACCACAACTCTTTAAAAGAAAGCATTTAGTTGGGGCTGGCTTACAGTTTCAGTGGTTTAGTCTACTGTCATCATGGCAGAGGCATGGAGGCACAGAGGCAGACGTGGTGCTGGAGAAGTAGCTGGGGGTTGTACAGGCTACAAGAAGAGAGACACTGGGTCTGGCTTGGGGTTTGAATCCTCAGAGCCCACCCTTAGTGACACACTTTCTCCAACAAGGCCACACCTACTCCAGTAAGGCCACACCTTCCTGATCCTTCTCAAGTAGTGCCACTCCTTGAGAAAACCAACTAAGCATTCAAATATATGAGCCTATGAGGGGGCGTTCTTATTCAGACCACCACAGCTCTTTACTCCATTCATCCTCCCTGCCTTCTCTCTCTTATTCTTCTCTCCCTCTCTCCTTCTTATGCCCCCTCTCTTGCTTTTTACCCTACCTCCTGCCTTCCTTTCTTACTCTTTCTTTTCTCTTCCCTTCTTCCCATTTCTCCCTTCATTTCCCCTCTTCCTTCCTCCCTCCTTTCTTCACTTCTTCTGTTCCTTCCTCCCTCTCTCCCCTTCTGTCTCTCCCTTGCCAGCGAGCCGTAGGTGGTGGTGTGTGTGCTCTTCCTGCCACACACGTTAGCAGAGCTAGCACAATGCCTGTTGTCCTGCTTTAGTGCTGTTAAGATTCAGTGCTGGACTCCGGTGTTGTCAGCTTGACTGATCCATTATAGAATCCCCCATCAACCTTTCATCTAATTAACGATGTCAGCAGCACCAGCATCTTCCCCTACATCCATTATTTCATTAGTGCCTGGGAAATGGTGATTTTCTTTTTTTAACAATCTGCATCCGTCCTCCATTTCGAAGCTGTAATTCTTCATCAGAAAGCTTTCCTCTTCAGCTGAAACTCACACTTCACGCCAGAAAAGCTTGGGAAATGCTCATTCCTTCTTTATACCTAAACATTTTTAGAGAAATGTTAGTGCCATGGCAACTTCTAAAATTGACCAAAGAGGTCATTTTATTTCCCTGGTAGTATGGTGTCAAATTTTTTTAAATATACTTTTTATGTGTCCAAATCCATTATAGTCATTTTCCCATCCTATATGTATTTTTATGGAGGCATTATTTAATATCATAAAACCATAGTGATTGTCATTCTTAAGTGGTGGGTTCCCACATTTGCATAAACCTTTACAATCATCTCCCAATGTGACATTGAACATAATCTGCCTGGGAAGAGCCTCTTTTGGCTCATCATTTCTTTCTGCTTCCCAAGACCCTTCCATCTAGCCTGCAATGTTCTGATACTCTGTGGGTGAAGAAGATGCCAGAACCCCATGAAAATGGCTTCAGAATGTTCTGACTGTATTGTGGCTAGCCACATTGAACTAAAGTCAAGTTTCTGAGATTCTTCCATGTTGTTGCTGTGTGAACCAACAGCTCTATTTTTTTTTAAGACAGGCTTTCACTTTGGAGACCAGGCTAGCTTCGAATGCACAGAAATCCACCTCTCTCTGCTTCCTGAGTGCTAGGATTAAAGGGGTGTGCCACCATACCCAACTTCATTCTGTTTTGCTGTGGTTTTATTTATTAGTATCGTGTTTGTGTGTGTGTATGTGTGTGTGTGTGTGTGTGTGTGTGTGTGTGTGTGTGTGTGAGAAGTGGGTGTATGTGTACAAGTTTGGGGGGTCAGTTCTCTCTTCTCACATTTGTGTGGGTTTGAAGGATAGAACTCAGATCGCCAGACTTGCTTGACAGTCACCCTTACCCACTGAGCCATCCCCACAGGCCCTAGGTGCCTCATTCTTCCCATTGCTGAGAAGGAAGAATTCATTGTGAGAATACAAGGTGGCCATGTGTTTGCATTTCCCTGCTGAATAATGGTTGGGTCATTTCCAGTTGGAATTATTATTAGGATTCCCCTCAAAACCTTTTTTTGGGATGCATGTTTTGATTTTGCTCGAATAAATGCCTAGAGATTGAATAACCTAGGCATTAAGGTATTAATACCCTAGGTATTAAGAAGATGCCTGTTTAGCATTGTGAGAAACCATCAATCCCGTCTTCTAAGTTTGCAATTTTTAAGACAAGCATGGTGATACACGCCTGTAATCCCACCACTCAGGAGTCAGGGGCGAGAAGACCAATGGGGCATACCTGCTACCCGGCCTAGCCCTAGTGGGTGGCCTCCGGGCCAGTGAGACACTCCGTCTCACATAGAACAAGGTGGATGGTGCCTGAGGAATGCCACCTGATGTTGACTTCTCTGGCCTCCACATGTAGGGGCACACACACACACACACACACACACACGAATGCTCGCATGCATGAATGCAAACATGCAAAAGTCCCCTTGATCGGCACTAACCTGTGGCACTTTCCAGACAGTGCAGGCTCTGGTGCTTCTGAGATACCCATGACTTTGGTCACTGTTGATCTCATTTTACAGATGGCAACAGTGAGACAGACAGACATCGAGTGATTGTCCAAGAAGCCTCAGAGCTCCATAATGCTTCCCACCAACTGCTTGACCTACTACTCATCTTTCCACTCTTGGGGCAACTATGGCAACACTGCTGATAGACGGTGATGTCATCATCTAGTACGGCGGTTCTCAACCTGTCAGTCATGACCCCTTTCATGGGGTCACATATGAGATACCCTGCATAGCCGATATTTACATTATGATTCATAACAGTAGCAAAATTGCAGTTATAAAGTAGCAACAAAATAATTTTATGGTTGCAGGGGGTTCACCACAATACATATTAAAGGGTCAACGCATTAGGAAGGTAGAAAACCATTGATCTAGTAGATACTCAGGGTTGGATAAAAAGCTTATCTCCTAAAAACAATCCCATTTGTAATAGAAAGGGTGTTGGCAATCTGCCATATCCGACAGTTTCAGAGACCTGGACCTGACTAGGATCTGACTAGGGTGGTGAGGAAGTGAAGAAATGACTGACAGACAGACAGAAACGCTGGGGTCTGGTAGACTGGGCTCTCTGCTGAAGAAAAACTACAGCACCCGGGAAACTCCACCTGTTTATTGTATAGAGTTGAACAGGGAGGCAGGTTATTGCATACAGGTACACAGGGAGGTAGAGCTGATGCTGTACAGCAGAACAAGGAGGCAGGTCTAGCTAGCCTCAGTGGGAGCAGTCTCTCTAGGGAGCAGTCTTCAGGCTGTGAATAACTGAGAAGAGAAAGCTAAGTGAGCATTTTCTGCACATGCTACCAGCATCCACACACTGACCAGAACAGCCTCACCCTTGGGGAAAAGGCTTTACCATTCCTCCATGGGTTTGAGGCGTTGGGGTCCTTGACAGGGTTGATCCCAGGTCAACAACACACATTCACTTAGGATTTTACTCACTCAAGGGTTCCTCCCATCCCTACAGCAATCTTTATGTACATTGGAAGGCATGTACCATGCCCCTCCCCAACACACACACAGTTCATGTCACACACTCTCTTGTATATGAGAACTGTAGTTATGTAATAAACAAAAATGTGTTTGAGATGGCATGAAATTGGATTTCCTCATCCATAAATTGTGTGATGTTTATGTCTAAGCTATAGTTCAAGAAACAGAACTGCTCTGTTGATATTTTTATAAATGGCGTCTAATGTATTTCTATTAAGAGGAGATACATTTGCACTGCCAGAATGTGTTATCATAATAGCCACACCATTTACTCTACCGCTGGAAAATTATGTGGGTTATTCTGTTTGGAATTTCACTCGCCCACTCCCTGGCCTGCCAGATTCGATCATAAATGATCGCGGACGTCTGTGAGTTATTTTATAAGAAGCATCCATCTATTTTTACAACTCCAGAAACTCTGTCACTCTTATTCATCTCCCTGGGAATAAAGCAATAATTTGATTCCCTGTAAACGTGAACTTGAATTTATACCATTCTCTCCACTCAAGACTTCAATGACGGAGTGAAGATTTATACCTGTGTTTCTGGGCCAGGAGACTAGAAGGTGGAATCCTGATGTGTTCTTACCATTTTTCACTATTTTCCTAGAGAAATTGGAAATTCTACTCAGAGTGTTTCTGTTCTGTGTTGGATAAAACTGTTTTATTTTCTGTTAGTGTAAGCATGTCAAATACCACACCACAAGGAGAAACGAATGTTCTGAGCTCTTCCCTGCAGCCCTCAATCTGATGGAGAGTATACCCCTTCAAAAATGCTCTGGGTGGTGTGGTGGGCTCACACCTCGAGGGACTTCTAATCCAAATGTTTAAAATTCCAGAGCTTCCTCCGCAAAACAGGTGAATGCCCAAGCGTCCACTTGGGTATTTGATACCTCTCAGGAAAGCCAACCAGATCCATCTCTGGTGTTCCATCCTTTGGCCCATGGAGAAGTGCTTCTATGAGAAATACATTCCCTCCTTTCTTTTCTTCTTGAGACACTAAGAGGGTCGATGTGTATCATGTTGTGAATGTGAAATGTCTTTGAACACATTCTCATGTCTCTGAACACTTGGTCACCAGCTGGTGGCGCTATCTGGAAGGTTGTGGGACCTTTAGGACAAGGAGCCTAGGTGACTGGGGGTGAGCCTTGGATGTGATGGGCCTTCCTGGACACCATCTAAGGTTTCTTCCTAGTCCTCTAAAATATGAGCAGGACCCCCGCCCCTGCCACCATGGTGGACTGATGTGGGAGCCATGAGCCTTTCCTCCTTTATGGTGCCTGTCAGGTATTGTCACGGTGACAAGAGAAGCTATACATATAGTTCCCATGTCAGTTGCCAAAGGTCCTTAGGGAGACCAAGGCTATTTGTGCTTAGAATGGAGGCTTCACCTGGTATTATATTCGACGGTTAAGTTCCTAGCACTCTTTTTACTTTTTAAATTGTGAGACAGCATCTCAGTAGGTAGCCCAGGTTGGCCTTGAACTTCCTGTGTAGCCCAGGCAGGCTTTGAACTGACCATGTAGCTCAGACTGGCCTTGAACTCACCATGTAGCCCAGGATGCTCTTTGTCTCTTTAGTGGCTAGAGTGGCAGGCATGCCACTAGACCTGGCTGGTTGCCTTTCTTGAATCCAGGCCTCTCCCCTTTAAATTGTGATCATGGTGACATCACATGGGTCCATGGTCTAATAAAAGTGACATGAGAGCAATTACAATGGAGAGTGATATACTTCCTCTGTGAGCCACAATGAGACTCTGTCCCATCTTCTTCCTGGCTCCAGCTGGTGACCACCAAATTCTTTGTATCCCTGTCTTGCATCAGTATCCCTCCCTTGTCTGCTCCTACAGTCACATGTCACTCCCCATATCCTTGTGTCTCCTCTTCTGTGGTTGTTTAAATGAGAAATGTCCCCCATAGGCTCATGTGTTTAAACACTTGTTCCCCAGCAGGTGGCGCTGTTTGGGGAGGTTATAGAGCCTTGAGGAGGTGCAACTTTGCTGGAATACGTACCTCACTAGGAATGTGCTTTGAGACGTATATATAGTCTTACTCCACTTCCTGTTCTGTCCCTCTCCTTCCTGTGTGTGGATGAAAATGTGATCAGCCAGCTTCCTGTTGGCTGTCCCGCCATGCCTTCTCCACCACGATGGACTCTATCCCTATGAAACAAATAGCTAAAATAAACCCTTTTCTTTTTTAAGTTGCTTTTGGTTATGGCATTTCCTCATAGTAACAGGAAAGAGAACAAATCTTCTCATCAGGATGCCAGTCTCACTGGATGAGACCAGCCTAAAAGATCTCCTGTTAACTTGATTACAGCTGCAAAGACTAGCTCTAAATAAAGTTGCACACATAGCCCTCCTCGGAGGTAGGATGTCATCCTATCCTCTGGACATCACAGCGCAACCCCTATGTACGATTTCCTGTCTGAACTGATGCTCAGGGGAGAAGATAATTGCCAGTGTGGGTGGAGAGTGGTACAGCTGCCACTGGAGCATTGAATGAGTGGACGCTCATCTTGTCTGTACCCTGCCTGGTGCCCAACACCAGGAGTGGGTGCCTCCCCCACTCCAGCCTGGGTGCAGACCTCTCTCTGTCCCCTGAGCTCTTCTGGTCTTAAAATAGCCTGCCAGCTTGAGAACATCCTGCATCCTGCATCCTGCCCTGCCCTGCCCTGCCCTGAGGAAGTTTCATTCCTTACTCTGAGGACAGATGTGGCTTCCTTATTCATAAGATGCTTACACACTGGAAGAAACGCCTCTGTGACTGTGCTGTCTCTTTCCTCAGCGGCAAGAAAGTATGTCATTAACATACCAGACTTAGCTCTGTCAACTTGGCAGCCTAGAGTCATCTGAGAGGGGAGTCTCCGTTGAGGGTATCAGGTGAGGTTGGTCTGTTGCCATGTCTGTGACAGATTGTCTTGAGTATAAATTGATGTAGGAGGGCCCAGTCCATTGTGGGAGATGCCACACCTATGCAGGTGGTCCTGGGCTATATAAGAAAGCTAGCTACTTGTTATTCTGAGACCTGAATTAGTCAGAGGTACCTGATGTCATAATGATGACAGTCTGGCTGGAGGCTAGATATCAAGTAATTAAATACACAGATAGTAACAAATGGGGAGGGGATTATCCAAAAGAAGGTTACTGAGTGTTGTGGGAAAGAGCATGGGTTTGAGGAAGGGGGTTGGAAGCTGGAGAGATGGCCCAGCAGTTAAGAGTGTACACTGCTTCAGTTCCCAACACCCACTTTGGGACTAGACAACCTCCTGTGACTTCAGATTCAGGGATCCAGCGCCCTCTTGTGGCCACTGTGGTCATAGAGCTGGTGCACATACAAACACACCGAGTCACACACGCGTGCGTACACACACACACACACACACACACACACACACACACACACACACAAATAATAAACTCAATCTTAAAAGAATGAAATGGTAAGAATGGGTGTTTGGGTAGAGGCTGGGGCATTGGTGGTCAGGAAGGACCCTACTAAGGGGTGATATTGAAGAACAAATTGAGAGAGAGAAGAAGCTATCTGGGGTTGGGCTGATTGCAGCCCCTGCACGTCTCTCTTTCTTGGAGTACCTGCAGAGCGAGGCGGGAACAGGCTTGGCTGAGCAGCCTCAAATAGACTTTCCAGCCAACCCACGCCAGGCTGGTTCAGCCAGATCCCTTCACACTTGGTTAGCAAATCCATATGCTCTTGACTTCCCCTGGGGCCAGTCTCCAGAGCTCTTTCTTGTCCTAAACTGGTGATCTTTTCAGGAAGGAATTTTACGACCATCCCTTTAAGAACATAGACTATTTCCACACCCAAACTATATCTACAAAAAGCAATGACGCTATTTCATTTTATACTTGTAAAAAATACTGCCGTCTTTTCAGACTCCAAATTTTTAGCTATTTTTACCTCGGCATGGCTGCAGAAAGAGTTTGGTTTCGGGCCTGAAGTGCCTGTTGCTAGACTAGTGGAGCCCAGGCCCTACCCAGCATGCACTTCAAAACAACTTGACCCTGCTTTGCTGGCCAGTAGTAACCTGGGAAGGCTCTAAAAGTTGTGTCTTTGATGTTTTCTCTTTGAAAAAACTTTCTGTGATGTGTGGCTATTGGAGCATTTCAAATTAGGAATGGTATTGTTAGAAGCGTGTGTGTGTGTGTGTGTGTGTGTGTGTGTGTGTGTGTGTGTGTGTGTATGTGTGTGTAAGTGCAGGCATGTGTATGTGGAGGTCAAAGACAACTTCTGGTCTCTGTCTTCACCTTCCACGGGATTTCTTATTCAGTCATGAGCACACCAAGATACCCAGCTTCCAGAGATCTACCTATCTACCTCCCCTCTCGTTGGGGAGTAATAGCGCTGCTTTTATAGACATGCACTACAGTGTCTGACTTCACATGGGTCCTAGGAATTTGAATGTGGGTCCTCATGCTTGTGTGGCAAGTGCTTTACCCATGGAGCCGTCTCCCCAGCCCCAAGAATGGGTTTATGATCATGGAATCTACAATGTTGATGTCTCTCAGGTGTTTCTTGCATGTCCCGCACTCTCTCATTTCTCCTCTCTCCCCTGAATCCATATTGCAGGGGAGATCATAATCCAATGAGACCATTTGGCGGTCCATGGTTAAAATGGTAAGTTCTGTTGGAGGACACCAGGTTCCTGTCTTATACACAGTGAGATACCCGTGGCCCTTGTCAGCTAGCCAGAGCTCGACCCTCAACAGTAACAAGGCGTTTGCCAGTTTCTCTTCCATCAGTGGACAGCCCATGTTATAGGATCTGAGTCCAGAGAACATTGCTGAAATATACAGGCTTTTGTGTTCCACATGAAAGAAATGAGCCAGAGAAACATGGATAATAAAATAGAGACAGCAAGACATGAAAGAATAGGAGTGGGCTGAAGAGCTGGGGAAAGGGATAGTGGAGGGGATGGAGCCCCAGACAATCGTAACCCTTTATTGGTTGTTTACATACCATCCACCTTTTCCAGTGTCTAGTAGTCACTGGCTAATTTCTGCACATGTTCTGAATTTGGGATCCATATGCTTTATACCGGATCTGACCCAATCTTCAGTGCTAATGTTAAATCTTGAAACGTTGGCTTGATGACAGCATTGTTTATCCTTGTCTTGATCTTTAGTCAATATATTTGACTCTTAGCCACACCAGGGGATTGGTTCTAAGATATTTCACCCCTTGGGTTTTATCTTTCTATACACGGTGTAAGAGCTGGGGATAGTGGTGGTGATATTCGTTTTAAAAGCCAAGTTGTCACACCCAAGAATCACTTGGGAAGATCATGCCAATTGAGAAATTGTCCAGATCAGCCTGGCCTATGGGCATTTGTATAAGAGACCATCTATTGTTAATTAATGTCTAGCCCACCAAGAGTGGTGCTATTCCCTAGGAAGTTGTTCCTGACCATGTAAGAGAGAAAGCTAGCTAAGATTAAGCAAGTAAGAATTCATGTATTCATTTTCTCTCTGCTCTTGGTTGTGGGAATGATGTGACTGGTTGCTTGAGTCCCTGCCTTGACTTCCCTGCATTGATGGACTGTAACTTGGAAGTGTGAGACAGATAGGCCTTCATCTCCCTTGAGTTGCATTAGTAAAGGGTCTTTTATCACTTCAGCAAAAACGGAACTGGAGTGGGTAGTGATGTAGGAGGATTCCTGGGAGTTCAAGCCTAGCTAGTCTTGGCTACAGAGTGAGAATTGGTTTCAAAAGAAGGAAAGATTTTCTTTGCATGCATTTGTGTGTAACTTTTTAGCAGTCCTCCCTACATGCTTAAATCATCTCTAGATTTTAAAATCACATGTAATAGAATCTAAGTATTATGTAAATAGTTATTATACTATACTGTTTAAGGAAAAAGGACCTACTTTTTTTTTTTAATTACTTCAGTTCAAGCTGGGTAGGCTCCATGGTTACAGAACCATGGGGGCTAATTATGTTTACAAAGTAAGAGAGCACCTACGAGGTTGAAAACAGAGTGCTGGGTTCTCGAGAAATGTGATGGACAGTATTTTATACTACGATATTAGCACTAGACTTTGGGGGACAAGCACATGGAAACTTATGGCTTAAAGTGACATATTTGTATGTCAGGTTGACAAGGAATGTATTCTGCTGGTTAGTTTTAACTGGCAACTTGATACACACAGTAGACTCGCCCAGGCAAGAGTCTTAATGAGGAATTTTCTAGATTAGGTTGGCTTGTGGACATGCCTGTGGAGGATTTGTCTTCGTTTTTAATTGGTGAAGGAAGGCCCAGCCCATTGTAGGAGGCATCGTTCTCTAGGCAAAGGGTCCTGAAACCTAGATAGCTGAGAGCAAGAAAGCAAGGAGAGATGTATTTATTCTCTTTGCTCTTGACTGTAGATATGATGTGACTGAGTCTGTGCCTTGACTCCCCTTCAGGGATGGACTGTAACCCCAATTTATAGGCCAAATAAACCCTTCCTACCCTGACGTGCTATTTATCAGGGTATTTTATTACAGGAACAGAAATGAAACTAGATCAGGATGTAAGGGTGAGGAGGTCCAGCCAGATAGTGTCATACAGGCTTGCAACGACAGCGACCCGTGAAGCGGAGGCAGAGGCATGAGAAATTCTGGGATTAGTGTCTAGGAGACTTAGTGAGGTGCTGTCTCAAAAGAAAAGGTACAAACGGGACAGGGATGTAGCTCAGTGCTTCCTACACACACACACACACACACACACACACACACACACACACACACAGAGAGAGAGAGAGAGAGAGAGAGAGAGAGAGAGAGAGAGAGAGAGAGAGAGAGAGAGAGAGAACAAAAACCCTCAAAGATAAAGAAATCACAAATGCTATTGTCAAGGAAGAGAAAGAAGAAATTGTTTATAAGGAGGCATAAAGAGACACTAATCCGGAAGCACGTGCAATGGTCTGTTATTTCAGAAGAGGGTAGCAGAGTGTGTGGGATCCAGACTATGTCCCAACTATGCCTTAAAAGACCAACAGGAGGAACAGACATTCTGTGGGAAGGAAGATTCATTAAAACCAAGCTCAAGCACAGAGAGTTAACATAAATCCACAGTGGAACAGGCTCAGAGTTTATGGTCTGCAATTCATTCATTACGCTATTGCCGACATTCCCCTCCCTATCCTGGGTCTGTCCTGTGTGGGACCAGTGTGCTCAGATGGTCGGCTCCCAGCAGACAAAGGTCCAGGCAGCTCTCAGCTGCGATATATTTTAGTGAAATTGTCCCATCTTTCTCATCTTCCACCATCAGCATGTCTGGTTTTATTGACCTTTTGTGGCATCTAAGCTTATCGCTGGGACTAAGTGCTCGCTCCTGTCTCCAGGAGTGCTGTTCATATCCATGTCTTTCTGCAGTCTTCCATCCTAGTCAGCCTGACACCCTCTTGCCCTCTGCCTTCCGTGCTGAGACTACTTCTTGGTAGGTCCTTGGGTTTATGGGGTTGATGCTATTATCTGCTGCCTCATCCTCCTTAACCCTTCTTCATCCATGTGCACACACACACACACACACACACACACACACACACTCACACACACACACAGTACATACATGGGGGGGGTATATACTATTTTGATTCATCTTGCTCCCAGTTTGGATTACATAAAAGGACAAAATTATATACCACATTTAAAGACTCAGGTGGCTGTGATGGTTAATGCTGTCTACTTGACAGGATGGAGGCTCACCCAAGGGACAAGCCTCTGGGCATGGCTGTGCTTAGGCTAACTTAGGTAAGAAGCCCTCCGCTGTGGGTGGCACCTACCCAGTGGACTGAGGTGCTGGACTCAATAAGAAGGAGAAAGTGAGCTGAGTACCAGCATTCATCTGCATCTGCTCGCTGGCTTCGGATGCACCGGGACCAGCTGCCTCAAGCTTCTGCCAACCACGCCTTCCCACCAGGACAGCCTGTTTCCTCGAACTGTGACCCCCAATAAACCCTTCCTCCCTGAAGCTGCTCTGTAAGGTATAGATGGAATTGAAGAAATGATCTCACCTCATTCTGAAAGGAAAAAAAGTGCTTTCATGGGCAGAGTGGAGGAGAATGGCCTTATAGGCAGAAAGGGACTGAGTAAAACACCAAGAATCACCAACAGCTTGGTTGTTCCAAAGTTACTGCCCTCTTCAAAGTTAAAAGAAGACCTGGAGAGGTGGCTCAGCAGATACAAGCCCTTCCTGCTCTTGCAGAGGACCCGAGTTCAGTTCCCAGGACCCACATCAGGCAGCTCTCAATCTTCTGTGTCTTAGTGGGGGGTTTTATTGCTAGGAAGAGACACCATGACAACAGCAACTCTTATAAAGAAAACATTTCATTGGGGTGGCTCGCTTACAGTGTCAGAGGTTCAGTCCATTATTGTTATGGTGGGGAGCATGGAGGCATGCAGGCAGATGTGGCACTGGGAGAATAGCTGAGAGCCCTACATCTTGCAGGCAACAGGAAGTAACCTGAAAGGCACGCTGGAGGAAGCTTGAACAAAAGAGACCTCAAAGCCCCGCCCCCCACAGTGACACTTCTTCCAACAAGGCCACGCCTCCTAATAGTGCCACTCCCTTTGGGGGACATTTTATTTCAAACCACCACAATCTCCAGCTCCAGGAGGATCTCACACCCTCTTTTGGCCTCTGTTGGCACCATACTCAGGTACAGATACCCACACAGAGACACAAAAGCAAAGTTAAAGGTAACAACAGTAGAAACAGTCTTCTTGCCGTGTTGGCTGACACTGGCCTCTTTAGGATTTGTCTGTTTTCACTCTCTGATTTCCCACAAGGTCAAACACGCAATTTAATTTTCAGTTGGTGGTGTGGAATTTCACCATGAATGACTCTGGGTCCATTTGAACTAATGCAGGGACTCAGTCCAAACCAGTCTCCTTCCGTTAGTTTTATTTAAGGAATCACCGAGTCTTTCATCAAGGTGAAAAGGATGGATACATCCAGGATCCATGTCCAGCAGAAATGGAGCAGATGGTTGGTCTGAAACCAGCTACTCAGCTACTTCCTGATGTCCAAGATGGAGCCATGGTAAAAAGTTTATTAAAACCTCTTTGCTTGCCCTTAGAAGCTAAGCGTCCCATTGTGGACTCATTGAACTCACAAAAGTATGTGGACAAATGGAATATCTGAAGCCCCAGAAAACATTTACTAATATAAAATGTACAATCATGAGAGCTTGAAGGTACAACTAACTTATTTCTAACACAGGACACAGATGAGAAACGATGTTTATAGATTCCCGGGTCAGACGGGAGAATGTGGTATCTATTCAGAAGAAACAGGATGGCCCTCACCAAGAAGCAGAAACAGCTCAGAAGAAATTGGTTCTATTTCTTTGAGTTGCACTAAAGAGTAAACCACTACTGCAAAAGAGCCAGGCGTGGTGGCTGGGGCGGCTGAGGCAGGGGACTGGCCAAGTTTGAGTCTACTTTCGGGCTGATCACTTGTTGTTGGTTGTTTTGGTCCAGCCATGCCGTCATTTGAATTTTGTGATGGTTAATCATGATTGTCAGCTGAGAGAGATGGAGAGGCATCTGGGAGATCAGTGCACACACCTCTGGGTTTATCTGGGAGGGCTTTCCAAGAGACAGTTAGATGAGCGCTCTGAACTAATCAGTGATTTAATACATTGATGGGTTCAAAATATAAATATATGATTAGAAGGGGTGGAACGTCGTGCCGTGTGTTGTTTGGATCAGAGAATGATTGATGGTGGCTGTGCTTTTAGCTTTGAATGAGTGAGTTTGATGAATGCATAGTAAGCCGAAATAAAAGAATATATATACATATATGTATATACATATGCACACATATCTATATATACACATACATACATATATACATATATGGAGAGAGAGAGAAAATGACAGAGAAAGACAGAGGACAAAACATTATTAAGTTGGGCATTTATAGCATCTTAGAAAAACCAATTTGGGAAGCCCCATTGAGACAGTCAGCTGAAGTTCCCGAGAGAGAGAGAGAGAGAGAGAGAGAGAGAGAGAGAGAGAGAGAGAGAGAGAGAGAGAGAGAGAGAGAGTGAGTGAGTCAAGGGCAGAGCACTGTACCCTTGAGTGAGGCTTCCAAGTCAAGAACAAATGGCAGGAGGTAGAGGTAACATCATCAAATCAGGTGCACACAGCTTTCAACAGAAACCGACTGTGGGCGCTGAGGCAGTCAGCTGGATTCCAGACTGAGCTCGCTCTCCATGGCCGTTTCCTGTGGCTGAGCATCCAGTTTCTCTCGCCTGCTGCAGGCACTTTTAGATCCTGGGACGAACGTGAGTGACCTCTGTTGGAAACGGTTCTCCTTCTAGCTCTTCTCAAGGACACGATGTTTTCACTCTTGGGCTGTTTGTTTCTCTTCCCTTCCTGTCATTAAGTCAAGGAGGCCAGCGCTTCCTCAGACAAGGGGCCTTGAAGGACAGTTTGAGACAAACCTGCTTGAGTCTGAAATGGGGGGAGGGGGGCACAGGGAGGCAACCTTGATTTCAGGGCCGGCTTTTCAGTGAGCTCAAATATCACATGACACCTTACCTGTATAGTGCCTATTACATGTGGTTGGAAGAAATAGGTCCCTTTTGTGTGGCAGAGCATGTCTCAGGATTCTATCGCCCCAGGGCACCTTCCTGCTATGGTTGCGTTCTCCTCCCTGTCTACCATAATGTGTACTGCTTTGCAATGCACCACAGCCCCCACCCCGTCATTATGGATAGAACACAAAAACTAAAATAAATATTTCCTGCTGTTGTTTAGTCACAGTGTGAATAGTAACTAACAGAAACACCCCCATGCTTTCTGATAGAAGCCCTACTGTCTGGGAGGCTCTCACTCCGTGTTCTGTACTACACAGGGTCACTGTTTCTCTGGCATTTTGGCTCACAGATGAGTGCATTTATTCTGAATATTTTTCTCAGATTGGCTTATGAAGTTTGTGGATTCAGGACAAATCTGCACCTGAGCGATCATGAGACATCAGTTAACCTTAAAGACAACTGGAGCCACAATGTCTCAGCTTTAACTGCCAATTTGACACAAGAAGGGAGACTCTCAATTGAGGAATTTCCTCGATCAGAGTGGCCTGTGGCCATGTCTACAGAGGGATTGTCTTGGTTGTTAATGGATATAAGAGGGCTCAGTCCACTGTGGGAAGCACCATTCCCTACCCAGGGGTCCTGAGCTATATAAGGAAGCTAGCTGAGCATGAGCCTGCCTGCCTGCCAGCAAGCAGCATCCTCCATGGTTCCTGCTGTACTTCCTTGGCCAGAAAATGAGTTTTAGTCAGAGGTTATGCTGTTTAGAAAAGCCAGCAGTCTTGGCTTTAGGTTCCTGCCTGAAGTTCCTCCCTTGACATCCCTCAGTGATGGGCTGGCTGTGGCCTAGACTTGTAAGCTCAATAAACTCTTTTCTTCCCATGATGCTTTTGATTAGGGTGTTTTGTCATGGTAACAGGAAACTAGAAAGCCTCTTTATTTAATTTTTATTTATTTATATTTATCGGTTTGTTTGTTTTGAGACAGGGTTTCTTTGCATAGCAACAGCTCTGGCTGTCCTAGAACTCACTTTCTAGATCAGGCTGACCTCAAACTCACAGAGATCCACCTGCCTCTGCCTCCCAAGTGCTGGGATTAAAGGCAGGTACCACTGCTGCCCACCTAGAACAGCCCCTTAATGAGTGGGGACCCCTGAAACAGGCAAGGAGGGCAACCACTGTGGTTGGGAGAAATCAGTGAATCTGACTTGCCACAAGACAATGAATTTAATCCCTCCATTTATCCACACACAGAAGCCTGAGGAAAAGAGGGTATGAAGGAGATCACACAGCTGGCGTGAAAAGTGTAATTAGGCTTTAATTATACTCAACAAACATTTATTCATAATTATGTGAGGAGTGAGTGAACACATGTAATTATTAGAACTTGAATACCTTCTAAGGAGGAAGGAAGTCAGTGTGCCTAGGCATCGGTCACCAAAACAAACTGCAAAGTGTTCATAGGTCTAAAATGTAGGAAATTCTGTACATATCATTCTCTGATCACAATATAAATTGATGACAGAAGATTAAATATGAAGACCTGTGAGGGAAAGAAGTTCTAGACATGTTCCCAGATACTGCATGCTCAGGTAAAGAAGATATGCAAACCTATCCTAACCTATCCTACTTGGCAGAGCTCAGAGACCCTTATGTGCCAGCTGACCTCTGGCTGTCAATCTTTATTTATACCAGCCTAAGGCTCCCCCATCATATTTAGCTTGAAGTAGTTTTTTGGTTTTTTTTTTTTATTTTGTTTTGCTTTTTTAATACTGAAGATTAAAGTTATGACCTCACATAAACAAGGCAGGCAGCTCTATCCCTCACTGGAGGAGTCTAAGAAAATCTACCACTGAGCCACACCCCAGCTCCCACTGGGGGATTCTAGGCAGGTGCTCTACCACAGAGCCACACCCCAACCCCTCACTGGGGGATTCTAGGCAGGTGCTCTACCACTGAGCCACACCCCAGCCCCTCACTGGGGGATTCTAGGCAGGTGCTCTACCACTGAGCCACACCCCAGCCCCTCACTGGGGGATTCTAGGCAGGTGCTCTACCACTGAGCCACACCCCAGCCCCTCACTGGGGGATTCTAGGCAGGTGTTCTACCACTGATCCACACCCCAGCCCCTCACTGGGGGGTTCTAGACAGGTGCTCTACCCCTGAGCCACACCCCAGCTCCTCATCACTGGGGGATTCTAGGCAGGTGCTCTACCACTGAGCCACATGCCAGCCCCTCACTGAGGGATTCTACACAAGCTTTCTATCAATGAGCTACATCCCCAAATCATTTTATTTTGAGATAGACCCTCACTTAAGTTGCCCTCAGTCTAGCCTTGAAGTCACCAGTTAGCCATTGAACTTGTGACTCTCCTGCCTCAGCTTCCTGAGTGCTGAGATTACCAGCCTAAAACTTCAAAACGCAGCTGACATTGTTATATCCTAGACAAATGTGTCTTTCACTTGTCTATTGACAAGTTACTTTAGAGAAGGCCTCCACTGTCTCCATGAATGTCTCTGCTGGTCCTTTGCCCCACAGCAATGCCTGGAGCAAGAAATACAGGATAGTTGCTTCTGGATGTCGGATATTCCTTCTCAGGGCCTTGAGTATCCATACACTAAGCAAAATAGATAAATGGACAAACAACACTTCTTTGATTTGGGGTTTAATATATAAACTCTTGGGAAAGGAGAGAAGTTGTACATAGTCAGGGGCCATGAAGCATTAAAAAAAAAAAAGGAGGAAAGTGGGATAATGTGATATGAGATAATTCAGAATGCCCTGCTAGCTGGGTATAGGAGGAAAACTGGAACTGTAAACAAACCCAGAGACTGGAGGAGGAGTCAGACCCACAGCAGTGTGGAAATGCATTGGAGAAATGTATAGGAATGCAAAGGGGGAATGTTCCCCAGTGAGACTCACCAGACCCAACTTTGAATTTGTAGTTAGTTTTTTATTACTATGATAAAAGGCTATAACTAAAAAGTAACTTAGAGGAGAAATGAGTTTATTTTGGCCTGCAGTTCCAAAGGGATAGAGTCCATCATGATAGAGAAAGCACAGAGGGAGAGAAGTTTGAGACCACTCTGGCAGTTGGAAGCAGAGAGATCACATTTCATCTGCACATAGGAAGCCATGAGAAAGAACAGGAAGTAGGATGGGGCTATAGACCCTCAATGCCTGCCTCCAGTGACGTCTTCCCCCCCAACGAAGCTCCATGTCCTAAAAGTTCCGTAACTTTCTTAATCAGTAACCCCAACTGAGTACCACCTGTTTCAAACATGTGAGCCAAAGGGGATATCTGACATTCAAACCACCTCATCAGCACCCTGGTATCCAGCCATACGTTGGCTTTTAGTCATTTACCTCATCTTTCTGTGAAGCAATCAAGTGCAAACTTGTTCTGAGGAGATTCGAACAAATGTCTGCCTACCCCAGATAAGGCATGAGTGACAGAAACCGATTATTCCAACCAAGGGGGACTGGTAAAAACAATGAATTTAGCTGGAGATACCCTTTTGAAAGGCTGTGCATACGGAAATTACCTGGTGGACACTCAGGACTGGCCTCTTCACATGCTGCCTGTGGGGTTTTTTGTTTGTTTTTGTTTGTTTGTTTGTTTCAGTATGGACGGCTGGCCTCCAGCTTCGTGCCCTTCATGCATTTATTCAAATGCATTTTGAATCCAAGGAATGCATGGAGAAGAGATTGTGTTTAGCAGGCCCTTGTGCAGATATTCAGATAAAGCATAGGCAGTTTAGCATACTGGCTAGTTGTTAATACGTTTAATTTGACATAATTACTTGATACAATGAGAACCCGAAGTGATCCGCTCCTTCCAGGACATCCATTGTCCTCCACTGTGACAGACGGTGAGAGAATACGTCCCTGCAACTGTTTCCCTTTGGAAAGGAAAGGACATTTGGTCTGTCACGTTGATGGAAAAACCTGGATAATTTCCCTCCATGACCCCCCCTCGCCCCAGCATCTTGATCCCTGCCTGTGAGACTTCAGCTGGGCTGGGGGATGAGCTGCTGGGTGCTCAGTCTGTCTGTCCCCAGCAATGACAAGCATTTCTCTTTTGAGGTCAGAGAATGGAAATTCTATTTTCCAAGCTGTCAGGGTCCTCAGGTATGAACAGATCCTCCCCTGGGAGTCACAGCCTGAAGGTGGATGAGTCTGGCCACCCTACTCCCCTGTCCCTGGACTACAGCAGCCACTGCAGATTCTGGGAGCTTCCCCCCACCCCCCGAATCCAAGCCATCCTGGGTTGCTGGTTCCAATTAAAAAGCAATTGCTTTCCCAGCAGTTCAAGACTACAGCCAAAAATACAGCCTGTTCAGAAAAAGCATGGTCCTTTTTGAGAAGCCGTTGCTCCACAAAGGGACTTAGATGCTGCTCATGAGAGCAGAAGACAACACGGTCATGGTTGTGTGTTGCAGAAATTTAGACGTTCAAAGACGAAACCAAAACAGAGATGGTTTGCCCTTGATTATCTGGTGACTGCAGTGAGACTTTCTCTTGGTCTTTGTGTTTTATTTTTTTTCTCTATCCTCCCACATTTATTAGAGAATAAACAGGAGCTGACCTTTTGTCAGGCGGTGAGGAACCAGAGCAATCGAATTAAGGAAATCAAAGGCGAGAAGGTCAGGGGGTCAGCATTAACCACGCTGGGGAGCTGTCACCCATGGCTGCCTCAGCCAAGTGGGCATCCATCTCTCCCGGAGCAGTCTGTGCTCCCTGAGAGGGCCAATAAGCAGGCAGAGCTGGGAAGAACACTGAAGACCACGTGTTCAGCTTTCTCCGTGGGTGGGATGGTGGTGCCTCTGTTCTTGATGGCTCCCAGATTCTAGGAAAGTCAGGTACAAGAGCTCCTCCACTCGGAAGCTAAGAACCCCCAAATAGACCTGTGTGCCTGCCTGTAAGGTCAGCATGTGGGAGGCGGAAGCGGATGGATTGTGAGTTCCGTGTAAGTTGGGGGTACTAGAAAGACTCTTGTTTCAAAAGGAGAGAGCAGGCGGAAGAAGGCTGGGGCAGACAGAGGAGGACCAGACAGAAGGAAGCAAAGAGGAAGGACAGCTAGAGGAGAAGCAGAGAACTTAGTGGCAGAGGAGGAGAGAGGGAGTGCGGAAGACGTGCCTCCGTGCTGGTTCCGGTTTAGGTCTATCCTACGTCTCAAGGGGTTGAACCTCTGGGCATTCCTTGAGAGGTTTCTTTTTTAAAATGTTGTTTCCAGTGTTTTTATTTTATTCTATTTTATTATTTTATTTTATGTGTATACATGTGTATACCTGTAGGGCCAGAAGGATGTGTCAGATCCCCTAGGTCTGTTGTTCCAGGCTATTGTGAGCAACCTGATGTGGTTACTGGAAACTGAATTTGCGTCCTTTGTAAGAGCAGCAAGTGTTCTTAACCTCTAAGCCAGTGGTTCTCAACCTTCCTCATGCTGTGACCCTTTAATACAGTTCCTCATGTTGTCGTGACCCCCCAGCCATAAAATTATTTTCATTGCCACTTCCTAACTGTAATTTTGATACTGTCATGAATTGTAATGTAAGCATCTGATATGTAACCCCCGTAAAAGGGTTGTGACCCACAGATTGAAAACCACTCCTCCAAACCGTCTCTCCAGCCTCAAGCATTTTATTTTTCATCTAAGTAATCTGGGATTTTATGACCAGCCATTCACCCATATCACCAATAAAGTTAGGATTTCCAAACAAGGAATATCCTGTAATCCGTAATTTGGGAATTAGTAATTAGTATGAGTCACCTCATACTAAAGTTGATCAGCCAGCCCGCTTCTCTTCCTGTGGAAAGGACATTGAGCTTGGGCATGGTGACACACCTGTAATCTCAGCACAGAGGATTCAGAAGCAGGAGTCTCTTGAATTTGATCCAGCCTGGGCTCCTTGGGAGACCAGGAGACCTTGCCTAAAATCAACAACACAAAAGGAAAGAAGAAAGAAAGTTTTTTGTTCATTTTTCCCTCTTTGAGATAGGGTCTCACTATGTAACCATGGCTGGCCTGATACTTGTTACATAGACCAGGCTGGCCTCAAACTCACTTAGATCAGCCTCCTTTTGTCTCCTGACTGCTGGCGTCAGAGGTGTATGCCACCATGCCTGGCAAGAAGGAAGGGAGGGAGGGAGGGAGGAAAGGATGGATGGATGGATGGATGGATGGATGGATGGATGGATGGATGGATGGATGGATGGATGGATGGATGGATGGATTGATGGATGGATGGATTTATTCTGGCTCCGTTTCAGAGGTCTGGTTTGTGGGAGAATGGCTCCCATGTGGTTGGGCAGAGCATCGTAGCAATGGGATGTGTGCTGAAGTCTCTCCTTTACTTTTTAGAACACAGGAAGCAAAGAAGTGGAGATACATGGAGGAGTCGGGGCAAAATATAGTCAGGGCACACACTTCCAGTAACCCACATTTTACAAAAGCCCCACCTCCTACGTATCACTGCTTCCTAATAACATCCTCACGTTATAAATCCCTCAAGGAATCCATTGATGAGCCCAGAGCCCTCATAATCTTTGATTGTCTTTGAAATTTTCCTCACAGGCACACCATGAGGATGTGCTTTACTGATCTCCGAGGTATTTCTTAGTTTAATCAAATTGATCGGCATATGTCCTGTGAAGAGGGTATCCTGCTTAGCTTCAGCCATCAAGTTAATACAGCCTGGAGTCATCTGAGATCTAAGAGGAGTCTCAGTAAAGGGATTTTCAAGATCAGATTGCCCTGTGGTCCTATCTGTGAGAGATTATCTTGAGGGAGAATTGGCAGTGGCAAGCCCAGCCCACTGTAGGTGGCACCATCCCTAGACAGATGGGCCTGGACTATATATATAAGAAAGATGGCTGAATGTAGCAGGAATCTTAGAGAGTCTAATTAATAAAACAAACCCGGAGCCAAGCATTGGGGTGCACACTGGAAGATCAGAGAACCAGAACAAGCCGTAGCTACCTCACCTCACTGGATCCTCAACTGGTCTTGTTTCCTCAGACTAGAGGCCTCTGAGTCCTCATCCAGATTGGGTCTCAGCTGAACTGCTGCTAGAAGCCTGAAAGCTTAACCAGCCAAATGCTTAACCAGCCAAAATGCTTCTAGTTTCTGGTCCTCACGCCTTATATACCTTTCTGCTTTCTACCACCACTCCCTGGGATTAAAGGCTCACTTTCTGGGATTAAAGGCGTGTGTCCCCATGCCTGGCCTTTCCAATGTGGCCTTGAACTCACAGAGATCCAGAGGGATTTCTACCTCTGGAGTGCTAGGATTAAAGGTGTGAGTGCCACCATTTTCTGGCTTTTGTATCTAGTGGCTGTTCCGTCTCTGACCCCAGATAAGTTTATTAGGGTGCACAATATTTTGGGGAACACAATACCACCACAGCTGAACAAGAGAATGTGACTGAGGCAGAGAGCATGACAGCAAGTAGTGTACCTCCAAAGTTTCCACCTCCACGTTCTTGCCCTCCTTTTCCTTGATGATGGACTGTGACCTGGATGTGTATAATGAAATAACACCTCCCCCTTACATTGCTTCTTATCAGTGCATTTTATCACAGTCACAGGAGAGTGGCTAGGTCAGAGAGGAAGCTGAGCACAGCGCGTGCCCTACCATGTGTTGGCCACCATAGACATATCCACCATCCACAGCATTCCTTATTGTGTCTGGACACTCTCTGGACAGTGTTTGGAGCACTGGACTCTGAGACTCCAAGGTAGCCTTACAAGGCCTCTTCCCAGGTTCTCTATAGTGTCATTATGTTGCCACACTTAACAATGAAGGAACAGTAAACACTATGTCCAGTAGATTCTCAGCCCTCAGTGGAGACTGTACCCATGGGTTGGATACTTGAACCATCTGTTTGGCCAACTCAGTCATTATCTAAGAAATGAATCTGGAAGGTCACCATGGTCACTCAAGAACAAGACCATCTCTTAGGCTTCCTCTGCCCAGGAATGTGAGCTGAGGCCGCGTCTTGTTCCTTATTTTTCTTGTCTCATTTCTGTTACTGTAATAAAACACCGACTAAAAGGCAGCTTAGGGGAGGAGAGTGTTTATTTTCATTTTTATTTCCAGGTCACATCATAGAGGGAAGTTAGGGCAGGAAATATGCAGGAAGAACAGCTTGCTATTAGAAGCAACATCAGCTCCAACCTGGAAACTCACTCAGCTAAGGAGTTAGAGTGGAAATCATGGAGGAATGTAGCTGGGGGGTTCAATCACAGCCTCATGCACAGCCTGATTTCTCATACATCCTAGGCCCACCTGCCCAGGGAATGGTGCCACCCACAGTGGAATGGACCCCTCCTACCTCAATTAACATCAAAACAATCCCCTCACAGACATGCACACAGGCCAACCGATCTGAGGCCTTCTTTCACATTTATCATTGTGTATGTGTGGGCAAATAGTCAGTACCAGAAGTTTCCCTTTGTTGCTCTCCACCTGGTTTTGAGATGAGGTCTCTCACTGAACCTTGAGCTCAGTGATTTGGATATGCTGACCGCCAGGCACTGCAAGCTGGGAATCTTGCTGTCTTCACCTCCCCTAGGACTGGGATTACAACAGTCACACACCACCATACACCTAGATTTTATGTGGGTGCTGGGAATCTGAACTTGGATCTCACCTTTGCACAGCAGGTATACCAGACTAAGCCCTAGCCCCATACACCCTTATCATTCCATAGGATGAAGGAGATTCCAGAGGAAGGGGTGGAGTCCCATCTTTTTCTCCTTGTCCCTAAGCTTAGTTGGGGCTATCAAGTGATGCTGATGCAGACCGCTTCCCTTTGACTTTGGTGTTCTGTGGGAAAAGGGGTATGGAAACCTGGCAGCTTTTATCTTTTATTCATGCACTGATTGTTTTTCACAATTTCTGGACCATTTGCACCCGGGAACAATTTTTAAAATAAGGTGGGGTTTGTAGGGGTTGGGTCAGAAGAACATTTTAGCGGAAAAAGAATAATTGCTAGGAGCATAAAGCTTTGCGGGTGTCACCTTCCCGCCGACCCCTTCTGTTCTTCTGGTTGTCATTCTTCTCTGAAATCAGCAAGTACTTTTTCCACTTTGGATAAATACCAGGTTTATCCGGAGTCTCAATTCACAGGAGCTTGCAAATTCAGATCACACTGAAATCCAAATGACTGCCTGTGAGACAATGGCCTTTGTGTGCTGCTAATGGAGGACTTACTCTCCAGCTCTCCAGACAGGATTTGAGTCTGGGATTTCACTGGGTTGCACTTTTTTTTTTTAATGAACTCCGTTAATTATAAACTAAAGTCATATATTCAAATGCATATGCGAGAAATGCAGCCTTCCTCTATTTTAATTGGATCTTTCCACTGAGAGTTTTAGCTGAGTTTTCATGCAGTCTGAACAACTCTACTGTGAACCCTGTCCCTCTTTTCTGAGCAGCGTTCTTTTCTCTCCACCCCCGCCTTACATCTGTGTTCCCACGGCCCCTTTAATGTCCCCTTTTCTTCTCCGTGCACTTGAAATATTTGTAATTGCTTCATTAGCGCCTTTCTCTGTAGGATTACAACAGAGAAGCCCTGATGTATTTATTTATCAGTTTATCTCCTAAGTAACCTAACATGGTGTCTAGAATGTCATCAGTCTTAAAGAAAACTGTGTAGGATGCATGGGTGGGTGGGTAGGTAGATAAATAAATGACTTGATTGATTAATGAAAGGGGTGATCAGATAAATGACTATATAGATGGGTAGACATTTAGATGGCTGGGGGGTAGAAAGGTGGATATAAATGGGTGGTTGAATGGGTGGGTGAGTGCATAACAAGATGGAGAGGTGAGTGAATGGGGTGATCAGATTGAGTAGGTGGATGGATTGATAGCAGATGGATGGGTGGATAATGAATTGGTACATGGGTGAATGTAGGTGCATAGGTGGATAGGGTGATGGGTGGACAGGTGGATAGATGAGTGAGTGGATGGATAAATTAATAGGTGTGGAGAGGTGAATAAGTGAGTAGATAAAGGGATAACTGGGCAGTAGACGGAAACAAGCATTTCCCTCTTGTCCATTTCTGCAAGTATAGAACACCACAGTCATGCAGTTTAAGAGTATCTTGCCCTCCCTGCCTTCCACACTGGTCACTTACTGTGTGTCTAGGAAAGGATTCTTGTCGTCATTCTTTAGAAGTTCAAACTATGACCCTTTCTTTGATCTTGATCACTGATGCTCATGTTCTTTTTATTTGTTCTTCCTGGATGGATGTTGGGAAGGGACCTGCTTTTCATTCCTTGGATATGAAGGGCTAGTAGACCCCACATTGTAGTTCAACCAATTCCTTTGCCGTAAGAACTTTACTCATACTTGGTATTTTGAAACCGCGGTCTTTCAGCAAAAGAACATGGTGAGCAGGACTACAGGCTGTACATCTTTGGAGTGCAACCTACAAGGAACAGGGATCCAGTACAAATGCTTTATGCATGCAAGAAGACCTCAGAATGCTTCAGCGTGGCATCCATGCCACAGGGCAGGCAGAGAGCCTACTCTTAGGGCTAACCCTAGAAGGCCGTCCATCGTATTCATTAAGCATCCCTAGGCATTCATCCCGGGGCCTTCCTAGCATTGAAAACAGGAGCATACTTCTCCAAACTTGGAAAGCATCCATTCAGCCTCTGGGCATAGAGGCTTTCGAGGCTTGCTGAGAACAGTGGGAACCTAGGGGCCTCAGAAGTCCTGTTGTCTTTGAGATGTGTAGCCTGGCCTGTGACTCCTCTGTGGGCTTGTTTTCATTCACAACAACTGTGCTTCTGTGAGCTTCTGTTGGCTTTAATCTTGAATGTGTCTACCACATGAGGTGCCCTTCCATGTCACGTTAGCACCTGATGCTTCCTGCATGTGGCATCTCCCAAGAGCTGACCTGGCTCTGTTGGATTGTCCTTTATCACTCCTGTTATCGTTGTAATAAGATACCTGATAGAATAACTTAAAAGGATGATATGTTCATTTTTGCTCATGGTTCCTATTCAAGGTCAAGGTCTTTTCAAATAAAAAGTCTTGTGTGCATGCACATGCATTCAGGTCAGAGGCAGGGGGCACATGTGTGCCATATGCTCATTTGGAGATTAGAACAAAGTCTCAAATGTCGGTCATCATCTCCATCTTGTTTGAGGGAGAGTTTCTATTGCTGTTTACAACTACATACACCAGGCTAGCTGGCCCATGAGCTTCTGGGGTATGCTCGTTACTTTTTTTTTTTTTTTTTTTTTTTTTCAGTTTGACCCAAGCTAGAGTCATCTGGGAAGAGGAAAAGTCAGCTGAGAAAATGCTTCCATTAGATTGCCTGTAGGCAAGATGGTGGGGCATTTTCATGATTAATGGTTGATGTGGGAGGGCCCAGCCCACTGAGGGCCATGCCACCTGTAGGCTGGTGGTCCTGGATGATAGAAGAAAGCAGACCGAGCAAACCATAGGGAGCAAGCCAGTAAGCAGAGTTATTCCATGACTTCTGCTTCGGTTTCCCACCTTGAGTTAGTGCTTTGATTTCCTCTCATAATAGACTAAAATCTGTAAGCTGAGATAAACCATTTCCTCCCCAAGTTGCTCTGGGTTCTGAGGTTTATCATAGCAGTAGAAACCTTGCTATGACATGGGAGTTCTTCTGTGTCCACCTCCCATATCATCATGGGAGTGCTGGGATTACAGATGCCTTTCTGTACCCGGCTTCATGTAGATTTTAGGGATCCAGGTTCAGGCCATCATGCTTGTAAGGCAAATGCTTTACCCACTGAGCCGTCTCTCCAGATCCAAGTTCTTCCCTCTAGTGTGTGTAGTATGGAATCTGCAGCAAGATCCATCTCCCCTTCCTACTCCCTTGGCCTAGACCTCGTCTGTCCTTTCAGTTTTGAGTTCCATGCTCCCTGACAAAAGACCTGACATTGTTCTGTGCACAGAGCTACAATGAGCACCAGGCTCTCTGAGTACAGCCTTCCTCCCTCTGTGGGTTATTAGCTGTGTGGCTTGTAGGAAAGTTCCTTCATCTCCCAGTGCCTCCTTTTCCTCCTGAGGATAAGGAGGTTAACAAAAGCACCTACCTCCCGGGAAGCTCTAAGAGAGCATAAGCTGCTGTTATAGCTCTCAGCGGTAGTGCATCTCAGCATGGATGCACTTGGGAAATAAGAGCCTTGTTGTGCACAAATGTGCGTACCCGAACGCATGCCAACTCCTCTGGGTATAGGATCCACAGCTTTGTTTATACATTCTGAGCTATCACCCTATCACTGAGCTAGATCTCCAGCCACCATCCCATCATTTTCTAATTTGGGGAATGGTACCCAGGACTTTGCACATTCTAGACTAAGTACTCTACCACTAAGATACATCCTCATCACCACCACAACCACACCATCACCGCCACCGCCACCCCTACCCCACCCCCACTACTTTGTAATGCTGAGGATGGTACCCAGAGCCTTGCATATACTAGGCAAGCAGTCTATCTCTGAGCTACATCCTCAGGCATCCTCATCATCATTATTTGTTAATGCTGAGGATGGTATCCAGGTCCTTGGCTGTACATGCTCACGAAGCTCTATACTACTGAGCCACATCCCCAGTCTTTACTTTTAAACTTTTATTTGCTTGGGACCTCATTGTATCACCAGGCTGCATCCTCTAGTCTCAGTCTCCTAAATAGCTAGAATTACAGAAGTGCAAGCACCATATCCAGCTACAATCTAAAGATGATGGAAGATCCCAGGGCTATGTTGTATGCATTCTATCAATATTTGTTACTTTAGACTTTAGAATATAAAAATTCCAAAAGATTGCTATATTAAATTATCCCCAATATAATAATTATAATTCATGTTGCTAATAGAACACATTTTGTCAAAAAAATAACTTTTCAAAGCATAAAAAAGAAAGTTGGAAAAGCCAGGAAAGCTAGTGCATGCCGGCAATCCTAGCCGCACAGACCCCCATCTCAGAAACAACAGAAATTGGAAGGTGTGCTGGTTAATTTTAACCGTCAACTTTACACAACTTAGAATCACCTGGAAATGGCGAGTCTTACTGAGGAATTCCCGAGATCGAATTGGCCCATAGGCATATCTGGGCAGGATTATCTTGATCGTTAATTGATGAAGGAGGAACCAGCCCACTGCGGGCGGCACTATTTGCTAGGCGGAGTAGCTTGAGCATTGCGTGAGAAAAGCAAGCCAGCTGAGAGTAAGCAAGCAAGGATCCATACATTTATTCCCTCTGCCCTGGGCGTTTTAAGTCTCTTCTCGATTTCCCACAGTAACGGACAACACCTCGAATTGTTAGCCAAGCAAACCCTCTCCTTCTCTCCGCGGCTGTTTGCGAGGGTATGTTATCCCAGCCTCAGAGATGAGACTGATACAGGAGAGTAACAATGTTTGGTCTTGTGAAAACTTGGGTTGGCATCGCTGCTTCATACATTCCATTCATCACTATGGCAACGGTATTGTCCCACGTGAGTGTGGTATCCAGAAGATTCTACTATTTGCCCATAAGACAATGAAAGTTCAAAGAGGGAAACAGGTAGACCCTTTCATTTATATCATCTTTCTTTCTTTCTTTCATTTTTGGAGATGGGGTAGTCTTGCTACGTTGCCCAGAGCTGATCTCAAACTCAACAATCCTTCTGCCTCAGGCTCCTCGGGGCTAGGATTACAGGCATGTGCTGTCATACCTGCCTTCAACAGCCCCTTTCGAAGGTCTGTGGTCCTGCGGGTTGTGCTTTGACAATTAACAGCTGAGGAGCACAGCCATGCTAATGTTGCTCGCTTTGCTTTTATAAAAGTTAACATTGAGTATTTGCCTCGCCTTCAGGGCCCTATGTATTCATTTCTCCATCCTTTCTAAATTGCTAATCACCCTTTGGCAGCTTTGCATTCTCACCAAGGACAGTGAGGAGGAAATCTAGCCTAGCAGGTGCCTAGAAAAATTCCTGGATAGACACCCTCAGAAACACTGGGTTTGAACCTTGAGCCCATGAGCTGGGTTATTGTGAGCAGGGTGTCTTTCCTTTCAGGATCTCTTTGTTCCAATAGATGAAATAAATGAGTTCAGCAGACCCCATAACCCAGTGGTCTGCATTTCTTAGAGACTCTAAACCTTCTCTGTTACAGGCTAAATTGTGCCCTCCAAAAATAGATATGTCGAAGCTTTGCTCTCTAATTTCGCAGAATACAACTGTATTCAGAGATAGGGTCCTTAATGAAATATAAAGTCACTAAGGCGAATGAGTGTCATAACCACACGCTCACGTGCACAGAGCCACAGTCACAGGAAGGCACAAAGGACACAGTCAGACACAAGCCAGAGAGAGAGAGGCATCAGAAGAAACCAACCCATTCTACCAGACATCTCAGCTACTTTTGAGGGTCACAGTTTCAAGGCTACCCTGGGCTATAGAGTTAAGTTCAAGGCCAGCATGGGTAACTTGGTGAGACCATATCTCAACACAGACTGTTAAAGGGCGGGAGAAGATTTGGGAGACAGCTCAGAAGGCCTCCCAGATGTCTCTCTTCTTGCCTTGTAATAATGAGGATCTAAGTCTGACCATCAGTTTCTGTCTAAAAGGCCAGTGTGGCGGTTCATCATTGTAATCCCTGAGCTGGGGAAGAATAGATAGGTGGGTCCCTGGGGCTCCCTGGCCAGCCAGCCTAGCCCATTGTGTGGGCTTCAGGCCAGTGAGAAATCCTGTCAAAAGATAGGGTGTCCAGCATCTAATAAAAGAGAGCCCCCAGGTTGACCTCTGGTCTCCACTTGCTCACATATATGTACACCTGCGTCTGCACCTGCACATTCAATTCTCCACACATGCACACACAGCATTGTAGAGCAGTGGGACTTGGGATGCAACTCACTAAATGTGACTGGGTAGCTCATTCTTTGGCTGCTAACCCAGAGGACAGAGAAAGTGAGAAATTATGGGTGTATGAGTTGTGCCTTTCATTGCTGGTGAGATTTAATCTTCAATACTACAGGAAGAAATGGATAGGATGAAGAAAGAGTGAAGGGGGGAGGAAAAGAAGGAAGGAAGGAAGGAAGGGGCAGAGGTTGGTTTTGACATATTTATTATTTTCTCAGGCTTCTACCCTGCAGAACCATGAGAAAATGCATTTTTGTTACATAAAGCCACCAGTTAGCAACATTTTGTCACAATGACCCTGGAAGAGGAATGCTCTGTCCATGCATTCTCTTGGCCTGAGACTAGGCATCATCTACAATCTGTTCTGTAGGCTCAGAGTTACCTCCTTGTTTTCAACATAATCCCCTGGGGGAGAATGAATGACCACCGTGTAAAGACATAATCAGAAGAATCTTCTAGAAAGAATTCACAGTCTGGGCAGCTCATAGTTTGTAGACACTAAATTGTGACTGTGAAGCTCATTTTCTTTGGCTGCTAGTCAAGGCAGGGTTGCAAGTGGGAAATTCTGGGTGAATTTTTTTATCTTTCTTAGTGCTGTGGCAACTGACTGGGAGCAACTTAAGGTTTATCGAGGCTCACTGAGGACACAGTCCAACCTGGTGGGGAAGGCATGGCGACGGGAGTGTGAAGCATCTGGTCATATTGTATCAGCAGTCAGGAAGCAGAGATTTTGGAGACTAATTTTACATGAATTTGACATAAGCTACTGTCACTTGGGAAGAGGGGCCTCGGTTGAGAAAGTGTTCCCACCCTACTGGCCTGTAGGCAGGCCCATGGGTATTTACTTGATTAATGATTGATGTGGGAGTGCCCAGCCCATTGGGGATAATGTCACTCCTGGGCAGAAAGCAAGCTGAGCAATACATGAGGAGAAAGCCAGTAAGCAGCATTCCTCCATGGTCTCTGTTTCAGTTCCTGCCCTGAGTTCCAGACCTGACTTCCCTGAGTGATGGGCTGTGACCTGAGAGTTGTAAACTTAAATAAACCCTTTCCTCCCTAAGTTGCTTTTGGTCATGGTGTTTCATCACAGCAGGTCAGAGATGACCACTGGAGATCAGCTCACTTTCTCTTTTTTATTCAGTCCAGGACCCCAGCCGATGAGATGTTGCTGCTTACATTTAGGGTAGGTTTTCCCTCCTCAGTTAACACAATCTAGAAACTCCCTCACAGAGATGCCCAGAAATATGTCTCCAAGTCTGAATCATGCTAGGTTGACAATATTAACTATCATAGATCCCTCCTTTTGTCTTCAGCTTTCTCTTATCAAATCACTAATTTTATTTGTGTTTTTAAATAACTGTTTTTATTATTTTTAATCATGTATATCCTGTGTGTCTATGTGTGTGTGTGCATGTGAGTGCAGTGCCTGATGAAACCAGAAGAGGGCACTAGATACACTGGAGCTGCAGTAACAGGTATGAGCCTCCTGATGGGGGTGCTGGGAACCAAACTTGGGTCTTCTGCTGGAGCAGTATGTACTCTTAACTGCTGAGCCATCTCTCCAGTCCCTCCTTTCATTTTTAACACACATAAATTGTATATATAAATGGGATTCTCGGTTACTTTTCCTCCCACTGTGACAGAATGCCTGAGAGAAGCAGATAAAGAGAGGAAGGATTATTCCAGCTCATGATTTCAGAGATTAGTTGATTATGATAGGGAAATCATGGTTGTGGGAATGGGTCAGTGTCTTGGTTTCATCTCTGGCTGTGATAACATACCTTGCTAAAAAATCAACTTTGGGGAAAGTAGGCTTACTTGGGGGAGATTGTAGTAGCAGGAATCCATACTTAAGAGCAGAGGAAATGCATGCTCGCTTGCTTGCTTGCTTGTTTGTTTGCACCCAGCTTGATTTCTTTACTTTTGTACAGACTAAGACTCCCTGTGTAAGGATTGGTGCTGCCCACAGTGGGCTGAGTCATCCCACATCAATTAACTTAATGAATGTGATCTCTATAGACATGCCCACAAGGTAACCCAATATAGATAGTTCCTCTTGGAGACTCTTTTCCAGGTTATTTCTAGATTAGGTCAAGTTGGCAATTAAGTTAACTATCGTAGTCATTCTGTGGCATCTTTGGTGGATCAGACAATAGGAATGGAAATGGGACCAGCCTATAAACAGCAAAAGACCCACTAGTGACCTACGTCTACCAACTGTGCCCCAGAATAGCCCCAAACAGGGTCACCAGTCGGGAACCAGGTGTTCAGGCACATGAACCTTCAGGGGACACTCCCGTCACCATGCCTTCCCCACCAGGTTGGACTGTGTCCTCAGTGAGCCTCGATAAACCTTAAGTTGCTCCCAGTCAGTTGCCACAGCACTGAGAAAGATAAAAAAATTCACCCAGAATTTCCCACTTGCACCCCTGCCTTGACTAGCAGCCAAAGAAAATGAGCTTTACAGTCACAATTTAGTATCTACAAACTATGGGCTGCCCAGACTGTGAATTCTTTCTAGAAGATTCTTCTGGTTATGTCTTTACACGGTGGTCATTCATTCTCCCCCAGGGGATTATGTTGAAAACAAGGAGGTAACTCTGAGCCTACAGAACAGATTGTAGATGATGCCTAGTCTCAGGCCAAGAGAATGCATGGACAGAGCATTCCTCTTCCAGGGTCATTGTGACAAAATGTTGCTAACTGTTGGCTTTATGTAACAAAAATGCATTTTCTCATGGTTCTGCAGGGTAGAAGCCTGAGAAAATAATAAATATGTCAAAACCAACCTCTGCCCCTTCCTTCCTTCCTTCTTTTCCTCCCCCTTCACTCTTTCTTCATCCTATCCATTTCTTCCTGTACTATTGAAGAGTAAGTCTCACCAGCAATGAAAGGCACAACTCATACACCCATAATTTTTCACTTTCTCTGTCCTCTGGGTTAGCAGCCAAAGAATGAGCTACACAGTCACATTTAGTGAGTTGCATCCCAAATCCCACTGCTCTACAATGCTGTGTGTGCATGTGTGGAGAATTGTATGTGCAGGTGCAGACGCAGGTGCACATATATGTGAGCAAGTGGAGACCAGAGGTCAACCTGGCACTCCTAACCATAAACAATGGAGATGAGTAGGGTGTTCTGACGCACGGATGTAGTACTTTCCCACTACAATCTCTTCATCTACCCTACATCCTTCCAAATCTCAGTTCTGCATTTTAATCGCTTTCCTAGAATCTGTGAGTGCCAACTGATGAGCTGTGATGCCCAAGGCCACTTAGAACCAAAATGTTGTTGAGAGCTGTCAGGATCACTACATATTTGTGCAGAATGTGAAAACAAGCTAGCCCATGGACATGGACCCAGAGAAACAGCTGGTAGAATTGGCTCTAACAAACACACAAGCGCTCTTCTAAAAAACAATATGGGGAGCAACTCAGAACTCAAACAGGCCAAAAACACCACAAAATTTGAAACACAGCAAAGAAGAGAAAATATTTGGATCCTTCGGAACAATCCAGAAATTATAGAGCTGAGTCAGGTGTGAGCTGAAGTTGCCAGGAGGGAAAATAAGTATATTTTTAAAGCCTTCCATGTGTTAGAGAGTCGGCAAGACTGATTGATTGACCAGACCACCTATGATTGTGGAGAATTACCGTGTTTCAGGGCCAAAGGCACATTATCCTGGGCTGTCTCTAGGCCCCTTAATTAGTCACTCATTGCATTGCCCACCTTTGTGTTTGGCCTAACAACTTGGTGACTGTTAAATAAACCCTTTGGAAATGTACAAACAGACCCCTGGCTTCCACCAACTCAAAGGCCAAGAATGTTATCAGACAGCATCCGAGGCCTGTAATAGAGGCTCTGCTGTAGCCCACCTACCTCAAGTCCCCACAAGTGCATTTTTAAAAAACATTTGGTTTGTGATTTTCTTTTTCCATTACTGTAAAAGTTTCATGAAAGTATTACTGCATTTGGTGCAACCAGAATCTGCTCCTAGGCCCATGGTCACCCATCTTTGAATTCAGAGGCAAGAATTTTTCACATCAGTACAAGGAGAGGTACCATTCGGGATTTCAGACAAGCAAATCAGATGGAGGCAACATAGTTGGATTTCAGTGCAGGTGATGAGCATGTATGTGAACCTCACATTCAGCTGGCATTCTCTACCAGGCCATGTTCTGGCACTGCCTGCCGGCACAGTGTGGGTGAAGAGTAGGGCAAAGAGAGAGGGAGGGGGCATCAAATAAACATGACAAAGCCTAGTTATCAGAGAGAGGGGAAACCCCTCCCCACCAGGGCTGAGAGTAAGGGGCATACATGAGAAAAGCAGATGGTTATGCAAATATGAGAGGCGGTACTATGCAAATGACCTATAAAATGTGAGATGCCGCAGGGACCAGGGATGTTTTTGAGCTTCTGACCTATTCCATCTCTCCAGTCTACTTCCATCTTCAGGAGTATCTTTTTCTTAATACACTGCCTCTGTTTTATCACTATCCATAAGTCCTTGGTCCAGTTCTTTGTCCAAGGCACCACAAGCTGGAAATGTCAGCACATGCCCTCCATACTCATCTCCGTGTACATAAAAACAGGAGTGAACAAAATATGCCTGGCCTGTGGAGTGAATAAGAAGGAAATTAAGCCAGGCGGTGGTAGCGTATGCACTCAGGAGGCAGAGCCAGGTGGATCTCTGTGAGTTCGAGGCCAGCCTGGGCTACAGAGTGAGCTCCAGGAAAGGCACAAAGCTACACAGAGAAACCCTGTCTCGAAAAACCAAAAGATAAATAGATAAAAGAAGAAGGACATTGACAGATAATTTGAATTAGGGAGACAGATGTTGAAAGTAGGGTGGATTGTTTTGAATGGTATGGGCAAGAATGAGGAAGTGTTTTAAGTAGTTGATCTAAATGAAGTCAAAGAGCAAGTCGTGGACTTCTGAATATTCCTTGCATGTTGTGATTTAAATGTGAACCATCTCCCACAGACTTGTGAGTCTGGATACTTGGTCCGCAGTTGGTGGTGCTGTTTGGGAAGATAATGAGACCTCCAGAAGGTGTAGCCTTCTTGGAGGAAGTATGTCACTGTGGGTGGACTTTGGGGGTGTAGAGCATGGCCCCACTCTCTGCTTCCTAGAGGCAAATGGCTTCCTAGCTGCTAGGCCAGCTACATGCTCCTGGGGCTGCGCGTTCTCCACCATGATGTACTCTACCACTCTCTGGAACTGTGAGCCAATAAAATAAAATAAAAACCTTTCCTTCCTAACTTGTGTTTTTGTCAGGGTATTTTATTGTGGTAACAGAAAAGTAACTAATGAATACAGAAAGCATAGCCAGTGCAGACAGACACTGCTTGGCTAAAACTCTCGGTGGAAAGATCCAATTAAAATAGAGGAAGGCTGCATTTCTCGCATATGCATTTGAATATATGACTTTAGTTGTGGAATAAGAGAGAGGCCAATGTGGCTAGAACTGACAGCTGTAGAAGGGTAAAAGACCAGACAGTGGAGCAGAGTCTCCATTAGGAGATTTTCACCAGCATGGTCCAGAAATCCCAAAAGCTAGGCAAAGAATCCTGTAACCTGGCACCCCAGAACAGCAGCCCCCCTTCCTGCTGTGACCAACAGCCTTTGACCAGGACTGAGCTCTGATTTGCATGACTGACTTGCATGGCCCTGATTTGCATAGCTAGATTTGCATAGCAGAAGTGACGCTGCTGGAGATTGTGTGCGAGCAGCTCAAGCTGACCTCTCAGAACTGTATACCTGCCAATCTGGACTGTCCTTCTTTACATTGTGGGGATTATTACACACAAAGAAACTCACCATGCTGGGTAGGGCTTCTCCCGGTGAGATGTCCTGCAGCCCATTACCCATTCTAGTGGCTGTTTAGCCTGTTTCCTTCTTACTGTGTGCTTAGCAAACTAGTCCACATCTAATCTAAAGGATGCGTGCATTCCCAATGCTGTAGTAGGACAGAAGGGTAGGAAGGTGGGTTGGTGAGTCCTTTCTGCCGCCGTGACAAAATATTCGAAGTTTATTTCGCTTCATGGTTTCAGATTGTAGTTTATTGTCCATTGGTCTGTGGGCAAGCCTGCAGAGCATCTACTGGATTAATGATTAGCATGGGATGGTCCAGCCTACTGGAGGCAGTGCCACCCCAGGGTCCATCATCCTGGAGTGTTTAAGAAAGCAGGTTGAAGCCAGGCAGTATGGTGCACACGCCTTTAATCCCAGCACTCGGGAGGCAGAGCCAGGCAGATCTCTGTGAGTTCGAGGCCAGCCTGGGCTACAGAGTGAGTTCCAGGACAGGCACCAAAACTACACAGAGAAACCCTGTCTTGGAAAAAAAAAAAAAAAAGCAGGGTGAGGCTGCGCAGTGGTGGTGCACACCTTTAATCTCAGCACTTGGGAGGCAGAGGCAGGTGGATCTCTATGAGTCTGAGGCCGGTCTGGTCTACAGAGCTATTCCTAGACAGCCAGAGCTCTTAAGCAGAGAAATTTTGTCTCAAAAAAAAAAAAAAAAAAAAACCTAAGAAAAAAAAAGAAAGGAAGGAAGGAAGGATGCAGGCTGAGCAGGTCAGTAAAGTAGCATTCTTCATGGCCTTTGCATCAGTTCCTGCCATGACTTTCCTGGATGAATGACCATACACTGTAAAATGAAATAAATAAAAATAAAACATGAAACTCCCCCCAGCAAGTTGCTTTTAGTCATGGTGTTTAATCACAGCTTTAGAAAAGTAAATAATACACTCATGAGCCCGTGGATCCACCAATGAACTGACCCATTGATGAGGTTTGAACCTTAAGGATTCACCCATTGATTAGATATAAGCTTTCATTGATCCATATCCATCCATGGGCTGATCCATTGATGAAGTTTGTACCCTCAGGATCCACATCCATCAATATGCTGATCCATTGTTGAGGTTTAAGCGCTAAGGGTCCACATTCCCTCAGTGGACTGATTCATTGAGGAGACCTGAGCCTTCAGGATCCACATCCATCAAGGGACTCACCTCCCAGAGTTCCACTTCTAGGCACTGCTGCATTGCACACCAAGCCTTCCTCATGAGCTATGGGAGGAGTCACCCATCATTTTACTGTCTATGTGTGCTCTTGGTAGGTGGGCTTTATGATGGCTAATTTTTATATTGTCTTGGTGGCCTCAGGAGATTGGGTTAAGCAAGGCTTCTCTAGGTATCTGGAAGGGTGTCTCTAGAGCAGTGGGGGCATTCTGGAATAGAGGTTGTGTCCAGAAATGTAACCAGGAATTCTGGAGAGCACAAAGAAGATTCAGCCGAGCTATCTCAACTGCTTCAGAGGGCAGATTGTGAGATTTCTCCGCCATCATAACTCCATAAGGCATAAGGAATATACGCATATATAACATAGTTCTATACAAGCAGTATAATATATCAATGCATAATAAACATGAAATGTTTTATATATAGTATGTGAAATATTTACATGTGTTATATATTGATAATATATATGTCCATATTATACATATGTACATGCATATGGCTGTGGATTGTGAGGGCTCAGATCTCTGGAGAACTCTCTGACTCATACAGACATGCTTTAATCTATGTTCTAAAGGCGGGGGTGGGGGGCCCAATTATGTAATAGAAACAGTTCTCGGGCAGGTAAGACGAAAATGACCCAGGGGAGAAATGATGACAGCTTTGATGCAAGCGAGTGTAGGTGCTGAACCCGGGGGATGAACTTGGAGGAAGCGAATTATCCAATAACCAGTCTGAGACATGGAGAGCCCGGAATAACTAACGAGTCTATGTTTAAGCCTGTGTGTGTGCATGGCACGTGTGCTATGTATGTACATGTGTGAGTGTGTGTCAGTTGGTGTGCGCATGTGCAGAGACCAGAGAGGATAATGGTGCCTTCCTCTATTGTCTGCCTCATTCCCTTGAGACAAAGTCTCGTGCTGAACAAGCCTGCTGTGTGTTTTTAGCCAGATGGGCAGCCAGCCAGCCCCAGCACTCCTCCTGTCTTCAACATCTGCCCAGTGCAAGCATTGCAGGGGCATGTGGCCATACACAGCTTTTTACTTGGGTGCAGGGGATTCGAACTCGGGTCCCCCAGCTATCACAGCGAGTACTCTTACCCAGTGATTATCCCACCCACCCATGGAATAGCTAGCAGTATTTACAGGGTCTAAATGCTGTGCCAAGTGAGTAATCCCTTAAAGAATCTGGAGATGTGTAGGCTAAAGGAGGAGGAAAGAATGGGAGGAAGGAGACAGGAAGAAGGGAGGAGGAGAGGGAGGGGGAGGAGGGAAAAGAGGACAAAAATGAAAGATTGATGGGGGGCGGGGAGGAAGGACATCTAGGGCATTATTGCAGAGCACTTCTGGGTAGGGCGTTTCCAGAGAAAGAAAGATCTACCCTAGATGTCAGCAGAACTGTCCCATGAGCTGGTGGCCCTGATGAAATAGAAAGGGAAGAGGAGGAAGTTGGCTGAGCACCAGCACTACCCTTCTCCATCTCCTGATTGGCCAGGACATGCATAAGCAGCCCCTCCCAACACAAACAGGAGCCGGTCCCACCACCACGCCTTCCCCGCCATGATGGACTGTGTCCCCTGGACTGTGAGCCAGAATCACCTCTTCCTCCTTTCTTGTCAGGTATTTGGTCTCAGCAGCAAGAAAAAGGAACTGATAGATACTCGGTCTTTCATTCACCTGTCCCCAGGTTCAGTTCCCCAGGTTCAGTTCAGCTACAGTTGGAGAATCTTCCCTTTGTGTACTGTGCGGGGGGGGGGGGGGGGGGGGGGCACTGTAGGAAGTTTGCAACATTAAAAACACGAGAGGAAGTGGGGCTGGCAAGGTGGCTTATGGTTAAGAGCATGTACTGAACTTGCAGAGGACCCAGGTTCTGTCTCCAGCGCCCTCCCTGGGTGACACACCACCGCTAACTCCAGTTCCGGGGGAATCGGATGCCCTCTTCTGGCCTTTGCAGGCAATTGCACACAAGTACTCACAGCCCCATACAGATAAACAGATACGTATAATTAAAATCAAATGTAAAAATATTTAAGTTATAGGAAGGGACATTCAAATCATGCTCCCTTGTATTGACGGTCTTAGAAGGCACAGGCTGAGAGCCGTGGGCAGCCTGGAAGTATGCTGATGCATTTGGGTAGCACTCCCAGAACGTCCATCTGAATAAGGAGCCAAGTCCTTCGACCAGGCTGTGAATGTTCAAGGGGAAAAACAGCTGAGGAAATGAAGGTGGCGACCAGTATTTACCACCTCATCATTTATTTATTTAGAAAGATTGCCTGCTCTCTCTGCTAATCTTCATATAACATGCCTCATTGCCCTCTACAGGCCCCCGGAGGACTCTCCCAGCATTTGTTTGGTTGAATCGTTCTTGAAGTCCTGTTTTCTGGTTGCTCATTACTTGCTTGCCTGGAAATGCTAGAGAGAAAGTGAGCACTATGAGAAGCGAGTCTTTAACTCCTTCGTGCCAGCTGGTGACAGGCCCAGGGTACAGCTGGCATTTGCAGTTCAGAAGCTAACAAGAAAATCCCATTCTTATGCTTTGTTTGGAACTGCATGCTCATTTTTTTTTCTAGAAGGTGGCCTGCCCCAAGTGTGGTAGTCAATTATTCATCACAAGGCAAATACCCAGAAGAGGGCTAGAGAGATGGCTCTGTGGTTAGGAGTGTTTGTGCTTCCCTGGAGGACCTCAGATTGTTTCTCCACACCCATGTCAGATTGCTTACAACTGCCTGTAAGCCCAGATCCAGGGCATTTGAGGTCCTCTTCTGGCCTCTGCAGGCGCTGCATTCACATGGATATTGGCATGCACATTTGTGCACACACACACACACACACACACACAGGCACACTGGCACACTGGCACACTTGGTCATGAATGATAAAGCCTTAAAAAAAATAAATGGCTCTTCCCCTCAGTGATCTCCTTCTTCCAGCTAGATCCCACCATACAACTTCTACCACTTCCCAATAATGCAGACAGAATATGAATCTGTTCCTAGATGAATCCATGGATGAGGTGGGAACTCTCATGATCTAATCACCTGCTCAGAATCAAGCTTACAGCACTTGAGCCTGCTGGGGCCACCTCGCATCAAAACTATGACACACAGTAAAGTGGCACTACAGGAATAGAAGTGTGTGTGTAGGACCCAAGTCCTACTCCCCGGGGCACCCCCATCCTAGTGGAGTGTCTCTTTAAAAGACTCCTCTTATACCTGGGTCTGAGTCCATGAGGTCTACCCACCCCGTCCCTGAGCTTAGCATCCACCCCAAATTCCACATCCTAGTTCCCACCTGTATTGGTTATTTTTCTTGTTACTGCAACAAACTTCTGGGCAAAAGCAACTTAAGGAGGAAAGAAGGGTTGAACTTGGGCTCATACTTCAAGAGTGCTGTAGTCTATCCCGGCAAGGAAGCCATGAGAGCGAGGCAAGTTGTTTCCTAGGTGACTGTAGATCCAGTCAAATTGATAATGAAGACAAACCATCATACCTCCCTGAGTTCTAGTCCTTGCCCCAAGTTCTTCCTTCAGGAAGCTGTTTGCTTCCTCCAGTGTGTCACGTTCTTTTTTTTTTTTTTTAAGATTTATTTATTTATTATGGATACAGTGTTCTGCCTGCGTGTATCCCTCCCCACCAGAAGAGGGCGCCAGATCTCATTACAGATGGTTGTGAGCCACCATGTGGTTGCTGGGAATTGAACTCAGGACCTCTGGAAGAGCAGCTGGTGCTCCTAACCTCTGAGCCATCTCTCCCTTCATGTGCCACGTTCTTACAGACATAGAGATAAAAAGAGGAAAGCCAGGATGTCATGAGCTTGGAATTCCCAGCATTGAGGAGTGTGGTGGTATTGTGTTCCCCAAAATATTGTGTACCCTAATAAACTTATCTGGGGTCAGAGAACAGAAAAGCCACTAGATACTTAGGCTAGAAAATGTTGGCACTCACGCCTTTAATCCTAGCATTCCAGAAGCAGAAATCCATATGGGATCTCTGTGAGTTCAAGGCCACATTGGAAACAGCCAGGCATGGTGACTCACGCCTTTAATCCCAGGGAGTGGTGGTAGAAAGCAGAAAGGTATATGAGGCATGAGGACCAGAAACTAGAAGCATTTGGCCTGGTTAAGCTTTTAGCTAGTTAAGGTTTCAGGCTTTGGAGCAGCAGTTCAGCTGAGATCCATTTGGATGAAGACACAGAAGCTTCCAGTCTGAGGAAATAGAATCAGCTGAGGAACTGGTGAGGTGAGGCAGCTGTGGCTTGTTCTGTTTCTCTGATCATCCAGTGTTCACCCCAATACCTAGGTTTGATTTTATTAATAAGAACTTTTAAGATTCATGCTACAGAGGAGGGCGGCTGTTTGGACAGGGCAGTCTCCAAGACCCCTTGCTTCTGAGATTGCCACAACACCATCCTGAACTTACTGCACCTCCTTTTGAGACTTCTTCCCTAAGCCATTGACCCTTCTGCTCTCTCTTTCATCATTTGTGGCTTGGTAAATTTCATAAGCCTTTGCCAATTGGTCTTTGGTCTCGGGAGAGTCATAAAGCTTTCTCTAGAAGGTATTATAGGCACTGTCACCAAAGATTGCCTTCAGCCTTCCAGTGCTCTGTGGTCAGTTTAAGGGCATTGAATTCGGTTGTTCTTTCTCTGTTGTGTCTGGCAAGATCATTAGAGACAGAGGTAAGGACAGTTCACTTGTCGTGGCTGGTTTACAGAGGGGAGTTGTGGGCTTGTCTTACGTCTGGAAGCTGTAGCTTCAGGCATCTGAAGTCTGCCTACTGGTGTGATTGAGGCCACCCCCTGGAACAAGGACTCAATGAATCCAGGTAGGCTGGTAGAAGAGCATCCAATGAGCCACAGTAGAAACTTGCAGTTCTTTGTTAGAAGACACTTTCAGGAGACTGGATTAGAAAGGCATGTTGATATGGATAAAGCATTATGTATACATCTTTCAGAAAAAGAATTCCACTTGGTAGATGGCTCAGTGGCTAAGAATACTTGCTGCCCTTGCAGAGGACCTGAGTTTGATTCCCATGTCACCACCACGTGGCAACTCCAATTCCGGGAGATCCAACACCTCTGGTCTCCTCAGATACCAGCACTCACATGCACATATCCATACATATCCACAACTAAAAATACATCTTTTTAAAGAGTCCACTATGAGCTAGGGAGATGACTCAGACTGCAAAGTACTTCCCTTATAAGCACAAGAGCCTGAGTTCAGTCCTCAGAACCTACCTAAGAAAAAGCCAGGCGTGACGATGGGTGTTTGTAATCCCAATGCTGGGGAGGTGGAGACAGGTAAATCCCTGGGGCTGGCTGGCTTGCCTAGCCAAATCAGCAAGTTCCAGGCCAGTGAGAGACCCTGTCTAACCAACAAGATGGATAACATGGATGATGCCCAGGGTTGCCCTCTGTCTTACACACACGCACATGCACATGCCCACATACACACACAGGCAAGGTTGAATGTCTCAGCAATCCCAATCTGGCACCGAATATCTGGAGGGTTCCTGGAGAGCCACTCATCTTCAGTCCATGTTGGAAGCCTAAAGAAGGTGTTTCTAACAACAGAGAAGGGGTCAGGAGTGGCAGCAATAATGGTAATTGTGGGGGTGAGGAGCACACATGCCACCGGGCAAATGTGAGGGTCAAAGGTCACCTTGCGAGGAGTCATTTCTCTCCTTCCACCGTGTGATTGATTCCCAGGGATTTCTGAACTCCAGCTCTCAGGTTTGGCAGCAAGTGCCTCGAGACATCTTGACAGCCCTTGTTTGGGGTTTGTTCTGAGGCAGCCTGGGTTGGTTGGTTTCCACTCTCCAGCAAGAGTGAAGGCCACATGGGCAACGTTGTCGCCTCCCATGTCTTTTTATCTGGATCCGAGGTAACACCCAGTTTAAGGAGGGGGGTTTTCCCAGTCAAGACAGTCTCCCACAGGCCAGCCTAATCCAGACAATCCCTCACTGAGACACTCTCTTCACGTGATTTGTCTCAAGGTGACAGAGCTCCCCATCACAAATGGAAAGAGGAAATAATCCCATTTTAAAGTGGGCAAGTGGTCTGAATGGGTTTATATCCAAAGAAGAAATGAGACTGCCTAATAAGAATATGAGAAAATCCACAGCTCCACTGAACCTCAGGAAATGCAAATCAAAATCACAGTGAGGGGCTAGAGAGATGGCTCAGCAGTTAGGAGCAACCAGCTGCTCTTTCAGAGGACCCAGATTCAGTTCCCAGCAACCACCACATGGTGGCTTATAACCATCTGTAAATCCAGTTCCAGAAGATCCAACACCCTCTTCCGGTCTTTGTGGGCAGTGTGCACAGACATAATGCAGACATGATACAAAACACCCATACCGTAAAATAAACAAACAAAAATTTAAATAAAAGCAAGTGAGATAGCACCATCCCAGTTAGAAGAGTATTCTGGTGCTATTTCTGTAGTAGCAAATACCCAAATACATGGGGGAGGAAAGGGTTTCTGTGGCTTACAATTTCAAATTGCAGGCTCTCACTGTGGGGAAATCAAAGGAGGAACTCAAACAGCTAGTCATATCACATCCACAGACAAGAGCAGAGAGCAAATGCACACACCCTCGCCTGCTGATGCCTCACCGCTGGCTTTCTCCTCCTACAATGTCCAGGACCCCCTGCCCTGAGAACGGTGCCACCCACAATGGGCCGGGCCCTCCTCCATCCTTTAATAATCAAGACAATGCCCATAGGCCAAGCTCATATTTTTCAGGCCATCTCAAGTTGACAGTTAGCCTTAACTAGAACAGAAGTAGAGAGCGAGTAGGAAAGGGGGGGGGTCCCAAAAGGCAATAGAGGGTACACAGCATCCGAGTACATTATGGGAGAACCACAGTGAAGTACTTTATGTTGTCCAAGTAACACACACTGCTGGTTAAAAAGAAGGCTGAGTCAGTGAGCTCGGTTGGTAAAGCGCTTACCATGCAAGTGTGAAGACCTGAGTTTGAGCCCCAGGTCCCTTGTAAAAACAAGTGCATGCTTATAATCCTCGTGATGCTGAGATGGGAAGCAGAGACAAGCAGATCCCTGAGAGGTTGCTGGCCAGCTAGTGTGGCCTGCGTGGCAAAGTCCAGGACAGTGAGAGACTTGTTTTGAAAGCAAACTGGAAAACACCTGAGGAATGATACCTAAGGTTGTCTTCTGGCCAGCACACATACATGTGCACACACGTACACAGACACATGCATGCATACACACACACTACATGCCCATATACAAAATTATTAATTTCATTAAATAAATCCAGAACCAACACATGCTGGTGAAAATGTAGGGAAACGATAACTTTTTTTTTTAACATGTAGTGTGTGCATGCGCATGTATGCATTGTGGTATACATGTTCAGGTCAGAGGATAATTTTCAGGATTCAGTTCTCTCTTTCATCATATGGGTCCCAGGGATCGCACTGCAGGCCATTGGGCAATACAAGTGCCTTTACCTGCTGAACCTTCTCATGGATCCCCAAGAAAAGGGAAGTCAGACACCCTGCAGTATGCATGAATTTACAGTCACAGTAGGAACGCCATGGACGTTAAAGGACTTGGATCAGCTGAGAGTGAGACTCCTGAGAGCCCCTCCCATCAAGTCTCGCTCTCCTCTCCACTGCACACAGCTGAAGGAAAGCCAGCCTAGCAAGGTTCTGTCTTCTCCCAGAATGCCTTTGCAATGCCTTCTGCTGTCCCAGAAAAAAAACAGATGCCCACCATCCTCTTAGGCTGATGTCTCAATTATGCCTCCAGAGGCTCCCATGCTGGAAAACTTAAAAAGGAGGACTTGTGTGTGTTTCGGGATGGGGTTTTGGGGGGTGTAGCTCATCTCTGATAGGTGAAGCTGAGCTCTCTGTCACCTCAGCCAAAACAGTGGGTCCTGGTGACCAGCCTGGGTAATCTAGAAGTCTAAAAAGTCACAGCAGATAGCTGGAAACAGCCTGCACAAGATGCATTAAGCTATCAAATGCTTGTCACATACACGGAATCCCATTAACCCCAGGATGGATTGAAATGCTAGAGAGAAGTAGCCAACTGCCTGGTGACCCTGAAGAATTGGTCCTCATTGCCACATGGAGGTTTCTGTTATGGGTCCACCCACTGGAACCGTTTCCACGCAGGCTCATCAGAGGAGATGAGATCTGACAAGATGAAGAATGGACAGCTGGCTGTGGGAAGGATGCAGCCCGGTCCATGCACACACCACGGGCACCGTTTTCTCTGAATCAGGGTAATCATCTTTGCAACCTAGAAACTATGTTATTTAGAAAATTAGGGTGAGTGTGAAAACAAAGCCGGAGTCGGGAGGGTCGAATCACTGCCAGAAAGATAAACCGGGATCCACGCTTCCATGTGGAATTGTTGGGAATTTGGATTCCCCTGGTTATTCACTTGTGTTTGAATCATTGATCAGTTCACTTTTAAATTATGTGCGTGTGTCCATGCGCACATGCGTACAGTGCCTGCCAAGGCCAGTAGAGAATGTCAAATGCAAGGTGCTTGTGAATTGCCTGATGTGGGTGCTGGGAAGAGAACTCATGTCCCCTGCAAGAGCAGCATGTGCTCTTGCCTTGTCAAGTGATGAACCATCTCTCCAGCCCCCAGTGTAAGTCATTGGGCCAATCCTTTCTCACGATCCCTCTGTAAAGAATAGAAGAAGATCAAACTATCTGCAGACTTCACAGGATAAAGGAGGATGAAGTTCCTCTTTGGCATGCCCCCATCTCTTGTAAAAACCACAACAACAGCCGGGCGGTGGTGGCGCACGCCTTTAATCCCAGCACTCGGGAGGCAGAGCCAGGCGGATCTCTGTGAGTTCGAGGCCAGCCTGGGCTACCAAGTGAGCTCCAGGAAAGGCGCAAAGCTATGCAGAGAAACCCTGTCTCGAAAAACAAAAACAAAAACAAAAACAAAAACAAAAACAAAAACAAAAAAAAAAAAAAACCACAACAACAAAAACATGTTTGTGGGGGGAAAAATCTAAAGAGTTGTAGATAGAGCTGAGCATGGTGAAGCCTTCCTGTCATCTCAGCACTCAGAGGTTGGGGCAGGAGGATTGCTGTGAGTTTGGGACCAGTCTGGGTTACAGAATGTGACCCTATCTCAAAAACAAAATTTTAGGGTCTGGCTTGGTAGCTCAGCAGGTAAAGGCATTGGCCACCAAGCTTGAGGATTTGAATTTGATCCCAGGTGCCCACACGGTGGAAGGAGAGGACCAACTCTTGAAAGTTGTCTTCTGACCTCCACATGAGTACTGTGGTGCAAACACACACATACGCACACCCACACCCACACACCCATAAATAAATGTCATTTAAAAAAAAACTAAATAGAAAAAATACTGTCTCAGCCCAAACAAGCATCCTCAGCATTTTTACACAAGGGAGAAAAAAAAAGTCTTGCATAGAAGATAAACCTCCCTGGGTTTGCTCCGAGCCTAGGAGCAAGGTTTGCCGTTTTGATCATGCTGGCTTTCATTGTCAAGGAGCTGTCTATGAATGCATGGCACACCTGCTCCATCCTCCTCTCAGACACTGCGGGAGCCAGGCTGCCAGCCCTGGGCAGCAGCAGCAGCTGTCAGTAGGCAAGAGATGACATTTCAGACCCCGGGTCCTAGGAGATACACAGGACACAGTGTTAGGCGAGCCAGAACAAAACACCACCAGAAAGAACTGTTTAAAAATTTAGAAGAGCATGTCCCCTTTATCAGCTTTGCCACAGGCTGCCTGTACCAACAGATTTCTCCAATGTGAACCTGGTCCCCGAACGGGGCCAAGAACTGAATGGGATGGGAGAGGGTCAGGGAAGTTTGCAATATCCCAGGGCAGGATCCCTCTTGCGTGGACAGTGGGGGAATGGGTTGTTTTCCAAGAGGGAGGCAAATGAAATTACCACAAGTTCAGTGAGGCTCTTTGCTTCTGGATACTAAATCCTTTAAAAGCCAGGGCTTCTCAAAATTCAACAGCTTGCAGTTCAAAGCAAGGACTGCAGAGTGCCTGGAGCAAACCACTCAGGTCCCCAGAACATACTCAATTCCAAACCTCTGCGGTTTAATGTAGAAGAAAGTCTGGGCTGGAAAAAATGGCTCAGGAGGTAAAGGTGCTTGCTGCCAATCCTGATGATCTGAGTTCAATTCCTGAGACCCATGTTAGAGAGAACTGACTCACCTAGGTTGTCCTGTGACCTCCACATGGGCACATTCCTCCTCCTAAATAAAAAGAGTAACAACAAATTACTCAGATCCAAGTAAACACACAGAAGTTTCTAGGGAGGCTAGAAGTGGGCTGCTGTCACTAGTAGAAGGCATCAGATCCTTCTCAGGGAGGCTGTCATAGGTAGCTAGGCTGGTTCATAGACAGAAGAGCATCAGTGAGGCCTGTGCTGGTTAGTCCTGTCCCCACGGTCTAGAATCCCCTGGGGAGATTTTTCTAGATCAGCTTGGAATATGGGCATATATGTGGGAGATTTGACTTGTTGATATAGGAAGACACAGCCCATTATGGGTGGCACCAACTTCCATGGAGTTATACTCTGACCTCCGTGTGCACACATTAGAGGGTCATGAACCATAGGAGTTATGAAATCAAGCTGATAGTAAGCGAGCGAGCGAGCATGTGTGCATTCATTTCTCTCTGTGCTCTTGACTGTGGATGTAATGTGATGAGCTGCTTGAGCCCCTCCTGGACGTCCGTGAAATGATGGATTGTACCTTGGGGAGCTCTAAGCTGGAATAAGCCCTTTCTCCCTGTGTTGCCTTTTGGCAGAGCATTTCCTTGCGGCAACAGAAATGGGACTAGATGGGACCCAGAGTGAAGTTTCTATTAAATAAAGGGGCTGAGATTTACCATGGTGTCAGTGTAGGAGGGAAGCAGCCTGCTGAGGAATGGCTACAGAAGACATTAGGACAGCAGCTGATGGAACTCACCAGCAGGTGGGGGTAAAGCCACTAGCCCCACAGTGACTGAGGTCACAAGCCTACAGGAGCCTGTGCTGGCCTTTGCTTTTACTGTGGCTCTTGGTTGGAGGGGAGCTAGTCCACTGTGGTGAAGACAGCATGGTGGCAGGGGTGTGAGGCAGCTGGCCGAGTTGTGTTCACAATGAGGAAGCACAGTCAGATAGTGCTGGTGCTCAGCTTACTTTCCCCTGTGTGTTCAGTCTGGGACCCCAGCCTCGGTGAGAAGACGTCACCCAGATTCAGGGTAGGCCTCCCTCCCTTCCTCTGTGAAAGCTCTCTGGAAACGCCCTGACAGACACGCCCAGATGTGGATCTCCAACTGTCGGCGTTGACAGTGAAGGTTAACCATCACACATGCTCTAAAATCAGTGTGGAAAGTGGGGCTGGAGAGATGGCTCAGCAATTAAGATCACATAATGCTCTTAGAGAGGACCCAAGTTCCATTCCTAACTTCTATGTTGGGCAGCTGTAGCTGGAAGTTTTCCTGTGTTCCACCCAATCCTCAGCCGCTCAGACCCAAGTAAACACACAGAGCCTTATATTAATTAAAACTGCTCAGCCATTAGCTCAGGCTAACTACTCACTAGCTCTTGCACTTAAACATGGCCCATTTCTGTTAATCTATATGTCGCCATGTTTTCCACATCCCATTACATGTTGCTCCCTGGACGGCGGGCTGGCATCTCCTGAATTATTCTTGTCTGCTTATCCCACCTATACTTCCTACCTGGCTAGTGGCCAATTGGTGTTTTATTAAACAGTGTACAGAAGCATTATCCCATAGAAGGCAGCTCACAATTGCCCAATATAATTTCAGGCCCAGGAGTCCTGACAATCTCTACTGGCCTCTGTGGACACTGTACACACACACACACACACACACACACACACACACACACACACACACACATACACACACACACACACACGCTTAAAAGTAATAAGAGATCAATCTTTAAAAAAATGTAAATACCAGCTTCCTTCCAACACAGGGCATACAATCTCAAAGCTGTGGCCTTTGGTGTTGAAGACAGAATTAAATATAATTCACTTTTCTCCTGTGGCTAAGCATAGATTATCTATAATTACACTCTAACAGCTGCTTTCTAATCCTCAGCAAAATGCACACTAAGTGGTGGTACAAGGATGAGTAATATGCATACATAGATAGGAAAGTGAACACAATGTCATCACCCACCTGCCTTCTGGAAACTTCCATATGAAGATGTTAAGGCAGCTTTTAGCCCTTCCCCGACATTTGTCCTAGTGTTCAGCACTGAGGAGCCAGTGAAGGTTATAAACTCTGCCAGTGGGCATCTTGTCTATATTATCTTCATATCCCTGGCAGCATTTTACTCAGAACGCTGGTCCTTGTGGTGATATTTTATTTAAATAAAGCTTGCCTAGAGATCAGAGGAAAAAGCCAGCCACTATATTAAACATAGAGGCCAGACAGTCGTAGCACACACCCTTAATCCTATCACTCAGGAGACAGAGATCTGTCTGGATCTCTGTGAGTTCAAGGCCACACTGAGAACAGAGCCAGGCATGGTGGGACATGCCTTTAATCACAGCACTAGTTAACCATAGAGGTCTGGAGGTCTATACAGACAGATAGGAATTGATAACACTGGGCAGAAAGAGGAAGTGATGTAGCTGGGTGGAGAGAGGGAAGTAAGATGGCAGGGCATTGACAGGTGTGAGTGTACAGGAAGTAGCTCTCTCTTTGGCTAAGGATTTCCTAGAGGTAAGACATGGCTGGCTTGCTCTCTGATCTCTGTTTTCACCCCACTATCTGGCTCTGAGGGTTTTAATTAATAAGACTGTTTAGTAATTTGTGTTACAGATCCTCATAGACCTGTATATGGTGATGGGTTCAATGACTGAAGGCAAATTGTTGTAAGTTAAAGGCATCAAGTTCTGGGAACACAAAGAGCAATAGAATGTTTTATGTCTGCTTAGTTGGAGCTGCTGTAGGGAAAGGAAGGAGGGGGTCTGTTTTGGATGTATGTCTTAGTTACTCTTGTGTTGCTGTGATTAAAAATACCTGGACAAGGGCTGGAGCGATGGCTCCTTGGTTGAGAGCAGATACGACTCTTGTAGAGGACCTGAGTTTGGTTCCCAGAACCCATGTTAGGTGGCTCACAACCAACTGTGACTCTAGCTCCAGGGGATCTGATATCCTCTGGCCTGCACACATGCACACAGAGACACATAAATAAAATATTCAAGATTTTTTTCCCCGAAATATCCTGATGAAAGCCATCTAAGGAAGTATGTTTGTCTTAGAGATACATTCCATCGTGGTGGGGAAGTCAAAGCCACAGGTCACGTGACAGGCATAGTCAGGAAGAAGAAAGCAATGAATGTGTGTATTCAGCTCACGTTCTCCTTTTCAGCATTCCCAGGCCAAGGAATGGTCCTGCCCACAGTCCAGATGGGGCTTCACACATCAGTTAAGCCAGTGAGGACAATCCCTCACAGACAATCACAGAGGCTAACCTTAGTCTAGAGCAGTGGTTCTCAACCTTCCTAATGCTGTGACCCTTCAATACAGTTCCTCATGTTGTAGTGACCCCCCCAACCATAAAATTATTTCATTGCTACTTTATACTTGTAATTTTGCTACTGTCATGAATCACAATGTAAATATCTGATATACAAGATATCTGATATGCAGCCCGGTAAAAGGGTTATTCAACCTCCAGAGGGGTCACAACCTACAGGTTGGGAACAACTGAACTAAATGATGCCTCAGGCATGTCAGGAGGCTTATTCCTCACATGATTCTGGATCCCATGAAAATGGCAATTAAAAATTATTAACCATCACAGTGTGGATCCAAGTCCCAAGGAACACCCAATAATGATGTTTTTAGGTTTTTGTGTCCAGAATGAAAAAAATTATACTAGAGATACATGGTTAAAAGTAGAAATAGAGATGGCTTATTAAGAAAAGGGACCAGGGGCTGGAGAGATGGTTCAGAGGTTAAGAGCACTGCTTGTTCTTCCAAAGGTCCTGAGTTCAATTCCCAGCACCCACATGGTAGCTCACAACCATCTGTAATGAGATCTAGTGCCCTCTTCTGACCTGCAGGGATATGTGCAGACAGAATACTGTATACATAACAAATAAGTAAATCTTAAAAAAAAAAAAAAATAAGTTTGCAAGAAAAGGGACCCAGGCCAGTGAGATGCATGTAACTGTAAGGACGCTTGCTAACAAGCCTAAGGACCTGAGTTCAGTCTCTTGAACTCATGTGGTAGGAGAAAACACACAAGTTGTCCTCTGACCTCCACATGCACTGTGTGGGACATGTGTAAGTATACACATATGCACATAGACACATACGCACACACACATGCAGAAAAATCAATATATTTTTAGGTGAGTGTCTTCCCAATGATCAGAGTGGGCTAGCAGAGTGGGAAAGGGGGTACCCATTCAAACATGCTGGTCCAGGAGGCTCCTGACTTGTTTACATGAAACCTGCCCCTCCCATGGACTTTTCTCAAACACACGCTGATCTGTGTAGCCCAGGTTGGGGAAGGGATTCTAGGCCCTGCCAACTGGTTCCTTCATGTGTTGATCTTAAAGTTTTATGATACTTTATTTCCTCTGCATGTGTGCACACATCCACGTCCCACAACGTGGGTGTGGAGTCAGAGGCCAGCTTGTGGAGTCAGTGTTCTCCCTCTGTCTGTGGGTCCCAGGGACTGGAACTCCTGTATGCAAACGCCACCGTCACCCACTGAGCCGCCTCTCCAGTCCTTCGCGTGTTGTGTTAATAGCCTTGAGGCCGTTGTCCCCAGTCTCCACCATAGCCCATAGAAAGCAACAGATTGGAAGCAGGAACAAGATTTTAGGTAGCAGAGGAGGAGGGAATGGAAGAAAAATGAAGGGATTTGAAGGAAGAGGGAAGACAGAGCAAATAGGACTTAAACATGCATAAAGATTACACAGGATGTTTTTTTCTAACATGGGAGCTTGATCATACATGACAATAGCATGCTGTTCCACTGGGTGGTAAAACCATAATGATTTTTAAATTGATGATAAGTTCAGGCCAGCACGATTCTCCTCGTATATAGTTTGTCTTTTAAATACAGAAACAACAACAATAAAAAAAGAAAAAGAAACGCTCTCAATCCCTGGACTCTGCTCAGTGAATCGGGCTGCTTTCAATAATGCCTTTCTTTCCTCCTCGGAATCACATGTCACTTACCAGGGTTCATTTTAATTCCTCAGCCTGTGCTAAGAGAAATGGCTTGCATCGACCCAACCGGCAGCAGCATCTAGATGTTTAGGGGTTCCCGCCACTGCGGTACTTAAATTGAGATATGTCCCAAGATCTGCATTTGTAAATCCTATTTCTGAGAAACTGTAATAAATAAAGCCGAAGATTGGAATTGAATTTTTGTAAAAAGAATTTAGGAGGGAAGCTATGAAGCATCCATCCAATTGTGGAAGAGGAGATGCATTTAAACCGGAGAAAGGGGAGACAGCTTGTCTCCCCAGCCTCGCACAAAACACTGGGGAAAGGTACCCGGGGTGGTGAGTGAACCCTTCTGGGGCAAGTGTTACCAAGAAGTCTCAAAGAAGAAAGGAATGAACAAATTAAAATATTTTCTTAGCCAGATATCTAGTTATTTTTTAAGTCATATTTTGCCAAAAAAAAAAAAAAAGGCTAAAATTTGCTTATACTTAGATGACCCAGTGGGATTATCTGTATGTGAGTTCTGCATGGAGAGATCTATCAATGTTGCTTTCTGTTGTTGCTGTTGTTATTAGTTTGTTGTCCAGTACTGGAGACAGAACCCGGGACCTCATGAATGCCATGCACCTGCTTTACCATGGAGCCCCACCCCAACACCGAGAGGTGTAGGTGGGTGTTCTGCTGTGGTGCATCCCAGCCCTCTTCTTGTTATTTTGAGGCAGTCTTGCTAAGTTGCCCAAGCAGTACTTGAACTTGCTGTGATCCCTCTGCCTCCATCACCCAAGTACCTAAAATGACTGAACTATGCCCTTGGGCCCAGCTCATTCCATGGAAATGAGTTTCAATGGACGTCAGTGACCTAATCAGGGACACAGATGGCATTTGGGAGAGACATTCCTGAGATTGCAGAAGTGGACACCCATAAGAGAAGGAGAAAACCCTCTGTGTATCAACAACCTGAGAGACCATCTTTAGGGCTAGAGTGTGAATGGGGATCCTGGAGAAGAAGATGGGGTGAGTCCCACTCTTCTCAACATCTCAGAAGATTACTGTAAAGACAGTGACATCTGTGTGTCTCACAAATACCAAGAACGTCACACAGGCTGGACATGTGGCTCAGTGCTAGAATACTCAACTCACCTGCACAGGGTCCAGGTTCCATTCCTAACACCTCCAGATGAGGTGCACATCACCACCTGATATCCTTCGGTGTTACTTAATTCCAGGAAGTGGACCCCCCCCCCCAACACACACTCTTTTCCCTAAGAATTGAGTTTACTATTCTTTTTAAACTTTCTGTGTGTGTGTGTGTGTGTGTGTGCTTGTGTTTATGTTCATGTGTGTGCCTATGGGTGTGAAGGCCAGAGGGCAACCCAGGTGTCACTCCTTAGATGTTGACCACCTCTGTTTTTTGAGACAGTCTCTTACTGACTGGAGCTCACCAAGGAGGCTAGGCTGGTTGGCCACTGGGCATGGGACCATTCTGCCTCCACCTCACCATAGCTAGGATTACAAACACAAGCTACCAGGCATGGATGTTTTCTAGGGTTGAACTCAGGTCTTCATTCTTGCACAGCAAGTACTTGACCAACTCAACAATCAACCCCAGCCCTTACATTTCTTCATTTTTTAAAAGACATTTTTTACTGTTTTTATTTGTGTATTCATATATATGACTGAATATCAAATAAGTGAAGGTGCCACAGAAGCCACACACACACACACACACACACACACGAAGGAAAAAAAGAAGAGGAAATGAAATAGATGGTATCAGAGGAACGACAGCCAGGTTCTCCCAAAGGCCTCAGCTAATAATACAAAAGTGAATAGCCTGAGTTGATATTGGACAAGCCAGGCATATTGAGATGTATTAGTTCCTTTTTCATTACTGTGACCAAATAACTGACGAGCAGCAGCTTCATGAAGGGAGGGTTTATTTTGACTCACAGTTCAGGGGTTCAGTCAATCATGGGGGGGAAGGCGTGGTGTCAGGTGTCCGAGGCAACCGGTCATGTTGCTTCCTCGGTAAGGAAATAGAGGTGAATGCTGGTGCTTGGCCACTTCCTCCTTTTTATTCAGCCCAGGGCCTCAGCCTATGCAATGGAGCCACCCAAATCCAAGGTACCTCTTCCTTCCTCGGTTAACCCAGTCTAGAAACTCCCTTATAGCCATGCCCACAGGTTTGTCTTCTAGGTGATTCCATATCCATTCAAGCTGACAGTCATATTAAATGTCATCGATAGCTTTGACTCTCAAGTCAATACAGCTTAGAGTCATGTGAGAGTAGAAGTTTCAGCTGAGTAATTGCCTGGATGAGACTGGTCTATGGGTATTGCCTGGGGGATTGTCTTGATGGTTCATTAATGTAGGAGGGTCCAGCCCACTGTGGGTGGCGCCATTCCCTAGGCAGGTGTTCATGGGTTGTACAAGCAAGCTATCTAAGCTTGACTCTATGAGTGTACCAATAAAGCAGAGTTCTTCCATGTTTCCTGACTTCAAGTTCTTGCTAGAGTTCCTGCTCTGACTTCTCTCAGTGATGGGCAATGACCTGGAAGTGTAAGCCAGATGGACCTTTTACTCCCTTAGATGCTTTTGGTCAGAGTGTTTTATCCCAGCAACAGAAAGGAAATTAGGACCTTTCTGTTAGGATGCTAAATAGGTTCAGTCATGGTTTTGGGGCTTGTGGGGAGAGCAGTGGCCTCTGGGATACCGTCTACCAATACTGATCAAGTCTCTGTGCCTCCAGGTGTGGCTCTGTGGTGGCAGCATGGAGGTCCTTCCGTGCTCAAGGGTGGCCCACATCGAGCGGAAGAAGAAACCCTATAACAGTAACATTGGCTTCTACACCAAGAGGAACGCACTCCGGGTAGCCGAGGTCTGGATGGACGACTACAAGTCTCACGTCTACATAGCGTGGAATCTGCCTCTGGAGGTAAGAACAGGCGACTTTCCCTATCAGCCTAGAACAATAAGCTTGGCTCTCTGGCAGGCCACAGACCCCCTTCATAAGCCAATGGTTCTTCCACTGCCAAGGCGCCCAGACGCTCGAGTGTTAGATCCTCTTAGCACCAGGGCAAACACAATAGTAAGGCATCAATCCACTTACAGAGACCCGCAGGTCTTGCTTGTTGCTGTGCTAATCCAAATCTTCTTACACCAGCGTTGCCTCTCCATTCTGAGCATACGCTGTGTCCAGAAGGTCTCTGCCCAGGTTTGGGCAACATGGCCATCTTCTGCTCTTACTGTGTGCCCTCCCATGGAGCCCCAGCTGCTGGTGACAAGCCCTCACTGATGGCTGGAACTCTTGTTTCCAACCTTATCTCCCTCATACATTCTGCTTGGGGTTCCAGGAGTATCTCTGGTTACTGCAGGCTCCCGGCAGGAACCCCATAGCTGTGCCCAACTTGGCGTGAATCCCACCTCTGTCTCTTTATTGATGAAATCTTCACTGAACACTTCTCTGGACTTAGAGATATTGAACAGTAAAATGGAGGTGATGGCAGGTCTTCCTTCCTTGGCTGCAACAGAACAACAGAAATACAGTTGAATGTGTATCCTCACTGGGGGATTCTAGGCAGGGGCTCTATCACTGAGCCACACCCCAGCCCCTCACTGGGGGATTCTAGGCAGGGGCTCTACAGCTGAGTCATACCCCAGCCCCTCACTGGGAGAGTCTAGGCAGGTGCTGTAACACTGAGCCATGACCTCAGCCCCTCACTGGGGGATTCTAGAGAGATGCTCTACCTCTGAGCCATTCTTCCAACCATTGTTTTTCTTTTCCTTTTGAGACAGGATCCTACTAAATTACTCAGGCTGGCCTTGAGTTCACTCTACATGCCAGACTAATCTTCAACTTTTGACCTTCCTACCTCGGCCTCCCAGGTAGCTAAACTGACCCTTGTGACCCCAGGCCTGCCACATGACAGTTGTTGACATACATCTTTAAGAACTGCTTCCTCCTCCTCAGCCCTGTGTGGTCACGGAATGCAGTGTGCCTTCACATTTATCTCTTTAGTTTATGTAGGGGAGATGATGCGACAGTGTGCATCTTACAGAGGTCAGAGAACAACTTGGGCAACTTGGTTCTCTCCTTCCACCATCCAGGTCCTGAGGAGGGACCACGGGTCATCATTTTTGGCCTCAAGCCCCTGTACCCACTGAGCCATCGTGCCAGCCCAGGCCCTCACGTAGTCTTGTTGTGTCGAGTTGAGGAACCTTGGATGGGCACTTGGTCCATCCCAGACACTTGATAAATTCTTATTGACAACAGCTCATTTCGTCTCATGACCACAAGGAGTTCTGCCTAGATTTCCTCATCTGTAGAACACAAATTGTTCACACTCACCCCACAGGGCCTCAGTGACAAACAAATGAGAGACAGGCTAGAGCTCGGGCTGTGTTAAATAGTCCACAAACGCTGGCCCGTTGTGAGCGTGCTAGGCTGCCCATTTTACAGCCATGAAACTTGGTAGTTTGGGAGGTTAACGGGACTTGCCTAAGGTCTTACACATAACTCGGGGGCAAGAATGGGAACTCAGGGTCGGAGAGATGGCTCGGTGGTTAAGAGTACGGCTGCTCTTGCCAAGGAACAGAATCCAGTTCCCAGTGCCCATTTCGGGTGGCTCATAATCACCTGTAACTCCAGCTCCAGGGAATCTGTTGCACTCTTCTGGCCACCATGGGCATTGCACTCATGTACGAATTCTCATACACATACATACATACACACACACACACACAATAAATTTTCTTAAATAAAGAATATGAGAATATGTATTGAAATTATCAGGCCAGGGCATGAACTCATAACCTTGGTGAGCCAGTGTTATGGTTATTTGTGTTTTCTAGAGAAAGATCTAGAATAATAGTTTTATCTGTCTTCTTAGTTACTGTTCCTATAAATATAAACTGTTCTAGAATAAAACACCCAAGAAAAGTAGCTTATGCAAAGAATTTTGTTGTGGTTTTGTTCTTTTCGAGACAGGATTTCTCTGTGTAGCCCTGGCTGTCTTGGAACTCGTTTTGTAGACCAGGCTGGCCTAAGACTCCCAGAGACCCCCACTTGCCTCTGCCTCCTGAGTACGGAGGTTAAGTGTGTATCACCACATCCAGTGAAGAATGGCTTATTGTGGCTCACAGTTTGAGAGCACACAGTCCATCACGGCGGGGAAGGCATGAGGCCGCTGGTCACATGACATCCACAGTCAGGAAGCAGAGAGAGAAGATGCTGGGGCTCAGGTGGCTTTCTCCTTTTCAGTCCAGGACTCCAGCCCACGGGATGGTGCTGCCCACACTCAGGGTGGGTCCTCCTGCCTCAAGGAAGCCAGTCTAGAAACTCCCTCATGGACCTGGCCAGAAGTGCTCCTCTAGATCATGTCAACTTGACAGTCGCCATTAGCTGTCACCCTTGCCCAGGGCAGTTTCCATTACAGTCTCTTCTTGGCCATGAGGACTTCAAAGGAAGTTTTTAAAAGACTAGAGGTCACACACAGTCCTGAGCCCCCCGGTGAAAACCTCATGAACACCATGTTCAAAAAGAACAGATTAGGGAGAGATTGGGATTTGTGATTTTCAGATGAAGGTTGTTCAGCCAGTAACAGTTATGCAAATATTCTATGATCCAGAAAATTTTCTAAATCTGCTTTGTGGGGGAGCATCGGGACAGTCTTACTATGGAGCCCTGGATGGCCCTGCAACTAAATCCTGAATCTGCACTGAACTAGAAACATGTCTGGTCCTCTGCTTCTGTTCCTTCCTTCCTTTCTCCTCTTTCCCATACTTCCTTCTCCTCCCTTCCACATCTGCCTTCTCCCCAACCCCACCCCAGTCTCCTCCTGTGCTTTGACAGGATCCTCCCTCCACAGCCCAGGCCGGCCTCAAATCAAGATCCTCTCCCCTCGGCTTCCCGCAGGCTGGGATGACAGGCCTGTGCCACACACCCGGCCCAAGCACTGTACAAAGCAAACACACGCACCCTGTAGATGCCGTTTCCCCTACCTACCGACTGTGACCGAGTTCTGTTTATAAACGTGCACAGTAAGAGACCAACAGCAATGTCTAAGAGTGATCAGAACAAAATACCGCGATGAAATTTACCGCAGATTTATGAATTGTTTGCTTCTGGAATTTTCCATTTAGAGTGTTTGGACCGTGATTGATCATCGGTCAGTGAAATCAAACAGCACTGAGGCACAGGTGGTTGGTTGCCTGGTTCCAGATCACTAGTCCGTAATTGTGAGTGCTGTCCTGCCGTGCTTTTAACAAATGACCGTTTTCAGCCAAGTGCGTAACCCCGACCTTGGAGAGGTGCAGGCACCAGGATCAGGAGTTCAGAGTCATTCATTGACCTTGACACGCAGCCAGTTTGAGACCAGCCTAGACTACTTGAGATCCGGTCTTTAAAAATGGAGGAGGAAAAGAAGAGGAGGAGGAAGAAGAAAGAAAGAAAAAAAAAGGGCCATTTTCAGCCAAGTATATTGGCACAGACCTATATTCCCAACACTAGAGGAGCTGAGTCAGGGAGGGTTGTGAGATCCAGGCCAGCCTGGGCTGAAGTATGATGTTGTGACTCAAACAAACAGTCAGACTAACAACCACTGACCACCTCAGTTAATCACAGCAAATATATTCAGATTCAAACAGAGTTAAGTATTGATCTCAGGCTTGTCTTGAAGGATTAATAAGTACGACATTTAAAGATTTTTTTTTATTTAAAATCCTTGGATATTGGAGAGATTGCTCAATGGGTAGAAAGCACTTACTGTGACAGAATGAGGGAGGACCTGAGTTCAAATCTCCAGCGTCTATGTAAAGCTGCCATAGCTGCTCATGCCTGTAACCCCAGCATTGAAGGGAGGATACAGGCAGATCCTAGAGCATTCTGGCCAGGGGCTTCAGCTTCAGAGAGAGCACGTCTCCAGACAAGAATAAAAAGATAAGGTTGAGAACGTAGAGGAAGACAATCCGTGTTCTCCTCTTGACCCTGCACATGCATGTATAAGCACGCACACCACACACATACACACACAAACATACATATACACATATCCATGCACACACAAACATGCATATACACACACCCCAACATACATATACACACACATATATACATATCCATGCACACACAAACATACCCCTACACACATACAATACACACACACACACACACACACACACACACGCACACACACTTAAAATCCTTATCTGCCGGCTGAAGAAGTCTCAACAGAGTAGCTTTCGCTGTTCTCAGTGCCGCCCAATCCCACCCGACTTCCCTTCTCAGCCTGGCCTGCATCCTTTGCCTCCCAGTCGTCTTGGGGCTGGGACTGAGGCTCATATTTCAGATACTTTATTTCCCCCTGTCATCATCCAGCAACCCATTACAGGTTCATTTCAATAAAAGCAGAGTGAATTATTCATCAGAACATCATCACACGGAAAATTATTTTCTCCCCTGCATATAATGAGCCTCACAGAGTGCCCACAAAGAGGGACATCACGCCTAAGTGAAAGACGAAGGAGGCCAGAAACATTTATTTTCCTGCCACCATCAAATAATTCCTGTGATAATCGTCTTGGATGATTATTGAGGGACTGTGAAAGAGAAGAGAGTAGGTTGTTGACATCCTCTGTGCCCTGGGGTCCTTAACCCCAGGGGTGATAAAGATGGAGACCTGTCTAGAGACATCGAATCTGCTGAAGCCAACCTTAGGAACACTGTGGGACCCTGGGCTGGAGATGTATCTCAGTTGGTAGGTTGTGTGCCTAGAACACACAAAGTCCTGGGTTCTTTGCTCCGTACCACATAAACCAGGTGGGGGCATGCATACTTGTCATCTCAGCACTTAAGAGGTGGAGGCAGGCGGATCAGGAGTCCAAGGTCATTAGTATATAGCAAGTGCCAGGCTAGCCTGAGCTACACATGACCCTGATACTGTCTGGGAAGAGAGTCTTAATGAGGGATTGTTTAGATCAGGTTTGCCTACAGGTATGTTGGGGCACGCGTGTGTGTGTGTGTGGGGGGGGGGTTTGTCTTGATTGTTAATGGAGGTAGAAAGACCCACCCTGGGTGGGTAACACCATTTCCGGGGCTGGACCCTGAGCTGTGTAAGAGTGAAGAAAGCTAGCAGGCCTAAGCAGCATGGGCACATTCATTTTCTTTGCCCTGTGGATGTGACTGGCCGCTTGAGTCCCTGCCCTGACTTTCCCACAATAATGGATGGTAGCCTGGAATTGTAAGCCAGATAAGCCATTTCCTTCCCCAAGTTGGCTTTTGGTCAGGACCTTTCATCACAGCAACAGAAACGCAGCTAGACCACTTCTCAAGAAAGAAAAAAACAAACAAAACCAATACAGGCTCCAACTCTCCTAGATGTGCTCTCTAAAAGTAACTCCATCTGCACAAGCCTCTGGCCAGAGTCCCATGCCGCCATTAATGCCCTTTGTCTCTCTGTTTGCAGAATCCAGGGATCGATATAGGTGACGTCTCAGAAAGGAAAGCATTAAGGAAAAGTTTGAAGTGTAAGAATTTCCAGTGGTACTTGGACCATGTCTACCCGGAAATGAGAAGATACAATAATACCATTGCATACGGGGAGGTAAGGTGGACCACGCTCAAAGGACAGCAGAGCCTTTCTCCCTTCTTCCCCTCGTGATTTGGGAGGCTCTCCACCTAGCAAGGGGATGGAGGCGGGGCTGGGGCTGTCTTCTCTGCCCAAGGGGTGATGGTTTTGAAATTGAGGGCCTCTGGGCCATGTAAGTAGAGACACTGAGCAGGAAGCGGGACATAACAGGCAGGAAGCAGAGGATATGGCTCAGTGGTAGAGCACTTGCTCAGCATTGCTCTGCCTGAGTCCCTGGGTTAAATCCCAGCAACAGACAGTCTCTCTCTCTCTCTCTCTCTCTCTCTCTCTCTCTCTCTCTCTCTCTCTCACACACACACACACACACACACACACACACACACACACACCCAAGAGGCAGGGAGCTAGGAGTGATATGCCTACCTGTAATCCCAGCAATTAGGGATGCTGAGGCAGGATGGCCATGAACATGGGCTGCATACTGAGTTCCAGACCAGTTTATATTATATAACATGACCCTGTCTCAAAAGAGAGGGGAAGGTGTGGGAGGAGGCTAGAGCCTCTGTTGATCATTGTTGTGGGCAATTGTTGTGATTAAAAAAAGAAAAGAAAAAAAAAGGAGGGGTGGAAGTCTCAGCTTTTCTGTATTGAGGTAATCTAACATTCTAAAACAGTTGGGCATGTTAACACAAGCCTTTAATCCCAGCATTTAGAAGGCAGAGGCAGGAGAATCAGGAGTTCAAGGCTCTGCTACATGGTGAGTTTGAGGCTAGCATGAACCACACAAGACTGTACCATAATAAACAAAACAAAAAACAACAACAAAAGTGTCTTCTGTGCTAATCTGGTAGACTCTGATTCTAGTAAGTTGTTGCCAGCCATGTGGCCCCTCCTAGGTCCCATTTTTTGTGTGTGTGTGTGTATAAATATGAGAGAAATCCAAGTGCTTGCTCCAGGGAGGTGCTGGGCAGAACAGTGAGCCCTGGTGGGCAGGGTCGGTAGATCAGTAGGTAACACGTGGCAGCCATTGTTAATGCATACCATTTCCGCTCTTCTTCAAAATAGAAGGATTTGAAGGAAGATCAGATGTGAAGGAGATAACAGAAAATGGGCAGGGACATGTCTTAATTGTGTCAGCTGCTCAGCTCTGTGTAAAAGAAGCCAAGGCTGGGGAGGTGGCTCAGGCAGTCGAGCACTCGCCTAGCCTGTGTGGAGCCCCGAGTTCCAGTCCCTGCACTCCATAAATCTGGTTTTGTGGGGGCATGTCTGTAATCACTCTGAGGTTTTCCTCAACTGCATAGTGAGATCAAGGCTAGCCTGGGCTACAAGGAGATCCTGTCTCAAAACCTCCCAAAAGAAAGAAATGAAACCCGTCATATTATAACGGTGATGATAACTCTAAGAATGAAAGCTGTAGGAGGAACAGCAGAGAAAACAGATAATTGATCTGAGCTCATAAAGAAATAGAACCCACACTCCAAATCTCGAAACATTCTGCCAAACTGGAAATTTATACATCACAAATCTTACAAATGAACAGTAATTTATGTAGTGTGTAGTGAGCCCTACAATTCAATTTAAATAAAATAATTGATCTAAATAACAAAAATAATTCCCCAAAGAAAAATTGACCAGATGTCTTATTTTTTTCCTATTGCTGTGAAGAGACACTATGAACAAAGCTACTTATAAAGAAAGCATTTGCCAGGCAGTGGTGGCCCACGCCTTTAATCCCAGCACTCAGAAGGCAGAGGCAGGTGGACTTCTGAGTGTGAGGCCAGCCTGGTCTACAAATCGAGTTCCAGGACAGCCAGGGCTATACAGGAAACCCTGTCTTGAAAAAAAAAAATGAAAAGAGAGAGAAGAAAAGGAATCACTTCACTGGGGGCTTGCTGATAGTTTCAGAAGGCGGGTCCATGGTCTTGAAGAGGATGAAGTCAGGATGTTCAGACTCTCCTGTCACACTGTGACACTGGGCTACTGTCCTGGGACAAACAGCAGAGACACCACTGCAGCTGTCACTCATGGGAGACCTATAACCAGTTTTTTGGGGTGGGGGGAATTTAGTTTCTTGTTTTTAAAGGTTTATTTTTATTATTTTATTTATTTGCATGCACACAAATAAATGTGTGCAGGTGCCCTCAGAGGCCAGAGAGAATCGGATATGGCTACCCTGGAACTGTAGTTCCAAAAGGTGATGAGCTACCTGGTGTGGGTGCTGAGAGCCAAACCCGGGTCCTGTGTAAGAGCAGCATGTGCTCGTAAGTGCCGAGCCATCCCTCCAGGCCCTAGCTGTTTTTCCACAGATACCGTTTTCACAGCAGTCTTGTGATCACTTCATAATTAGAAGGAAAACAAATATGTTTTTAAAAAACAATCACAGATTAAAAATGAAAAGGTGGGGTTAGAGAGGTGACCCCGTGAGTAGAAGCCCTTGTCACCAAGCCTGATGATCCCAGTTCAGCCTCCAGGACTCGGGTGATGGATGGAGAGAACTGACTCTGGCAGGGTGCCCCGACCTTCACACACACCCTGCACATACACACACAGAGTATGTTTCTGGCTGGAAGTGTTGGACAGTGAGCCCGGAGATCCAGCTGTCACTGCTTCTTCCATGCTGGGATTACAAGCATGCACCATCATGTCTTCCATCTATATTCTGGGCCTCAAACTCAAGCCGTCAAGCGTACAAGGCAAGCACGTTGCCTGAGCCATCTCCCCAACCCAGTTAGTGGTCATGTTTGCCTTTCTGGTTACTATTTTTCATGCTCTCTGCCAGGAATGACCTAAGAAACTGATCTTAAATTCCCAGAGTTAATTAAAACCAGCACTGGGGTTGGAGCCCACTTATGATTGGCCCTGACCCCACCCTCCTCTGAAAGGACTTTAAACTTGAGTTCCACATGACCCGTATTCCTGCATCCGAATGTTCCCTTAAGGGTGGGGAGATGGTTCACTTGGTAAAGTGAGTGTGATCCCCAGAACTCACGTAAACAAACAAGAACAAACGGAGGGCATGGTGAGACATACTTGTAATCCTAGCAGCATGGGGGAAGCTGAGATGGGGAGATCCCTGAGGCTCAATGGTCTGGCCTCCTTGATGAGCTTCAGGTTAGTTAGAAACCCTGTCTCAATAAACATCACCTGCTGTAGTCCTCTGGCGTCCACAGACATGTGCACCTGGACATCCATGAACAGCACATGCACAAAGTTCCCTGACACCTCCTTCTTAAATATTTATTTGTATTTTATTTCATGTGTATGGGTGTTTCTCTTACACGCACTATATGCATGCAGTGCCTGCAGAGGCCAGAAGAGGGCATTGCAGATCTTCTAGAACTGGAGTTACAGATGGTTGTTATCTGCTGTATGGGAACCAAACCTGAGTCCTCTCGAAGAGTTAAAAGTGCTCTTAACTGATGAGTCACCTCTCCAGCCCCCATCTCCTTAAACAAAAAAAAAAGCCTTATTATTTATTTATGTGTATATGTGTTTGTGTGGGAGTGGGCATGTGCATCTGAGTACAGTGCCTGTGGAGACCGGAAGAGGGTATCAGAACCCCTGGGCTGGAGTCACAAGTGGTTGTGAGCCACCAGACTTGGGTGCTGGGAACTGAACTCAGGTCCTCAGTAAGAGCAGCTCATGCTCTTAACCACTAAGCGGTTGCTGCAGTCCACTGGCATGTCCTTTAATGTGAGAGATGGAAGGGGGTGGGGGTTGGAGGTCAGGCTTTCCAGGACCCAGACACAGGGCTCCCACCCAAGATACCCACTATACGGCTTTGTCCTTCATGCTCAAGTTATTGGCTCACAGATTCAAGTGCTGATCCCTATTTGGAAAGGACTGTGTGAGGCTTCTCTATCATGAAGTCACAGTCAAGGGACACTGTGGCCGTGGCTGGGAAGCTGCATCTCTCTGAGAGGGTTTCTCATGGGAACATTTCATCTTCTCCTACAGCTTCGTAACAATAAGGCCAAGGATGTCTGCCTGGATCAGGGGCCGCTGGAGAACCACACAGCAATATTGTACCCATGCCATGGCTGGGGACCACAGGTAGGACCCCTTGTCTGACCAGGAAGAGAATAAAGTCAATAGCCCATAGGGGCCCATGGGGCTTCTGGAAATGTCTGTTGCCCATCGTTCCAAATCCTGATTTAAAAAAAAAAAAAAAAAAAAAAACTTGGATGTTTTTCTGGTTGTGTCATTAAAGAAGGTAGTTTACTGTGAGGGTTAATATTGATTGTCAATTTGACAGGATTTGGAATCACCAAAGAGACAGCCCTCTGGGCATGTCTGTGAGGGAATTTCTGGAATGGGTTAGTTGGGTTTGAAAGGCGCACACTGAATGTGGACAGCACCATTCCATGAGTTGGGGTCCCAGAATGAATACAAAGGAGAAAGCAAGCTGAGCACCAGCATCCATCATCTCTCTCTGCTTCCTGACTGTGGATGCCATGGGACCAGCTGCATCATGCTCCTGCCGCCATGCCTTCCCCGCAGTGATAAACTGTGCACCCTCAAACTGTGAGCCACAGTAAACCCTTCCATTCTCCCTTCATTTAAAAGTTGCTTTATGTCAAGTATTTTGTACTGGCAGTGGTAAAAGTAACTAATATATACAGTCACATTCATACAGATGTCAAGAGGGTCAATGTGTATGTTACATACTGAAAAGAAAATTAGGATAAGCTTTAGAGTCATTTGCTAACAGACAGATGTACCATATTGTGTCATTCAAACCAAAATTACCTACCTACAACCATGAAGAAACAACAAAGACCCCTTTTTAAAAACGTGTGTGTGTGTGTGTGTGTGTGTGTGTGTGTGTTTAGGTATGAGCACCAAGGTGTGCAGGGCAGAAGAGGGCATCAGATCCCTTGAACTTGGAGTTAAAGGTAGTTCTTAGTTGCACAACATGGGTGCTTGGAATTGAACCTGGGTCCTCAACAAGAGTAGGAACTCTCTTGCCCACTAAGCCTTCTCTCCAACCCCACAGAGACCCTTCTGAGAAGACAACTGACATGCCCGTGCTGAAAGCCCATCACTATTTTGGTGGGTAAATACTAGTACAAGAACAGAGCCCTCACCAAGAAAGAATTAAATGTTTTCAGGCTGTCAGAGAACAGAGAAGGCAGCTTGAAAGACAGCAAAGTGCCGCCGGGTGGTAGTGGCGCACACCTTTAATCCCAGCACTCGGGAGGCAGAGCCAGGCGAATCTCTGTGAGTTCGAGGCCAGCCTGGGCCACCAAGTAAAAACCAAGGCTTTCCAGGAAAGGCGCAAAGCTACACAGAGAAACCCTGTCTCAAAAAAAAAAAAAAAAAAAAAAAAAAAAAAAAAAAAAGAAAAGAAAAGAAAAAGAGCAAAGTGAAAAGTGAAGCAGAGGCAAGAAATGAACCTCCCTTGATAACCTGGCATGAGTAAGCATTGTGTGTGTGTGTGTGTGTGTGTGTGTGTGCATGCACGTGCAATCTCTGAGGGCTGAGCAGAAATTCCCTAAGACAGGGAGGAAGTATATCCCAAACACCATTAGACTTGCATTCACAGACAGAGTAAATGTTCTGTCAAGCAGCAGTCACAAAAGGCGAGTTACAAACTGGGAAAGCATTCCACTCCCCTTCCTGAAGACCCGGAGTCAGTGCTAAGTTGATGTTATTAGTTACTTTTCTCACAGCCTTGACCAAATCCTGACAAGAAACAATGTAAGAGCCAGAGAGTTGGACAGGAGAGTCCCTGGAGCTTTCTGGGCAGCCAGTCTAGCCAAATCATTGAGTTTCAGGTTTAAAGAAACCCTATCTCCAAAGACAAGGTCGAAAATAATAGAGGAAAAAGCCTGATGGTGACCTTTGGCCTCACACCTATGCACACACACTCACATGCACACACCTGCACACCTAGAAAAGTGTGTTCAATATTAGAACATTTTATCTAACACGTTCAAAGACCTCAGTTTGACACATCGCACCAGAAAAATAAAATTTTCATTAAAAACTATTTTAAAGAAGGCCTGAGTAGAGTCAGACCTGGTGGTGCATGCCTGTGATACTAGCAATTGGGGAGATCTTATAAACAATGACAAAAACCAAACAACAAGAACAACCAGGCTCTGACAAGATGGCTGGTTAATAGCAGGCTTTGGTTCCCAGCACCCATGTGTGCCAGCTCACAACTCTAGCTCCACGGGATCTGTCACCGTCTTCTGTCATCCATGGAAGACTACATTCATATATGCACATAGCCCCTCACCCCGCAGACAAATAAATATTTACAATAAAATGAAAGAATGCATCCAGGTAGAAATGACCATCCACATACTTCCTACGCCCCCCCACCCACCCACCCACCCAAGAAGGAGCCAGCGGAGTCGAGCGCCGCATTTCCTTTTCTGGTGGAAACTGACTGCCACAGCACAGTACCCGGGCTTCTGGTGTGAAATAGCTAGGCTTCATCTTTCATCCATCCCACCTCTGAGCATAATGTCCCCGCCATCTACTTGATTGCAGAATGGCACATAGACTCGGGCTTCTCATTGCCGTCACTAACCCCGCTTCAAAGGTGAACTCTCCTAACAGCATTGGCCGCGTTCTAGGAACTGATTTTGAAAGCGGGTCTGACGGTGGTGTTTTCAGTTCCTCCCGCAAGCTCTGCGTGTGTGTTTGGCACGGCTCTCCAGCTGCCGGCCAGGCTGAGCCCCTGCCCGCGCCCCCCCCATCGAAGTTCTCCCCTTCCTTCCCAAAGCTGTTCCTTCTGAAGGAGGAGTCCCCTCTCCCCGCACCAGGCACATTTGGCATCTTTTTAAACGGCTCCGTAAATACCATGGGCAGAGGCTGAATCGGGCTTCCAGACCCAGGCAACTCCCAGAAGAAAAGCTGGGTGTTCCTCGGTCATTGTTAGCTTAATTAATGGACTCTATGTTGTAATTTATTAACAGGCAGCAATTAAACAGAGATAAAATAGGCACCATGGAGGATAATTTCCTGTCTTGCAGCATGTGTTTATCAACAAGATGCAAGTAGTTCCTGGCCACTCAGAGTGCCTGCTTGCTCTGAAGTGTCTGCTGCAAGATCATTAAGACTCTCATTTTCGTCTGATTAATAATTTGAATTAGACAAAGACCTACTTTTTTCCTAGAGCCTAAATTTAAAGATTAAAAAAAAATATATGTGTGTGTGTGTGCATGCAAGTGCTCTGAGAGGCCAGAAGAAGCTGTCAGATTCCCCCTGGAGCTGGAGTTATAGGTGATTGTGAGCTGCCTGATGTGGGTGCTGGGGACCAAGTGTGTGGGAGACATTTCAGGTTCAAGTCATAGCAGTAGCCCATAGATCCCACCCCTATGCCAGGACTTGGCTCATGTCCAGGGTGGTCATAGGAAAACTCAAGAGGAGGACTAATTGACCATGAAGTTGGCATCATTTGCACCCTTCTTGGTCTTGGTGTGTGTGTGTGTGTGTGTGTGTGTGTGTGTGTGTGTGTGTGTATGTGTGTGTGTGTGTGTGTTTGCGCGTGGGCACGTGTGCACACACACGCACACACACGCACATGAATGAGTGCCTGTAGAGGCCAGAGGTCAACTTTGAGTGTCATTCCTCAGGTGCTGTCCACCCTGCTTTTGAGACAGGGTCTCTTATTGGCCTGGAGGTCACCCAGTAGACAAGGCTGCATGGATATTGAGACCTGGGGATCCTTCTATCTCCATTTCCCCAACTCTGAGATTGCAAGTGTGTACCATCACACTTGATTTATTTATGTATTTGTGTGTGTGTGTGTGTGTGTGTGTGTGTGCGTGTGCGTGTGCATGTGTGTGTGGTGGCTTGTCTGTATATGCATCACATGTATCCAGTCACACAGAGGCCAGAAGATGGCATTAGGTCCCCTGGAACTCGAGTAACAGGTAATTGTGAGCCACCTGGCATGACAGTAGTGGACTCTGGAACTTGAACTCAACTCCCCATGCTTGTACAGCAGACCAACTGGGCCATCTCCCTAGCCCCTGTCTGTCCCTTCCAGCCCAGCCAGCCTACCTTCCCCAGCCAGAGTTTCTGTTTACCCTGAGAGGCAGGTCACACTGCCCCCCGGAACCCTAGGGACTTGGTAAAAACCTCTCTGCAGATCTTCACTCTCCTATGGCATCCAGGATGTTCTCTCAAGTCTCTCCAGCTTGACCAGGATGTTCATGGAATTCACCTATGCATCAAATGTGTGGAAACTGAAAACTCCAGTTGTGAAGAAGCACCACGGACAGGACATGCCCATCCACGGTGGAATTTTAAGCTGGCTTGGTCTTATGTAGGCAAGCGTAGCTACTGGGAGTACTTAAGAGCAACAGCTTTGTCATGTTTAGAAGACAGCATTTCCCAGCTCCCCTCCCCATCCTCAGGCTCCCCCATCAATGGCTTAGTCTCATAGACACATATTCCCAGCATCTGTGACTCAACTGTGAGTCCCTCCGTTAACCACTGCCAACTGTCGAAAGAGGCTAGCATTCTGGAAGCAAGTTATGCCTGCGAGAGAGAAAAGAATTGGTTCCCATTTGAGGGGTGTCCAGCTCTGTTCTGGTGGTGGTGGGGCTTTCTGGTCAGATGGTCTTTTAGTTATTGGTCTTGTTCTTGTGTTAAAATGCCTTTAAAATTTTAAGGGAACAAGGTTTGCTTTGACTCTAGTTGAAGGGTACCAACCATCATAAAGAGGAAGACATGGTGGCCGAGGGGGCTGTGGGTGGGGGCGGCAGGGATGTAAGATTGTTTGTTCACATCTTGGTGGGTCTGGGGAAAAAAGAAGGGGAAATACCAGTGCTCCTCCTTCTCTCTTTCTCCCTCCTCCTATTTGTGATTTTTGTAGGTATTTGTGAATGGATGGGTGAGTGCATGGGTGCATGGATGGATGGATGGACGGATGGACGGATGGATGGATGGATGGACAGAAGGATGGACAGTTGGATGGACAGATGGATGGACAGATTGATAGAACAAACAGAGGGCAGCCTTAGGTGCCATTCCTCAAGGACTTGCCACCATGTTTCTTGAGACAAGGTCTCTCATTGGCCTGGAGCTCACCAAGTAGGCTAGGCTGGCCGGGGGAGATCATCTGCTTTCAAACCCCATCTTGCGTCCACTAGGATTATAGACTTTTTCATGGGTTCTGGGGATCAAACTCAGGTCCTCATGCTTGCAAGGCGAACTCTTTACCAAGTGAACCATTCCCCCACCCCACCCCACACCTGACTTTATCATTGTTCCATTTTTATTCATTCTGGGTCCCCAGCCTGTGGGTTGGTGCTGCCCACATCCATGATGGATTTTTCCCTCCTCAGTTAAACTTCCCTGGATCACCCTTACAGACACACCTAAAAGTATGCCTCATCAATGCCCTTGTCATTTAATTATTTTTACTGTGTATGTATACATGCATGCACCCGCACTCATACACAGAGGTTAGAGGCCAACCTACAGGAGTCATTCTCTCTTCCATCCAGGATTCGAACTCAGGTCCCAAGACTTGGCAGCAAACACCTTGGACAGTTGAACCACCTTGCCAGGCCCTTGGGCATTTCTGAATACAGTTGAGCTGACAATAAGACTCAACCATGCTCAGGGCCAGGTATATCCCGGTCTCCTTTGCCTGCCCTCCCTGTTGATGGGTCTTTCTCTCCCTTCTTTTCTGAGACACTCACGTTCCTTCTCTCAGTTAATCTATCACCAGAATGACACATGAGAATTCTTTTTGTCCCCTAATTAAATGTAATCTGATCTTGGACTCTGTCTTCAATGGCTTCATCTTGGAAGTGATGCATCATATAAATGCCTTGTCATTATGATGCATTGTGCCAATAAGACATTCACACACTGATGGAATGACATGGCCCGATGAGCTATTAGCCCAGGGAAGGCAAAGGCAGAAGGGAATGACAGCAAGGTGGCTGTTGCTGTTCAAATACAATCCTGTGAATGCTGAGGGCAGGAGACAGAGCCATGGAGATCTTTCCCAAAGAAAGATGTTTTTGCACAGAAAGTAGCCTTGTGATTCCAGGAATATGCTTCTACTATTTGGTAGTAATAGATGTCCCTTTTGCCTGGGACATGCCCACTTTATGCTGGCTTCATTTTTAAAGAACATTTAGTTCATTTTAATTGTGTATATGGATGTGGGTCTATGCATGTGAGTGCAATTGCCTTTGACGGCCAGAAGGGGGTGCCAGATCCCCTGAAGCTGACTGGCAGTTGTGAGAGGCCTGACATGGGTGCTGGGAACCACACTCAGGTGCTCGGGTCCTCTGTAAGAGCAACCACTGAACCATATCCCCAGCCCTGTTAGCTTCATATTTAAAAATGCATGTTATCTCAGTTTTTATATAATTACATCTTAAAATTTTTTTTCCAAATAAAATGTAGTCTTTGTGGGGTTGTGTGTGTGTGTATGTTCCTGTGTATAAAGGAGCATTTACGTGTGGGAGTGTGCATGGACGTGTACACAAATGCAATGTGGAGCCAGGGATCAGCCTTAGATGCCGTCTACCTTATGTTTTGGGGACTGGGACGCTCACTGGTCTGGAATACACCAAATAGGCTAGACTGGTAGACAGGGATCCTCCCATCTCCACATCCCCAGCTCTGAGATTATAAGTCTAGACCACCATGCCTAGCTTTTTTGTGCGTGGATTCTGGGGACGGAATGCAGGAATGCTCATGCTTGCAAAGCAAGAACTTTACCGAGTCATCTCCCCAGCCCTAAAATGTCCTCAAGGCAGAAACCCCAAGGCAGGAGCAGATGCAGAGGCCATGGAGGGGTGCTGCCTAGCAGCTTGCTCCCCCAGGATTGCTTGGTTTATTTTCTTATAAACCCCAGGACCAACAGCCAAGTAAGGGAAGTTGCCACTCATCTTTTTCGTCATTGCTATTGCTTGATTGACTTTTTGGGGTTTGTTTGTTCTGTTCTGTTTTATCTGAGACAGGGTCTGGGCAATGCACCCTCAGATTGCAGGTGGCTCCTCTTGCCTCAGCCTCTAAAGCGGTGCCATGGCCAGTGAGCCCCAACCCCAGCCTCACACTGGGGGATGGATTCTAGGCAAGTACCATAACCACTGAACCACACTTTCAACCTCCAGTTTAACTTTTTCTTTCGAAATCAGGTCTAAGGCTAGCTGTGAAATCGCTCATTATAGCCTCGGCTCCTCTGGAACTTGAACCTGACCCAGACTCCTGAGTTGGTAGGATCCAACCAAGCCCTTATCTGTGCAAGGATCCTTTCCAAAGACCTTGTTCATTCAAAATTGAAAGAATCAGAGTGGGTCCTGAAAAGGTTGGTGCTGCTCCGTTAAGCCAATGGGTTCCCACCAGAGGAGGCCATAGGATGAAAAACACGGCCACAGCCTGTAATCCCAGCACGTGGCACACAAAGACAGAGATTCCCCCAGGACACAGTGTTGAGCTCAGATAACCAAATCGGTGAGCTCTGGGTTCGTCAGTGACCCTGCTCAGTATAAAGTGGAGAGCAGCTGAGGAAGACCCCCAGCATCAATCTCTGGCCTCCACACGCACGCACCCACAGATGTGCCACAAACACGTAAACATACATACACATGAAAAATGAAAACCAGAGCATCCAGGAGGAATAGAGAGGGAGCTGGCAGGTGCATAATAGTAGGTGCAACAGGGATCCAGTGCCCAGTCAGCCCACATAGGTGGCCTACAGCACCCAATGAGGGAGTCATTGGAGGTACTCTGCTGTCCTGCAGGGCTGGTGAAGCACATGGGACATCAGCTTGTGGATAGGGGACTTTGGGACAGGGCAAGCAAGAAACTTAGCATCCACATGCCGCTAGGAATGTTAGAGCCAGGAAACACTAAACACACGAGGCCACACTGACATCCGTGCAGATAATAAATAAATAAGTCAATAAATAAATAATAAAGTCTGGTGAAATATAAGAAAGGCTGCAGTTCTCCGGTGGTATACACTGTTGTTTTATGCTCAACCCACATCTCAATGGCAGCCCGTGTAGAAGGTTCCTGTCCACTGCTAGCCTGCCACCTCCTCTTCAGCTCAGGAGAGGCTCTGGAGGAACATCTCAGCGGTCACAAGAGTCCTGGCTGCTCTTGCAATGGACCCGAACTCAATTCCTAGCATCCGTGTCAGGTTACAACTGCTTATAACTCCAGCTCCAGGCAATCTGATGTCCCCCTATTTTGGCCTCTGAGGGCACTGCACTCAGGTGCACACACACATGCACATTCTTTAGCAAAAGAAAAGTGCCGGAACAACCTTTCTATATTCAGGATGGTCACAACCGAAGGAAGCCATTCTTAATTACATCTCAGGTGAGCACTAGGCGAGCGCAGCGGCTGAAGGAGCAGGTTGGAGTCACCAGAACACACCCCCTGTCTCCTGACCAGAAGGTACACAAACTTCACTCCTCACTGAGCCTGGCTTTCCATGCTGACTGTGCCTGATTTTTAAAGTGATGAGAGAGCCCCTTAATGGCCAAGGCTTCGAGAGCCATGTTTTTATCGGCCATTTAATGGATTTTTCAATGCGTTCCAGAGTCATTTCGCAATTATTGTCAGATTTTTGTTTATCTGGCTGTAACCTGAATATTTCGATTCTCCCTCAAGGCTGTTAAATCTGGGTTAATAGTTGTGAGTGTCTCTTAGATCATCTCAACTAGAAAATGCTTTTCCCTTCTAAATGAGAATTAATTGTATTTGATGGTGGAGGTTTCATTTTTCCTCATGCATTAGGGTTGTGGCTAATGGTGTTCATTTCTTCTCCTGGGCCCGGCAGGCAAATCTAGAGTGATCCTTCCCCATTCAAAGGTATTTAGCCAGCCTTGGCCCTTTCTAACATACATTTTCTTGTTTCTCATGGCTTTCAAAAATGGGTGGGATGTTGTTAGCCTAAAACCTACCAGGGCTGGGGAGATGACTGGGTCTTTGGCATGCAAGGCTGAGGACCTGAGTTCAATCCCCAGCACACATGCAAAAAAAAAAAAAAAAAAAAAAGCCAGGTATGGTAGTTCATGGTTTTAGTTTCAGTACCATCAATGTCGATGTAAGGAGATCCATGGAGCTCATTGGCCAGACATTCTTGCCTAATTAGAGCTGTGAACATGAGAATCCAATCTCAGTAAGGTGGACCGCACCTGAGGATGAACACCCTAGGTTGACCTCCGGCTTCTACATGCACATGCAGACAGAGACAGTATGGTTATATTTGTGGCGTAATGGCTGCAAAGTGAAGCAAAGGGATCCAAGACCAGAGGAACTGAGAAAAGGCAAGAGAAGACAGAATTCAGTGAACTGGGAGAGACTGTCTAAACCAAATGCAAATAAAGGCACCCAGGGCCCAGGACCTGGGGCAAGAGACTGATGGTGAGTACTGCAGGTATGGACAAGATGCTGGCTATCAGTCTCGTGAGATGACTCTAACGCCGACGGAGACCTAGGCCTTTGGGATGGGAGTCTGAGTGGGTGTGCTCAGTGGGCCCCTGTCATGGCCTCAGACAGTGGTCACTAAAGGCATAGGCAGAGCCTATAGTTGAGTGTGACCATGAAATCCCAGGTGAGTGACGGGTCAGAGAAATTGTCTAAACGACAACTCTGCACAAATGGTAAAAACTCTGGCAGAGGGATGTAAAAATAAATAAATAAAAGAACAAGGGCCACCAAGACGGCACAGTAGGTAGAGGTGGTTACAGCGAGCCTAACAACCTAAGTTCCATCCGCAGGACCCACAGGGTGGAAGGGGAGAGCTGGATCCCACAAGTTGTCCTCTGACCTCTTCCAGTCACACCCCTCCGCACACACATGCACACACACAGAGACAAAATGCTTGAGAAGACAACCAAAGGCATACAAGAGCTATCCACTGAAAACGGTAACACATAGAAAGGCATTACAGCCCTGGGGGGGGGGAGACCTGGTGTGCATGGAATAGAAGAACAAATGCTATGAACGTGGCAGCCCTCCCCCAAGCCAGTGCTCAGGTGCGGTGCAATCATGTCAGAATTCCATCTACCTTTTTTTTCCCCCCTAGAAATTGAAAATGCAATTCTAAAATTGATTTGAAAACACAGGAGAGGCAGCATAGACAAAACAGTGTTGATTGCGAAGAATTAAACTGAAAACATGCACTCTGGTGCTAAACCTCGCTACAGAGCTACAGTGATCCACTCTGCGAGGGCCAGGGAAGTGGGCCAGAGGTTAAAGGAAGTGGAGACCAGGGTCAGGGCCCCAGAACCCCACACAAATGCCAAGTGGACATGGTGACCCGTTTGTAATTCCAGCCTCAGCAGGCAGAGACAAGGGGATTTTCAATAGCAGGCAAGCTAGCAAGACTAGCCACATGAGGCTTTGACTGACAGACCCTGCCTCAGTGATTAAAATGAAATGCAATCAAGAAAGACTCCTAACATCAACACCAGGCCTCCACATGTGTGCACATACCTTCAAGCACACCCTATACATGCAAAAGCATTCATACATATGCACACACCACACACGTACACACACGCAGGAGGGGGTATAATAATGGAAGAAAGACCCAGAGATCAATGGAATAGCATTGAAAGCCCCTAAACAAATCGTCACATTCACAGTCAACTGATTTCTGACAAGGGTGACAGGAGAGTCTTTTCAAGAAATGATACTGAGACAACTAGATACCCACATGAAAAAGAGCGGATTTGGCCACTTCCCTTAGATCATCTAGAAAAAGAGCTCAATGTGGATCAAAGCCCTAGCTAAATATAAGAGCGAAAGCGATGAAAGTCCCCAACAGCACAGGCCGGGATAAATGTTCCTGACCTTGGCGTTGTCGGCGGTTTCTTAGCTACATCAAAAGTGCAAACAAACAGAGGGAAAAAAACAGATTATTATCAAAATTAAAGACGCTGTGTGCTTCAAAGGACACTGTCAATACAGCGAGGAGCTCACAGGGTGGTGTAAAGCATTCAGTAGTAAAAGGCTCTAGTGTCCAGATGTGTGAAGAAATTTTGCATCTCATGGAAGAAAGGGAGAGAGGAGAGGAGGGGGAGAGGGAAAGAGAAATGAAGAAATGGGAGGCAGAGAGGGAGGAAGGAAAGAGGAGGGAGGGAGGAAGGGAGGGAGGGAGGGAGGGAGGGAGGGAGGGAGGGAGGGAGGGAGGGAGGGAGGGAAGATGGCTTGGTAGGTTAAGGCACTTGCTGCCACATCTGGCTAATTGTGTTCAATCCCAGGACCCACATGTGGGAGGAGAGAGCCTGCTCCTGAAAGTGGCCCTTTGACCTCCACTTACACACACACACACACACACACACACACACACACACACACACACACACACAGAGAGAAATGAAGAAATAAGGAAAAATTGGACAACTTGTTTTTAAAAGCAGACAAAGGTCCCCTACATGGGCATGTTCCCAAGGAAGTTATGAAAGAGCCAATATGATGATGTTTAACACCACTAATCATCAGAGAAATGCAAGTCAAAACCACAGTGGTCAATTCTCCCTCTCCAGGATGGCTAAAATAAAAATCAAAGCTGGCAATCACAAGATTGGGCCAGAATGTGGGAAGTAGGTACCTCAATTTGTTAATGCAAGTGTAAAATGGTGTAGTCACTTTGGAAGACAAATTGACAGTTACCAAGAGAGTACACACCAAGTTGCCATATGACCTCAGATGAGCTATAGGTATGTACCTGAGAAAAGTGAAAAATTGTGGTATGTGTCTTTTTGGGGAGACATGAGCAGATGCTACTCATCCCAGATAGGGCTCAGACAAGAAATCAAAGAAATGCTTAGCAAACCAGTAAATCTTTGGGAGTTACTGATGGGATCGCAGATGAGTGGCTGCTGGCGGGAACAAGGATGGCACACTCAGCTGCCTGTGTGATGACTCATGAAATCACTGTGTACAAACAACAGGCAGCTCAGCTGCCCAGAATCCTTTTTTTCTCCATCATCTATTACTGTTCATTCCCTGCCCCCCATAGGAGTCTCGTAAATTTCAGGAGCTTCCTGGAATTTCTCCTTTTGTTTACTTCCTGAGTCCTAAGGAACTTCCTTGGGAGGAAGGAATGTTTTCAGTTGGGAGGAAATTGCTGCACAACATGCAAACATAAACATGCATGTGCACGCGCACACACACACACACACACACACACACACACACACACACACACACACACACGATGACGTTCCATGCCAGCGTGAGTCACAGTGCCCAGGTGGCAACAACCCAAATGCTATTAGGCAGTATGCGAAGGCAAAAACATGTGGCTTCATCACAGCTGGAAAAGAGGGACCCGAGTGCATGAATCCACGTGTACCCAAGAACAAGAGAGGAATGAGTTGGGGCTGGAACAATTAGAGAAGACAGGGAGGAAGGGAGTGAGTCACACAGAGGGCTTGACTTGGAAAGCTGAAGCCAGAACATTCCGGAGGAAGGCCGATGAGCATTCTGTCCAAGCAGGAACTACCTGAAGCAATGCCTTGGAAGCAGGAAATTAGGACATGAGAAATGTAGGGAAGAAGTCATCGCAGTAGGCAGACTACACCAAGATAGCTCCCAACCTGGACCTGAGAATTTTGTTTGATAGCAGTTCCTGGGTTCACTACTCTCCTACCTTGCAACAGAAGAGTAGACATGGGATCTGTCCATCCATGTCACTTTTCTCACCTCTGTTATAGAAATACCAGCCACAAACACTTTAGGAGGATCCGTTTTGACTCATGGTTTCAGAGGGTCTTAGGGCATCACGGCAGGGCAAGCATGGTGGAACAGTTCACATCCTGGCAAATGGTGCATGTGGAGACTGTCTACTTCATGTCTGACCATAACCCAGCATGAGATGGCAAAGAGCCAGGGATAAAAGAGATGCAAAGATGTCTCCCATTGACTTGCTTACTTCCTCCAGCAATGCCCTACCCCCTAAATATTTGACAACCTCCAAAAATGGTCTCACAAGTAGGGGACCAAAACTGCACAACATGAACCCATGAGTCATTTCACTCAACTGTAACATCTATCATCTCTCAGATCATGGAGATCTTGAAAGACTCTAGATACTGGCCCATAAATGCAGAAGAACTCAGTATGTAGATGTGAAAATCCCACCAAGGCTCATCTATCCTTCACCATCTACTTGACACAGCCTAGAGTCAGCTGAGAAGGGAGTCTCAATTGAGGATTGCCCATATTACATTGGCTTGTGGGAGACTGTTAATAAATGTAGGAGGTCCCAGCCCACTGTGGGCAACACCATTCCCTGGGCTATAGGAGAAAGCTAACTAAGCATGGACCTATGAGCAGTCCAGAAAGGAGAATTATTCCATGGTTTCTGCTTCAAGTTCTTGAGTTTCTGCCTTACTTCCCTCAGTGATGGACTGTGACCTGGAAGTATAAGATGAAATAAACTCTGTCTTCCTCTAAGTTGCTTTTTTGATTGTTTTCCTAAGACAGGGTTTCTCTGTGTAACCGTTTTGGTAGTCCTGGAACTCGCTTTGTAGACCAGGCTGGCCTCAAACTTCTGAGATCCGCCTGCCTCTGCCTCCCAAGTGCTAGAATTAAAGGTGTGTGCCGCCACCACCACCTGGCTCCCTAAGTTGCTTTTGGTCAGGTTTGTTTTGTTTTTTTCCCAGCAGCAGAAATAGAAGTAGAACACAGCCCCCTTCTCTGCCCGCTCTGGTGCCAACCTGATGTGGGCTAGTATCAGCTTTTCACTGATTTCCAATGGTTTTTCACACCCTAGCGGGCCTCAGAAAGGAACCCCTAATTCCAAACAGCATTAAGCTCTGCTCTTTAAACATCTGGGTCACAGATATGCTCAGTTAATTAATGTTCTTAGCACTGCTCATTTGCCTGCTGGATAATAGATTGATTCATAATTTCAATAAGCAGCTGTGTATATCTTTGCCTGGAACATAAAGACAGCCTGCCGTCATTCATCAATTTGCATTTGGGTGAATTGAAACATACTCAGGGCAACATTGTTTGGGGAGGGGCAGGGAGGGCTTCTGAGTTTCTTACCATTTTGCCGCAAACAATTACTCTGATTTGGAACTAATTTGCCTGTAGAGCACACATTCATGGCATCTCTCTCAAGGACACTTCATAAGCTCGCTATCACATGTTCAAGGGGAGCAGGAAGGCTCCCTTGAGAAGATCGGAGCCGAGGGCTTCTGAGTAGCTTTCACCAAAAGATGAGGATCCCTCCAGAAAATCTTATCACCAGAGAAGAGTCACTCCTGATCCTGAGCAGGGCCCTTGGTGTGTTGGTTCCTTTGCTCACTGCCGAGACAAGAACATCTGACAGCAAGACTTGAAGAAAGGGCCCATCAGGGCTCACAGCCTAAGGTGCAGTCACGCTGGCAATTGTTCAATAACAGCATGGAATCTGAAGTTAGGAGGCAGAGAGAGATGAGCGCTGGTGCTCAGCTCACTCGCTCCTTTCCATTCAAGCCAGGACCCCAGCCTAGGGAATGGTGCCACCCACACCTAAGGTGTGTCTTCCCACCTCAGTTACCTCATAGAAAAACCCTCAAGGGCTTCGTGTTCTAGGTGACTCTAGATCCTGTCAATGGGGTGATCAACATTAATCATCATGTCCTACTATCTTCTTGGTTGATTCCTAAGCAGGACTTCCCGGGCTCTGTGGAAGGTTCAGTGCTTTTCTGAAAGCCTAAAAGTCATTTCTGTCTAGCTGCAGGGTCAGGGAGGGCGGTTAGGAGGAGAAGAAAGGGAGGAAGGAGGGAGGGAGGGAAGGATAGAGGAGTTGTGATGTGGTGTGTCCATGTCCAGGCTCAGCTAGCCCACGGCCCTCCTAGAGCCGGCTGTCCTATGTGTTAGACATTCCGAAGCAACTGGAACAGACAGAAAGCTGAGGTAAAGCTGAGGACCTGAGCCGTGGTGCCCCTTACAGCCTCACCTTTCCCTCTCTCTTGCAACTCTTACCCCTCCACAGCTCGCCCGCTATACCAAGGAAGGCTTCCTGCACCTGGGTGCTCTGGGGACCACCACCCTCCTCCCTGACACCCGCTGCCTGGTGGACAACTCCAAGAGTCGGTTGCCGCAGCTCTTGGACTGTGACAAGGTCAAGAGCAGCTTGTACAAGCGGTGGAACTTCATCCAGGTGAGCTCTGTGGGGGAAAGGGCTAAGGGAGGAGCAAGATGCTACCAGCCACTGGGAAAGAGGGGTAATGGTGTGATGTCCCCAAGGCTCCCCACACGGTGCCACTGAGGAGCCAGTTCTACCAGCCCTGGGACAAGCTCACAGACCTAATTCCAGGACTGGATGAAGGATTTCCGTCAGAAGTAGCCTGCCTGACTCCATCATTAGTGTTGGGACTGCTTAAGATAAATCCATAGAGAGGATTCCTGAACGCTGCTATGCACTCTCAATCAGGATTGAGAAAGTCAGACCTCAGATCCCACTGGAAATTTCTGTGTATGTACACACGCCTGTGTATGCAGGTGCACATGTACATCTATGTGGAGGTCAGAGAGGAACCTTCATGTACCAACTACCTTTATTTTTTAAGATTTTATTTCTATTTTCAATTGTGTGTGTACACATGAGTGCAGTGCTCACAGAGGCCACAAGGGGGTGCCAGATCCTCTGGAGCTGAAGTTACAGATGGTGGGAGCTGCCCAGTGGGTGGGCTGGGAATTGAACTTGGATCCTCGGCAAGTGCAGCAAGTGCTGTTAACAGCAGAGCCGTGTCTCCAACCCCTCCAGCCCCTCCAGCCCCTCCAGCCCCTCCCTTGGAGGGTTTTGTTTTGTAGTTGTTTTTGAGACAGAGCTCTCACTGGCTTGGAACTTGCCAAGTAGGCTAGGCTACCTAGGCACTGAGCTCCAGGGATCCTCCTGTCTGCCTCCACGGGACTGGGATTTCAAATGCACATCACTGTGCCTAGCTTTCTTTTAAATGTAAGTTTTGGGAATCAAACTCGGGTCTGCGTGCTTACTTAGCAAACGTGTACACACACACACACACACACACGTAGTTATAAGAAGACAATTTGAAGGAGTTAGTTCTTCTCTTCCAAGATGAAACTCGGGTCATCAGGCTTGGCAAGCTATCTCACTGTCCTGACCCCAGGAAATTGCTACCCTGACTCAGTCACCACCAATTTCCCCCACCTGGTTTAGCTACTCACACCAGGTGGCCCTCAGGGTCCCTTCCACTATGGGAGAATGTGGGTGGGATGTGTTCCCTCATGAGAAGCCACAACTACAAGAGCTGTGGTGAAGCCAGTCTGCCTCTCTCCTTGTGTCTTTCCTTTCTTCCCTCCCAGAATGGAGCAATCATGAATAAGGGCACAGGGCGCTGCCTGGAGGTGGAGAACCGGGGCCTGGCTGGCATTGACCTCATCCTCCGAAGCTGTACGGGACAGAGGTGGACGATCAAGAATTCCATCAAGTAGCTGGAAAAAACGAGGGCACGTGGAGCCCAGACCCAGGACAGGGCCTGGCTATCCTCGGAACCAGCCACCTGGTGGAGAGACAGCAGGCGCCCAGAGGGTGCTCAGTGGACCTCCCAGCGCCCCTCCAGGGCAGCCCTGGATAAAGATGCTACGTCCCTCTCAGGCATTCAGCCTGTGCACTTTGAAGATCTCCCCTCACTCTTGTCTGGGAGACCAGGAGCTACATCTTCTGGGTACCAGGGGGCAAGACTGCTCTTACCTCTCGACCATATCATCTCCCACCCAGCACCAGCAGCTGGGCCTGGCAGGTTCTCTCTCTCCCTCTCCCTCTCCCAATCCCTCCTTCCTCTTTCGCTCCCTCCCTCTATCCCTCCCTCCCTTTCTCTCCTCATTCTTTGCTGCAGCTGCTTGTGAAACTCACCCTGGCCCTCCAAGAAATGGAGGGACACGGAGGGCTTTAGCCACATCCTAGCTCCCTCTTGGAGAAGGAGGAAGCAGTGAGACCCCAAGACTTCATTTCTCCTGAGGACACTTTGGCCCGGGTGCCTGTTTGTATGCCAAGGCAGCCACCATCCAGACCTAACCAGCAGGGTGGCTTTGGGACAACAGTTCTGGACTCCTCTGGATTCTTCTTGAGGTTCCCTGACTCAGCCACCTGGAGTCCTAAATAGGAACAGTACCTGCCTGTTTCTAGAGGTTGTCAAAGTCAGCTAAGCATGCAGGATGCTCTCAGTACCTGGTCAGTACAGCCAGGGACAAGGTGTCCTGGTCTCACGGAGCAGCAAGGGTCTTCCATGCAGGACATAAGGGCTGAAGAATCAGCCTAGCAAAGGGCACAGGGCCCTCCACGATGCTTAGCGCTCAGTTCGTATCACCCCCATGCTCTGCTGACTGATGGGGGACAGAAGCAGCAGTTTCCTCTTGTAAGAGTGATTGCTTCTTTCCAATTGCCCTCTGGTTAGGGTGCACTTATAAATCAGAGTTAATATATGGATGTGTCTGCATGCACGGGAAAGCAAGAGTGTGCCTGTCTGGGTGATGTGTGTGACCGAGTGCTGTGCTTGTGTGCCTAAGCGTGTGAGTGTGCTAGAGAAAAAGTAGCTGTGTGTGGTCTTGGGCTTGTGGCTTCATTGCTCACTGGATGGGGATAAGGATACCTAGAAGTTTGAGGGGTGGGGGTGGACCCATGTCCCTGGATCACTGGCCCAGAGGACATGTCTGGGTCTTGCCTGCTAGGGTATGCCTTCTCTGTCTCCCCATCCCCATCCACTACTGTCCTTGGCCAACTCCTGCCCAGAGCCAAACCCTGTAGGTGCCCAGTGTGGGATCTGGTGTCTCATTTGGTGGTTTCTCTATTGGTGATCATCCCTCGTCCCATCTCCCCTCCTTGTGAAATAAACATGTTAGCAATCCCACAACGCAAACTTCAGCCTCATCTGCCTTTTGGTTTTTGTATTGTTGTTTGCTTTTGTTATTTTTGCACTTGGGGATCAAATCCAACTCAAGCACTCTACCATCAAACTACATGTCCTCAGCCTGTAGACTTGATTCTTCCCATGCCCAGTGACAATTCCTGAGACATCGTAGAGGGTTTCTTTGGTTTAGAGGCAGTTGAAGTTTGGTTTGTTTTGCAATAAAGCCTTACTCTATAGGCTAGAGATAAAATACTCTGACAAAAAAGCATGTTAGGTGAGGGAATGTGTATGTGGCTCCCAGTTCCAGGTTACAAGGCATCATTTTAGCGAAGTCAAAGCAGGAATTTGAAGCAGCTGATCACCTTTATGTCCACAGTCAAAATCAGAGAGAAGTGAATGCATGTGTACTTGTGCTAAATGTAGTTTCTCCACTTTCATATAGTTCTGGACCCCCTGCCTAGGGAATGATGTTGCCCACAGTTGCCTGGGTCTTCCCACATCAATTAAGATAATCCTCACCGACTTTCCCACAGTACAATCAAGTGAAGACAGTTCCTACTGAGACTCTCTTCCTACGTTGTGTCGAGGTGACAGCTGAAGCTAGTCATCATTGCCAACGTGCCGGTCAGGGTTTGGTCTTCTGAGAGGTAAATGAATAAACAAATCCTCACAGGCTAGGGTTGAGATGAAGCCTACCTGCTCATACACATAACATCTATTCAGACCTGGACAGAACTTGACATTTGACACTGACTCATCCGCCCCTTTGCTGCCCTCAGGTTAAGAAGGTCAAGTTGTTGAGAAAGCTGGAAGCCTGGTGCTGCAGACCTGGCCTGGTGCTTCATACCTCCCCTTCTATTACCTCCAGCAACTGCCACTGTTGGTGCACACGGCACCTCCTGGGTGCTCAGAGAGAAGTCGAATCCTACAAGATGCCCTGTGACAGTAAGGGTGGGGCCCATGTCATGTCCCTTTTATAGGAAGAAACCAGGAAGGACCATCATAGTTAAAGTATAGACAGAGAGACAGACACAAAAAGAGACGTAGACAGATGTGGATGCAGAGGTAGACATAGATACCAGTTGCCATGTTCCTAGCGTGTCCTTTGAGACCTGGGCTCTGACATCATACTGCTAGAAGATGTTTATCCTCAGTTGTCATTGTAAGTACCATAGTCTGCTGTGGAATAATGCTTTTGTACACTGGCTTAATAAAATGCTGATTGGCCGGTAGCCAGGCAGGATAAGAAGACAAGGAGAATTCTGGGAAGAGAAAGGCTGAGTCAGGAGATGCCAGCCCACCATCCAGGGAGCAGCATGTAATGGCACACAGGTAAAGCCACAGAATATGTGCTGACATACAGATGAACAGAAATGGGCTGAGTTTAAGTTGCAAGAGCTAGTCAGTAGTTAGCCTGACCTAGTGGCCAAGCAGTTTTAATTAATAGAAGCCTCTGTGTGTTTACTTGGGGGACACAAGTGGGAGAGATTTGTCCCGACCACCAGCAGGCTGGGACATAGGAAAATTTCCAGCTACAATAGTCTCAGGGTAACTGAGGGACAAACAGCTTGAGAACTTTGGGTCCAGGGAGCCATAGAGAAAGGGAGGAGAGAGTTGGCAGGCTAGAGAACATGCAAGCTGCATTCGGGCTATTGTACAAACCTCCCGAGGTTGCGTTCCTGTGGGACAGAATGGCTCGTGTCCAGGAACTTCTGTGCCATGAAGCATCAGGACAGGATATCTGTCTGACTTGTCGTGTGGTGGTGAATTCTGGGTTTGGTTTCGGGAGGTTAACTCCCTATGGACAGCAGCACCCAGGCTTTAAATCTGAGCATTGGTCCCAGGGTCCAGGAGCTGAGATGGCCATTCCCAGAAGCACTATAGGTCATCACTTTCCCTATGGTTCTACCTGGTGACATAGGTTGATAGTGACTGGAAGCCAAGGAAGAAAGGAGGAATTGGTGAAGGTAGGGATGGGGAGAGAAGTGAAAACCTGGCTGAAGGGGATTGGCGTGTGAAATGCCCCCTGTAAGTTCACGTGTCTGAACACTTGGTCCACGGAAGGTTGTGAACCCTTTGGGAGGTGAGACCTTGCTAGAGGGCATGAGTCACTGGGGATGGACGGGCTTTTGTCTTTATTGGAGTGTATGTATGCACACCCATGTTTGCGTGTGAGTGTGCAGAGGTCAGAGGACAATCTTAGGCGTTAGTCCTTACCTTCTACCATGTTTGAGGGAGCGCCTCTCGCTGTTCACCACTGCATGTGCCAGGGTATCTGGCATGTGAACTTCTGGGAACTCTCCTGCCTCTGCTTCCCATCTCACCGTGGGAGTGCTGGGATTACAGACATGTGCTACCACAGCCAGCTTTACATGGGTTTGGGGGGGGGTCTTATACAGCATTAGCTATCTCCCCAGCCCTGCAATTTTTTTTTCCTGAGACAGGGTTTCTCTGTGTAGCCCTGGCTGTCCTGGAACTCTCTCTGTAGACCAAGCTGGCCTCGAACTCAGAGATCTGCCTGCCTCTGCCTCCAGAGAGCTGGGATTAAAGGCGTGCGCCACCAGGCCCTGCTAGACCTGCAATTCTTATGGTGCAAGACTTCCGCTCAACTCTCAGCTTCTAGACTATGGCTGCGATATGCCCAGGCAGCTCACAACCCTGCATCCCTTCTCACACCATGAGCCAACATTGTTCTTACCCAGGTGTTTTCTTGTCCAGAAGCGAAGTTGGCAACACAGAGCCCTGCGGATACCTTTGGTCCCAAGTCCTTTGGGAGCGTTGGGCGGTCCCGGCAAGGCCATTTTGCCCAGTAACAGCAGAGCAGCAAGCTCCAAGCATTCAGTTCAAAGAAAGCATGTGGTCTTTCACCAAAAACTGGTACATGGCACAGTGTGAGAAGTAATGTATCAGTTTCTCACTGTCACCATCATCTTGGCCTCAGAGGTAGGTATGGCAGAGGGTGCTGGGCTCTGATAATCCTTTCATTGCCCCCCTTCTTCCTCCTGACATTGACACCCTCCCCCCCTACCCACACATACTCCTTCATTCTCTTTTCTCCCTTAATCTCACAAACAGTATTTCTGATAAATGCCCAAGCTATCAAAGCCCGTGTCTTTGAATCTGTGTGTGGTGTCTCAAGTGTTTTCATCATGGTTCTGCTTAACTCTGGGGCATAGAACTGGGCTATGGTGGCACATGCCTTTAATCCCAGCTCAGGGAGGCAGAGGCTGGTGGGTCTCTGTGAGTTCAAAGCCAGCCTGGTCTACAAAGTGAATTCCAGGACAGCCAGGGCTGTTATACAGAGACGACCTGTCTTGAGAAAAAAAAAAACAAAAAACAAAAAACTCTGGGGCCTAGAACAGGAACAACATGAAGTTGGATGTGGTGGTGTATGTCTGTAATCCCAACATTCAAGAAGCTGAGGCAGGAGGTCAGCCATGAGTTGGAGGCCAGCTATATTGTTATAGTACCAGGCCAGCTGGGAGGGAATGTATGGCGAGGCCAAGTCTTTTAAAAGCCATGGAGGAGGAACAATAAAAGGGAGGGAGAGAGAGAGTTGGAAAGAGAAGGGATAAGAGAGAAGAAAGGAGAGAGAAGGGAGGAGGAAAGAAGTGAGGAAGGGGGAGGGAGAGGAGAGACGTAGAAAAGGCGGATGTGGCAGCGTGGAAAATGGCGGTCATCTTGCCATCTTTACTGTCCTTCCTAAACCCATTTTGCTCACCGGATACATGTCCCACTATGCGTGAAAAAAAATTCCCACTTTACAAATTGAGCCCCACAAGGCCAGGCCACTCCGCTAAGACTGCAAGCATAGGCTGTCCTCTGTGTGTACGCCGTGAACCTTCCCTGCACCTTTCTCGGAATGCTTCTCCAGGCAGGGCTACATGGCAGCTGGCTGGGGACAGGGCTGTTGGAGCCTGCTGAGGCGACCAAGGTGGCTCACAAGCCTGGGCTAGACCAGGGGCCCACAGCCCGCTCACTGCCAGTCTCCCTGTTCCGGTCTGAGCCCCAGATCATCAGCTCCCATTCCGTGCTGGCTTTTCCTCTCCTCACTCGAAAACTGCTTTTTCACTGATCACATAACTTTTCTAGGTCTGAGGGAGGGGGCCGACAGGAGATTTTTCATTCTGTAAAATCATTCCAGTACCATTTGACAAGCGTATTTAATCACTTCTCCTGTGGGGCGCTCTGCACAATTTCTTTTAGAAATTAAAGCCAGCAGTGGTGGCGCATGCCTTGGAGGCAGAGGCAGGCAGATCACGGAGTTCGAGTACAGCTTGGTCTACAGAGCGAGTTCTAGGACAACCTGGGTGGCTACACAGAGAAATCCTGTTTTGAACAACAGTGGGGGAAAAGAAAGAAACAGACGTGTACAACACAGAGAGACAGAGATGGGAGGTAAATTAACAAAATGTTTAAGAGGTTAGAGAGATAGCTCAGTGGTTAAGAGCACTTGCTGCTCTTGTAGAGAACCCAATTTCAGTTCTCGGCACCCACATGGTGCTCATAACCACCTCTAACTAGTTGTAGGGGATCTGAGACCGTCTCCAGCCTCTGTGGGTGCTGTATGCACACAGTACACAGGTATGCCTACAGGAAAACACTCATATACATAAAATAAAAACTAAATATTTAAAAAAAAAAAACCCTGTATGTATGTGCATGCATTGGTGTGTGGGTCTGTGCCTGTGACCACAGGTACCTACAACAGCTGGAGGCATCAGGTTCCCTGGTACTGGAGTTGTAGGTGGTCGTGAGCCACTCAACTTGGGTGCTGGGACCCGAACTCAGGTCCTGTGTCAGAGCAGCAAGCTCCCTTAACCACTGAACCATCCCTTTAGACCCTACTTTTAAAAATAAAAATCTAGGCATGCCTGGGCATGGTAGTGCCCACCTTTACACCCAGCACTCATGGGCAGAGGTAGATGGATCTCTGTAAATCTGAACCAGCCTGGTCTACATGGTGAGTTCCAGGCCAGCCAAATGTACATAGTGAGACGCTGTCTCAGCAAAACAAACAGAAATCGGCGGGCATAGCAGTTTGTTCTTGTAATCCTGGACCATGGAAGGAAGAAGAGGTTCCCTGGGGGTTTGCTGGAAGCCAGTCTGGCCTTCTCGACGAGCTCCAGGCCAGTGAGGGTGCTGTCTCAAAAGCATAGAGAACAATACCTGAGGAACTACAGTGAGGGTTAACCTCTGAACTGTACACACATTCATGTAATGTGTGCACACATATGCACCTGCACACATATGTACACACACATATTTGTATGCACACATATGTAAAGTGAAAGAAAGGGGGAGGGAAGGAAAGGGGACAGGTGGGAAGGGTAAAAATCACAGCAATATGTATTGAGAACTTGTAAGCTATGATAATAAACAGATGTCATTATCTCTGTCCTGTTGGAGCTCATATCTGAGGGGCTGGAGAGATGATTCAGTGGTTCAGAGCACATTGCAGCTCTTCTAGAACACATGAGTTCAGTTCCCGGCACCCACACCAATCGCCAGTCAGTTCACAACTGGTTCCATGGGATCTGCTGCCCTCTCCTGGCCCTTGGGGGCACTGCACTCATACGAACATAGCCCCTTTGACCCATATATGTAACTAAAAACTTGAAAAGCTAAAAATCTTGAGAACTCATACTTGAGAGATAAAAACAGTTGCAATTCCTTAAAAGTTCCCGTTCCTGGGTTGGCATGGGTCTGGAAGGAGGAGGGAGGCATCTAAGTAAACAACATCAGCAGGTTCTCTTGCTCTTTCTCCTCCAAAGGCCAATTGATGGATCTTGCACATACCGCTCCCAGCTAGACCTCTCTGCTTCCCACTGACAGTGGCTCCCAATGCTAATTGCTCAACTGCAGAGAATGCCAAGGAGTAGAATAAGAAGGCAGAGAGGGATTGTGGGTACTGCAGATGCTTCCCGAACTCAGGAAGCTGCCATCCCAGACCCTTGTTACCACTATCCTAAATAAATTATCAAGAGTTCCTATTGCCACAGGATCAGAGTGTCATCTAATTCCCCTCCCTCTATTGGTTCCTCTCCTTGCCGCTATGACAAAAATGCCTGATAGAAGCAGTTTAAAGATGTAAGGGTTTGTTCTGGCTCACAGTTTGAGGGGATACAGTCCATCATGGGGGGTGGGAGCAGGGCATGGTGGCTGGTGTGTAAGGGAGCTGGTCAAACGGCATCCACAGTCAGGAAACAGAGAGAGATGAATGCTGGTGTGCTCGGTTGATTTTCTCTTTTGTATTCACTCCAGGACCCCAGACCACAGGATGGTGCCACTCACAGTTTAGGGGTGGGTCTTCCTACCTCAATTATCTGAATCTAACAACTTCCTCCCAGATGTATCAGAGGGTTTTTTTCCCCAGGGTGATTATTGACTCTGTCAAGTTGACAAGATGAACTATTACGTTCCCTGTGTATGATCATCCACCTGTCCAGTGTCAGCCTGACAAATTCTGGAGACAGGTTATCTTAGGGCAGAAAATCTTTTCCTGACAGGAAGTTGACACAGCCCCAGGAACTCAGGGAATTCTTCTCACTGCAGTACCAAGGTCTCTTGGACTTGTCAGTAATAACCACTCACTGAAGCAGGCCAGATGCAGTGAGATCCACCTGGAATCTCAGAGGGGTAAAGAAGAATATCCAAAGTAAAAGTCTAGCCTGAGCTACACTGTGAGCTCCAGGGCAGCCTGGGCTATAGTAAGCACATGTGTGTATTTGTACGTGTGTGTGTGGGGGGGGGTGTATGGTGTGTGGTATGTGGTGTGTGTGTGTGTGTGTGTGTGTGTGTGTGTGTGTGTGTGTGTTTGATGGCTCAATGTGAAATGTCTCCCACAGGCTCATGTGTTTGAATATGGGGTGCCCAGCTGGTGGTGCTGATGTTGTTGGGGGAAGGGTGTAGAGCCTTCCCAGCATGGTATTTGCCTGGTGAATGGAGGCATGGGGGGGGTGAACCTGGAGGTCTGTAGCCCAGCCCCACTCTGCTCCCATTTTGAACCTTCCTGCCCTACCATGGGAGGTGCCTCCACCATCTACTCCCGTCGCTATGAATTCTACCGTGTCTTCCCTAGCAGGATGGACTGAAGCCCTGAGCCCAAACAAAACCTTGTCCCTTTAAGTGGCTCCTGTCAGGTATGTTGTCACTGTCATGAGAGAAGTTACGTCGTGAAATAAAGGAATGCTTCAATCATCAGCGTGCCTTCTTCAAGCACATGTGAGGGATGGGAACTCTGCTCTACTAGCAGCAAATGTATCTGTGCATCGGGTCTGGAGAAAGTTAACTGTCCTTGATGGAAAAGTCAATGCGCTGTGTTCTGCAGGACAAAAGCAGGTATTGTTGGATAGTTTTAGCTAGACTTTCTTTACTGAAATAAATTCTGCTTTTGCTCAGACTCAGTTCCCCAGCATTGGAAGGCCTGATGGGGATTGGGGAGGTAGTTTATCAGTGAAAAGTGCCTTCTGCTTCCTGAAGAGGAAGTGAGTTTCATTCCCAGCACCCTCCTCAGGCTCACAACCACCTGTAACTCCAGCTGCAAAGGATCAGCTGCCCTCTGCTGGCCTCTGAGCACACCTGCATTCGTGTGCACATACCCAACATCCCCCCATAATTAAAAATTAAAACACATCTTTTCTTAAAGCAAGACAAATTTAGCAGGAAACATGAGTAATTATCTTGTTAAAAGGTAACCTTGGAGGGGGGTCTGGGAAGATGGCTGGGAAGGCTAAGGCACTTGCTAACAAGCCTGAAGATCTAAGTTCGATTCCCAGAACCCACATGGTGGAAAGGAGACCATCTGAAGGTTGCCCTCTGACCTACGTGTGCATTGTGTCACAAGTGTCACCCTTCACACACAAAACACATAGATATAAAAAAAGTTGAGGTATGTTGACACATGATTTTAATGTGACTACATGTAATCTAGGAACCACAAATGAGGAAGGCCATATTAGCTGTCTCTCCGAGACTGACTGAGTTCACTTAATATGATTCTCTTCTCTTGCACACGTGGGATCAAAAAGGAATAGATAAATAAATAACTCATAATCTTCAGGACTGACCCTTACTTATTATTGTAATGTCTTAGATAAACACAAGGTGGCTTCTGCTCCTAGGTCTATGACACCTATCAAATAAAAATAAATTTACAATTGAATGCAAACCTTGCTACAATGCTAATAGAATTCCAATTAGCCGTGCTCATTACACCTGCCTACATCATGGCTCACTGGAGGCTTATGCCGTGAATGTGGTACCAACCAATGGCACCAGAGTTTCCTCTACGCCTTGTGATAATGATTCTTCTCCCACGTTCCCACAACTCATGATGTTGAACATATATATTTGTTTGGTTTGGGTTTGGGTTTTTTGAGACAGGGTTTCTCTGTATAGTTTTGGTGCCTATCCTGGATCTCACTCTATAGACCAGGCTGTCCTCGAACTCACAGAGATCTACCTGCTTCTACCTCCCGAGGGCTGGGATTAAAGGTGTGTGCTGCCATCACCCAGTTTGAGCACATATTGATCGAGTGCCCGCTATCTATCACATGGCTAAGGATAATGGATAGGTATGTTGCTTAAGGGACAGGATGCATTCTCATATTATACTGCTAGGCAATCGTGTCACTGTGCAAATGCCCTGGAGTATACATCCCAACACACAGAGACCACACACAGCTACAGCGTCACTGGGAGAAATTAATCTGTCACACCTTTGGGCGAATACGGTCATGAGCTCTTGAATAGAGTGAGTGCAGTCGACAGACCCCGATTGCTGGAGGTTTAGCTCTAACAGTGTTCCTTTGAAAGGAATGCACTCTCGGGCTGGAGAGAGGGCTCAGTTAGTGGGCTTGTTAGTTCTTTTGTCAAATGGAAACAGGCTGGGAAGAAAGAACCACAAGAGAGAATTCCCTCCATCACAGTATCCTGCGGGCAAATCTGGAATGGGTGTTTTCCTGACTGGCGATGGATGTAGGAGGGCCCGGCACACTGTGGGCTTGCCATCCCTGGGCAGGTGGTCCTGGGTTGTATAAGAAAGCAGGCTGCCTGGGTAGGAGCACTGGCTGCTTTGCTAGAGGACTGGGCTTCAATCCCCATCATCTATCAATCTAGTTCCAGGGGATCGAATACCCTCTTCTGGCCTCCTTTGGCACCAGACACTGGAGTGGTACACAGACAAACACATACAATAAATACCAGGTTAAGCTTTTTAAAGAAATATATATATATATATATATATATATATATATATATAGTTAAAGAGCTGGGCAGCGATGGTGCACGCCTTTAGTCCCAGCACTCGGGAGGCAGAGACAGGCGGATCTCTGTGAGTTCGAGGCCAGCCTGGTCTATAGAGCAAGATCAGGACAGGCACCAAAACTACACAGAGAAACCCTGTCTCGAAAAACAAAAACAAACAAACAAATGGCTAAAGAAAGAAAGGGAAGAAAGCAGGCTGAGCGAGCCACAGGGAATGAGCCATTACGCTCCCTCTCTCTTTCGGTTCCTGCCCTAAGCTCCTACCTCAGCTTCCCTGTAAGCCAAAGAAACCTTCCCTCCCCAAGTTGCTTTTGGTCAGTGTTTTATCACAGCACCAGAGACATAAACTGGGAGAGTTGGTACAGTTCTTGAGGGCCTGGCGTCGGTCCCTAAAACACAGCTAAGAAGCAGGGGGCGCTACAGGTACAGGCACCACCCACAGCAGTTGGATGGACAGGGTGTGAGTGAAGGGTCTCCCAGCTGAACTGCCCCAACCACATCACGTGCCCCTCCCCCTTCCATCTCAGCTCCAGCAAGGTAGCTGGGCCCTGTCACCAACTCTGATGGAACTCCACTGCTCTGGTGCAGTCCCCAGAGGAGGTGAGAGACCTGTGGGCAGGCTTCACCACCACCACTGCCACCCACTGGACTCTGTTTCCACAAGACACACTCTGCCGACCAAACCCCCCTACCCCAGCATCCTCCCCATGAACAGCCCTCCCCCACCACATCAGCAGACCCTATAGGTACAGCATTACCCACACAAATTGGAAGAACAGTTTCCAGCCAGCAGCCAGCAGCCCCTAGAGGCACAAACACCTCCTATGGAAGAACAGACTCCATAGGCACAAGCAAAGCCCACACCAGCCAGTCTTAAGAACTGGAGGACATGCTGGATTTCAGCAACCTCACAAACCTCGGCTGAGACAACCCTACTGGACCTGATGACCAGCCAATCACCAGAACCCTTGGCCCATTCAGGCCAAAAGACGATAAAGGAAATAGATAATAAAGGAACAAAAGACCCATCCAACAAAGACATCACAAGAACCAACACCTGTACTTATAATTACCCCAAACCCAGATGGGTAACCTGCAGTGTAAGAATACATTCAACAGCATTAAGGGCAATATGGCACCACCAGAACCCAGTGGTCCTACAACAGCAAGACCTGAATATCCCAGGACAGATGAAGCATAAGAAAATGACCTTAATAATAACCTTATGAAGAGGATAGAGGCCCTTAAAGAGGAAATGAAAAATTAATTCCCTTAAAGAAATCGAGGAAAATACAAAGGAAAGATAGGAAGAAATCAATAATCCTTTCAAGAAAGCCAAGAAAAAAAAAATCCAACAGGTGAAGGAAACAGTTCAACTCCTGAAAATTGAAATAGAGGCAATAAAGAAAACACAAAGGGAATTCTGGAAATGGAAAATCTGGGGAAATGGACAGGAACTACAGATGCAAGCATCAACAATGAAATATAAGAGATGGAGAGAGAATCTCGGGCGTTGAAGATACGATAGAGGAAATAGGTTCATTGGTCAAAGAAAATGTTAAATCCAAAAAATTCTAAGCACAAAACATTCAGGAAATCTGGGAACACCATGAAAAGACCAAACCTATGAAAAAATAGGGATAAAAGAAGAATAATTCTAGCTTAAGGTCACAGAAAATATATTCAGTGAAATCATAGAAGAAAACCTTCCCAACCTAAGGAAGGACATGCCTATGAAGGTACAGGAAGGTTACAGACCACCAAATAGACTGGACCAAAAAAAAGTACCTTCAACACATAATAATCAAAACACTATACATACAGAACAAAGAAAGAATATTAAGAGCTGCAAAGGAAAAAGGCCAAGTAACATATAAAAGCAGATCTATCAGAATTACACTCATTACACTCAACTTATCAATGAAGACTCTAAAAACCAGAAGATCCTGGACAGACATTTTGCAGATACTAAAAGATCATGGATGCCAGCCCAGACTATTCTATTCAGTAAAAGTTTCGATCACCATAGACAGAGAAAACAAGATATTCCATGACAAAACCATATTTAAGCAATACCTATCCACAAATCCAGCACTACAGAAAGTACTAGAAGGAAAACTCCAACCCAAGGAAGTTAGCTGCACGCACAAAAACACAGGCAATAGATAATCTCACACCAGCAAAACCCAAAGAAGGGAAACACATGCACACTACCAACAATAACAAAACCAAAAAAATAACAGGAATTAACAATCACTGGTCATTAATATATCTTAATATCAATGGACTCAATTAGCCTATAAGAAGACACAGGCTAACAGAATGGATATGAAAACAGGATCCAACCTTCTGCTACATACAAGAAACATGCCTCAACTTCAAAGACAGACGTTACCTTAGAGTAAAGGGTTGGGAAAAGATTTTTCCAATTAAATGGACCTAATAAGCAAGTTGGTGTAGCTATCCTAATGTCTAACAAAATAGACTTCAAACTAAAATTAGTCAAAAGAGATGGGAGAGGACGTTTCATATTCATTGAAGGAAAAATCCATCAAGAAAAAGTCTCAATTCTGAATATCTATGCCCCAAATACAAGGGTACCAACATTTGTAAAAGAAGCATTAATAAAGCTTAAATCACACCTCAACCCACACACATTAATAGTGGGAGACTTCAATACCCTATTCTCATCAAAGGACAGAAACTTAACAGAGAAATAAGGGAACTAACAGATGTTATGACTCAAATGAACTTAACAGATATCTACAGAACATTTCACCCAAACACACATGAGGTACCTTCTCAGCACCTCATGGAACCTTCTCTAAAATTGACCACATACTCTGTCACAAAGTCAATCTCAACAGATTAAAAAAAAAACTAGATTAATCCCCTGTATCTTATCAGATCACCATTAATGTTAGAATTTAACAACAACACAAACTACAGAAAGCTCACAAACTCATGGAAACTGAACAACTCTCAACTGAATTACCAATGGGTCAAGGAAAAAGTAAAGAAATTAAAGACTTTCTAGAATTTAATGAAAATGAATACACAATATACCCAAACTTATGGGACACTATGAAAGCAGTTCATAGCACTAAATGCCCACATAAAGAATGAAGAAATCTCACATTAGCGACTTAACAACACCCCTGAAAGCTCTAGAACAAAAAGAAGCAAACTCACTCAGGAGGAGTAGATGGCAGGAAATAATCAAATTAAGAGCTGAAATCAATAAAATAGAAACAAAGAGAACAGTACAAAGAATCAATGAAACAAGGAGCTGGATCTTTGAAAAAAATCAACAAGATAGACAAACCCTTATCCAAACTAACCAAAAGGTAGAAAGAAAATATCCAAATTAACAAAATCAGAAATGAAAAGGGGGACATAACAGAGGAAATCCAGAGAATCATTAGGTCATACTTCAAAAACCTGTACTCCACAAAATTGGAAAATGTAAAAGAAATGGACGATTTTCTTAATAGATACCACATACCAAAATTAAATTAAGACCAGATAAACAATTTAAATACACCTGCAAATCCTAAGGAAATAGAAATAGCCATTAAAAGTCTCCCAACCAAAAGAATCCCATGGCCAGATGGTTTCAGCATAGAATTCTATCAGAATTTTAAAGAAGAACTAATACCAATACTCCTCAAATTGTTCTACACCATAGAAACAGAAGGAACATGGCTATAGTTACCCTGATACCCCAAACCACACAAAATTGCTACCAAGAAAGAATTATACACCAATCTTCCTCATGAACAATGATGTAAAAATACTCAATAAAATACTAGCAAATGAAATCCAAGAACACATTTAAAAAAATCATCCACCATGACAAGTAGGCTTCATTCCAGAGATTCAGAGATTGCTCAACATACAAAAATCAGTCAATGTAATCTACCATATAAACAAATTGAACGAAAAAAATCACTTGATCATCTCATTAGATGCTAAAAGCCTTTGACAAAATCCAACACCCCTTCATGATAAAGGTCTTGGAGAGATCAGGGATACAAGGAACATACCTAAACATAATAAAGACAATTTATAGCAAGTCAACAGCCAACATCAAATTAAATGGAGAGAAACTCAAAGCAATTCCCCTAAAATCAGGGATAAGACAAGGCTATCTACTCTTCCCATATCTATTCAATATAGTACTCAAAGTCCTAGCTAGAGCAATAAGACAACAAAAGGAGATCAACAGATTGGAAAGGGAGAAGTCAAACTTTTGATGTTTGCAGATGATATGATAGTATATACAAGTGACCCCAAAAAGTCTACCAGGGATCTGCTACAGCGGATAAACACCTTCAGTAATGTGGCGAGATACCAGATTAACTCAAAAAAAGAAATCAGTAGCCCTCCCATATACAAATGATAAACAGGCGGAGAAAGAAATCAGAGAAACAACACCCTTTATGGTAGCCACAAATAATACAAAATACCTTGGGGTAACTCTAACCAAACAAGTGAAAGACTGTATGACAAGAACTTTAAGCCTTTGAAGAAAGAAGTTGAAGAAGATATCAGAAAATGGAAAGATCTCCCATGCTCCAGGATAGGATTAACATAGTAAAAATAGCAGTCTTACCAAAAGCAATCTATAGATTCAATGCAATCCCCATCGAAATTCCAACACAATTCTTCACAGACCTCAAAAGAACAATACTCAATTGCATATTAAAAAAAAGAGAATAGCTAAATTAATCCTGTACAATAAAGGAACTTCCAGAGGTACTGCCATCCCTGACTTCAAGCTCTACTATAGAACTATAGTAATAAAAACTGCTTGGTATTGGCATAAAAACAGACACATGGATCAATGGAATTAAATTGAAGACCCCAACAAAAAATCCATGTATCTATGAACACCTGTTTTTGACAAAGAAGCCAAAAGTGTACAATGAAAAAAAGAAAGCATCTTCAACAAATGGTGCTGGCATAACTGGATGTTGACATGTAGAAGATGTAATTAGATCCATATCTATTGCCCTGCACAAAACTCAAGTCCAAGTGAATCAAAGAACTCAACATAAATCCAGTTACACTGAACCCGATAGAAGAGAAAGTGGGAAGTAGCCTTGAATGCATTGACACAGGAGACAACTTCCTGAATATAACACTAGTAGCACAGACACTGAGATCGACAATTAATAAATGGGACCTTCTGAAACTGAAATGCTTCTATAAGGCAAAGGACACTGTCAGTAAGACAAAACAGCAGCCTACAAAATGGAAAAAGATCTTCAATGACCCCATATCTGACAGAGGGTTGATCTCCAAAATATTATAAAGAACTCAAGAAACTAGACATCAAAATACCAAATAATCCAATTAAAATTTTTGGGTATAGATCTAAACAGAATTCTCAACAAAAGAACCTCAAATGGCCGAAATACACTTAAAGAATTGTTTATCATCCTTAGTCATCAGGGAAATGCAAATCAAAATGACTCTGAGATACCATCTTACACCTGTCAGAATGGCTAAGATAAAAATACACTGATGATAGCTTATGTTGGAGAGGATGTAGAGTAAGAGGAACACTCTTCCACTGCTGGTGGGAGTGCAAACTTGTACAGCCACTTAGGAAAATCAGTTTCTAGCAAAATTGGGAATCAATCTACCTCAAGACCTAGGAATACCACTCTTGAGCATGTACCCAAAGGTTGCTCAATTATACCACAAGGACACTTGCTCAACTATGTTCATAGCAGCATTATTCATAATATCCAGAACCTAGAAACAACCTAGATCTCCTCAACTGAAGAATAGATAAGGAAAATGTGGTACATTTACACAATGGAGTATTACTCAGTAGTAAAAAATAACATCATGAAATTTGCAGGCAAATGGATGAACTAGAAAAAAAAAAAAAAAAAAAAAAAACATTCTGAGTGAGGTAACCCAGACCCAGAAAGACAAACATGGTATGTATTCACTCATAAGTAGATATTAGGAGTAAAATATAAGATAATCAACCTACAATTTACAGTCCCAGAGAGGCTAGATCAAGGAGGGCCCAATGAGGGATGCATGGATTTCCCTGGGAAGGGGAAATAGAAGAGATTTCCTGGATAAACTTGGGGTGGGAGTGGGGGGTGGGGAATGGGAACTTGAGGGAGTGGGTTGGGTGGGCCGGGTGAGGGAGGGGGAGAGTAACGAAAGAGATGTCTTGATGGGGGGGGGGCATTTGGGGGTTAGGGAGAAAAATGGTGCCAGGAAAACTCCCAGGAATCCACAAGGATGACCCCAGCTATGTGGAGAGGGTTCCTGAACTGACCATCTACTGTAATCAGATTGGTAACTACCCTAATTGTAATTAGAGAGCCTTTATCCAGTAACTGGTGGAAGCAAATGCAGAGACCCACAGCCAAGCACTGGGCCAAGCTCCGTGTGCACTGCTGAAGAAAGGGAGGAGGGATTGTATGGGGGGGGGTCATGATGGGGAACCCACAGAGACAGCTGACGTAAGCTTGTGGGAGCTCATGGACTCTGGACCACCAGTTAGGGAGCCTTCATGGAACCCACATAGGCCCTCTGCATGTGTGTGACAGTTGTGTAGCTTGGTCTCTTTGTAAGGCTCCTAGCCTAGGCTTTTGGGAACCTGTTCTCCATGCTGGATTACTTTGTCAAGCCTTGGTGCAGGGGGAGGAGCTGGGTCCTGCTTCAACTTGATGTGCCATGCTTTGCTCAAGCCCATGGGAGGCCTGCCCCTTTCTGAATGGGGGTGGGGATGGGAGGAGAGGAGGGAGGGGAAACTTCAGTCTGTATGTAAAACAAATGAAAAAATGTTAATTAGATAAATAAAAAGCAGCAGCAGGGGGTGGTGCTGTTTGTAATCCCAGAGATAGGAAGGAGAGGACGGTATACTTGGGGCTCACTGGACTGCCAGCCTAGCCACATTGTTGAGAGTTCCAGGCTGACCTGAATGTCGTGTTCTGCCACGGAAATAGTTGTATGAACGTTTATAGTTACAGGACAAAAGGCAGTCATACATCAGTGCACTTACTGAATATGTTGGTGAGGACCCCAGCGAGGCGGATGGCAGTGAAGCCATAGGTCTTGGATGATCTCTGATGACTTCTTTAGCTTTGAGGGCACTGGGAGCTGATGGTCTGCCAAGGGATACATTCGAGAAATTTTATCAATTGCCAGAAAAATTATCCTGGAATACTGGAGTGTCTTTGAGAATGACAGCACTTGGTGAGCTTGACTTGGAGACTCAGGGTCCCCCCACATCTCTATGGCCACCAAAGCCACCCCTAGCCCATGGCTTTCAGGTTCTCCTCTCACAAACTTGAAGAATAAAATTGACAACCACAGAGGGCCAGCAGTGAGTTTAGAGGGGAGTTTGTTAGAGAGGCATAGGTGTGTATGTGAGAGAAAGAAAGAGGAGGCGGAGAGAGGGAGGGAGGAGGAGGGAGAAGGAGGGAGAAGGAAGAAGAGGGAGGGAGGGAGGGAGGGAGGGAGGGAGGGAGGGAGGGAGGGAGGGAGGGGGAAGAGAGAGAGAGTCTGAGTCCTATATTGCAGGAGGAGTTCCAGAAAATAGGGTACCATGGACTTGTTTGTCTGGGGGGCTTCTCATAGGACTTATTGCAGGAGCTGGGGTGAGGGGTGAAGGGGTGAGGTACGAGGGGTATCGGGGGAGGATGAACTGGCTGATCCAGGTGCCTCCTCCCAAGGCAGTCAGTAGAAAGTACAGTCTTCTGGCAGAGGTGCTTTGGGGAGACAAAGAAGCAGGACATTGTCAGGACTGCTGATGGGGGAACCACCCTGCCTGAGCAGTTTTTATTTCCTGATCTCATCACAAAGGCGTTAGGACAGATAGAATAACTATATAATTAAATAATAATTAAAACTACAGAAGTCAGTAATACACAGTCAGAATGAGGACTAAGGATAATGAAAGATAATTTGGGACTTTGATTTGCAATATTCCAACTCTCTCCAATCACAAGGTTCCCATCAGTCAGTGTATCTGCAGGATATACAGTGTGGAGGTAGCTTCTTCAGAGAACTTCAGTTCCCAGTGGCTAAAAATGAATAAATAAATTTAAAAACAGTTGTGTCTAGTTCCACAGGCTTTTAATCTCAGCCACTCCTACTCAGGAGGGCGAGGCAGGAGAACCAAGAGTTCAAAGACAGGGACCTTCCAGCGGTCAAGAACATTGCAGAGGACCTAAGCTCTGCTCCCAGCACCCACCTTGGGTGGCTCACAACTGTCTGTGAGTCCAGCTCCAGGGGTATTTGATGGCCCTGGCCTCCGAGAACACCTGCATTCAAGTGCACATACCCAGAGATAGGCAGGCACATATACCTAATTTTAAAGAAAAGTTCAAGGCCAGCCTGGGGACGATTCAGTGTGAAACGCTGTCTCAAAAGAAAAAAGAAAAAAGGAGGTTGGAGATGGAACTCAGTGGTATAGTATGTGGGAGGCTTTGAAGTTCACCAGGAACACTGGAGGAAAAGAAAGGGGGGAGGAGGGGGGAGGAGGGGGAGGAGGGGGGAGGAAAGGAAAAAGGGGAGGAGGGGGGAGGAAAGGAAAAAGGGGAGGAGCGGGGAGGAAAGGAAAAGGGGCTAAAGGAGAAATAAGAGGAAGTGGACTAGATAAAGCACCTGGGAAAAGCCAACTTCCTTCCCTGCAAGTAAGGCTGTCGCATCCGCACGCCCACCGGCTTCCCCTGTTGGACCTTCTAGGTTCCTTTCAGCGGCATCATCCCTCCACCAGCCGCAAAGCAGAGCACATGACCCGAAGCCGGGTCTCGCCCTGAGGTGGGGTGCAGTTTGGAGGGTGCCAAGGACTAGGATGCAGTGTAAAACGAGGGGACGGTCCTCCTTTCTAGGGACTCCTCTCTGGGGTCCAGAGGACCACACACCAGGAGCGAGCTGGGTGCTGAGAGCTGGGTTTGGGGCAGCCTAGGAAGGTCTGAGAGCGGGTCTCTGGCGCCCCCTGCTGGCGCCTGAGTTTGATTTCTGCGGCTTCCTTTGCTCTTGTAACCGCTGAGCTACCTCCTGTGTCTTTGTGCCCGTCACCCCACCCCACCCCCGCACCGTGGTCCCCCCTCCTCACTCCTGCCTCACTCTGAACAGGAGCAGCTGACATGAAAAGCCTGTGTAACTGGAGACAGCTCTTTTTAATTATTTATTTTTATTTGTTTATATTTATATTATATAATGCATGTTTATATTTTGTGTTTATTATATTCTATAATTATTTTTCATTTTAATTTATTTATTCATTTATTTCTAGTCTTCATGGACATGCCCGTGTGTGTGTGTGTGTGTGCATTTATGTAGGTGTGTGCGCATATGTGTGGAGACCAGAAGTCAGTATCAAGTGTTTTCCTCTATTGCTTTCTATCTTATGGTTTTAATGTGTATATGTGTGTATGTGTTATATGTGCATATGTGTTTTTGTGCTGTATGTGCGTATGTGTGTGTTGTATGTGCATGTGTCCTATGTGCATATGTGTGGGTGTGTGGTGTGTGCAGGTGCATGCATAAAGATCCAGTACAAGATGTTGGGTGTCCACCTCTATCACCCTCTACCTTATCCTTTCTTAAGACAGGATCTCTCACTGAGCCTAGAGTGAGGCCAGCAGCCAGCGAGCCCCAGTGACATGCCCCCCCCAACTCTGCCCCAACACCGGGGTTACAAGTGACCACCATCAGGCTTTTCCTGTGGGTGCTGGGATCGGAATTAAGGTCCTCACGTGTGTGCAGCAGGACACCTTACCCTCTGAGCCATCTCTCCAGCCCCTCCAACTTATTTGAGACAGCGTCTCTTAGTGAGGCTGGAGCTCATCGATGAAGCTAAGCAGGCTGGTCAGTGGGCCCCGGGATCCTCCTGCCTCTGGCTTCCAGGGATGAGGTTCCAAACATAGGATACTGTGCCTGGTTTTTCGTGTGTGGGTGCTGGGGACCACAACTCATGTAGGCACAGCAGGCACTTTACCACTCTGCTGAGCCATCTCTCCTGGTACTTCCAAACATTTTTAACCTTTTCCATACCATAGACCCTTTGGCAGTCTGTTGAAGCCTATAAACCACCTTCTTAGAAAAACATTCCAGACATGTACAAAAATACACATTTCCATTTTAGAAATGTCTATAGACCCTTTCTTAGAAAAAGCTGTCTTAGATATGCATGAGTTTACATGAAAATACACAATAGGGGCTGGAGAGATGGTTCAGTGGTTAGGGTCATGCCCTGCTTTTGCAGAGGACCCGAGTTCCATTCCCCACCCCCCACCCCCATCTGGCAGTTCACAACTTCTTGTGTCTCCAGCTGCAGAGGGATCCAATGCCGCTGGCCTCCATGAGCACCCACACTCATACTCCACATACAGACATAGATATAATTAAAAACAAAGGTGAATCTAGCCAAGTGTGGCGGTGTACCAGGCTTATTCTTCTAGGCCACAAACCAGCCCCCAAATCATGACACAGAGAATTCTTATTAGTTTTGAATGCTCAGCCTCGCTTAAGCTCGTTTCTGGCTAGCTCTTTCAACTTAAATTAACCTGTTTCTCTTTATCTATCTTTTGTGTCAGGGCTTATTACCCTCCTTACTTATGTCTGACTTACTTTCCTGCTGGCTGGTGGCTGCCTGGCGTCTGGTTCCGGGCATCTCCCTCATTCTCTCCTCTCTTCTCATTCCTCTTGAACCTAGATTTCTCCTCCTATTTATTCTCACTGCCTGCCAGCCCCACCTTTCCTTTCTCTGCCCTGCTATTGGTCGTTCAGCTCTTTATTAGACCAATCAGATGCCTTAGGCAGGCAAGGGGAAACAGATCAACACACCTTCACATAATTAAACACACATTTGTACATCATTAAAGAAATGCAGCATAAATGTCACACACACCTTTACACAGTTAAAGTAACATTCTGCAGCACAAGCAAATGTAACACACCTTTGCCTGCTTAAATATACCACAACATGGTGGGGCTTGTGCTTAATCTCAGCACTGGGCATCAGAGGCAGGTGGATATGTGTGAGTTTGAGGCCAGCCTGGTCTACATAGTGATTCCAGCCCAGCCAAGGCTACATAGAAAGACTTTGTCTCAAAATAATAACAATGATGATGATGAAAAAATAAATCTAAAAAAAGAAAACACAATAGTCATGGTACATTTTTGTTCATCATATAAAGAAAGTTATATAAACTTACACAGGGGGCTGGAGAGATGTCTCAGTGATTAAGAGCACCTGCTACTTTTCCAGAGGACTCAAGTTGGGTCCCCAGCACCCTCATCAAGTAGAGATGTAACTGCCTGTAACTCCAGCTCTCCACTGGATCTGATAACCTCTTCTGGTGTCTATGGGTACCTCCACCTACCTCCATGAAAAAAACAAACCCACATACAGATAGACAAATAAAAAGAAAGTGAATCTTAAAACGATTGTTTAAATTCTTCTTTCTCTATGTGTGCAGGTATGCATGCCAGAAAGTATGTATGCAGGTCAGAGGGTGTCTGCATGAGTCGGTTCTCTCCTTCCACCTTTACGTGGGTTCTAGGGATTAAACTCAGGTCATCAGGGTTAACCTGCTAAGCCACATGCCTAGGTCCAGTAGACATAGGGGGAAAACGCTAAGCCAAACCAGCTATGACTTTTGAATCTGAAATCCATCCACGGACCCCCCACCCCACGTGCCTGCACATGCACATGTACACACACACACACACACACACACACACACACACACACACACACACACACACACTGGCTAGTGTGTTGAGTATCTGTTCCCCAGCAAGTGTGGCACTATTCTGCCATGCTGGGGAGCCTTCGGGACAGTGGCTCTCAGCCTTCCCAATACCTGCGACCCTTTAACACAGTTCTTCATGTTGTGGTGACCCCCAACCATAAAATCATTTCATCGCTACTCCATAACTGTAACTTTGCTACTGTTATGAATCATAATGTAAATGTCTGAATTGCAGGACCTCCAGAGAGGTAACAACCTACACGTTGAGAACCACTGCTTTAAGAGGTAGGGCCTGTCTCTAAGAAATAAGTCACTGTGGGGTGGACCTTTCCTGGCCTCAGACCCCGGCTTCCTGAACCTCACAGTGTGGACAGCTGTGCCACATGCTCCCACCACTAAAGCTTGATTGGCCATACCTTACTCTCCACGATGGACTGAACCTCTTTGAAGTTACGACTGAAATAACCACATCCTCTCTTAAGTCATTTCAGCCCAAGATTTTGGCCACTGCATGTGATTGGGGAAGACGTTGGATGTCAACTTTTGGGCTCCATATGTGCACACACACACACAGACACACACACACTGTCATAAACAGAAGGGGAATTATTTGGCAAGAGACTGGTGGGATGCAGAGGAAGGACAAAAGAGGACGATGTGACTGGGTGCTGGCCTTGGGTATCACAGGGCTTGTTTTTTGGTACAAACAAACAATTAGATAACCAGGAAAGACAGAAGACCAAAGCCACAGATAAAGGGAAAGTTTTAGCTTCATCCCTTTGGGGTGGAAGTCTGCTTAATGGACACTGGCTGGGGTATTTCACAGGGTCCCTGGGTCCCCCATTCCTCTTATTGTTACTGTTTAGACACCACCCCTGTGCCTTCCTGCAATTTTCTCCTCATGTTCTCTTTTGGGAAAAGAACCAGCCATCCCAAGAAGCCTGGTAACGATTTCCTTGTCCATGTATGTCCCTCTAAGTCTCCATAAACGGAGCTGAGGATGGCCGAAGTCCATGGCACACACGTTTTCATGTCATAACGAAACCTGGTACTTTGTACAGATGACATTCATTAATCGGAAAACACTGGGAGAAAGTGTGACTTTTGACATATGGCTTCCACTCTCTGTTTGTCTTACACTACTCCAGTCTTACGCTCCATGGGCCTCACATGCATCAGCTCTCCCTTCGACATGGTAGCGCTATCCTGGGGACCTTAGGGCTCATGCAGAGAGCTTTCCTACAGCAGGTAGGGTTGGTTGGTTGGTTTTTTTCTACCATAAAGGGTTCAGCCCCAGACAGGCCAGAGAATCCTTCATGCTTGGGTCGTGTTGGAGGGAGGGAGGTAACTTCTACCACTGTCCTGATATGTTTTGTTTGTTTGTTTGTTTTTTCGAGACAGGGTTTCTCTATGTAGCTTTGTGCCTTTCCTGGATCTCGCTCTGTAGACCAAGCTGGCCTCGAACTCACAAAGATCCACCTGCCTCTGCCTCCCAAGTGCTGATATGTACTCTTTTACACCAGAGTGGTCTTTCTTCCGGACAGAATTGCCGCTCTATACCTCTTAAGATAGGAAACACATCTACCCGGGAGTGACTCTGGTCCCTCTTCCACCCCAGCATGGGCTCTGACTCTCTTGCCCGTCTGTAGTGATAAGTCTCCTAAAGTAAATGCTAAATGAAAGGAGAAGCCAGGGGTCTCCTCACCCGCAAGCCTGGATTCCTGCTCCCTCTTGGAGGATCCTCTCAAACAGGATGCTGTGCACTGCATCTTTTGTCCACTAGATGTCAGTGCTGTGTCATTTGTTCCTGGAGCAAGGAGCCCTTATGAGCTGCCGTTTAAGGCTAGTCTGAATTACTACATAGTGAGGACCCACCCCCGAGACACACACACACACACACACAGTACACAGGTGCCGGGGATTCGAACTCAGGCCCTCACACTTGTACATCGAGCACTTTACTCCGTGTGCTTTGTTTTCTTTTCATCTAGACATGTGAAGTCTAGATGAAATGAAGTGAGATAAAAGTATGTTTGCCTTTCTTGCTTTGGTTTATTTCTCTTGATGATTTCCAGTTCCATCCATTTTCCTGCAGATGGCCTGAACATGCCTCACTGTGTCTACATCTTCTTCACCTATTCGACAGTTTTTTTGAGCCTCTTGGCTGATTCTGCATCTTGGTTATATGGTGAATCATATTGTCACAGAAACAGGATCATAGAAACAGTTCTAGAACAGGCGGGAATATTTGGTGTCCAGAAGAGGCTGGGAAGATGAGTTGCTATGTTTGGGTCCCAGGGATGGAACCTTCATGGCTGAGTAAACACACACACACACACACACACACACACACACACACACACACACACACGGACACGGACACGGACACACACAGACACGCACATGCACACGCACACGACTGAGCTCTCCAGTTACTTTGCAAGTGGTTTTATAATGTGAGGCAACCCTCACAATGTATGCATATATATGTATGTTAATTGATTGATTGGTTGATCTATTTGTTTTTGAGACAAAGTATTACCCTGTGGATCAAGCTAACCTTGAACTGGTGATCCTCCTGCCTCAGCCTACTAAATGCTAGGTATACAAGAGTGCACCATCATGTTCAACTTTTCTTTGCCTGCCTTCCTTCCTTCCTTCCTTCCTTCCTTCCTTCCTTCCTTCCTTCCTTCCTTCCTTCCTCCCTTTTTTCCTTCCTTCCTTCCTTCCTTGTTTCCTCTCTGGCTCCCCGCCTCTCTGCACAACACAGTGATCCTCCCAGCTCAGGTGATCCTCCCAGCTCAGTGCCTGTAAGTAGCTGGGGTGACAGGTGTGTGACCTCTGATGTGTTTTACTTCCGATGTGCCCTCTCATCTTTCTGCCTTTGCCCAGAGCTGAAGCAGCATGTGATTGGCGCAGTGGAAATGAAGGTATTATAAAGAGACACTTGCTTCTCAATCTGATGATTGAGACAGTGGACCCTCCCTCCAAATGTGAATTTCCTCAGGAATCTCACACTGGGAGAAGGAAGAGGCACCAGCCAGGGGAGAACATCTCCTGGGAAGAGACTCACAGAGCTACGAGAACTTAAACCCATCATACAAGATGAGACTGAAGCCCAGACCAGGATGGGTCCCTGGAGGACCAGACCACACCTTGGCCAGGACATCTTTGGAACACATAGCCCTAGCTCTCTACTTAAGCTTTAATTTTACTTCAGGCAACTAAAGATGGACTTGAGGGGGCGACTTTAGTTAGGGTTTATATTGCTGTGAAGAGACACCAGGACCACGGCAACTCATATAGAGGAAATCATTTCACTGAGGCTGGCTTACAGGTCAGAGGTTCAGTCCATTGTCATCATGGCAGGAAGCATGGTGGTGTGCAGGCAGACATGGTGCTGGAAAGGAGCTGAGAGTTCTGGATCTGGATCCACAGGCAGCAGGAAGAGAGAGTGACACCTATTAAGGCTTGAGTATCTGACACCTCAAAGCCCACCCCTAGTGACACACTTCCTCTAACAAGCCACGCCTACTCCAACAAGGCCACACCTCCTAAGAGGCCTATGGAGACCATTTTTATTCAAACCAACACAAAGGGGTGGGGTGGTCACCAGATCTTTTTATCCCTCTTCCCATATTGAATAAATCTCCCCTTTCTGCTGCTTTCCACCATTAAGTGTGGCTCTTTTAATGGGCTTATAGAAGATAGGGATTGGGGCACAGGCTGTGATCCCTAAGTTCAGTATTAAGCACACAGTCCTGGCCACATATACTACCTCATCATAGACTTCCCGGCCTCCAGAACCAGGCACTAGACACATCTCTTTTCATCATCACAAACTTTCCAGTCTGTGGCAGTAACAGAAAAGAAGGCCGAGACAAAAGTTGCACTAAGAGCAGTCAGTCCCTAACGGCATCAAATATTTTGGAACATTTCTTTCACCCCCGTCTTCAATTTCGGCAAGTACCGTCACTAAGAAGGGAGGAGGAGGGTGTGCCCACCCCCATCAGACATGGACGACCGGGAAACTAAGTTTCAGGCAGTGGCTGAATCAGAGCTGCTTGGGCCACGTGTGTGACTCAGGCAGACCCGACACATTCTGTTCTGTTTGCTAAGTGAGATCTGTGGGTGTGTCTTGGAGTGGGTGACTTCTGTTTGAGTCAGAAAACCTCTCTCTCTCTCTCTATTGATTTCCCCCATGCCTGCCTCTGGAGCAGGCTTTTTTGTTTGGGCCACCAACCAGCTCCCAAATCATGACACAGAGACTTCTTATTAGTTATCAATGCTCGGCCTAGCTTAAGCTCATTTCTGGCTAGCTCTTATAACTTAAATTAACCTGTTTCTCTTTATCTACCTTTTGCCTTGGGGCCTTATACCTTTCTTTCTGTGCGTCCCACTTTCCTGCTTCCTCCAGTGTCTGGCTGCCTGGCTTTTGGTCCTGGGTATGTCTCTCTCTTTTCCCTTCTTCTCTTCTCCTCTCCTCTCTAGATTCCTCCTCCTACTTATTCTCTCTGCCCTCCAGCCCCGCCTATCCCTCTCCTGCCTAGCTATTGGCTCTTCAGCTTTTTATTAGACCACTCAGATGCCTTAGGCAGGCAAGGTGAAACAAATGCAACACATCTTTACACAGTTAAAGTGATATCCAAGAACATGCCTCAGATCCTCCGGCAGGGCCATTCCATCTTAAAGGCACTCCAGTGTTTGTAAGCGGGTAGGGATGGGCAGCACAAATGTAGCACTATCCAATAAACCAGGAATGACTGAGATTGAGGAGTTGGATTCAGAGCTCAGCATGCATCTCTCTAGTTGACTTTCTCTTAGTCCTGAATGGCTTGCAATCCCAGCACTCAGGACGTTGACCCCCAGAACATGACATTTCCATGTTGGCCACACAACAACAGTGACCTCCACATGACACAAAGGGACCAAGACCAAAGATTAAGACAGGCCAAGGGCAGGTTCTCAAGACTGAGATGCAGACAGAAACTTGCTCACAGTGTCCTCAGAGATTTGAGGGAATAGGGATTCACGGGGAGGGGCTGTGGAGGTGACTCATCAGGTGGATACCTGACCATCTGAGTTCCATTCCCAGGACCCACATGGTGGATGGGGAGAACAGACTCTCAGAAGTTCTCTGACCGCTGCAGGGTGGCTACCCACCAACCCCACAGCTCCCCAGAGTTTTCTTGAGTGAGAGCAGCAGGAAATATTACAGAAGAATTTAGAGTGTGGAGATAAACAGATAAAGGATAGCCTTGAGAGGGCCTGAAACCTATTCCAACAGGCCCTGACTGTCTCTGTCCTAGGGTATTTATAGAAATGCCAAGGGATGGAGCAAAAGGCCTCCCCTCAGCACAGTCAAGTGCAGACACCTGCACTCAGGCCCGTGGTCCAATCATCCTCTTTATGCAGACCTGCTGGGTAAAGCCACTAGGAAACCTGAAAATGGGCTCCCACAGACCTCCACTCTCATACACACATGTAATAAATAAATAGATATATAGATAGATGATAGACAGACAGACAGACAGACAGACAACAGAAAAACTGCATAAGGCAGTGTGAAGGTCAGGGTGTGTCAGAGGGCACGGCTCTGTAATTGGCAAGCTCTGATATCAGAAAGCATGTCACATTCTGTTATGGTGCTCCAGTCTAGGTTAACCAAAGATATCTTCTCTCTGCTTTGAGCTGAAAACTGGTTAAAGCTATGCCCCAGTTCCCCTGCAGTTATATCTGCAACCTGGAATTCTGTTTGCCTTAAGTGTTAAGTTTTATTTAACAACTGCATTAGATAAAAAATTTTCCAAAGCTCAGGTAGTGAAATGCAGCAAGAAGCAGTGACAGCCTGGAATCAGTCCGGGGTAGCATGATTCTTGAAGTCTCTCCGGCATTTCCAGCCATGAGCTTGGCCACAAGCAGCACCCTAGACACAGAACAGGCGGATGGATTCCACAATGACAGCTCTGTGCCACCAGGGGGCTCTCGGCGTGCGGCATACAAATCGGTGAAGGCTAATCGGTAGGGGGCGCTCGCCGCCCGCAGGACGTTCCCCAAGCAGGCCAGAAAGACTAGTTGTATAACCCTCCGACAAGCACTCCATCCTTCTAACTTTATGTTTTACCTGCAAAAAATTCTGATTTCAGGACCATGATTCTCTGAGTCTCTGGGAAGACCTAGGAGGGAGAGCTTTGGATGAGAGCCATTTCGGAAGTCAAGGGATAAAAAGGAAGAAAAGAAAAGGGAAGAGGGGAGGAAGTGGAGATCCACTCCAGTCACCTCAGCTACTTGGAATTATTGAGATCGAGGATTCCAAGATAAAGGCCAGCCTGAGCAACTTATATCACACACACACACACACACACACACACACACACACACCTGCCCAGGGCCGTGTGGGGCTGAGGATGTGACTCAGCAGTAACAAAGGCCCTGAGTTCGATTCTCCACCTCCACCAAATAAAATAGAAACAAGACAGAAGACACCGCCATCAAAAACCTGACCCTGAGTTAGGAATGGTGGCGCTCTGAGGCAGAGAACATAATGAGCTCAAAGCCAACCTGCGCTCCATAGGAAGATCCTGTTTCAAACAACAATAAAAATTTAATCCTGGGAAAGCCCCTCACGGAAGCATCACGAAGACGCAGCGGTGAATCTGGAAGCTTCTTTTCAATTTCTTTTCAATGCCAGCTGTTGGCCTTCCCATGGGCTGCCTGCCCATAACCTTTTATCGTCTCCTCCCTCAGTACTGCACAGCCGGGGCATCCAGATTCAGTCCTGATGCAAGAAGAGCCCCTCTGCAGTGGGTCCCTCCATAGCCTCCCTGGCCTCAGTTTCCCCATCTACAAATAAGATTTAAAAAAAAAAAAACAGCTCCATTGATTTCTACATTCTACAGTCTCCCGCCCCCCCCCCCCCCCCCCCCGCATTTCAAATAGTCAGGGTTCTAACCTTCCCCCAGCTCAGACATTAGCAGTGCCCAGGGAGTTTTAAAATATTATGGCCTAGACACTTCCCTGCCCCCTCCCTGCAGGGCAGAGGTAATTGGTCTGCAGTGGAGCAATGCTGTGGATGTTTTTTAAAAGCTCCCTGGGTGACTCTAATGCACTGCTGAGTTCAGAACCTCTGGCATCTAATTCCCCTGCTGGGAACTCTGCAGACTGGTGAGTCCCCTGTCCAATGTATCTCCTGTGTGGAAAAACAGACTGGGCTGAAATGCCAGGAGCAGGGCATTTGAAAGGCAGGGAGTGGGCCAGTCCCCCGGTACACCCCAAAATAAAGCTTGCTTCAATGGGACAATTGTGAATTCGGTCTTTCCACCGGAGATTTAGATTTTCAGATTTAACACTGTGGGGCACGTGTGGAGATCCAAGAAGTCAATCAGCTTGCAGGAGTTGATTCTCTCTTTCCATCGTGTGGCTCCCAGAGTTCCAAATCAGCTCACCAGACTTGCATGACGCAAAGCCCCCCTGCCCATGAAGCCATCTTGCTAGCCTTTATTTCATGTCTGAGATTGGGTCTCCTGTAGCCCAGACTGGCCTCAAACTTGATATATAGTAGACACTGGCCTTGAACTTCTGAGCTTCCTGCCTTCACCTTCTATGTGCTAGAGTTACAGGCATGCACCTCCATGCCTGTTTTATGTGGTGCTGGGGATGGTAACCCAGGGTTACTGCCGTGGACCCATCCTCTCCATATCATTGAACCGGAGTATGTCCATACTGAGAAGTGGCCGTAAATGGATTCTTGAGTCACTGGAGGTGTGTGAACATGCATTTGTCATGAGGACACTTAGAAAATTCCCCAGGCTCTGTCAGAACAATGCTGAGGGTACCACACTCCAGAGAGGAAGCAAGGGCCCACTGTGACCAAACTGATTCAGCTGGAGACATTTTTCTGGGTTTTGTTATTCCACTTTCTGGGGATTTTTTTTTGGAGTGTGTGTATGTGTGTGTGTGTGTGTGTGTGTGTGTGTGTGTGTGTGTGTGTGTGTGCTGGGGATTTTTTTTTGGAGTGTGTGTGTGTGTGTGTGTGTGTGTGTGTGTGTGTGTGTGTGTGTTTAAACCCCTGGGCAGGAAATTCAACCATCCTTTATTCTGTCAAGAGAAGAAAGTTCCCTCCAGTGATAGATTATTTGGCTTTTCACATCTTGGACAGGCTCAGCTATGCTTTGTGTGGGCTGAGTTGAGACTTTCTTGCAAACAGGCTTGGGTTTTAGAGGGACAGCTGACCTTGGGGTTTGTGGCAGTCAAAACAACCAAACTCGCAGAAGTTGCCGAAGTCAGGGCTGTGAGACCTTCCAGAAATCACAGAGACAACCCCCAGAGGGGAGAAGCAAAACCACATGATATCAGCTTCATTTCAGGGCTCGCAGTTCCTGGAACTCAGGCAGGAAAACCCAGCTTTGGCGATGAGTCGGTTCAAGAACTGAACGAAGGTCACAGTTAGTTATGTGTGTGCTGGGGCAGCGGGAGGCTGATGTGAGCCACGGGGTGGCTATGTGAGGCCTTCAGAGGACCCAAGACAATACTGCACCAGGCCATTCACGCTGAGTTGAGCTGTCTTGTCTGCATCCTGTCTTTAGAGCTAACAGAGAGAGGTCCTTGCTATGTAGGTCAGGGGAGCTTGGAGTTCGCTACATAGCCTCAGTTGGTTCAAGCTCATGGTCCTCCAGCCTCCTCCTCCAAAGCATACACCCCACCCTTGGGGTGAAGGGGTGATTCTATGGCTGTTACCAGGGTTGTTAAGGTCAGAGGCCAGGTCAGGCAACCCTACCAAGCCAGGTCTGGCCACTTACCTCAACAGGTCATTTAAGCAGACTAGTTAAAAAGAAAATGCAGAGAAGACATTTATCCAGTCCCACACTGAGAAGAGGTACAAAGAGGCCCAGTGACCCCACCAAGTTCAGGGCCCTGACCTGAGATTTACATTTAAAGGCAAGAGGGCTGGGTAGATAGTTGAATTGGGTAAGAGAGTTTGCTCCACAAGCATGTGGCCATGAGTTCGAATCCCCAGCACCCAAGAAACAAAGGCTGGGCATGCTCACACCAGCACCTATTGCTTATAGGGATGTGTGTGTGTGTGTGGAAGCGAGAGGGGGAGAGGTGGGGAGACAGGAGATTCTCTGGAGCTTGCTGGCTGTCAGCTGAGCTCCAAGTTTGGTGAGAGACTGTCTCAAGGGAATCAGGTAGGGAATGGTAGAGCAGAACACTGGACATGGTCCCCTGAACCTCCAAATGCATGCACGGGCATACCTGTATACACAGAGGCACGCGTGTGCGCGCACACTCTCTCTCTCTCTCTCTCTCACACACACACACACACACACACACACACACACACACACACACACACACACATGAGTTATGCATAGCTAAGCAGTTCTTGGTCAGGTGTGGTCCTTCCCATCGCTGGCCCATCTTTGCCTCCGCTCCAGTCTTTTCTGCACAGTAGTCTGACAGTTTTCAGAAATGTGTGAAATGTCTTCCTGGGAGACAAGCTCCTCCTCTGGCAGGCACCGGGCATCGGCCTTTTCCTTCTCTACCTTGACATTCCCCGAGGAAATGCCAATTCCCTGGGTCCATTGTTCCAACGGTCTGATAACCGAAGAGAGGGCACGTGTCTGTTTAGAACATCTCCTGTCCTACTGGGAGGCTTACCCAGTTTCTGCCTCTGTCTGCCTGGATGTACCGAGTCTTCGTCTTCACCATGGTAAGTCTGTGAACACAGAGAAGACACTAACAGCCTTAGGTTCCTCCCCAAGAAGGCACACAAGGTCAAGTGCAAGGTCTCCTGGAACTAGCCTGTTCACTCTCAGGAATAGCTTTGCCTTGATTCCCACCATACAGGCTCCCAAGGCTCCTGAATGCCTTCATGTGTTCTGTTTGTGAAGAAGAGGGCGACAATTTATGGTGAGAATCCATACACGCCTGCAAGGGGGAGAAGGGAGGAAGATGTGGACAGTGGACAGACAGCAAAGTCGAAATAACTCTGAGGCTGAGGATGTGCTTCAGCTGGTAGAGTGCTCACCCAGCATTCGAGAAGCCCCGAATCCCATCCCAGCCTTCTATAAACCAGACTGGGCGGCAGGGGCTTATAATCATAGCACTATGGGCAGTGAGCAGAGGAGTGGTACACAGGAGGATTACAAGTTATAGATGATCTTCTGAGACTCCATAGAGAATCTGTAGAGCTGCCCCGGGGGCCACATGAGATCTTGTCCCCCCCAAAATAAGCATAAAGTTGGGGACCATGACACGTGCCTACTAAATCCAGGACTGGGGAGACAGGAACAAGAGAATATCCTTAGCTAGATAGCAAGTTCAAAGGCAGCCTGGACTACATAAGACCCCATTTCTGTAAACAGATCAATGAAATAGACTCAAACTTTTCTGGTTGGTCACAGTTCCCTCTCGTTGCTACTTCCTACCTCGCCTTCTGCTTCCAGGTCTGCTATGGTGTGAAGAGGCTTTTCCACATACCGCTGCTGTCATGCAGATGTTAGCACTCAAATACACAGGGCCGGGCAAAGATGGAGCCCTCTAAAAGCAAGAGCTGAAACAAAGCTGTCTCCCTGAGGTTGTCTGTCAGGTATTTTGGTGACATTGATGCCAAAATCATGAACACAAGGCCTGATGGGCTGTCCTTCCTCATCCCGTTTGGAATCCGGCTTCCGGCACGCACTCCACTCTCCCGGTGTAAGCTCAGGCTGTCGTCCGTCACGTCTCGCATGGATTCATGTCACCTCTTCAGGCTGTGCCTGTGCCTCTGGACCTTCACATATGCTGATCCTCTGCCTGGCAGTCACTGCGCCGGCCTTCCCTTCCTGGAAAGCTTGACTGTGGGCAGTCTGATATAATTTAGTGTTGCGCGTGTCTGTGTGTGTCACGCTCTCACCCTGGTTTGTGTGTGGTTAGAGGACACACTTACAGGAGTTGCTTCTCTCCTTCCACATGTCCGTCCTGGGGATCGAACTCAGATCATCAGGCTTGGCAGCAAGTGCCTTAACCCACAGAGCCATCCCGCCGGCTCTCCACCCAATTCATCCAGATTGCTTGGCCATGGAGCCTCAGGTATCCTATCCCCATTTTCTCCCCAGAGTGGAAATTACAGGCGTGAGCTGCTCAGTCCTCTTTTCTATTTAGGTTCTGAAGATGGCTCAGGTCCTCATGTTTACACAAGCATTTCACTGGCTGAGTCACCTCCCCAGGCCCAAAGTTGTCTTAATTACCGTGTCTGCTCCGAAGCCAGGAGACCAGTCCTATTTCCTACCATATGCTCCACCGTCATTAATTTTCTGTATGCCAATCATCTCGCTTCAGAGGCTCAACAGGCTCTGCCCCCTTCCCCACCCGCTGCTTCTTAGGGATGCTCAACTGTCACCGATGGGGCCCCAGGAACGAATCTCAAGACCCTTTGCAAATCAGATCATAAATAATGAACCGACTCTCTCATCAAAAGGGGAAAAAAAAGAACTTTTATTTTTTCTATTGCATAAATAATGGTAAATTAGACTCTTTTTTTTTAATAAGATTATATATTTACAGACAAGTTTAGATACAGAAAACATCTGGCACATATATGGCAGTCATCTTCCCTTTATACAGTAAGATAACATGTTAATAATATCGCTTCATTGGATCACTTAAGTTGCATGCCAAGTTCATTTATATTAATATTTACATTTGATATAAAGATATTTTTGTAATTTCACTAACCTGCTGTCTCACCACTTAATAGCAGAAAATCACCAACTAACACTAAATGAAGAAAACAAAACCAAACCAAAGAATGTAAATGAGGTAACGTGGGAAATTGAGATGCATGATTGACATCTGACTGGAACATTCTGGAAGGAGAGGCAAGAAGCTCCTGTTTAGAACAGTCTTTACCTGTGCTTCTGAGACACCCAGCATGTAGGGGTTCAAATCCCAGCCATTTACATATGTGCTTTGAGAATAATGACCTGTCCCCACCCATGAACCACAGCTCTCCCACACCTGACTGGACCAGACTTTCAGAGTCTGAATGGATTCCATGAGCATTACCTTGGTTCTAGTCCTTGGACAATAAGCTTCTTCCTGAACTCAGAATTTGGGCAAGAGAAGTCAGCCCCATCCCTGAAGTCACTGGAGAGCTCCTTAAGGTTTCCTCAGAGTCCTTGATCTATATGGACTTGGACCAGGAGTTGAGAGAGTACTTTCTCAACAGGTCTTTTTAGAGAAGAACAATGGGGGTGCCTGTAAACATCGACTAGATCTCAGGCTGCCTCAGGGATTAGGAACTCAGAGCAAGAACTATGGTTTTTTATCATTCCCATTGTTTTGTTTAGGAGACAAGCTCTTACGCTGCAGCCCAGGCTGACCTGGAACTTACCATGTGACCAGGCTACTCTCTAACTTGCCACAGTCTTCCTGCCTCTGCCTCCCATGTTTGGAGATTGCATGTGTATGCCACCACACCTGACTCAAACAGGCTAGCAGGTGGCGTGAAGAAAAGTAAAGACTTGGGTACCGGGGAGCTGCCCCCTCCCTGCCTGTGTCTCTTTTGATGGTTGTAGCCTAGCTATGGCAGGCATCTATGTCCAGCTCCGGTCTCTGGCCATCTAAAGAACAGCTTCAGATTGCTGGTCCTGCACCATAGACTCATCATCCGCTCCCTGATGCTCATTAGAGATGGGAGCTTTCTGCCTTCTGTAGAATTATGGACAATTCCAAGCCAGGGCCACGTCCACTTGAACTACTTCCAAGTCCAGTGGCCGGGGGAAAGTAAGATGGTAGTGGTGGGGAGAAAGCATCCTCAGACAGATTTGGGAAGCATCATTTTTGGGGAATCTGGTTTTTGTCTCAACCTACAGACTCCTGAATTCAGATTCCATGTGACCCTTATCCAGGGGACCAAATCTCCTTCATTTTCAGGCTGGCCAAGACAAGGAGACACAAAAGCTCATCTTGACTCAGCAAGCTTTTGGGGAATAAACAAAAACGTCTCTCACCTGTGTGGCATGTTGGCTGGGAACCAGCAGGTACAGTTTCCTTTACAAACAGTGGACGGCCAAAAGGAACACACAGCTGCCTCTTGGGGACTCATGTCACAAAACCAGCTACCACCCCTGAAGGATGCCAAACACAGGACTTCTCAACCTTCCCTATTGGAGATGTATCTTTCCCTGGCTCCTAGCAGCAAGGATCCTATTTCTGGTTCCCTTCCCAAATGACAGTGCTGTATCCCCTTTGGCTTTTCTACTCTGCTTTCTGGCTCCTGTTCCCAGGTCTCAGAGCCTCGGGCAAAGCATGCTGGGATTGGCAGGGATCAGCATTCACCCAGAGGAGGTACTTGCCCCTTATTGGAGTCCACAGAGCTTGTGGCTAGGAACATGTTGATGGGCAGTGCCTGGCATTACATCCCCTGGATATTCCCAAAGTAGGCCAGATATACAGGGTCTAACATCTATCAATCAGCCCTTGAAAAACTTTCTGTCAGGTCCAAGGATGGAGCAAACATCCCAGGTGAAATCTGCATTCTCTGAAACATTCTTTCCTAGTTAGTCTGTGCTTTCTGGGAAATTCTAGTCCCTGCCTCCTTTCAATTAGATACTCCCCTCCCTATCCCTACTCGTGTGTGTGTGTGTGTGTGTGTGTGTGTGTGTGTGTGTGTGTGTGTGTGTGTGTATGTGTATTATGTGTATGTGTGTGTTTTCACACGTAGCTCAGTCCAACTTGTTTTGTAGAAGAGGCTGACCTTGAACTCCTATTTCAAGTCCCTGCACCTCCCAATTGCTGGGATTATAGGCATGTCCCATTCATTACCCCTGCTTGCATAAATTCCAAAAGAACTGTTTTGGAAGCTAAGACATTCCACCCAAGGAAAAGGTTGACACTAGATCATGGGGATCCTCAGTTGACAAACTAGCCGAGATAGGAGCTGGGTAAGTAATGTTGGGGTACAGGGGGCTGTTTTTGTGCAATTGGGAAAAAAAACCCTGATTTTTCTTTCCCCTTTGAGTGGGAAGGAGTCTCATTATATTAGCTCATGCTAGTCTGGAACTCTGTATGTAGCCCAGGCTTGCCTAGAACCTAACTATTTAATTCAGACTGGCCTTGAACTTGCTCCGCAATCCAGGCAGATGTTGAACTTCAATCCTCCTGCCTCAGTTGGTCAAGCGCCAGGAATTACAAGCATGCTCTCCCACATCTGGCTGAATCAACCATTCTTTGTGGTACTTTAAGTTTGAACCAATATTAAATATAAACCATTGGTGTTAACGCGATGGTAATGCATTTGCAGTGAGCGTAGGATCTGAGGAGAAGGCTTAGTTAGCTGGTACACCTGTCCCCTTCCTCCAAACCAACTGTGTGTGGCAAGGCCACAGAGCTGAGAACAGTCCCCTGAGTGTTAGTCCAAGTGCAGATGGAATGAAGCTAAGCAATTGTGACATTTACATGAGCATGGGGATGGGGACTGGGTGAGGTGGCCTAGCTTCTCCTCTATTCTGTCCTGACTATGAATAATTCAAGTGAAAAATGGTAATGGCTGCATAGCTCTTCTATTTCAAATGGATTTTCTCCTCGTGGAGGAGGGGAGCCAGGGAATCAATGTGGAGGGAAGGAAAATGGCCTTGAGTTCTGGACTCTCAGCCCTGTAGGGCATCCTGGAAGAGGCCAGTGGAAAAAATACTGATCTGAAGTTGTTTGGGATGGATGCTTCCCAGGAAATGGGGTTCTGTGGTCCTCCAGGTCATAGAAACAGTATGTGCCAAAGTCTAGAAGATTCATCGGAGCTCATCTGTATCGTCATCATAGCATTATATAAAAATAAGGACCCTTTTCACAAGAAGGTTCCAGACTCTCTGTGTATCTTAGGTAACAGGGTAGATAGGATAGCGGTGGACCTCTAGTGATATAATGTAGGAACATGACCTAATATGCTTTGAGGTACAAAACTTAGCACTTTCATCAAGGGCACACAAGGAAATAGTTCCACATACGACGCACAGCCAGGCATAGCCAAGTCAACTCAAGCCAGGAGGCACCCCCAACAGTCACCATGTTCATCTTCTGATGATGCCTTAATAGGGTCCCAGGGACACTACCAGTCTTAGATTCACAAACAATGTACACAACACTCTTTGATTTATGACCTGAGTCTGGACTTGAGCCCATAGGAGGAGAATGTAATAAAAGCCAACTGTCCCTCTCCCTGCTTTTAGATTTTTCCAATCACTTTGAGAGTCCACTGGCTGGGACTAGCGGCTGGGGGCGAGGCAGGATGCTCTCCTCAACATAGGCTGCCTTTCCTTTTCTGACTCCACTCTTTCAGATACCAGACCACTTGTCATGTAAACTTTGAGATAGGTGCAGGTATGGAAGATGCCTAGTAGATGTCCTGGTCTCTACATATACGTCACCCAGAACTTCCTGCCATCACTGAGCTTGCCCAAGAACTCCTGAGAACCACAGTTCCCCTAAGTTCCTATTACTGGCTTTCAGGAAGGAGAGTCTCAACAGGCAAGCAAGCAAATATTTTTAAAGATTGCAAGCTTAACATGTGTTTGTGCCTGCCAGATGATGGAGGGTGGTTTTATTCCTCTTATATGTAGATAATCTTGTTCTGGGAGGTGAGATAAAGGGTAGATAGAGGTGAGGAGGCTACCCACACAGGGCTTACTCCTTTGCTCCTGAGTTGGGGGAAGGACAAGTTTAAATACAATAGGAAAAGGTAGGGAAGTCATGCATACTCTTGGAGGTTAATTCCCCATCTCAGCAAGAGATGGATTCTGGGAGTCAGAGTCCAGGCAGGTCGGACCTAGAGCGTTCTTTAAGAAAGTGTTCCCTGTGTTTGTACCTTGGCAAACTCGGGGTGGATGCAATGTTTCCATGGCAACCTCTTATAGACACATGGTACTTGCACACATTCTGGAAGCCATTGTTTAACAATTCCAGGGTGGAGTTCCGACCGGGGATTCGGTCTATATCCGGGACAGTGAGGGAACAGCTTGTTTGAAGGTTACAGGAATTCAGAATCAGCTTGTCTTTCTGTCGCAGGTCAAATGCTATCCTAGCATCTTTCATTCATGGAGATCTGGGGGCTGTGGAGCTGAGCTGGTAGCAAGAATGAGCCAGTCAACCGAGGCACCCCATGGCTGGGTAGCCTCTATCACGGATTCCTAAGTCCTGTCACAGGCAAGGCAGCAAAGCATGAGGTCCCCGCCTCTCCAAAGAGGGTACCTCGGGTGCACATCGATGGCTTTCCTTGAGCATGGAAGGCAGAACTTTCTGGAACCATCAGCCAAACCAGCTCCTTTCCAGTTACTGTTGTGAGGATGTTGGGTGGCCATGAACCTCAGGGTAGCATTTGTGTGAACAGACCTGGGAGTAGGGCTGTCTGGAAAAGAAGCCCGACACCCTAAATAGGTCAAAGACAGATAATACAAGCAAAGCAGGTAGAGGGCAGGTCCACTTACGCACACTCTCAGCCCCCTGAGTCTAAGGGACGGGACGCCACTAGACCTGGTTTCCCGCACTTCTGTGTTCAGCCGCTGGGTGCTTCAGATGAGGAGGCTGCTGGGGGGGGGCGGGGCTTAACTTCTGGGCCATCGCAGAGAATCTGATGGCTTCTTTCCTGTTGTTCCTTGTAGGCAATTGGGAAAGACGCATGAGTTTTGTTCTTTGTTTTGTTTTTTTTAAAAGAGGGGATGCTCACACCCTTGTAGGGAGCAGGCTTTTCTTTCTTTCTTTCTTTTTTTTTTTTTTTTTTAAATCACATCTTGCTCATTGCTGAAGGAATCTAAACTCTTCATCTCTGGAGGTCAGCCTCCTTCAGTATGGGGCAGATGTTGGAGGAAAGCAACATTTGAAGAAATCTTTATGTTCCGCATTGGTAGCTAATCTCAGCTGCGGCATGGCATCTGCCCCCCTTCGGGTCCTTAGAGTCCTGCCCTTCTGGATGCATTCGCCTGGTTTCTTCTGTATGCTCCCAGGAGGGTGCAGTTTGGAGGTTCAAACATCAGCAAATGATAGGGAAGCATGCCAGCTATGTTTGCCTTCTGCATACATCTGGTAGAGAGAAGGCAATTGCCCCAGGAAGAGACGAGGGGAAGGGGGTAGGAAGTTGTGCAGTGTATTAATATTCTGTGTCTCTATCTGTTCTAGTTCAGGAGTCTGGTCCTAAGGGGACCATGGTGACTCAGCCTAGGGAAGAAACAGAAAGGGTAGGTTTGCAGAGGGCACCGTGAGAAAGGCAGGCAGGCTGCTGCCTGGATGTGCCAGACTCCAGGCAGTTTTATGAAGTGACTCTGTGCCCCTGTGGGCTCTTGGGACCTCCGACCTGCTCTCTCTTTCCTATGCTATGGCTCAAACCTAGTTTGACTTGTGCTCTTGGTGTATATAGTCACACCCTACAGTGGGAAAGTATCTACAGCTGCCCTCCACGCCACTGCATGGAGCGCTTGTGGGGGTGAACTAGAGGAAGACCCTAGAAGGAGACCTTGCGTGATCCCAGGCTAAGAAGGCAGTAAGGAGGGAGAAGAGATGGAAAGTAGGCTAGAGGAATATGCATCGCACCAAAAAAAAAAAAAAACCCTACCCAGCTGGCTGCATGGAGAGAGAGAGAGAGAGAGAGAGAGAGAGAGAGAGAGAGAGAGAGAGAGAGAGAGAGAGGAGATCCCAAAGCTGCTGGCGCCTCAGTGTGGCTGGAGGTTAGCGTGAGGAAGGAGAATCAGGGAGCTTCCGGCTGAGATCCGAAGAAGCAGAGCAGGACAATTTCACTACAGAAATAAAGACTCGGGCTCAGAAAAATACAAAGGGATTTAGCACATCTACAGATGACAATCCATAGATGACAAGCAATCTGACCACTCACGCTCGAAATTCATAGTGAATCTAGTTTTACTCAAAGAAAACAGACCCCTGACGTTGAGTTCTGTGATCTGGAGCCAAGTCTCTGTCCCATCAGCCACGCCCACTGACCTCTCTCTCTCTCTTTTTTTAATGCGTCATTGGCACAATCTGAATATCATGAGCTAGTAAGCAAAATACAGCACGTTGATCCTTCTTTTCTGCTCCGGGTTCTAGGTCTCTCTCTCTCTCTTAGTTGGGGAAAGACTCACTAAGAAAGTCCGAGGTGAGGGGAGAGTTAGATGTACACCAATCTTAACTTACAGATGTTGTCTAGTATGGTGACTCAGAGGGGCTCTGTTACTTCGGATGCCTGGGGTGTGGGCCTCCTCGCCCCAGGCTCAACCCTACCCCTACCCCGGCTGTTTTACCCTCTGCTCCCAGGAAGCAGGGATGGGCGTGAGCTCGAGGACAAGTTCCTGTTCAAAGCAAGCAATTAGGGAAGAACGGCATCACACATGGAGAAGTCTCTCGTCTGTCTATGTGTTTGGGTTATAGACACACCCAGGTTATGGATTTTTTTTTTTTTTTTTTCCTCTAATGGTGCACAGGCAAGAAAGCTGGGAGCCAGGCTCTCTGCAGATTCCAAGATGCTGGTGCGGGATGGACTTCAGAAAGCCGAGTGCCATGGAAACCAACTGAGAGCGCCCCAGCTCTACTAACAGGAGTCCTGTAGAAAAGGCAATAAGAATAGTAGTGACTGCAAGGAGCTGCGCCCTGCTTAATGGCTTGCCCCCTCATGCCTTGGGGGGAAGGGTCTCCACGGGGTGGAGGAAGGAAGCCAGGGTGAGATGGAAAGTTCCCCTTTCTGCAGCAACCCAGAAGTCAACCTCAGCGGGGAGTCTCTGTGGATCCCTGGGTTGAAAAGAATTGGGTCCTGGATGGAGGTGAGTGTTGTTCACACCCGTCTTTTCTTTCTTGCTCTCTGGTGCCACCGCGATTACCTGGATGGCTACTGGAATTCCAAGACGAAAAGAAAGCAGTATTTTTCTCCCCCTTCGGAGTTGCTACTGGCGGTTGAAGCAATAATTGAGAACTCCTGGCTATTTATTGCATTGGGAGGAAACAAAACCATGAAAGCATTGAAGACAGCCCTTTAGTGTCCCTGCCAAGGAGATGGAGTTGATCCGTGACCCCGGTTGCGCTGCAAACTTGAGTTCTTTCCTAAACGGTACCAACACCTGCATCCATCCATAGGTCCAGATCTCCCGTGTGGAGGAACAGAGTCTGCCCGCGGGGCATGCACATGCGCGGTGAGCTGGCAACGCGGTGTGGCTGGTGCGAGGCTGTTACTCCATGCCGCTCCGCAGGATCTGGTTGGCTGCGATCAGCATGACGCTTATGATGAAGGCCATGGCGAAGGCGCATATGAGGCTCTTGCGGACGCAGGTCTGTCGGTTCTGTTTCTGTGAATGAACTGGGGTCAGGGTGGAGAGGAGAGAGAACAGAGAGAGATCTTGAGACAGGTTGTATGTTTTCCATATGGCATAGACTGTGACTGATCTAATCGGGTGCCGTTCCTTGGGTATCGCCTACCTGGTTTTTTTTTTTTTTTTTTTTTTTTTTGAGACAGAGACTCTTAACCAGCTGGGAACTTGCCTAGTAATCTAGGTTGGCTGTACAGTGAGCCCCAAGTGACCCACCCGTCTCTACTGCCCCAGTACTGGGATTACAAGCGCACACCACCACAGCTACGTGAAAATCAGGTTCTCATGCTTGCAAGCATTTTACCAAACTGAGCTGTCCTCACAGTGTTCTTTTGGAGACTCAATTACCTCTCCCTAGTGGTACCCGTTGGGGACCAAGTCTTCAACACAGCAACACCTCACAAGACACCTCATAGCTCAACAGGACACAAGGGGTGGGTGGGCAGGGGGTGGGGTGAGGTTGATACAAAAGGGATTGTCTACTTCATTGTAGACAGTCCCTGAATCAGGTCTCTGGGAGTTCACATCTTAATAAGCTCTTCTAGGGTCTGGGCAACTTTCAGTTGTTTTGATAGACCTGGGTGGAGGTTGAATTGCCAGAGACAAAAGAGGTGTGTGTGTGTGTGTGTGTGTGTGTGTGTGTGTGTGTGTGTGTGTGTTTGTAGTGTGTATATGATTTATGCGTGAGGTGTTGGGAAACATGGTCTTTCAAATTCAGCTGTTAAAGAAGATTAGGGACTTGGGATAAGGCTTGACCAGGAGAGTGTCAGCTGTGCGAGTATGAGGACCTGAGTTCGAGCCCCAGCACCCACATTACAAAAGCTCGACATGATGGCAAACACTTGTGGTCCCAGAGCTGGAGTGGAAGAGACAGGCAGATCCTGGAGCCCACTGGCCAGCCAGCCCAGCATACTTGGTGAGTTCCAGACCAGCCAGGTGCATCAGGCATCCTGAGGAGCAATACCCGAGGTGGACCTCTGGCCTCCATGGACTCGCACACGCACACAACGCACACATACGTGCACACGTGCACCAAGAGGACTGGCAAAGCCAGGTGGGGTGGTGCACTCCAGTCACGCCAGCTACCTGAAGGCTGTCCGAAGAACGGCGACTCTGAGGCGTGATTTGGCTCCAGGGCGAGACTCTGCCTCAAAACACAACCACAAAGCATTCAAACGCAAACAAACGAACAGGGCTGACAGCATGGCTCCATGGGTGAGGCAGCCTGTCATCAGACCTGACCACCTGAGTTTGCTCCTTGAGAGCCACATGGTAGAAGGGTGGAAACTGGGACTGGAGAGATGGCTCAGCGGTTAAGAGCACTGGCTGCTCTTCCAGAGGTCCTGAGTTCAATTCCCAGCAACCACATGGTGGCTCACAACCATCAATAGTGAGATCTGGTGCCCTCTTCTGACACACAGGCATACTGTATACATAATAAATAAATAAATAAATAAATAAATCTTTAAAAAAAAAAAAAGAAGGGTGAAAACTGACTCCTGAGAGCCGGCCTCTGATGACCACAAGAGCGACACCCCACATCCCCCCCAACCCCCCAACACACACACACACACACACACACCACTAACACAGTAAATTAAATAAGCAAATAAAGAACGTTTAAAAGAAGCAAATGGATAGAAGACCGGAAAGAGGAATGGACCAGTTAGGCCCCTCAAGAACATGAAGCCCAGTGTCATACTCCAGCGTCCCCCACATTGTTGGGACTTTCCCCAAACCCTGTAGCAAGAACAGACTACGAAGAAGAAGGAGTCAGGCCATGCTTCCAAAGGCAAGAAGAGCTTTCCCTGGAAGAAAGGATCCCAGGGCTTGACGAGGACTCTGAAAATGACTGTCAAGCCAGATTCACAGTGAGCCTGTGCCACCCCCCCCTGGCCCCCCCTCCCCAGCCACCATTCTGGCTTCCTCTCCAATTGGCCGAGATTCTTTTTTATTTTTTTTTTTGGCCAGACTTTCCTAAGTCTCATCTTGTTATCTTTAATCCTCCTGGATCCACCAGGCTTGTGCTTCCCTTGGGTGATTTAAGAGTATTTTTTGTGGTTCGATTCTCCACTTACTGATGAACTCTGGGTTTTAAGTTCTTAGCAGGGGGAGGAGATTTTGCTCGGTGTGGGGATGGCCTGCTTCTGGGAGTTGGCACACAGGAGAAGAAAAAAAATGCCAACTCCTGGAGAGGGCAAAGGAGATGGAGTTCAAGAAGAAAAGGATGGGGCGGGGGTGGGGGTGGGGGTGTAGCTCAGCGCTTTCCTAGCATGCCCGAGACCCTGGGTTCCATCCCCAGCCTTGCAGCCTTAAGTAAGGGTGGCGGTGTGCACCCAGGAGGTGGAGACAGGCAGATCAGATGTTCAAGGTCATCCTTGGCTACAAAGCAAGTTCTAGCCCAGCCGGGGATACCCGGAACCCTATCTAAACAAGCAACGAACCCGCAACAAGAAACGGAATGGAAATGTGCTCCTGGCTTGTTGAGGACCCGCTAATATATATTCTAGGCCCGTGCCTTTGTAGAGATTGTCCTGGCAGACTCCATTCTGAGGGTTTGCGGAAAGGTTCGGCAACAGAAAATACTGTGGCTGGCCCAAGTGGGGGGAAGGCGGCCACGAAAACCTTTCTTTTTGAAGGATACTCAGGAAGCAAAGTGACAGGTTACAGGCTTTTATCTGTTAGGTTAAGGTGTGGCTATGAAATGTGTGAACACATGGCCCCCTGCTGGTGGTGCTGTGTGGGGACGCTTCCGGAGATGGGACTGGGGGGGGGGAAGGGGGTGTAGAGGTGGGGCGGCGGGGGGGGGTGGGGTGTGTGGAAATTGAGGGTTACACACAGCACACTTCCTGTCATGGGCCCTCTGTTTCCTGATCCTGGCCTACCTAAGCAAGGTCTTCACGCAGTCAGTGACCGAGCTGCCTCGATCCCAACCCCCACCCCGCTGATGGACTGTATTAAACTACGAGACCAAACAAATCTTCCCTCCCTTGACTGGGTCTGGTGAGGATTTCGGTCACACAGATGAGAAAGGTGACGAGCAAATCCCAGCAGGGTCCCTTCCACTTTGATCTCCGAATCCTTCAAAGCACGGGGAAGGGAGAGAGCTAAGAAGGGCCTGGGAATCCAGACAGGCGTGTCCAACCTTTTGACATTGTGAAACAATGCTGGCCTCTATAAAGTTCACGCTAGACAACTGTCCTTTTTTTTTTTAATCACACGCCCAAACAATACAATGCTTTAACTAACTTTACAGTTTTGTGTTGGGCTGTATCAGCTGCAAGCCGGGGCATGCCAAAGTTAGAACGATGTCAGAGAAGCTGAGGAGACCTTCTAGAACATTCTGAGGCCATAAGTAACTTGGAAGCAGAACTGAACTGAAGCCTGTAAGTCCAACTTAGTACAGGGTGGAAGATGATTTTGCAGTGAATCTGGACATCTCCAGAGAACAGAAATTGTATGGTAGAGCAAAAATAGAATGTCTTTTGTGGCTGAACCTAGCACTCAATTTCCCTGGGCCTCAGTTTCCCTATCTATAAAATGGGGATAATAAGAGTCAACTTGGGAAGAGACTGAAAGGCAGAGAACTTCCAAGGATATTGCTTGTGCCCAATTCACACTGACTCTCCCCTTTAAAAACCCAAGTTTGTTTATTTCGTATATGTGGGCGGGCATGTGTGTGCAAGTGTGCAAACAACCACCTTGGGTATCTTTCCTCAGGTGCTACCCACCTTCTTGTTGAGATAGGCACTTGCTATTTAGGCTAGACTGACTAGCCCCCATGGCTGGAGTCACTGCCTTGGCCCCATTGGGGTTACAGGTGCCACCATGCCCTGCTTGGTTCACGTGGGGTCTGGGGATGGACTTTGGGCCCTTACGCTTGCAAGGCAGATACTTTATAGACTGAGCCCTAGATTTCATGTCCATTTATTGAGCATCCTCAGTGAGTTGGTTACTGTGTTTACTTTATGTGTGTGAGGCGCACAAACTTGGATCTCACGCTGGCTGGGTGTGGTGTCTTTCGGTAGATGCAGGGCCTCCAGCGTCAAGCAGCCCAGGCCAATGTGACAAATAACAGAGATGGGATTTGAACCCATGCTTTGCTCTGCCTTGCAAGTTCAAAACCTCTGCATACACGTCCTCCCCCCCCCCCCCGTCCCTCCCCCCCCCCCCACCTTCTGCTTGCTGACAGCAAAGAGGTGTCAAACACTTGGTGTGGCTGGCAGGCGCCTGAGCCGGGACTTGATTTATTTTCTTGAGACTCTCTTAAGGTCATTGACAATTTTGTATTTGCATTGCATTATATTGGATCAAATAAATATGATTTGTTCTTAGTGTATATTCCTTTCTTGTTGAGTCCTGGGCATTGAACCTCGAGCCTCGTGTATGCTGGAGAAGTGCACCTACCACTGAGCTACAGTCCCACCCCTGACTCTTTAATTTTTTTCCTTGTGACTGTTGTTTTGGAGACAGTATCTTACTATGTAGCCCAGGATGTCCTTCAGCTTGCAGCAACTGAGGCCAGAGGCTGTCACAGCATTCCGGACTGTCTGGAATTGAGGTATGAGGCAACTGGCATGTTTATTTATTTACCTATTTTGCTTTATTTTTGTGTATGCCTATGTATACCATATGGTTGTGGGTTCCCAAGGGGGCCAGAAGAGGGCACCAGATCCCCAAGAACTGGAGTTACAGGAAGTTATGAGGCACTCAGTGTGGGTGCTGGGAACTGAACTCCAGTCCTTTGCAAGATCAGCTTGTGCTCTTAACCACTGAACTGTCTTCCCAGCCCTTTACTTTATAGCTGTACTTACTAAACTTGCTATGGCCCCAGCGGGCTTTGAACTCATCATGTCTCTCAGGCTGGCACTTAGGAGTTCTGAGAAAGTCTAAACTGAACCTCAGTTTCCCTTTCTGTAAAAGGCACTAACAGTAGGCGCTCCAGGCACTGAAAGAATTCATTCAGAAGCTGGGGACATGGTTCATTCCATAAAGTATGTGTCACACAAAAAGGACCTGGATTGAATGACCAAAACCTATGTAAAAAGTTGAACTCCATGTTCACGTGCTTGAACTCCCAGTACCAGGGGGGCAGAGACAGGTGGATCCCCAGGGCTCACCAGCCAGTCAGTCTAGCTGAATTGCTGAGCTCCAGGTGAGTTAGAGAAACCCCCATCTCTTTAAAGGTGAAAGTGAAACCTTAGTCTGACCTCTGGCCCACACACGTGTATACACACATGCATAAAACTTAAAAATAATGAAATAGGATGAGCAGTGGCGGCACACACCTTTCATCCTAGCACTCAAGAGGCAGAGGCAGGCGGATCTGTGAGCTCGAGGCCAGCCTGTACCAGAGTGAGATCCAGGACAGCCAGGACTGTTGCACAGAGAAACCCTGTCTTGAAAAACCAAAATAAATAAATAAATAAATAAATAAATAAATAAATAAATAAATAAATAAAATAAAATAAAAATGAAGCAAAACCAAATCACTACAAAGATCAATGAGGTGTCCCGACTGAAATCTATGCACCACCATAAATTGCTAGAGAAACACGAGCCTGCCTGCTTGTCTCCCCTGGAGCCAGAGGAAACGCCTGCTTGTTTATTCTCCGGTTCTGCAGCTTCGGGTGCAGAGCTGAGCGCACCTCAGATGCTCCCAGGTCTCCTTGGAGCTTCTGACCATCACCAATTCTTCCTGAGCCACTGCTAGGCTCACCTTCCCATTGCCCTGTTTGGTGTGCGGCTCCCTCCCTGCTCGCTCCCTGCAACCCTCCTGTGCTGGCTGCCATCCCAGGAGTCTCAGGCTCCTGCTGCCTCATTCAGCCTGAAACACCTCATCTCCCTCCTGATCCCTTCTTGCTGACTTCTCCTTATCTCTTCCCCTCTCCTCTCCTCCCCGCCTCCCCTCCCCTCCTCTCCCCTCCCCTCCCCTCCTCTCCCCTCTCCTTCCCTCCTCTCTCCTCTCCTACCCTCTCCTCCCTTCCTCTCCCCTCCCCTCCTCTCCTCTTCTCTTCCCTTTCCTCTTTCTGACCCTCCCCTCCCTTCTCCCATTTTACTGTGGTGCTGGACTGTTGAACCTGGGGCCCCACACATCTTAAGCAAACTCTCTGCTACCCAGCTCCCTCCTTTATTTCAATAACCCAACTCTTAATATCGGCTTATTAATCTAACTACACAGTTCACACATCAAGAAGAAGACACTTCTAAAGTTGTATAACCATCATCCCTGTAAAGCACAGGAACATTTCCATCACTCGAAGAAGACATCCAGTATGCATTAACAGCATTTATCATTCTCCTCTGTCCTCAGCCCGAGGCAACCACTGACCTTTCTAGTCTGATGGATCTGCCCGCTCCACATGTTGCATGGATAAAATTGCAGGATGTAGGACTCTTACGTCTCCTTCTGCTCACTTTACACACTGGAGGTTTGTTTGTGGGATGGGCTGCATCAGCATTTCATTTTTTAAAATTTTGAGACAAGGTCTCATGGAGCCTAGGCTGGCCTCATACTCACTATGCAGCCAAGGATAACCTTGAACTCCTGATCCTCCTGCATTATCAGGCATGTACCACCATGCCTGGCATCATCTCATTTCTTTCTACTGATTAATAATATGACCTAATACATTTTTTATAAGTTCATTACGTAGGGGCATTTGGATGGTTCTGATTTTTTTTGTCTATTATGAACATTTGTATACATGGGGTTTTGTGTGTGCTTGTGTATGTGTGTGTGCAGATGTATAGGTGCTTTCTGTTTGAGGGTGTGTGCGCGTGTTCACGTGCACAAGGAAGCTCCAAGTTAACACGATCTCTTGGAAAACGTTTTATCCACTGACCCATCTCTACAACCCCCATGTACATATTTTTGGGTAGCCATGCCTTCTGAGTTCCCTTGGCTATAAACTTGGGCATCAGATGGCTGTTTTATATATCAATCTCGTGTTTACTCTTGGAGGAGTTGGCTCTGTCAGGGATCGTCCTTTTATAGATTGCTTTTCTGTCCATCTTCCCATTATATTTCAAGTATTCTTTTTAGTAACCGACACATGAGGCGAGGAAGTGGTCTGCGGGAGGCTGATGTAGGATGTACCTCTAGAGCCGCTCATTGCTCATCCCCACCCCTGCCCCAAACTTGCTAACCAACCCTGATAAACCAACAGACCCTGCCTGCTGGCAGGACCTGGCTTTGCAAGGGTTTGCTTTAGTGATGGACTGTCTTTTTAACACCAGTTCACACAGCTCCACGTGGTAAGTGACAGGGGGTGGCTCTGGGATTCTTCTCTTGGAGACAGTGATCTGCATAGACAATAACATTGGAACCTATGGGTCCAGTGAGTATGTAATCCCTTTGCTTCAGTGTGGATGCTGGCAACTGGGCTGCCTGTCTGTAGAGGTGATGGCTTGGGAGCGAGGCGAGCCGATTCACGGTTCTGGTGCAGATTCTCCCACACTAGCATGTCCAGTAGGAACTCTGAGGTCCAGGAATGGGTAAAGGGAGGGGTTGAAACCACTTCCAGCTCTGGTGATCCTCAGGATAAGCCAGGGCCAGCCATCCAGTTTGGAAGCTATAATTGCTTCCAGATCCCTTGGGTTGGATACTTGATGAATCTCCTGTGGTTTCAATATAAGATGTCCCTCATAGGCGCATGGGTTTGAACATGTGGCCCCCAGCAGGTGGAGCTGTTTCAATTTGGGGGAAACTGTGGAACCTCCTTCAGGAGGTGGAGCCTTACAGGAGGAAGTGGGTGCTGGTGAGAGGGGACATGAAGTTCGGAAGCCAAGCCCCACTTCCTGTCTACTCTCTGCTTCTCGGCCTATCAAGACATGAGGTGTCTCAGACACAGGCTCCTACTCACATGAACCCCTCCCCCCCACACACACATCCTGCCTTCCCCACCATGATGAGCCACGCCTCTTCAAACTGTGAGATAAAATAAGCTGCTTCTTGTCAAGTGTTTGATCGCAGCCCGGAGAAAAGGAATAGCCGAGTCTATGAAACGGGCCCTGGACACAGCCTAAAATGGAGCAAACCGAAAGGGAGTTCTCTTTTCCTTTAAGAGAGAATTTATTCAAATTTATGCACCCATGTGTATGTACAGATGTGCAGGATGTCAGATCTGCTGGAGGTGGAGTTACAAGTAACTGTGAGCTGCCCCCAAACTCAAGAGCAGCATGTGCCCTTAACCACTGAGCCATCTCTCCAATTTTTTTCCATTAGATAGTGTGTGTGTGTGTGTGTGTGTGTGTGTGTGTGTGTGTGTGTGTGTGTGCATGCCTTTGCATCCAAGGGGCCAGAGGAGGGCATCTGATCCCTCAGAGCTAGAGTTGCAGGTGTGCCTATGAAGCCCAACTTGCTTTGGACCTAGGATCTAAACTTCAGTCCTCATGATCCTGCAACAAGCATTCCTAACCACTGAGCTATCACTCCAGCCCAGAAAGGGAATATAGAAATATATATATATATGCCTTGATGATATTAGGTGCCACCACCAGATGAGACCTGCGGGTACTAATGGAGGATGGAGCTGTAGGGAGTGGACTAAGGTTGGTGTTTTAATGATGCTTTTGTGGAGAGCAACCTCTACTTGTACAATTAGAAGCTGGTTCACTTTGTACCACAAAACCTCACTCTCCTTCTCTTGGCTTTTCTTTCCTTCAGACAGCTGTGCCTTGCTTCTGAGGGTCCTACCCTGGGCTCCTGGTGTACAGGTCAGGCATGGTGTTGACCTTCCAAATATCTTTCCCTTCCTTTGGATGACATCATGCTTACTCTGTATCTGGGATCTGTACTACTCCGTGGGATGAGACTCTCAACCCCAGTGTCCTTCCCTTCCTTTGGATGACATCATGCTTACTCTGTATCTGGGATCCGTACTACTCCGTGGGATGAGACTCTCGACCCCAGACTTCACCTTCTACCCCATCCCAAGCCAGAAGGGTCAAGAATGGTGTCCACAGCTCCTGGTTTGTCTGAGGTGGACACAGGAGCCAAATAGGTTTGAGAAAGAGCCCTTTTGGGGGTGAGGATGAGTCCTGGAAGGGGAATCGTGTTAGCTTCCGAGCTTGGCCAAAAATGAAGTCAATAGAAAGGAAGGGAGAAGACAGAGACAGGGAAGCAGAATTGAAGATGAAGGAGGAGGAGAGAGGAGGGAGGAGAAAGAGAATGAATATTGAGGAGAGGAAAGATAAGGAAGAGGAAGAGGAGGGAGAGGAGTTGTTTTGTACACTTATCAAAAACAATTTTCTGGCTCTTTGGTATTGTAGAATCTCTACTGGTTCTCAGAAAAAATTTCTACAAGGTTGTAGAAAGCCTAGCGAGTCCCCACACAGAATAAAAACTCCTTAAGTTCCAACTGATGCCCTAATCTGTTTTCAAAAGCCGCCTTCTAAGCTTTCCACAGGCTACCAGCCTCAGCTCCTCATTGACCTCCTCCTCAAGCCAAAGACTTGGGTTTTATTTCAGGAAAATCCCCGAGCAGGCCAGCTAGGAGCAGATGGCGTGGGTGACATCTTGTGCCCTCTTCATTTGGATGGCCCCAAAGGATCCATAATGAATTCCTAGGTGACCAGGCAGCTTGCATGATCCAGGTGAGCACTTGATGGCCTGACAGGAACATTGTGACTGCAGAAAGGATGACTGGTGACCTTGGACCTGACCACAGAATTTTCTCTGACCTTCCACAGTGCCTCATGTTTGTATCTAAGCATAGCTACTATTGCAAAATCCTCGAATTGAACAGATAAGAAAAAACAAAACCCAGCCGGGCGGTGGTGGCGCACGCCTTTAATCCCAGCACTCGGGAGGCAGAGCCAGGTGGATCTCTGTGAGTTCGAGGCCAGCCTGGACTACCAAGTGAGTCCCAGGAAAGGCGCAAAGCTACACAGAGAAACCCTGTCTCGAAAAACCAAAAAAAAAAAAAAAAAAAAAAAAAAAAGAAAAAACAAAACCCAGAAAGGCCAAATGCCATGAGAATCACACAGCGTGTTACATGTCTCCTCAGCGTGACTGTGCTGGCTAATATCAATTAGCACCTTGACTGGATCTCCAGTGAGCCAGCAGGCAAACCTCTGGGCATACCCATGGGAGAGACAATCTTGATTGGGTTAATTAAGGTGGGAGGAGCCCTAAAAGTGGGCGGCACCATTCCCTTGGCTTGGATTTGCATGAAGAGGGGAAAGCTAGGTGACCAGGGGCATCCATTACTCCTTGCTTCCTAACTGCAGGTACAATGTGTCAATGTGTCCAACTGCCTCATGCCTCTGGTACCTGGGCTTCCTCAACATGGTGGACTGTAGCCTGGAACAGTGAGCCCAACAAACCCTTTCTCCCTTATGTTGTTTGGGTCAGAATATTTTAATCACAGGGACAGGAAAATTAACCAAGACAGTGGTCAAATGCCTGACAGAAAGAAAGAAAGAAAGATTAATGTTGGCTTAATGGCTTCAGAGATTTCAGTTCAGTCTCTTGGTCCCACATACATGGGCAAAAGATTATGGTGTAAGAAGTAATGGCCGAGGAGAGCTGTTCACATCACATCATAGCTGACTAGGAAGCCCAGAGTAATAGAA